>NC_090942.1:198104388-198732603 GCF_040807025.1 Struthio camelus
CAGGAAGATTCCAAGAATATTTATAATATCAGTGACAAAGTCACCTTTTTGCTGAATATGAGGTTTGAGGAATGACACTCCCTTTTCTCTTCATCAGGTCACACCTTCTTCCCGCTCTGAAGCAGCTGAACTTTCTTTGCTTTAATTGTCTGTGGACAAGCAAATATCAGATAAATCAGTCACATTCTTACTGTGGTCTTATTTAATAGACCAAAAATGCCCTTCAAACATGCAAGAGCCAGTTTCACTGCAAGAGATGGAGAGATCATGTATCATAAAGGTTTTCCTGACTGGATCAGCAAGATCAGGCCAAGAGAGGAGTCAGGAGCAATCTGTCATGGAACTGATGACAGGACACCCTATGCTGTCTCATGCAAAGGTGTTTGCAATCAAGCCATTTCTGGGCAAGGGAATCATGCGCCCTAATGTAAACATTTAAGAATTCGTAGTTTGAAAATGAGTTGACCTTAGTCTTCATATATAGGCAAAGCAGAGAAATAGATCCTCTTAAATCTTCCATGAATTTACGGTGAAGAAACAAGCTTTGTAAATCTCCAAGTGACAGTTGCAGTGGAAAAAAATGAACAAGCTATTGTATTCATACAAGTTGCATGAGTAATTTATCTTTTATCAATTCATCCCATTTGGTCCCTATTTCTTAATATAGCTTGTAATTTGTTCCACACACATCCAATGTTTTATCCTTGTCATTCACATTGAAAAGTGAGTGGAAAAAAGATCTATCTCAGACATGTTTACTAGTAAATGTGTAAACCACTTATGGGTTCTTCATATGTTTTTATCTTATTTTCATTATATAAACTGGGAATTGAGGCAAGAAATTATGAATGAAAAGCTGTTTTGGGAAAAGTGTTCACAGATGCAAGGCCAAAGTCACAGGTCCAAAGTCTCAGATGTGGGTGACTATTATATAAGCGACAGCATGTTTGCTGGAGCTTCTGCTATGAGAATCGATCTCTTGAGGGCGTGGGCAATTTTTAACAGACAACACAGTGTTGGTGTGGCAGATGCTGTGTTGCAAGAATATATCTGTAATTTAATCACTGGGTTGAGACAGTCTATTTTCTAGTGAAGGGTCTATTTTCTAGTGAAGGGTTTCTAGTCTATTTTCTAGTGAAGGATTTTCATCTGTTAATTGAAGTGACTTTTTGTTACTTTATTATTATTTAAATTTTGCTGTTGTGGAGATATCTTTCATTAATAATGCTGTATTGAATAAAAAAGTTGCAGAAAAATCTAAATCCTTGTTAGTTAATGCAAATAGATGATTGGGTGAATGAATTTTATGGAAGTTATTGGGTGAGAATAGGGATCTAGCAGTATTTTGATGAAGAAATTTAAGGTGTTTTCTAAATCGTTCAGTAACGTAAAGTAGGCTGTTAAGAGATTTAATTTGCCTTGGCCTGTCTTTACATCTGTGTAAACTGCCAGTTACTGCTGGTCAGATTTTTATTGGGAAATAGCATTGGGCATTAGCACTGTGCGAGTGACTCAGTATCTGGTCCAGTAAAGATATCAGAAAAAAACTAAAATCTGTCATCTGTATTTTTTTCTGAAACATTCTCACCAATGCTATAAATATATGCTATAAATATATAGCTATTCAGATAGCTGGGCTATCTGAATGTATTAACAGAGCAAATCTGCTAGTTTTGAAAAATTGCAACTGGTAGTACAGCTCCTCAAAAACCTGTTCATTTCCTATGAAAAAAATCTTTATTGCAATATAGAGACGGGAATTTATAAATGAAATAACAGCAGTTAAAACAAGCTTTGGTAAACGATGTGTTTCACTATTGTTTAATATATCTTCCTAGTTTCTATCTAACATCTAATAATCAGCCCAGAAAAAAACAGTAGTTCTGAAGATGAGAATTACATTTCTAAGTTTTTTTAGTCCTTTATCATTCATGAATAATGACATAGAAATCCTGTTTGATTATAAATACCCTGCTTGATATTAGAGATAATTTTCATAGAACAAAACTTTGTCTTTAACTTATGCATCCTCTTAATTCTTTTGAAATAACATGTTATCTTCAGATTTCTTTGGGCCCCATACTGATTCTTTTGTTTGCTTTGCATTGCCTCCTTTTTTTTTACAGCCCTATGAATATACTAACTAGGAACTAGGCAGTTACTGTTACAGACCAGCAGCAAATTTTTTCTCTTGTGAAGGGGAGCAGCCAGGAAATGGGCTGATTTTGATTAATGATATAGTACAGCTTCAGTCCTGGTTCCCTGGTTGTTTCCAGCATGGATCCTGCTGGATTGCACCACAGCTTTCTCCTTGCTCATGCACCTGCTTATTTCTTTTGAAGAAAACCAAGATATATGGGGAAGTGTTGTGCAGCTGGTCTCTTTCCTGGCATTAAATTCAATGTGGCCAGTTACATATGGTGACCAGAATTAGGACATATATCTTTTAAAAAGTTGTGTGGGAAGGGAGCAATTGAGTAAAATTTTCCCTGGTTTGGGGGACAATGAAAAGTGGATTTTGAATGTTCTGAGTCTGTAATTTGAAACTGAAAGTTTGCTGAGTCTCCATTTAAATTAGGTAAAGAATATGAAATAAGGTCAAAAGATAGTTTTAAATACTTTGAATAAAACTACTACTCCTTTTGAGGTAGAGGGGATTCAGTTCCTTGATACTGAAGAGGATATACTACTCTTTATTAGTACTCCAGTTGTGTATACTAGCTGTTAAGGAAACGATTTTACAAAATTTCTGGATGTCTAATATAGCAAAATGTAAAAAAGATGCAGGTGCTTTTAAGAAAAAAAAAAGATCGAAGCCTAATCTTTACTTTACATCAGAAGGAAAGCATTTAAAAAGATAAAGATAAACTACAATGTTTTTATCATGCCATCACATTAAAAAAATATTTATGACTTGCCTTTATTTACAGGGTTTTAAAAATTCTTTTACAGTGCCCAGTTCAAGTGGAGACTGGCTCTTACGGAGATCATCAGGGAAAGGGATCTTGGAAAAATAGAAGAGCAGGCTACCCGGATCTAGATTGTTCGTCTTGCTCAGTGACAACTGGAGCAAGACCAAAAACTGATGTGAGTAGCTAGTGCATATTTACAACATACTGTGACTTGACCAGTAACCTCCGAATTTACTGTTTATTATTAAAATCATTTTGGTGTTTCTTTCAAGTAATTTGTTCTGCAAATACTGTAGTTCATAGAGGAGTTCTAAATGGGTACAGATAAAAGGTCAATCTTCAGTAAGACTCCAGGGCAGTGGGATTCATCTAATCTGATTTCATACACCTGTAATGTAGACTGCTGCATCTGAACTAATCACTTGGACTCCCTTTATAGTCAATGGAAATAAATAATAATTCATCTCATCTAGAAGTTACATGAGATGGATCTCATGCAGGCGTCACAGAGCCACCTTTCCATCTTTTTCTCCATTGATTATTTTAGAATTAGAGTCTTTAGGTTTTTAATGGACTATTGATTAGGCCTAGATTTGAATTCCAGCCTGAATTCTTTGCAAGTGGAAGTGTTCAGCCCTGGAGGTTTAGTTAAGCCTTATTTCTAATCAATAATAGCAATATTTATTTTGTTTCTTTACAACGTGGTGCTGTAGGCTGTGATCAAAGTGTGTTAAATACATCAGAGGGTTTCCTTCTCAGGCTTTAGTTCAGTTCCTAAACAGCTAAATATTGTTACATTTATGCATGTAGGAATAACTTATTTCAGGATCAATGTCTTAGTTCCAAAATGCAATGTTTTTATCTCTCAGTTGTAAATTACTTAGGTGCCATTAGTGTCTGTGAACATCACATAACCTAAGAATAGTTACACTGAATTGGATCAAAGGTACTTCTAGTCTGGTGTCCTGTCTTTGACAATGGCCAGCACTGGATGCTGAGGAAAGAAGTATGGGAATAGGGTGAGCAGACAGCATGCCATCTCAACCTCTGTGGAGATATTTATGATGTAGATGCACTGAAGGTAGAAGCTAAATTGCAATTTTGTAATTGATAGCCCCTTAGGGACTTTTTTGCCATTAATTTTGTCTAATTGCTTTTGTAGTCATTTTTTCCTTTGGTATTCAAAGCATCTTGTAGCAATAAGTTCCAAAGCTTAATTGTGAGGTATGTGAAAAAACACCTGTTTCTTGTTGTAAATTTGCTACCGGATAATTCATTTGGTACCGTGTAATTCTTGTACTATGAAAAATTGAATCCTAGGAATTGTGTAAGAAGTAGTGAATAATATCTAGGACTGTTTTTTCCAGTGTGTCTGAATGTATATTTATTGATTTTGACTTTTATCCTCCCATTTATCTTACGCTTTTTCAGTATCATAAGGTCCTTTGGCACTCAGTTTTTTTTTTTAAATTAAATGTAATATCATCAGAAAACTGTCTGTTTTCGTTCCCCCATTTTCCAGACAACTGATGAGTATATTGAACATATGTTGGTGAGACTACCAGGTAAGCTCTATCCACTGTAAAAATAAATTTTAGAAGAACAACTTATTCATACCCTTCCTTTTCCTGTCTTTTAGTTAGCCATGAAAGGACATTTCTATTTCTTATCTTTTTTTTTTTTCCTTGACAACTTTGTTTAAGACTCTATGATAGACAGCTTTGTCATAAGGTCTTTGAAACTGGGAGTACACAGTATAAACCAGATCACTCACATCCACATGATCATTCAAATGAACTTGATTTGTGTGGCATGACCTCCAAAAGCTGTGCTGACACTTCCCTATGAGCCTGCATTACTATCCGTGTGTTTACTCTGTTCTTAATCATATTTTCTAGAAATTTTCTGTCACAGATACCAGTCGTACTCGTGTCTTTTCCACAAAAGTCATTTCAAATATTAGCATCACATACGACACCCTCCATTCCTTTGATACCAAAGCCAATAGATTTTAGCAATAATTGCATGTTACGTTAATAGCTCAGCAATTCTTTTTCTCCTAATGAGGTACTTAATTCTAGTTATCTATGCAATTTTGGTTAAAGCAAAATCTATTATATTAAAGGCATCTTTAAAACTGTCACATTGTCTAGCTGGTACAGAATGATGTACGTGCTACCATACAAATTCTCTATTTCATTAAATGAGCCTACTCTTGTTCACTGAAATGGAAATTTGAAGGTGGGCCCCACTTGCTTGCTAATTATCTTCCCACTAGCCCACCTTTCCTTAGAAGATAAAATAGTTTTTAAAATATATATTTTTAAATTCTACAAAAGCAAATTATTTGAACAAATCATTTAATAAAACAAAAAATAAAACAAATGATTAGAACAAATATTTGAATTTGTTCTAATTAGAATAGATAATAGAATTCAGTAAAAAGTAAGATGTTTGACTGAACTTTATTTTTTTTTAACTCAGCTGAATGTTCAGGCATATGCAAGTATCTTTGCTTAACTGCCTCCTCACTAATATTTTGTAAATATTTTAAGATGATGTTGCAGTAATCTCTTGTTTGACTAGAAATGTGTGGGAGAGAAGGCAGAGAAATAATATTTTTTAGGATTATTTTTCTTTTCTAAATTCTACATTTATCTGTTTGTTGAACTTCAGGAAATACTAATATAGTAAATATCAGTCCCATAAATCTTCATCAGTACAGTCTATGTATTGTAGCAAACATTCTTATAATACCTTGGTAACAGCAGTATAACACGGGAAGTGCTACTATTGCTTAGAGCAGTGTAGTCTAAAAACCTACTGGAGGCACATGTTTTTTTTTTTTTTAATTAACAATCTTTTTTGGAATTGGCCAGTGCTGTAAATCAGACATACTGAAACTTGTTTTGCAGTTTTATTACAGGCTGCTATGAATAATGGCATATCTAGATCCAGATATTCTTTCTGCACATTTCTGTCCTGTCTCTCTAATAACTGAATTTTTATCTCTTGTTCCGTAAGATACAAAATTTTCCCTATTTTTGAAAAAGGAAACACCAAAGTTACTTTTATTACAATGAAAGGGATGGATCTGGATGACAAAAGGCCTGATTTCTCTGTCACACTAGGTTTGCATCCATTTAACTTCCATGACCTCAGTGGTGTAATATGTACCTTGGGAGTGATGCAGAAATAAATCAGCCCCATTGGATGTTAATGCATTAGTTGCTCTACTCTTCCAATTTTTATCAGGAAGAGCTTATCTGTTTCAGGTCAATCTCCAGATACTCATACACCTAGGCATTTAGAAAACCACATACTCCGCAGTTGGTCATGATTAGCAAACTTCGCCCAAGAGACCAATATTAGAATTAGCAGGGATGTTGTAATTCAGGAATAATATGCACAGAATTATGCAGGACACAGTTGTTCAGTTCTCAGTATAAGGCAGGATGTTAACGAGACACTTTCATGGATGCCAGCTATGCTGACAGCTTAAGAGATGCAGTGAAAGTGGCTCTGGCAAATTTACATGACAGTGGGTATTCTATTTATATGCCTTTAAAAGATTCCTCAAATTTGTCACAACAATTTGACAGAATAATACCGAAAATGTGTTTTTAGGGCAACGATGTGTCATTCATACATCCCACTCACAAACAAGTTGTTTCACTGAAACATTTCATGGAGGCTAGAGAAGACCTACCTGAGTCTATCGTGAGGATATTTAATATAATACGCTCAAAGTGCAGACAAGGAGTCACCACAGGAAACACTATTTGTGAGGTACTGAAGGAAATAGGTGCCTAAGGTGGTAGGTACCTCACGTGCCAGAGACACTAACAGCAAGTTTCATGTGACAAATGCAGATATCACAAGTCCGTGTCTACGTCATCTAGACTCCATTAATAATCAGGGGAGAGAGATCGGCACTTCTACAGCAGGATCCGTCTCATCCTGAAGTAATTACCTCAACCTAGATCACCCAGTTCAAGTGTTTTGTGCCCTGAAAGTGCTGATTTTTGTTTGAGTATTCAAAGAGCCTGGAGTGACTCGCTGAGATGTAGGTGCTTAAAGCTAGGTGAGATAAATCCCGCCCACGGTGTGTAAGTTATGATCTTGTATTTGATGGGAAGTGCTTGCCTCTTTACCTGTGGCAAGTCTGCTATTGTGTTTTCTGTTTGTTTTTAAGTACAGCTGATTAATACAGTTTTGATTTCTCATGCTTTAGTTCTTCAAATAGCTTGAGTAGATTAAAAGCTGAGAGGGTTAAAATTAATGCTTTTATAACTCTGGACATTTTTAACCTGGATTCTTCATCTGGTTCTCTACTTAGCCACATGAATACATGTGCTGGTGCAAGAGAGGGAAGGAGCAGCTAGAGAAAGGGTGAATTGCTTCTTTCGACATCAGTGCCAGCTTATGATAGCTTAAACTGTTTGTAGAACTATAGCTTAACTGATATATAGCCACTTGATTCAGCAAATGGGAAGCAAAATAGTGCCTTGTAACCTACATGACTGAAAAGTGTTTGTGATTCTTTTAAGAAAAATATTGACTATTCATTTTTGCTGAGAAATGCTAGTTGGTGCTATAAACACTACTTCAGAGTTTAGGTCAGGGGTTCCAGAGACATCTGATATCTTCTGACATTGTTTTGAAATAGATAGCTAATAATACCATAATCCAGTGCTATAGTCGTCATTATCTCCCCGTAGGCGGTGTAACGCCTGCCTGACCCTCTGACATTGTTTGAGGCCAGAGATATTCAAAAGTAAAAACAGCCAAAGGAAAAGCAAAATCATAGTGTTTCTCATGCATTATATGTTCTGTATTGCTGCCCCTGGACCAGCAAAGATCAGAAATAATTCCATTAGTGAGTGCATGTGACAAGCCTTTTATGAGATAGCTGACAACATCCAATGCAGAAGTGAAGTTATATTGTGACAGCTGATAATAGTTTGCATTTCTACTAGCATAGTTTTGCAATTTGAGGATCTTAAATGTATTTACAAACCTCAGGCTGATCCTCCATTTCCCCGTGAAATATATAAGCATAGTCTTCATTTTACATCCAAGATTAGGAGATAACTGTATATAACCTGGCTCTAAAATATATTTCCCACTCTATCATTTCTGGACATGATCATAAATGTATCAGTTCATGGTACAATTTACAGCAGTGATTATGTTCATTATCTAGTAGAGTGTGTTTCTCTAGGTGAAGATTAGGCAGATCATGCTTTACTCTGACCTTGCCCTACACTGAAAAAGTTGATAGAAGAGCACTGAGAAGACTTGTGCAACTTCTGAGCTCTCTTAAAGATTTCTTACATCAGAGAACTCTCTGTCCATACTGTTGTGGCAATTTTGAGCCACTTTGTATGACCCATGAAGTGCAAGGAACCTCAAACAAGAGGCCTAGACCAGAATGAGGAAGACAGAGAGCCTGGTGCTCCATTTTCACGAAGAAATTGTGTGCTTGAAGACATAGTTATTTGTCTTTGATGGAGCTGTGGATTTCTGCCTATACTTTAGCCAAAAGTGCGAGTAGAAGTAGCACAGTTTACGCAGATAAAAGATGCAGAAATCTTTGTGGAAATCAAGTCCAAATTGGTTTTCTAAAAGTCACGCTGATTGGTTACAGCACGTTCAAGAGCAGACCTGGGCCTGTGTTTTTGCTACAAGACCATCCTTCCTCAGAAAGAACACCACTCCAGTTGTTTCCATTCTTGCAAAAACAAATTTCAAACTCTGTGGTGTTAGTCATATGGATTGTTTTACTATCTATCCTTAATGTTGAGATTAATCATGTCAGCAAATTAGCTCTCTGAAATTCCAGTGTAGAAGCAAATGGCCTGCAACTTTGTCTTTGCAGAATTTTTCTTCTTGCTAGTGGTAAATAATATGACCTGTGTCCCACTGGGACAGAGACATGATGGCATAGTCAAGCAAAGTGACCCACTCTACTTCCAGCCATTCCCCTTATGGTGGGTTTCTCACACCTGAACAGGATGGCTGTTTCAGTTTTCCTCCTGCTGTACCCATACTGTGAGGAGGTTAGTTACTGTCAAGGAGTGCTCTAGATTTGCAGACATTTCTGAGAAGATCAAATGTTTCTGAAAGACAGAAGTCTTCCTTCAGGTGATCTAGTTTATTGGTATAGAAGTTGATGTCCCAGGAAAAGGCTGTTCTAGCTACAGGAAAAAAAAAGGAGCCTAACAGGGAATCTAGAACAAACAACTTCCTTGCAGGACACGTTTCCACCTATAGCATAATGACCTATATATTGTGATATTAATAAATAATACTCTGGGCTTTCTCATCCACTTTTTTTCCAATGCATTTTACAGTCCCCTCCCAACAAGGAGTGTCTGCAAAAGGGAGAGTGCAGCAAAGCCCTTTCTCTTTTCCCTTTTGTCTTTATTGCCTCCTCCCATCAGCCCCAGCCTTCTGTCAGTTCCTTCACAAAATTATCTGTGAACCAGTCAACATGTCCTTAAACGTTATGCTGAAGTCATGATGCCATGATGAGTGCCTGAGAACTGGGGAAAGGGAAGCATAGTAGCTTTACTCTATAAATTTTTGTAAATAAATAGACAAACATTCAAAATTTGTGAAAGGAAACCTAGCAGATTAAAATCATATATAATACATTCTCTAAACAATCCTAAATTCTATGTGAAGCTCAGTCTTCCCATTCCTTCAGGTTATCTTTGTTTAAACATGTAGTTTCCTGAAGAGAAAGTTCAGAAGTTCACAGAAAAAAAAAAACAAGGTTGAAACCTCAATGTAAATGGGGTTAGACTTTTTGAATAAGGAAGATGTAAATATACCAAAACGCCAAACTTTAGATATATCTCGCTGAACAGAGTATCTGAGTAGCATTCACAGGATTGATGCCAGTGATGGTTTGCCTCAGGAGTTCACTGCTGATGGTGGCAGAACAACAGCCTTAGTTAGAGAAGGTATGTAAACGGTATAAAATTATTGTGTTTATCAGCATTAGTTAACAACAGACTGTTTCATTACATATTTTTAATTCATTACATATTTTTATTTTGCTACATATTTTTATTCTTTATATCCTGAGATTAGAATAAGGATGGAAGCCACAGGGCCAGTTTGGAGGCCTTTTCGTTTTCAAAAGTGGCATATTGAGCAGTGTGTCCCTTTTAACAATGCTTTTAAGTTTTAAAATGGATCTTGGCATTACAGTGTTTATGTATAATAGCAATAAATGCTCTCATAGTATTATGAATGTCTTTTGACATTTAATATGACCAGTACCTAAAGATTGTTACCTGTTATTTTTATTGCAGCTTTACCTTGACTTTTTTTTTTTTGCATTAATCTAATTTGAATTAAAGAGGGGTTGTTTTGTTTGGAGTTTGCTTTCTGTTGTGTTTTTGGGTAGACTTGTTTTTATTAGAATAAGAACAAACTAAACACACATAGGGCAGAAAGCCTTTTCTAATGCACTCTTATCGATTATTTATTTTGATTTGCTACATACATTTTAAATTTTGCTCAGTGTGTTAGTGAGGAGTTGATAACACCTTCTTGCACTGTAACTGCTTTGTCTACAGATGGTTGGATAGAGAAAGGGTTGTTTTCTTTCTTCATGGTAGCAGTTCTGAACTCCAAATGGACTGAAAAGACCATATCTTCTTGAAATGAGAACTTTGAAGTGTTGATGTCAGTTCCAAGTAAATAAAATGTAGTAGATAATTTTGGTTATTTAGGAACATATTCTGGCATGTTTCAGAACTGACTTAAAAGTATTCATTCAATAATTTGTTTGATGAATGCCACAACGTTCCTTAAATAAAATATTTAACATACATTTTTTCTTAATTATTTACTGAATTCCAATTTTTATTTTCATTTCATTTTCATAAGGATTAGTTGGAGGCAAGGGACATATTTTGTATATATATATTTTTAATATACATTGAATTATCTGTGTAAGAAAGTAAAGAGAGCTTCTTTATACATAAAAAATCTTTCAGAAATAATTTTATGATAATTTATTCTTAGGTGAGTATGGGCAAGATGATTTATATGGACTTTTTGTGTACAATATAAAGTAAAATGGAAGTTTCCAACTTGTTTTGGAGTAGGATTCATTTGATATAGTACAAAAGGTGTATAAAGTCCAAACTGGTTTTGATAAGGCTAAAATCAGTTATTTTTATTGCTTTGCGTTACGTGGCTGTTTATACAGTTCAGAGTGATAATGTGTTTTTATGTTGTAAGAAGAGCTTTGAAAGAATGAGTGACTGAGGGAAACGTTGTGAAATAGAGGTGACCTGCCTCTGCAAGGGGAGCCAGCAGTCCCACCAGTGACTGTAATAGCAGCAAAGCAGCTGTGCTAGGTGGTGATTTCACGAGAATCCGGTGAGCAGAGACTGCCTATGAAATATACTGAGTCAATACTTTTCTGAGCCAGCCTAGTCCCTATCCCGTACTAACTATCCCAGGCTCACCTAGTGAGATTTGCTATCTAGGTCCAGCCTAAGTGATGGACCGAGAGCTGCAGACAGGCATGGATTCATTAATATATGCATCCCAGATTAAGCCTACATATCATACCTAGGTTTTCTACATATACTTAGCATATTTATGTCAAAATACTTAATATCCTGGAATTACAGTTATTGTTATGTTAATTTACAGATTTTTTGATTTTTTTCTTTTTGCACAAACTGTTTAATCACTGAATCACAGAACAGTTGAGGTTGGAAGAGACCTCTGGAGATGATCTAGTCCAATCCCCCTGCCCAAAGGAGTGTCAGCTAGAGCAGGTTCCTCAGGACATTGTCCAGTCGGGTTTTGAATAGCCACAGTGATGGAGATGCCATATCCTCTGTGGGCAGCCTGTTCAACTGTTTGACTGCCAGCCCTGTCAAAAAGTTTTTTATTATGTTTAAACTGAATTTCCTGTATTTTCATTTGCACCCATTGCCTCTTGTCCTTTCACTGGATAACCCTGAGAAAAATCTGGCTCTCTCTTCTTTGCACCCTCCCTTCAGATATTTACACACGTTGATAAGCTCTCTCCTCAGTCTTCTCTTCTCCAGGCTGAACAGTCCCAGCCCTCTCAGCCTCTCCTCGTATGAGAGACGCTCCAATCCCTAAATCCTCTTTGCGGCCCTTTGCTGGACTCACTCCAGCACGCCCATGTCTCTCCCGTACCGGCGAGCCCAGACCAGAACTGGATACAGCACTCCAGGTGTGGCCTCGCCAGGGCTGAGTAGAAGGGAAGGACCACCTCCCTCAACCTGCTGGCAATGCCCTTCCTAATGCAGCCCACGATATCACCGGCCGCCTTTGCCCCAAGGGCACATTGCTGGCTCACGAGCAACTTCTTGTTCACCACGACCTCCAGGTCCTTCTCTGCAAAGCTGCTCTCCACCCGAGAGCAGCTCTCTCTTGCCTTCATTGAACCTCATGAGGATCCATCCTGCTGGCCCGTTTCTCCAGCCACTTGAGGTCCCTCTGAATGGCAGCACAACCATCTGGTGTATCAGCCGCTCCCCCCACTTTGCCGTTATCTGCAAGCTTGCTGACCATGCACTTGGTCCTACTTTCTAGGTCATCAACGAAGATGTTAAACAGTGTCGGACCCAGTGTCGACCACACCGCTAGTGACTGGCCTCCAGTTAGGCTGATCACAACCCTCTGAGCCCAGCAGTTCAGGCAGTTTTCAGGCCACCTCCCCGTCCATTTTTCTAGTCCGCACTTCATCAGTTTATCAATGAGGATGTTATGGGAGGCAGCGTCAAAAGCCTTGCGGAAGTCAAGGTAGACGACATCCACTGCTCTGCCCACATCTACCCAGCCAGTCACGCCCATCACAGAAGTGAACTCCATCAGGCTGGTTAAGCATGACTTCCCCTTGGTGAATCCACGCTGACTGCTCCTGAACACCTTCTTGCCCTTCATGTGCTTGGAAACGGTATCCAGGATTAGCTGCTTCATTGCTTTCACAGGGATCAAGGTGAGGCGGGCAGGCCTGGTGCTCCCCCAGTCTTCCTTCTTGCCCTTCGTGAAATTAGGAGTGGCATTTGCTCTCTTCCAGTCCTCAGGCGCCTCTCCTGATCGCAGTGGCCTGTCAAAGATGATTGAGAGTGGCCTTGCAATGACATCAGCCAGCTCCCTCAGCACTCAAAAGTGTATCCCATCAGGACTCATGGGCTTGTGTATGTCCAGCTTTTATACCTGTTCCCTACCTTTATAAGGGTGAGTCATCCTTGCTCTTTAAATGCAAGGTGCCAGTACTCTCCAGTGTTAGTTTTTGTGTTGTATTTCTGGTGACACTGAATGTTCACATGAATGCAATGACATTTCATAATAATGCAGTATTATTAATTATAGGCACTAAAATTGCTGAGTTACATAGCCTCAGAAATGCATTGCTTTTCAAGGACAGGCTGAAATCCGACTGTCAGTAGATGAGAAATGCAGGCTGTCAAATAAGAAACTCTGTGAACCCAAACAAGAGATCATGAACCATACGAATAAATAATACTGTACACATGCAAATACATATAACCTTATTTCCTTATAGATAACTATATACTCAATGAAGTGCAAAAGGGAAACAATTTTTTTTTCTTTTTATCTGTTCACATTTTATGTGAGCAGCTGGGCTCATGCTTTCAGATGCCAGACATTGTTTATTTAATTGGGTAACAGTACAATTTTCTAGAGCGTTTTGTAGCAGTCACAAAAAAGAACAGGTTATGGACTACACTAGCTCCCATGGGTGATATTGGAAGAGCTGTGGTGGGCCCTAACAGACTGTCTGTTGTATTTTTATTTGTGGGATTTACTGAACAGTTTTCTGCTGGGAGGTATCATACCGTATCTATCTTCTTTGTCTAACTCTGTTAGTTTTCTGCTTACTGTTTTTCTGATCCTGGAGTATATTTTTTACAGCAGCATGGAAAAAAATGACTGAAAATGTTCTATGTATATAATTTTATCAAATTCATTTCTCTTACAATGTAGCTATTAATGATTTCACTATCTTGGCCCCTGTTTGGGGACTTTTTCACTCTTATTCAGGCAGGATTCTCTCAGCTGCTTAACATTTTGATCGATCTCTGCACAGAACTGCGTTGAATCCTTTGACTTTTACAATAGTTGTTCACAGCAAAAGGAAAGTGGAGAGATTTAAAAATTAGCAGAGATGTATAATTAAAAATGTGTCTTGCCTGTACTGCAGAAGTGCTTGTGTGGTGGTTTGGAGCTTGGGTACAGTCGGACCTCTAGTCCCACTTGTGCAGTGGTGCAAAGGTCTCTCATAATACAAGCCTTCAGGCTCTTTGTACTCTTGAGAGCTTTTAGACTGCTGTCTCCTGTTTCCCACGCTAGGGAAGAAGGGACTTCCATCTATAACAGACCAGAGACAGAGGCAGCACAATGCATAGGGAGAGCATTTTTTATGCAAATGAATATAGCAAATTGTGCATCCCATGTCTTTAACAGATAATCCTCTCAAGGTACAACTTTCTCTTGTGCTTCTGTTGGGAAGAGGCATCTTTGCCTAACTGCCACCCCCTCATCCTATAATATAGAATATGTCACAGTATTGAAATAGGGTTATGCAGTCCTTTGTGTAAGTGATATATGGTAAAGATAATAGGAGCAGGAAGACTCAGGATTGTACTTAAACAGCTTTTTCCAGCAGCACTATCTTTTTTCCCTCAGATGTACCCTATCATTTCTCAGGTCTTTTCTTACAAGTTCCTGTAACCCTTCCTCTTTCTTTTTCACAAAATAAAGAAATAAAAAAATCTGACATATTTTCATTTTCTAACAGTAACTCTCTGTACCTAAGTAAGTGGCTGTATGTTTCTGGCAGCTGGTCCACCAGGCACTGCTGCCTCACTGAACTGTCTTTAAATAGCTTCTCCAGAGGCCTCTGCAGCACTTGCTGTTTTAAAGAGGGATCAGTGCTATGCAGGACTCCCACTGGTGGCACTCCAGGTGTGTGCTGCAGTGCTTCTTGGGGTCCTGATCTCTCCGTCATCCATCCTGAGTAGGTCCTGCCTTTAGAGGAGGCTGTGGTTTTCCTCAAGCCCATGTATCTGCCCCATGGAAATCAGGGAGTATGGAGCAGTGGTACTCACCTGAGTGTCTCATTGACAGAGAGTCAGGAAGCACATCCAGAACCAGATGACGGGCAGGACTTCTGGGCCTTAAACTTAGGGCCAATCACTTAGATATAGTGTGAGAGTCTAGCTCCTCAGCAACCTACACTGTTGTTCTCATGGAGCTCCAGATGCTGCCAGCTCCTCGGCTGGTATCAGCAGAGAGCTGCTCTCTATGATCAGGAGGCTTACATACAGAATAGAGAAATATTTGCTGCTGCATCAGGTAAATGCACCAGCTGGCTCTTGACTAAGAGAGTGCTGCTTAGGCTCCCGAAGGGGCAGCAGAGCAAATCCAAGCCTGGAGCATACAGATCTGTGAAAATAAAGTGAGTTGAGGATTTTTTGGCTTTTTTTTTTTTTTCAGAATGACATTTCTGAAAGAAAAAAAGTCTAAGCAAAACAGAAAGTCCTTTCCAATAAAATACATAGCAAGAACGAGAAAGTCGATTGATACTCTTTCCAGTGTTTCTACTTTCCCATTCATGTTTGTACAGAAGCCATTTTTTCCTGTTTTAGGCAGGAAAAAGTTTAGACACGGAAGCCTTGCTGCTGTCATCACCTGGTATACACATAGGGAAATGGACAAAAGCTTCAGAAAAGGAGTTTTCTCCTATCATTTCTTGGTATATGGAGGGAGCTACAACTTCGGAAAACCTGTTTGTGGAAAGTTTCTATCTAGCTACCATTAGGATGTCATTCTTGTAAATTCCCAGAACTGAACACTAAGTGATAAAGTACTGATTTTGAAATGAACTGCTAGTTGTTAGGTAAGGCCTGCTTATAATCCACAGCAGGAGAAAGGTCACACATTATTTGAAGCAGCCAAGTGTCAAAATTATGACCTTCTTTAAATTGGCATTACATGGTTTACATAATACAGTGACTGATCACTTGATATAAAACCAAAGTGGTCAGCAAATAAAAGTACCCAAAGCTTCTGTATTGCAAAATGTTCCAGTCCAGCCATTAAAGTGGAGCTTGAGAATGTGGTGTGTTAGCCAGCACGCTGCAAGCGGAACTCAAGATTTCCCAACATACTTGCATGTCTTACAGCCTGAGCTAACAAGTTGATCTTTGCATCTTGGACCGTGAATCTGGAATGCAACAAAATTAGCACAGACTCATAGAGGAAATGGAGTGATCTGTGGTCTGAGAGACCAGAAGGACTTAGAGATTATTCCCCTGTCCAAATCAGGATCAGCCATACTTATGTCACCCTGGCGAAAGTTTGTTTACCTTGTTTTTTAAGATCTCCATTGACAGACTACAGATCCTCTTCAGATTATATATTTCAGTTCCTCACTTAGCATTAGAGAGTTTTACTGTTCTTTCTTCCTGTAAATTTTCTTCATTTACTTGTCAGGAGTATGCAAAGCAAATTATTTTCTTTCCCTTCTGCCTTCCTTCTTCAGGTCAGCCCAGTTCATCTAGCCTTTCCTTGTAGGTCCTGGTTTTCAGACTTCTTGGTCCATCTAGTTTGTTGAACTGCACACCCAGTATTAGTTTGAGGATGTCCAGAGCTAGATACATGTGTCCCAGCTTGATCTAACAACAACTTAGTTTTTGCTGCTGAGGCCCTAACAGAATCTGGACTCTGTAAAACACGTTGACTAGTGAGCTGCATAGTCATACAAATGTATAATTGTATATGGTCCTCCAAAAGCCAGAAATCACCAATACTAAGGAAAAAGAAAAAAAAAAGTTATTTGGAACTCATAGGGGAATTGTACAGTGATGACCCATCTAGGAGTAACTCAAACTGACCTCAGATGTAGACACGCAAACAAAACGGTTTGATATCTATCCATATTGAAGACAAATCTGCAGTACTCATAAGTATATGGAAATCCAATAACTGAATAAATCTTAAACTTTTGGGTGAAAGAAGGCCACTTATTTCTCAGCACAAAGGTGAAGTCTTCCTGCAAATGTGAAATGAGAGAAGAAAAGAAGAAAAAAGATAACCAGCCTGACAAAAAGTCCGCAAATCTCTATGTTGTTTCTTAGTGTTCAGGTGTGTTGCATAAAATTTCGTCTTCTCCATGATCACTGTTGCAAAGTTACTTGTTTCACATTAGTGGTATTGATTCCTGTAGCCTGCATGTTCCTTAGTCCTAGAATGTCAAAAAAATATGTTGTAGTTTGTCTGTATTAATTGGCCAACCTTGATCCATGGTTGTGCCTACTATACAAAGGATCTCTGTGCAGGCAAATACAAAATTTAACAAAACGTTTGTTGTCAGCCAGTGATTCCCGTGAGATCTGCCACCTAATTCAGATTTCCTGCTAACTTTATACCTGTGTAAGTGAAAAAGGAATCAGTTTCACTTTTAATTTCCCAGGCTGAATGCTTCCTGGCTCCCTTCGGTAATTACAGCGCAGCAGGGAAGCTTTGTTGGTAGGCACACAGTATCTGCAGTACTTTAAAATAAGCTACAGTTATAGAAGGATCAGATGTGGTCGGGGTGATAGGGACATGAAAGGAAACCCAGAAGCTACAGGAAGTGTAACGAGTGACTCAGTAGGTGGCACTCTTCCCTCTGGATCAGTAGCAAGGTAAATCAAAATCTGAGAAAGATACTAAGCATCAGTCTGCTGAAATATGAGTTCAGGATATAGTGTGAAATCTAAGGCCTTGACCTCTTTTGATTGCTAGTTTTTTTATGGAGTCGGCTTTGATTCGTGTATGAAAATAGTTTTCCAAAGGTTCTTGAAATTTCAGCTCAGATAATCTGTCTAATGAGATTTCTATCTATAGCTTCAGGTCTGTAAATTATTCTTTACTTCTTGTTGTAGCAATACAGTTCTATGACAGCTGTACTTTGATGTCAGACAGAACCATCTTTCTAGACTGGTAGTGATTCTGGTCTGAGTAGTCTGAGATGCAAATCCCCATATACATACACACCATTTCCTGATCTTACTGCACCAGATTTTCAACCAGTCAGTTAGTTTGTTCACAGAGTGAAATTAGTGAGAGGTTGGATAACTAACTTAAGCTTGAAGTATAACAAACACTACATGGAATATATCCCGTCTTTTTAATGAACCCCTTTTTACAGGGAAACTGATTTGGATGATTAAGGGTGTCTTGTCCATAGCAGTGCTAGTACTTGTGGTGGTGTTGTAAAGAAAAGAAAAATACATTCTGGAAATCAATCTCTGTCGTCAGTAGGTTGTTGGCCTCCTGTCTGCTCTTTATTCTTGAAGATGTTCATTATATCAACAAAAAGTGGGGTTCGTCTGCTGAGTAGCTTTGCAACTCAACCATGTCTACTCCCTGTAAACAATGTGTAGTCGACCAGGTAACGTTTTCTTCTGACTTTGATGGGGACACTATAGTATATGGCCTGTGTCAAATATTGATTTGTTCATTGAGATTCTAGTAGTTCCATACATTTTCTGAGGCCACATCTGACAATTCAGTTGGCTTGCTCTTGTAGCAGATGGTTACAAGCACAATTAGGAGCAGATTATCCTCCACAAATATTCGTCAGGTTTCAGGAGTTCATTTTGCTCATCTGCAAGGTAAGGTTCAAGGAACAGTGTTTGTTCTTACCTCTGGTCCAGAGGGCACATGACTTCTTGATGCAGGCATCCTGCACAGCTGGACAAGTACCTAGAACATGGAAGCTCTCTCTTTTTCTGCAGGACATTAATTATTTCTAAATCTAGAAATTCTGTGATTGGTTATATGGTTATCTGGAGTTTAAGCTGAGTCTGTTGCTGTATCGCTCAGTTGCCAGTGATGACTTCAAATCCAGTCATTGCTGGTCACATTGTTTACTAAGTACATAACCCCGGAATCTTAACTTTTTTTTTTTTAACAGCTTTGTTACCTGTTCAAATTTGTCTGTTGTCCAGTTGCAGGGCCAAGTCAATCTGATCTGCAAGGAGTGGGCTTCCCATCCGTTCAGTGGGTTAGTGTTATCTGTAACTATTGCCTATTGTGCTTTCATGCCCAAAATGTTGTGTGTGACTTTTTCTTTGCCTCCTGCGGTCTGTGTTTCAAATTCTTTCCAGGTTGCCCCCCTGCATGGTGATCTGGATGACTGTGATGTTGTTGCTGGTAGGAAGCCTGTGCAGGCAGTGAATTTGCACGTTAGGGATGAATCCAGCAAGTCTCATAACCTCCAGTTCTCCATCTTTTGTGCTGCTATAAGGTAGAAAAGAGATGCCCTTCGCTTCTGAATGGTCCACTAAGCAGATGAGCTCTGGGACAGAAGCAGATGGAATTTCTACATGGATTTTATTGGGATTCTCACAAGTCTAATTTTGCTACCAGGTCCAGCCTTACTGTTCTTATCCTTTGGTCCCCTCTTAGTTCTAGATATTTTTCTGACTCACATGGGAATAGTCATATTCAGCTTCTTGGCACCCACTTCTGTTTTCTGACTTTGAAGGAGGTGTGGGTGGGTTTGATGTAAAACCAGTAGAGCTGTAGCCTCGGTCTTAAGTTTTCCACTAGTCAAATATTCTTGTTCATACTTTCCCAGGAGTTGCCGGGCAGAATCAGGTTGTGCACAGAATGATCACATTTGCTAATACGGTGATCTTACTTTGCCCATGCCATTGCCTTGGATTCTGGTCTGCAGATCAGTGGATTGATTTCCAGTTTAAAGAGCAGTGGTGACGCTAGAGCTCCTGATTTGACCCCATGGTAATGTTGATCATTTCTGTGTGTTCTTGTCTCAATTCTATGTGATGGTACATATCCAGACATGGAACCATGGCTTCATCCATGGTCTCAGGATCAGCTGAAAGCCTGCAAGCTGAGGCAGTAAGAACTAGAGTAGGACCAGTTGGGCCTCTCCTTCACAAAAAAGTCCTCTAGGCCAGTTTTGGGGCCCACTGGTAGAAACCACACGTGCATGATCATCATACACATATCAGACAAGTCTGTGGGGGTTGCAAGTATGTTCTGTGGTAGATCCATTCCCTGGTAGCACCATCACAGGTGCTTCATTTCCTTCTGGTAAGCATAAGCTTTATACAAATGCACAGAAGAACCGTTATTGTGAGTGGATTTCATGTAGCAATACTATAGACTGGACAGTGAGGTCAGTTAATAGGTTGGAAGCATCTATGAGCATTGTTTTTGGTCAAACTGGAAAGTTTTTCTCTTAGTTACATATTGTTCTAAGATAGTAAAAATTATATTGGTAAAGTCCCCCTAGCTATGGAATGAGTTACTGGTATTAGACATTCTCCAGCTCTGTAGACCTCAGGGTCATTATGTGGGAACAAAAATCGTGTACATATGGCAAGTCTAAAATATTAAGTAATTTGAAGAGTATGTTTACCAAAATCGAAGGAATATGCCTCATCCATTATGTTTGTTTTGCAACTGGAAGGCAGAAGAGCAGAATGCAAATGACTGGCCAACAGCCTACATGAGGTCTCTTGCAGCACTAAAGTATCAACTAGATCTTTTGGTCTTCAGTCCTAGTCTTCAGTCCTGCACCATCAATCACAAGATTGTTTTCCCTTCTTTGCAGAACTTTCTTGTATACTGCCATCACCATTTGCTATGCTCCTTCCTACCTAGCCCAGAATATAGAAAATACCAGATTGTTTTCATTCTTTGCAATTCTTTCAAACTAATCACAGTGAGGCAAGTACTGAACCCTGGTGCCTGAGGCACTCAGGGTGATGTTGACAGATGTCCCAGTAAAATCAGGGTATTTGCACTTTCTAGTGACTCAGCATCCCAGTAACATGGTTGTCATTGAATAGTCTCCCAGCTTATACCCTGCTCTGTCTGCAAAAGCTGCATTTGCAAAGCAAGGACTATGGCAACTATGAAGAGCTCTAGATGCCTCACTCAGTTGGAGTACACCACAGAGGCTCTTAAGGGCAATAATTCCCCTGATTTGACTGAAAGCTGTACATCTGTGGCAGGCATTTCAACAGAGTGGATCCTGGGACATCCTGATTCCTGGTGCATATCATCTGGCAGTTCTCATTCAGCTGGATCAGCAGTTAATCTGCTGGAATTGCCTGTTCTTTCCTCTGTTTTTTCATTCTCTAGAGAAACTGAGGTGTCTAACAAAGGGAAAGTGGCAAGACTAAACAAGTCTGGTGGGATCTGAACATGTAGTTGCACGGATCAGCCATCTGCTTTGCATGCTATACCTTCACTCCTTGTTATACACTTATTATGGGAATATTTATTCTGTCAATGACTAGCTGTTTACTCTTAATATGCTTCCATCTGCATATAAATTTGTTAAGCCACTCCTCTTAGGCATGTTAAAGCTTGCTTTCCCTTTAAGCAGGCTATAACTATGTAATTAGATTTTCCATGTCATGATCCGGATATTCAGCTCTGCACATCCACTGCAGAATGAATATGTGGAAAATGGGCCGGGAAAAGTGGATTGCACAGTTCCTCAGATGTAAAAAGGGTTGAGTTTTAGAGCAAGAGCCTGTAAAGGCAGAACACTCATGGTTTATGGAATCTTTCTGGAATTTTTGAGGTCTTAGAGACAACAATATAGTTAAAATAGCCAAGGAGGAGCCAGAGACAGATCTAGCCGTTAGGGCAATGGATTGCTGGGAATAACAAAATGACCATGTCACTTGCTTTGTGTCAGATACCTGGTAAAATTCAGATTGGCCTTTATTGAAACGCTCAGTGGGCTTTGAGGGAGAGCTTTGTGAGGGAAAGACCCTTTGTGGTCCTTCATTCTGGGAGGATCCAGAAAAAGACTGAGTTACAGCTAAGGATGGGAAAGCCAGGTTCTGATTTCTGAATTATTCAGACTTCTCTGAATTGTGCAGTTCATGCATAATAAATAAGAAAAGAAAAGAACAAAAGAGATTGCTTGGGATTCGGGGAGTTTTTGTTTGTTTGCAAGCTTCTTGCTTTTTTTGCATAGAAAATTACTCAGAATAATGCATGTTTTTGCTAATTCTGTTCTTTTTAAATTCTAGCAGAATAATAAAAGATTGGGCCATATCCTCTAACAATGTCCATCTGAGCATTTGACACATAGTTCTGCTTTTCTTGACTAACTTGAACTCTGAGAAATTGTGTACTTTTGAAAATTAATTAGCTCCTCCATCTCATCCTAATCAATATCAGTAGTATTTTGCCTACAAAAACACTATCCCCAGAGTATGGATTTTTAAAGTACTTGCCAGATACTCTGCTATCACTGGGGAAATGATGTGTTCAGGCGTATCTCACTTTAAATAATTTTTAAAGTAAACACTTTGCTTTGTCTTGCATATGAGTTATGACCCTAATGACTTCTGGTTCAGAGTTTCCTTTCTCAGCGTTTCCTTTCCCTAGAATTCTCCTGATGATAACACTGCACAGTATGGGAATGAGCACAAGCTGCTTTTTATTCCTATGTATTTACCTGACGTTTTGCCAATGTACTCTTATGCTGCTTTTTATATTGAAGAATAATGCCCTGAATCTCACATTGTGAAGATCAAAACCCACTATTCAGTAATAGTAGAATGAAGTCTCAGTTATGCTGACACAGATAGCTAGACAGTAGGCATGCAGGCTCTTAGGGGGATTGACAGAGAAAGCATAAGTCACAGTGACTTCCTGGAGACAGTTCAGTATCTGCAGAAGCACAGGGAGCGCGAACAGGCTTTGGCATGCTATTGCTAGAGCTTTGAAGAATGAGCAGCTCTACTGGTGCGTGTGGCGAAGACACCTATTTTCTCTGTTTAGCCTGCTTTATGCAAGAAACTCTTAATGAGCTTCGGGTATTAGATGCCAAAAAGACTGATCAGGGTATTTTAGGCAGAATGGCATTTGTTGTCAAGGACTGCCTCCCTCCAGCCCTATGAAGACGTTGGCCAGAGTTGCAACTTGTTTGATCCATGGCTTCTGAGTGAATATCTTGCAATATCCTGTCATTAACTGGTTCTCTGAAAGCTCCCAGCAAGTGTTTTGCAAATCACTGCTACATTATAGGCTCACTTTGGGAACCAATGAATTAAGACATATGCTCACAACTTACAACTGCTTTGCTCATAATAAGAAATGAGGCAAAATTGTGGCTACTTGAATCTTTGAGAATAGTGTTGTGAACACTATACAAGAAGACACTGTGCAAAGGAAAGCTGTAGTTCTAGTCCTTTAGGTCTGGACATACTTTTATTCTCACTAAGGTCGATAGCAATCCTACAGGAACTGATTCAAGACTTCAGAGTGCTATGCCTGGGGGAAAGTAGCCAGCAATGCTATTCAGCAGTACCAGAAATGTCTAGAATGTCAGTTCCCAACTTTTAGGTAGCTGACCTCTCTCACTTGAGATCGTTGGTAATGTTTCATGTCCTGTTCCTCCAGCTCCTCACTCAAAACTATCCCAGGTCTATCAGTAGCTCTCCTTTATCATCTTTATTGCCTTGTAATTGCCATTGTATCCACCCTCCATCCTTACTTCTCTGCTGCTAGCTTTGCTCTCGGATCCACAGCTGAGACTGAGACTATAACCTAATTTTATCTAACACCATCCAGAGCCATTAGGGTCTGTCTGCACTATGCTGTAGTGTGATTCTGATGCCGGAATACAGAGCAGAGACATCCCAGCCAGCTTTGCATGCATCTACACAAATCTGACAGAGCTTCTTCATTCTCTCTCCATGCTTCGTCTGCAGCGTGCTCATGCATCACCACTGAGAGCTACCTTATCTGTCAAAAAACTCTGAACAAGAGTCCTCAACATTTTAGTGACATTTCAAATATTTTTATAAACCTGGAGTCAATTCACTCACAGAGGAAAATTATTTAGTTCTAATTAATGTGCTGTTTCAGAGAAATAGAAACTGATTATGAAGCAATAAGAAAGAACTTGTTGGCAGGTGAAAAAAGTTAATTTGTGTGAGGATTAACAGTAAAAATATTATTTAAGTAGGCTGTATTGTCTTTGGATACATGTACCTCAGCAGAAGAATTTCATTTATAACACTTGGTATAAATAGTATGATAACACTTCACAGAGGCTCCCCTTATCAGGGGAATTCCAAATTCTTACACACGCTGAAGCATACTGGTTGTCATGCCATCCTTGTAAATATTTTATGTTGGCTTAAGGCTCAAGGGCAGATGTCTATTTTTACTTTGTGTTTGCAAAGAACTATGAACCAAAAAAGCTTTTGATATAAAACATTTAGCAGTAGCAAAGGCAGTTCAAATCTATTTCCAGAAACAGAAATTGTGATGCAGCCTTTTTTTGTTTTGCTGTGGTATTATATATAATAACTTTGCTATATGTCTCTGGTAAAAGTCTGTAATAAATAGTTGTTCCAGACATTAACATCCATATAACAATGTAGCTTGGAAGTCAATATTAAGAAAAAGTAGCATACCTTTCCTGTCTCTTCATGCAGCTGCCTTGCACTGGCATCTTCAACAGTAACTTGCTTTTTTTGCCCCCTTTTTTTTAAACAGCTACAGCTTAGCATCACCAGCCTGCCAAAATAATGAAACTTGAAGACTGGCAAAGACATCCAGTTAGTAACGTACATCTTATTCTGTCTCATGTTCCAACAAGCTTTCCTAGATACCTACTTGTTTTTCAAAGAAATAATATAAAGCTTCCATTTGGAACATAATCTGAGGTTCTTACAAACACAAAGTGACAGTCATGTGCTCTTTATTATAATGAGAATATTTGAGAGCTGAAGACTTACTGTGAAGTTAACAAGTATAAATGTTGAGGCACCTAAGCCACACGGACTAACAACTCAGAATCCTAAGCTGCATATGTGCTTTTGGAAATGGGACAGAGAGCTTCAGTCATTAAGACATTTTAAATTTTTAGCCAGCATTAATATTTATTTTAGAATTCAGATTTCAATAGCTTAATGCATTTCTGTGTTTCACTGGAAAACTTTCAGAAGTCAATCATATTACCAGCTTGAGTGGCCGTACCGACTTGTAGACTTCTGCTTGCATTATCAAAGGCCTGATTCTGTGCTAGTTTGAGAGGGAGATGTGTGACATCATTATTAATTAAGTTTGAATACAGAGCTATGTTTGAGAGCCAAAGGAAGTACAGGAAGGAAGCTAAGTGTCAGTGAGTCATGTTATATGAATGCATGGCAAGCAGTTATTGATAACATACAGCCAAACCACATTGTTGATTTTGGAAGATTTGGCATGGGAACTAAAAGCAGCATCCTGACCTCAGTTGTGATTTGTTTGTATTTAGATTTCCAATAACGTTATTTTGGTTTTTTGGAATAATTGTTTCTTTTCAGATACTCTGTCTATATTTATCTCATAGTTCTCACTAGATTAAGGAGCCTTAGGGACTTTAATGTATTATATATGTGACCAAGGCATCAACATTTTTCTGAAGACTGTCTCCCACTTTCTGTGTGAAGGAAAAATGTCTCTGTAGTGGCAGGCACCCTGCTTTGTAATTTCCGTTGTGTGAGCTTGGACATCTGTGTGATTATCCTCTGGGAACACTTGCAGCTTGACACACATGCATCTACTCTAGCTATTTTTAATCACTGCATTTCAAGTGTCTGTAGTGAGTTTGGTGACATGAATGGGAATAGTGTTTCCCAAATTTCACTCCTTTGGTATTTGCTTTTTGTAGTCCCTCAACCCCACTAAAATCTGAAAGTATCATAAAGGTTAACCACTTTCAACTGTCCAGGAAACTTCATTATACGACTTTAAAATATTGCAGTCCCTACAGAGTTTGAATGTAAACTTACATTTTAATATGATGAGAAGAATCTAATTTCTGTGTTAAGCATACCTAGGAACCACATAGTTTATAAGCTTTTCAAAAGTTATGTTTAAATTAAAATGCAGTAGTATATGCATTTTGGCTTAATTTATACAAAAGGTGATAGTTCTGTACCAGTAACAATTCCTATGAGAGTGGTTCATCTTGCTGGAGAGCTATCCTGGACTTTTTTCATTTTACTCCCTGGACAAGAACTGACCCCAGGTAATAATCTTATCCTTAGCTAACCCAGTTCTCTCACAGTTCCAGGAACTGTGCCTTTATTGGTGGCCTTATTGAAAGGAAAACATCTATGCCCACCTCTCCCATTGTCAATGTGAAAAGAGTTGTAAAACAAGACACGAAGAGTAAATATCCATTTCGTGCCTCAGATATTTAACTGATTCCTATTCTGATCAGTGAAAGACACTTGAAAAAGTGTAGTGCAATAGTCAGGCTAATAAAGCAGTATCTTAAGTGAGTTTGCAGATGTAAAATTCAAGAACAAGATTGTAGGATCAGCTAGATCAGGGTCATTTCTGAGAGGTGTTTGTGTACCCTGTTCTTGAAGACTTCTGATGATGGAGACTGCACAGTATCACTGTGCAGTCAGTGCTTCACTGTATTTTACCATTAGAAACTTTTCCTTAAAGTGTAATATGAAGTCTTGCAAGTCAAATTTGTTTCCTCTTGTCCTTCTCAGACATGGAAAAAAATATTATTTCCTTTCTCTCTCTGGCAAACCTTTACATATTTGAAAACTATTTTCATTTTTCAGCCCACTCTTTTCTAAATTAACAATCCTATTTCCATCAAATTTTCCTTACAATTTATGGTTTCTAGTCCCTGATTATTTTTGCTTCTCTCCTCTGCTCTGTGCTCTTTTTGCTATGCAGTACTCAATACTGAATACTCCAGGTGAATGCAGTTCAAAGTTCAAAAAGTCCAGAACATTGAAGTTCATGGATCTCTATCAGACGCTAGTGACTGATTACTCACAAAGGTAATCCCTCTGGACTCAGCAGAGCCACTGAGATGTAGGCTTCTCAGTGTGAAAAAGGAGAGCAGCCTTGCCACTCAAATCTACCAAATATTATTGCAAAGATCATTTTCCTAATTCATCGCTTCTTTTTGCATTCATCAGGCCATGTCTCCTTTCTCTGCTCTATCAAATATAAGCTCTTTTTTTTCACTTTCAAATTCCTTCACAGCCCTTTCTTGTCATCTTCGCATCATTCTTACTCCTTTCTTACCATCTTCTCTCCTTAGCATACCATGACACCTTCCATCTCTCCATTCCCAATTCCCTAATTCCTAGACTTAAGGAAACTTCTTTGTAATTTCTCTTATTTGGATCCTTGTGCTTTAGAAAAGTTCTTTGTAAACAGCCAGAGCTCAGCGATAATCTTCCTTTTAAAACCCTCTTAAAACTCAGTCTCTGAAAAACTCGGTGGGATTTGGGCCATTTGTGTGCTGAGCACACTAGTGAGCTAACCTAGCACAGTTTTGTCGATTCCTTGTACTCTCCTGTTTATATGCATCTGGTGTCTCATGTCTCTTTTACGCTTTCAAGGAAAGCATTTTGGAACATCTTTTATTTCTCGTATGCAAAGTACTTAACACAATAGTTTTGACTGTATTTAATATGATAATACAAATAATGATACTGGTGAATGTGTGTGAGGTGCTACAGAGATATGGCCCTATGCAGATCCATTGTGCAAAGAGCAAAATATTTCAGAGAGGAATGTTATATCCTGCTGTATTTTTTCCAACCCATAGAATTATCCTGTTAAAGTATTTTCACAGGAGAGCAAGGTGAGCCAAGGCCCAGTCATTACGGAGTTTTTTCCATGTAATTGAGTGGGTCAAGAAAACATTATGAAAGATTATCTTGGCAGAAGATGTAAATGTGAAGAGCGGCTGGAAATCCCATGAAGATCCTGCTCATCTATAAATTAATATACACCACTGGGAATACTGACAATTTGTCTTGGAAATGAAATGGTTGAGAAGAGATTTTGGCACTCAATCAGCAAAAGATATGACACTCATAAAAACAGCAGTATGTTTATGGCACACTACAATGGTTAATTGGTTTGGGATATATTCGTATTCATATAAAATCCAGCAACTGTTTCTGATCTCTCTCTCTTTTCTTTCTCTTTGTCCATATGTGTGTTTGTGTGTGTAAAAATAAACAAACTGAACATTCCTAGTGGAATTGCTGCAGAGCAACATTCCAACAGGAGAGAGCAAAAACTTCCTTTATTATCTTATCACAAGCACATAGCTCCTACCATAAGAGCTGAATAAAACATTTTTGTAATTTTGCAGGTTGCTCTGTTGTACAAATGGTTTTCTCACAGCCTTTCTCCTCTCTGCTACCTTCATTTTACTGTGTAATGAAAACACGACGCAACAAACTGTAAGTGAACTAGGAGCAGAAGAATAGTTTTAAGGTAGTAATAGTTGAATACCTGGCTTAGCCATTGCAAAACTGGAAGGAAGGCCTGGAGACATTTATGGTTTTCCTTTATTCATGCATACGTACATACAAGCATAGTTATGTAGATAAAAACATGTGTTTGGTAAACTTGACATTTATAGCATAAATATGTATGTGGATAAATACATCAGATAATCAGACCAAGAAAAGTGAATTTGCTTTATGTAGTTGAAAGTAGATTACTTGGAAATAGCTCATGTGAATGGAGAACAAGCAGAGCTTGAATGTGTTGAGCTGAAACTAGCACACTTATTTTCTGTGTGGCTATCAGCAGTGACAGATACCACCGGGGCAAGCACAGCATTCCCTCCAGGCTGCCCAAGCCAGAGAGCAGCCATAAGTTTTCTTCTGGACGTGACTTACTTTTCCACCTGGAAATTCTATCTAGGCAGAATGGCTTGAATTTGTCCAGGATTCCTGCTATACTACTACCAAGCAATACTGCCAACGACAGTGTGCATGTAACCTGACACTGGACATAAGCTTCACAGTCACTCTGGTCTTGTGCAGAGGACATTATTGTGACCACATGAATCAGCTTTACAGCCCATCTTCACTCACTCAATCCCAAGCCTAATGCATCCCAAGAGTGTCAAATTTACTATGTGTGTACTCTAGGATCGATGCTACCTATTTTACTGATATATGATTGCAGCACCTGTATACATATTTCTATCCAGGGACTCCCAAACAGAAATAAGGTAGCCTTAGGTATTAGTGAAGCCCTTCCAAACTAAGACCCATCTCTGTCTTTCATATCTCTCTTTTTCGTAACGTATGTGCTTTTCCCCAGATAGGTCCTGCCCTTTCAACACTTGTCTATGATACCATCTCTTCCAGCTAGGAAACCTACTGTCTCCCCAAATTCTCCATCAGCACCACATTAGGACCCAGCACTATAACCCTTACATTTATATCACACTCTCCAAATCAAACAGCTGGATTTCAGCCCTATACTTCCAATCTCATTTACTTTCTGCCCTCCACACGCAGCCATAATTATCACCATAGCACATAGTCTTGCACCATAGCACTGCCCAGTGAGGACCGTCCCCTACACATAGCCCTTCATCTGCAGGAGCCAAACCTCACTGGACTAACGCTGTGCTCCTTGCTACGCGTTGCTCCCTCATCCGGAGCCAAAGGAGCATGACCTAGATTGCCATTGACCGCTGGCACTGTGACCAACCTGGCCACTGCTGCTTTAGGTACCAGGTTGTAGCCAGATAACTGAGTAGCTCTTGCCTTATGTCTGTAAAAAAACAGTACTAGAATAAATACAACTGCATATTACATTCAAGGGCTTCATGTACTGTTAGTGCAAAGCATTATCCTTGTAGAGTCAAAAGCTAAAATATGGACGAGTTTACACCTGGTGCTACTCCCACTGTAGCCAGTGGATGTTTGAACTGAGAAGAAGCAGAAGTTTCAGTGAGGAGGGTCCTCAGAGAACCATCCGTGCACATGTTAGGATTATAACTGTACCTGCACAGTTATTGTAGCCAGCTACACTTTAAGCTGTTTCTTCTCTCCCTCCCAGCCCCATTTCCTGGATGTTACATAAAAATGGGCAGACCATGCCCCTGAGTTCTTCCCAGTTGCTGACTTGAATTGGAATTTCTTGTAAGTTCACTGTCATTTCATTTATGTTATCTTTTTTGGTGATGGTGGTTTGTTGATCTTAAATTTATTTTGTCTTATATTTAATTAAGGCCATGAATTTGGCCACTTTTTGTCTTTTCTTGCTGAGTTTTGTGCATTCAAATGTTGCACTATTTATGTGAATTTAATCCTTTTTTCAGTAAAAGGATCTTTTCTTTTTCTGAGTGAAGTATACAACCTCTCTGAGTGTTGAGGCTTTGCACCTGGGAATAGAAAGGAGCACCAGAGAGAGCATTACAGATTTATCTTAAGTAGATCCTTTCTTTCTGTACTAGATTTCAGGTTATAACTCTAGAACCAGATTGGATTGTGATCCAGATTGTGGCTATAGGTCTTTCATCATCTAAGGAAAAGATGCCTCTGGTTGCAGGTCTGCACCCACCTCCCATGCTGCACTGGATTTAGTGCAGCTTCTGCTACATGTAATGACAGATGCTGCCAAATGTGACTCACATTTTCTCTTTGTCGCTCTCTACAGCAGCCTCTCCAATTGCTGCTGCAACTTCTCAGCAGGAGGAGCAATCGTATTTCTTAATAAATAAACAAACAATTTGGCAAGAACTCCAGACATCTAGGCTGTGCTCATTAGCTGTTCTCCACTAGAGAATAGTAAATTCCCAAGCCTTGCTGTCTGGGACAGGATTCATGCCCTATGAAACTAGATGGCTACGGAAAGGATGGAAGAAATTACCTCTCCAAGAATAAAAAGCTTCTCTTCCAAGTTTGCCTTGCAGGCTCTCCTGGATGTGTGCCACATTATAACACAATTGTTCAACACATTTTTTCTTTTAAAGAAAATTATTGGTCATGTGACTACAGAGATAGGATTGCTTTATGGTTGAGAGGATTTTCATGTGATTTTTCTATAGTATGGGATGTACACTCTTGCCTTCTGGACAAGATTCTCTGAGAAGACAGCAGAGCTGCCATTGTCGCAAACTCTTTTTCCATGTTTCTCTACCACATTTAGCAGAACATTACAGATTTCAGTCTCCAGTTGAGCACCTTTGATGGTCTGCTGGAGAGATAAAGAATCCTTTTTTTTGCAGTACCATTTTTTTGCTCATCCCTTTTCCCCAGAGGGGGGCAGGCTGTTCAGGTTTGCCTGGTCTGGGATCGTGGTGCCAGAATGGGATAAGTCTCATGTACTTTCAGAATTTTACAGTGTCGAGGTCAAAGTCTCCATTGCAGTTGCCAGTGAGGAACAGGGATGGAGGCCCTGCCCAGTCCTTCCCGTCCATCCAGAGCCCTCATGCCGTTCTTCTCTGGAGGATTTCCTGACAGCCAACAGCCCACCCCGACAGCCTCAGGGCGAGCCGGTCCTGGCCTCAGAGGAACTGGTGTATATGTCTTTGTTATGAAGCATTCTTCAAAGTACCTGCCAGGCTGTTCTTTACCATGTAATGGTACAAGTAACACTAGCACATTTCCCTTATGTTGGAAAGTTGCATCTAGCACCAGCTGCTTATCTTGCCACCATCACCTCTGAAAGTACAAATAGGTGAGCTAAACTGTTTCAGGCTAGGTGGAGACAGGCGGAAAGTCTAAGACAGCCTGATTTTACTTCTATAGGATAGGATGGGTCCATCAGAAATAACAGGAAATGCCACCTCTCCTGCTCCAAAACTAATCTGTTTCCAGGCTCTCTGGATTCCTTCAGCCTTCACTGGACCACCCTGCTTTGCAATCCTGTTTCTTCTCGGAGATCTCAGAAAGTTAAAGCTTGGCAAAATCAGTGTAATTAGGGTAACTGGCACGGTTCCAAAAGATTCAGGTTGGTGATGACACCCAAACTGTTTCCCTCAGCATCTTACCTTCCAAACACTGGAAGTGATTGAAAAGGGTATAGTGATTGTAAAGGCCATGATTTTTGAGTGGAGCCTATAAATCTAAAATCAGTTCTTTTTAAGGATCTGCTCTGGTTTATTTTTTTATTTTCCCTCCCCTGATAAATCTACCTACATGTTCTTCTCTTTGTCCTGCATTTAATCTTTGTTAAAGCTCTGTTAGATGTTGTTGTTGTTGTTGTTGTTGTTGTTGTTGTTGTTGTATTTTACCCATCCCAAACAATAAAGAGAGGGGGCTTAAGACTGGAGGAAAAAGCAGTAACTCAGGTTCTCTCCCAGTTTCTTTCTCTATCACAGCTTCTTTCTTCAGTCCTCATCCCAGCAGCAGAATCCTCTTGCGTTGTCTTGGTCTGTGGCCACAGGAGTCGCACTCACTCCTGAATTGATCCAAGAGCAAGTGCCTGAATCTGCTTTGCAGGCTGGCATGTTATTAGGCCTGGAGAACTGATTTAAAGAGCTTTGTCTGTTTCTGCAATCAGTCTTGGCTCTATTTCCACCCTGAAGCAATTTCAAATACTCCCTTTGAGAGGCTGGCATCACTGATACCTGAGCAGAGTACTTTTTGTACTTTTTGATTTGATTTCTGTACTTAAGGTTGTTTTCTTTCATCTCAAACAATTGTACTCAACTACTGTTAAAATTCCTTTTCTGCAGTCTTTGATTAATAAGTAACTTGGGCTGTGCATGACTGTGAGGAGGTAAATCAGAGCACAGTATCGTTTGTTAGAAAGTGAAGTAAATATATGTGCAACAAAATAATGTGAAAAGAATACACTATTTTTATTTGGTTCCAAATAACCAGGTACTTGAAATATGCTGCTCTGTTTCTGTTAGCTTGACCTGCAGTTGCATTAGTTTTAATTTCATGTAGGCTTAAGACAACCTGTTCTTCTACAGTCAGACACCAGTCCTGCAGAAGACACTGTCTGAATGCAAAGATCCATCCATAAAAATGATGATTCACTAGTGTACTATTAGAAATTTTCTCATAAGTGGCAGAATCATGGCATTATTTAGTTTGTTTTATAGAAAAACTATATGTGAAATAAAAGGTATAGAAATTACATAATATTGCCCAAAAAAGAAATTAACAAGAAAAAGTAGGTCAACTTTTAGCCTGTGTTCAGGTTACTCCTTTTAAATACAAAGAGAAGAGAGAAAATATGCAGATGGGAATAGAGAAAAGGGAAATAAGCCAAAGTGATTAGCCCAATGACCTTCCTCTGTTTCTGGTGGGTTTGTATGTATGTGCACTGTGCCATTGTTTTTGATGAATAAAATTAACATATTCAATTTATATCCCAAAAGAAGCCTGAATTCTGTAATTTGCTGAGTACTGCAATTCAAACTTAAGGTGTAAATTTTAACTTTGGAAATTATTTGTTGTACTTATTTTATATATTTTGCATGTTTATATGTTTAGATTGAAGCTATCCAAAGTAGAGAATAGTTTTAACAAATAGCATTAGGACTAATTAAGAAAAGAAAATAGTTCAGAACAATGGCATTCTCCTGGATTTTTGTTTCTATGCTATTTTTAAACAATTGGACGTTGAGCCATTCAATAACAGATTAGCTTATTCATCGGCTTTCTAAAAGGTAAATTTCAATGGATTTGTCCCTTTCTTATATTCCTTCAAATCATTTACATAAACGAAAGTTTTCACTATGTTGATAAAGGTTTCTCAAGAAGTTTCCAACTAATGCTTAGTTAAATAAATTGAATAGAAATGTATGCTGTAATTAGTTCAGTGAGTGTGCTGTATTGCACAGCCCAGATCATCTAGAGCATTCTAATATGGAAAGTAAAGAAAGAAGTGAAAAAAGAAGGCAACAAAATTAAGGAACTTTATTCATGGCTTTTTTTTATTACTTTAGAATATAATCATAATTTATGATAATTTTAGCATATCTTCTAGTGTTACATTTAACTTCTCTTGAAGTTGCTCTCCGTAGGAATTGCTATTTGGATGAGATCTGCAGTGCCTTTTTTCAAGACCAAGGCCAGAAAGAGACATTTCAGGGGATGGCATCAATACTCTGATAGCCTGATGAGCAGGCTTACTTGGAACAAGTTACTGTGCTAGAAATATGGGTCTCATCCTCCAGCCTAAGAACTTTGTTCCTGCATGGAAGTAGGTTTATTCAGATCAATTCATTTCCAAAAGGTGCTGGCCTGAAAAATAATATATCTGAGTATTTCTAATATCTAAAAAGGTGCCTTAAGCTCTTTTGCCTATTGCTAAGTTTTTGCTCACAAAACCTCCTGTGGAATTGAATGCTATAGTATACTTTCCTGTTTTGTAAAACAGGTATTTTCTATTATCATATTTAAAATTCATTTACTGGGTGTTCTGGAGTTATGAACTAAGTAAGACAGAGTTCTTGCTATACATTTTATTGTTTATAAATTTTGTTCATCTCTCATCCTGTTAATATCCTTCCTAAGGGAGATCGTCTATTTCTTTTGAAGCTCTCTCCATGGTTTTTGACAACTCTCAATGACCCCTCAGCGAGTGCTCTCCAAGTCTGTGATTCTGCATCTGTGAGGAGATGACCTGTGCTTCCACAATGTCCTCAGCAACACTGCACATTAGTCCGTAGAAAGACATTGTTATATTTTCAGTGTATTTATTTCTCCTTTCCACTCTGTATGTATCCCAACACCTTACCATTTTTGTTTCTTGGTGAGGGGCCTGGGCTAGAGTAACACAGAGAGCAGAGCATTAGTGAGCTGTCATAGTGGCACACTGCTCCACTTCTGTAGGAAGTAAACACCTGTCTTCCTCCTGCTGTTGCTGTCCCAGCTGAAAATATTCCCACGTCCTCCTGCACTTCACCACCTTGCCGGCTGCTATTTTCTCAAGATCTCGCTTTTGAGCTGCTCATTTAAGATGCTTTAATCTGTTTCAGCAATCTTAGCTGAAATGGTTTAAGTGGTTCATCTTTGGTAACCTGCCTCCTTTTTGCTGGAAGAGGCTACAGAGTGCCCACGAGAACACTTCCGATGCCGGATCTTGGGAGGATGGATGGGGAGGAACAGTTATTTGTGTCAGGAGGATAGTACTCAAGTAGCAGGGACCAATGGCCTGGAGATGGTACATCACAACCAGCAGAGAATGTGTATCTACACGTTACTTAATATAGTTCAGAACGACCTGTAACATATTACCTTGCATTACAATGCCAGTTCCTCAGGAATTTACTTTTTCAGGATTGAATAAATATGTTTAAAAGAAGCTAGCTTTGCTATATAAATCAAATTCTAAGGTTCAGCCTGCTGGAAGTATAAGTGTTTTGAAAAACTTATACAAACAGCTACTGTTTGCTTGGAGACAGCTTTGATTCCAAACATATGTTTGTAATTGAGATGTATTTATGCTGAAGAAAGCAACTTGGCATCAGCAGCTTTGTCTATTAGCAACCATTTTCAAATAGTCTTTTAGATTATTCACACCTCATGTAAGGCTGATACAGTTTTTGTTTGTTTACTAGGTACCTTCCAAAACCCTCTGGTACTATAGAGAGGTCAGATAGTATTAGAGCAGATATTCACTGAACTGCTCCGTTAGACAAGACAAACTTTGCACAACTAGAGTGTTGTGGAAAATGCTTTTCTGCAAAATGCTAATGTTGGTTTTTCTGATTTGTTACATGAACAGGAAGATGGTTTCTCAGTCAAGGGATGAAATAGGTATGGTTAGGAAGTGATCTATTCAGAAGTTTATTTTGAGATATGACTGATACCCCATATAGAATGAGTGGCTCAGCTGTAAGGGTTACAGTGTAGACACCTATTACTAGATTACTTTAATCCTATCTGCGCAACTTACTGTTACACTAACTGAAAGTTTGTTGTGTTCCATATGCAAAAATGTAGTATCTTGATTGGGAATATCAAAACATTCATTTGCAGTCACATATAAAAATTAAACACTTAGACATTTCCAACTTTGGATTTTTTCTCATATCTTAAATTATTTTGATTGTTCATTATTTATGACAAAAATGCTGAAATAGAAATTTTGATTTTCTTTCAATTTCTCTTTTTGTTTACCCTAATCCGTTTTCCAGCTGAGACACTTTTGCGGAATTGCCTTCCTTCCTGCTTAGGACACTCGTGTTCTACCCTTTAATCTGCAACAGACATGCCACTGTGAACAGAAGAATTCAGGGTACAGGGTGTTGTCCCTTCACAGTACCTGGTTTTTCAGGAGACCAGCCCTGTATGTTCCTACCCCCCTTTAAAATTATATTGTTTTATTTAATTACTTACAAACAATGTTACTCATTCTTCTTATACATACCTAATATGTCTTTGCCAAAATAGAAAAGGCAAAATCTTATTATGTGCAGTCATGAGCCTTATATAATTTTTTTTCCGGGATGAAACACAGTAAATAAATTTAATCAGTAAATAGCTCTAACAGCTTAGCCTGTTTGGTTAATTCTAATTATATTTATTTCTCCTCTGGCATTAATAACTTCTTCCAAAGTGTTACTGCATCAGTATCATGTTTACAGAACTCCTCTAGCAGAGCTAATTGATTCTGAAATGCCAAATGTTACTGGTTTACTAATTGTTTCCTCTGCAAAACCATTAAGGTAGCTGTGCTTTTATTGCAACCATGCCAGCATCTCAAAACAAATTGAGGACGCTCTCAGGGGTAAAATATTTAGCTGTTTAATGTCAGCTGTTAGATAAAGGTAGTGATGAGGAGAGTGCTGTTAAATACCTTCTCTCTAATTAAGTTCTCTCTGCAAAATGAGAATTACATGAAAATATGAAAATAATTATAGTTATTATAGTAAGGTATAAGTTTAATGCTCTTTGCTAATAATAATCAAATAAGCTTTCTAACAAAGCAAAATTCTTAGATTCGACGTTTCTCTTTGGCTTGCTGGAAGCAAGTTAAAGACAAATGGTAGACATAGCTTCTAAGGAAATGAGTTTCTCGCTTTTGAAGTATAGTTTTACGCTCAAAATGTATACAATGGAAATGAAAACCATATTCATTGCTTAGATATTGCCCAGTATGCTCAATATACCTTGTTCTATACATTAATATTACACTTACATTATAATATCTGCAGAGTAATAATGTTAAAAAATTAACTTTCCAAACATCTTTTGAAAAAACAGCCCAACTTTGAGCAGTTGTTCTTAATTTATATCTATTACCTAATTTATAAATATTTCAAACAAGCACATACATGTACCACATGGTTGACTGATGTTTATTACTCTGCTAACAGTAACTATGTACTGCCCCTTTTATTAAAGTAAACTGTTATATGTTTGTTCCACTCTTACACCCAGGAACCTAAAAACCTTAATGTCTAGCATAGAAACTAAAACAACCTTTCAGATTGAGAAGCGTAACTGATTTCTGTTGTGTTATTGTAAAAAAACTTAGATTAGGCAATAACTACCAATTCAAATCAACAGTAGTCACTAGTGGCACCACTGTTTAACATCTCCTGCCTTGTAGAGTCTTTCCATATATTGACCTTTTCCTTTATGTTTCCTAGTTTTCAGTTGTAACAGCAACCGAAAGTAAGAGCAAGGTCTGTAATTGCAATTATGAGTCATGCTCTGGCAACTAAAGAGGATTCAGGAAAAAAAAAAAATCTAATCTTAAACATGAATGGTATTTGCCGGAGGGTAGGGAGAAGGGAAGGCCATATGTCGTTTTTTTTTAAATAAAAGGGAATGTAGAACTTGCCAGGAATTGGTTAGATTTTTTTCTAATTGTTTTTCATAAGTTTTTACTTTATGCTCTAGAACAGCTACTGGAACAGAGTATCTTGGGAAACTAGTGCTAAACTGAAATCACCCATAAATACACATTTCCTTCTGTTTGCAAAATTGCAGGTTTAGATTTATAATTACAAGCACTGATAGAGGCAGAACCTGCCCTTGCTAAAACTAACAATAGGAAAAAGATTACCTCCTTTCTGCACCCAGTATCTGCTGGCACCATTTCAGAAATTTTAAAGATCTGTAGTAGGCATTTAAGCACCCTGTACAGTCATTGGTGGTAGCTGCACAGTTCTGGAGAGCCATCCATGCAGACTTTATCCTGGGTCAGAAATTGACAACTAGCTGGTGTGAAATGGTGAGCACTGGGGATTTCTGAGCGACCAGCCCTCTCTGGAGCTCATGTGTCTGCTTACATCTTTTATCTTCCATCCACTTGAGATCCAAGCTTGAGTTTGCTCACTTTTAGGAGAATCAGTATTCTCAGAGCAGATGAAACCTGGTTTTGGCTACCCTGGGTATCTGCAAAGACTTGTGAATGTGGTAGGTCCCATATTAAGTCAAGACCTAGCCACTAGCCTGGAGGTACATCTAGTCCTAGGAGAAGGAGGTGAGACTTTTTTTGTGAAAAGTCAAGTGGACATTGGCTACGGAGAATCTAGTCTTTGAAAATTCAGTTGTGTAAAGCTCCATGCTTCTGTGGCTAAATAGTTACTGATATTTATTTGAAGGTCCTTTTCTGCTGCGACTGTAGTATGGACGTATCCTGGGTTACATGCAGCTGTAGATTGGAGCACAGTGGGGAGGATGTAATGTGGCATTTCTCTCTTCTTGTGGTCTCATTATCCCATGAAGGACTAAATGATTGTTCTGAGCCTTATAGGAAGTCTGCTTAGGATATACTCATAGCTGAGAATCTAGCCCACTAAAATCTGAGCTTCTGTTCTCTGCCACTCTAGTTAGCAAAGCCATACTCCAGGCTTCCTCTTGAAAAGACATTTAAGTTCCTTAACATGGCAAATTGGGTGTATTATATTTTTATTCTTTCCTTTATTTATTTCTTTTATTATAGTTTTCTTCTTTTTAAATTTTTTTCTTTTATTCTTTATTCTTTGGTGAGGTACCTACGTCTTGGCAGAATTTCTTCCACTTTCTCTGCTTAATTAAATGGCAAAGGAAAGCATAATTTGGTGGCATTTGTTCTGCCACAAGCTACCATAGCAGCATACTAATGCTCAAGCAATTTAATCACTCACGCATTTTGTTTCATAATATTGCTTCCAGAGCCATGGCCGTCTTGACTACATCAAACTGACCTGCTGGGGAGCAGGTCTGATCGTTCGGAGTGGATTTCTGGGGGAATACCTTATGGCTGCTGTCCTTGTGTCCAGCTGTCACTGACAGCTATTGCTCTTTGTACAGCATGGAAGTTTCAGAGGAATGGGGAGCTGGTTATCTTATAGCCATGAAAATATGACAGAACCACCATCACCCTTCCAATAATATAACAAAACAATAGCTAATCCAATGTAAGCCTTCAGGCTGAAACAGAATTCAAGCTGTAAAGGTGCAGAGCCAGCTTATCATCCCGTTTTCTAGGAGCTGCTGTCACCAAGGGTGTTGAGAGACGTGCATTTTAACAAGATTCCAGAAGCCCACTCAGAGGATGTAGGAAGCTAAGATCCCTTTTTTACATTAATTAGTAAGTTTTACCAATTGAGAGGGCCTTTAAGAATGTTTCACATGTACCTAATTGCTTCTGAAATGTTGGAATACACCAATTAGGAAATATTTTTAAAATCAGAATAATAATAGTCATTTCCTGAGTTCAGATGTTGTGTTGTGAATTAGTAATCTTTTCAGTCATTATGGTTTGGCTAGTAAAACTACAGAGAGCATAGATGAGGATCAGTAGATGCATCCTTTACTGCAGGGCTTTTCCATATTGAGAGTTGACAGCAATAATTTTCACTTTAAAAGTTTAATCTTCTTGGACCTGACTTTCAGCTGGTATAAATCAGACCTACCTTGATTTAAGACCAGCTGAAGCAATGGTGCTTTTTGTCAAATCAGTACTTCTCAAAAGAGGAATAGTGCCCAAATCTAATTGTAAAAACAAATTTCAAGCACTGGCTATTTACTTGAATTATGAAACAGAAAGCAGAGAATGACTATATTTGTCTCACAATTATATGCGAGATGATATAAAACTCTTTGTTCTTTCTGTTGATATTTAGTTGTAATCCGTGTGAGCAGTATAAAAGTTAAACAACAAATACTATCATAAATGTTATTCAGTGCTCTGAAATATTTCTTCTGATTTTAATTCTGTCTTAAACTTGCTTAATGTTACTTCCTTGGAATTATGTAATCTTAAATTAAGTTCAGAGGTCTCATTGAACTACCCAGAATAGTAACACTGCAAGAAGATTGTGGAGCTTTCCACTAAAGGATCTTTAAAGGCTTCTAGGAAGGTCATATTGTTCAGCTTAAAAAAAAAAAAAAGAGAGAAGAAGAAATGAAATGTTTGTCTGCATTGCAGAGGAGCACAAAATCAGTTGATCATATGGGAGCAAAAGGTACAGATATAGTTCTGTGAATATATTTGCTTTGGCTTTCCACGACAGCTAAGAAATAATACATGCCAATTTTTAAAACCCTTCTGTGGGAGTATAGTGATTTTACCCTAATTCAAGGAGTAATGCATGTCCTTTTTACTTTAAAGTATCTGAGTCAGTAGTAAATATATTTAAATGCGTTAGTTTGAAGCTGCTTCAGGCTATGGAGGAGTGCGCACATGCGGGGTGTGTGTGTGTGAGTGAGATACAGGGGGAGAGTTCCAGCCTAATCCTAACAAATCTCTTTCTTCTGTTGCAAGAGAATGATGCATGCAGGCAACTAAATATCTCATTATGATTATTATGCATATTTTTAAACGTGCCATGATGGAGAGGTGTCAAGATGTTAATGCTTCCACATAGACATTTTCTGGTATCTGTATGGCAAGAAATTATACATAAGTTATGGTTATCAGTATGGATACTGTAACGTCTTTCAGTTCTGGCTTTCAGTAGGCTTTGGATGTGTATATTAGTATTGATACAGATGCAGAAGTTAGAGACCAAAGAGATTAAGGGTTTTGTCTGGACAGCAGATCCAAGGGGCTCATAGGAGTAGAGATGCTCATGGCTAGCTGAAGACCACCCATTCCTTCATTCCCTGGGTCAGTGCTGCACTGACTTACTGGAGGTCACAGAGTAAGACAGCAGTACCTTCAGTATATGAACACACAAATCTCTCTTCTCTCAAAACTTCAGCACTTTTTGAAGGGAAAGGGGGAAAAATTAGAAGTGGGTGAGTCAAGAGTGATATATGTATTTGGAGAGGGGAAAAAACGGGGGGAGTCACAGCTCATGCATTATGTGTGTGGTAGGGGGGCTTCCAGCTTCAGTCTCTGGCTCCTGCAGAGCTGAGTCAAACAGGGTCCTACATGCTCTGCTTTTTCTGAGCTCATCCAAGGTGGTGCTTGCTCAAGCTATGTGACCACCAGCTGAAGAATTCCAGCTTAGACTGTGCTTTATATAAGAAGTTTTCATTCAAACTACAATTAGTGTCTAAAAATTATTACTTTTGATTTGATACAAAAGACAGCTTCAGTGTGTGCTATAAAGGCTTTTTAAATGCTTGGCTTTGCACTTCCCATGCTCAGGAATGGTCAGCTTCTGTCCAAAAGTATGTACCAACTAGGTCTTTCACTGCATTAGAGTGCTCATGTGCTTAGTTCACATGTGCATGAGGGGTTCTTGACTCATAATACGGCATAAATTCACACAGCTTATCTCACCATAGGGACACTATTGCACATAATCTCCACAAGGAAGACATAATGTGCTGCAAATGATGAGGAACAGAGAGGTTGGGAGTTGTTTAGAGGTTTACATGGTAGTTGCCTGCATTGAGACTGGGCTTTTGCTGAAAGCAGAAGAGACAATGAACCACACTACAAAGGGAAATGTATAGCTTTCTATGAAAATATTAATTTTCCAGCCATCACACAAATTTAGTGTACTTTGTCCATATGGGTTGAAGAGTTCATTTTGAAAATAAACCATATCAAATGATGTACATCACAGTTGATTTAAGTGTTCATTTTCTTATGGACCGCACCAAAATTTCCAATGATGTAGTCATTTCTGAAATGTCTGTTGCGAGTTGACGGTGAATGTGTGATATGGCAAAGTATTTTTATGTATTTGATACTGATGATACTGAAAGACACTATATGCTTTCATAGAAAAGAAAGCATATGAAGAAAAGAAAGCTTATGAGACCTATGAAACCTCCAAAAGTGAAAAGATATCATTTGCAAAGGAAAACAAGGCATGGTTAAGATTGTTCTTTAAATCTGGCATAGTAACAAACTAATAAACCACACATGCAAGCAAAGAAGATTGAACAGAAATTGAAAGGGATATACAGCAGGACTCCAATAAAGAAATCTTATACAAAGCTTAAAGAGTATAAACTAGTCATGATATGTGAAGGGGTTAGCATATCTGCTAGGTTAGCAGCCTTTGTTCTCACACTGGGAGAAAGCTAGCAGAGATGCTACCTAACTTTCCCCCACACGTATCCGCAGCCAGAATGCGTCTGCTATGCATGATTTCTGTAATTTACAACAACTCTTTTGAATAAAATACTTTATTCCCCACTTTCCCTTGCTGTTTTTAACTGAAAACTAACTATATTTAACAAGCCTCTCTTTGATTTGTTTTTCCTCAAAAAGCATAAAAAGTTGACCAAGATTATAAGATTGCTAATTTTTGGCTGAAGTCACATTTCGGTGATAAATTTTGTTGACTGTCAGTGAGAATATGTGGAATTCAGTTAGAGCCCAGCCATCAAAAAACACTCCTATGGTCATTTGATAGTGAAAACAAGAAAATTGCTGCTAATGGCAGTCTGAACTTCTTTCACAGCTAAGTAGTACTATAGGCCAAGCTAAAATGACAACACAACTCAAGCTAGAGCTCACAGAGCTTGATCTTAATTTTCTGCCATGGATTACTGCTGACTCCGGTTTGCTTTAGTCATTCATTTCCCATAGCAGGATAGCACAATCCCCAGATTTTATGCCTCCCTTTTCTGTTTTGTGACCTCTTGTACCTTTTCCACTTCATTTTATCTTTAAAATAGATACAGTACTTCTTCCTACTGAAGAGGGTACAAATGATAGCAATGCATGACTCACCGTGTTGTTCCAGGATTGTAAAAAAGAGGGACTGCTCTCAACTCTCATTTTTGTCCGTTTCCATCTGGAAGTTGTTGCTCTTCTTTTTGTCTTTCTTCCTCCCACCTCTGCCCTGTCACATTCTCATCTGACCCACACATATTATATGGTGACAACAGACATGTTATCTCCAGTTTGTATTCATGTCTGTGCTTATACAGCAGCATAACTGATTATCTTAACACAAGACTGAGCATTATTTGCAAAGTCCTGAGCATGTTGATGTTAGTCCTGCTGCAGAGTCAAGAGCTCAATATAACTATTCTGGTGAATAATGCAGTGTACTCATATGCATGTTTACATCAAGGCTCCTAGGATATGCAGGGGTAAAAAACCATCAAAAATAGGACATTTTTGATTTCCAGGCCCTATATAGACTAAAGAGGAAAATTTTTGTTTTTATCAGAAGCAGATTTGCTGAAACATGGCAGAAATGTATCCTTAATTGTAAGGAAATGATCACAAAGGGCAGGTATTGGGATTTAGGGAGGGTGAACTGAAAATTCAGGGCACCAGTTACACCAAACTTTGGTATGTATACCTCAGAATGATCCCTTGGCTAAACATTCGAGATTGTCTCCATCTGTCTGCTTTCTGATTTCTCATACAAACTGTGCAAGAAGACAATGCCAAGCTATTAAATTAGACTCTAATTAGATTTGAAAATATCAACTACTATAAAAGCCTATTTAAAACTAAAAAAGTAGTAAGAGTTATGAAGAATTTATGTAACTGAAAGACAGATGTGCACCTCTGTCCAAGCCAGATAAAAATGTTTTTGTGGATTTCTTACCTAACGTAGTCTGCTTAGTTACATTTTTAAGTAAATACATTTTAAATAGAAAAGGGCTTTTTTTGTGACAGCTGTTGAAATGAAACATTTTAACAATATCAATATTTTGCTATCGAAACTATTGATCATGTGCGCTCATCCTCCTGTGCAAACCACAACATTTTGTTTCCATAACATGAATGTTGTAGTGGTAGCTGAACATATCTGCCTATGTTGTGTGGCATAGACAGCATTTCTCCACAAAAAGACTTTTCACTATTCATTATGTAATAGAAAACATTTTAGGTTCAAGCTCTCACTAGCCCGTACTGGGGCTACATTTAGGAGACCAGCTGCAATCTAGTCAGGTCTGCCCCTTCTAACTGCCCCCTTTAGTTTTGCAGCATCCTTCATTGGTCATAGGCAGATCGAGCAGAGCCAAGCGTATGAAAGAAGATAGTAGAATCCACCAGCAAAGACCCCTGAGGAATAGCAAAATGTGCCATGTAACCCTGAGGAGGAAATCACACACGAGAAGCAAAGGCAATGCAGAATGGTGACAGCAGAGAACCTGTACTACAGAGTACTAAACAAACCCTCATGTCAAGTCTCCTACCAGAGCAACAGAGCAGGCAAAGGAAACGTTAGTTGCAACAGAGATCTGCTGATGAAAGCGCAGAATTAAACAGCAGGAGCTTTTTAAATTTTTTCATCAATTCAATTTTCTTCTGCTTTAGTTTTCTGAATCAGCTTGCTGTTTGTCCTGCTGGTGCAAAGTAAACAGGCGCGGCTAGCTGAGCTAGGGGGGAATGCTGTCTTCCAATCTGATGGAAAACTGAGCAATTAGACTGCTTTAACATTGTAAAAAATACTGTAGAACCACACCATTAATTCTCACTGCAGATGAGAAATGCTCCTAATGCGTTGGAACTGAATCTTCCTCGACAAAAATTTAGGTATAACCATGAGTGCTGTGATTTCTTGACATGTTGAAATCATTTTAGTAATCATATTTCTGGAAGTGAAAAATCTCTCAGATTTATTAATCTAATACGTTTTTGAGTATGATAAACTGTAGTTACTAACATGGATGCTCCTTTACTCTGTCTTTTGATTCTTTTTTTTTCTAATTTCACTTCTAACATTGTTGAAATGGTTTTCATCATTCCAAACATTATTATTGCCCAGCTCCACTTATTCTAAATTTTTTCTCTAAATTGTTCAAAAATTTTCACTTTAAAATACTTTTCAGGTAAGTTTCCATTTGAGCAAAGCTTCAAAAACTACAGCAACATGAAATGTCACATTAATTTCCAGGCATCTGTCAATAATACATGGACAGAACAAGTACAGAAGTGCAGCAAATAGAAGAAAAAACTGAATAAATCTTTCTTTCTGTGTCAGTCCTTTTGAAACTGGAACTGATGTTTGTGTAAAATTTTGAAGGAAATATTTGGAGTGAAAAATGCATTTAAAAGACAAGCCTTTTTATTTTGCTGGTTAAAACATTGAACTAAGGAAAATAATGATCAAATGTTCAGTATCTGTTCTTTAAAGGTGTCCACAATGACTCATTATGCTTTTAGATCTGTGGGCAATTTTTATAGTATTTCAGTTTTTTAGAATACAACTCAATATTAAGTGTACAATTTTCCAAAGGCATTTCAGTGTCCTTTCAATTCCCCTGGGAGTTAGATAGTTACATCCCTTAGGCTCCTTTTAAAAATATCATCATAAAACATTACAATTCAGTTTTCTTTGCGCAAGACTGAAAGGTTACATATGCAACATCCTCAGAGAAATCGGGAAGAAGACAACAACTTACATGATTTTGTCAATTGAAGGCAAACAAATAAATTAGAATCTCCAAATTAGACTTTCTCCAAACCAGCAACAGAGAAACTCTGTTTATTTCATTTACACTCCTGTCCTGACAACCACTTGAAACTTTACATAGCTCTCAGGAAAACATGATGAAGTGAGAGAGGTTTGAAATGTCCTGACTTCAGTACAAACATTGTGTCTGCGATGCTTCTACAGAATGGGACTCGTTTATGAATGGTTACACTCATTTTTGATAACGCATCGGAACGCAGATCAGATGGATGTAGAGAGCAGAATACATCTCAACGAGTTATGTTAGCAAAAAGAAGGAGCCTTAGAAACCCTTTGAAGTGGCATTACATTTTATTAATTTTTATTACTACATCTATAAAAAACAGGCCAAATCTATGCTTTGCTGGGGTACAGGTACCCATTAATTTTAAGTGAGTAACCTGATACGTATTTGCACTATATGTGTCTTTTTGCAGTAGTTGGATTAATAATATTTTTTTCATATCTGTGTAGCTTCAAAAATATACGACATCATTGTTATATCTGAGGCTACCTGAAGTAGCCATCTGTCACTACGACAGCTGTGCTATAACCTGACATAGGGAAATCTTTTTTAATATTAGCAAGCTATTTAAAATAAGTCTGTACAAGAAAGAGCACTAAGGAACCGCACAGAAGAGCCTGACCGTGTCTGTGCTACACAGCCCTGGGCCCGGGTCTCCCATGCGCTCTTTGTGGTCTCCGATGGCCCTTGACACAATTATTATTTTTTGTGTGTGTGTTCTTTGGTGCCTGAATAATATGAAAATTGTGCTGCAGGCAATGAGATTGGAGGGGTTCTAGCATGGGAAAGGAGGATGGACTGTGTGCTGTCGAGTGTAGCATGAGGAGGTGTCTAAGGGTACAAAGGGTGCTGAGATGGTGTTGGAGGATGGTGTAGCGTGGCCAGAAACAAATCTGGTACAGAGTCCTCCTCCATCCTGACATTTGGGAAGGCCAAATCTCTTGAACTGTGCCAAGGTTTTATCTCATAGACGGTTATTAGGAGCAGTTCAAAACAGAGCTAGGAGTGACCTAGCAATTATGCAGTTTGACTGATCAGGGGCTCAGTGCTCGTATGTGCACTCGGGCCTTCAGTTCAGCAATGCACCTTGTCCAATTCAGTAACTAAAAGCCCTGCTGAAGCTCGTTTTCCTGTGAGGAACAAGATTCATTTGATCAGTGCATGTATATTCTTATTGTCTTACACTGCTTTAAAATATCATGATGAGAAGCATCTTGAGAGCAGTGATTGCTTAATAGCCTTTTCTTGTTCTGAATATTAAGCAGCCTAGAAAAGGGGACCTGGACCCAAGTTTGTCCTCTGTGGATGAGCAAGTGGAGTTGCTGGACTGCAGAGTGGGGACTTTTTCTTTCTTTTTTTTGACCCTATGAGTCATAAATAGTTTGCAGTGCAATAGTCCAGCTTCAGCAAAAGAAACTGAAAGTTTCCCACTTCCCCCTACTTTCTAACCTGGTGAGGAGGCTAATCTGATGTGATGTCGCAGGCATGAGTTTGAATCCCATCTGACCAGGATCATTTAATCTGTCTTCCATGTCTTAAGTGAATCCTGTAATGTTCATGCAGTATATTAAACATAATCTCTACGAACACCTCCACAATGGCTGTATTTTAAAGAAAAATTATGAGCCCGCTTGTCAGCCTTTGAGGATACAACACAAGCACTGACATACAGCAGGAGTTTCAGGACCGTAACAAAGAATGGTGCCAAATCTCTGAAGAGAAATGGGATTTCAGACATAGCACTGTCAGCAATGTTTTTTGCTGCATGACTTAAGTATTGCCATTATTCTGAGCTGACTAACTCTATCTAGGGAACTTACAAGTGTAATTCAGACTGCGGATCTCACTGCTGGGGCCAGACAACTTCAAGTTAATCCTCACATTGCTGAGTGCCACTACTTACTTCTCTTCCTAATTTGAAGAATTTTATTTTGAAGTAGTAACTAGGATTTTCTTCTGCTAACCTTTTTGGGGAAGCGTCTAACAAACCTGCTAATCAGGTGATTGAGTTTTGCATGTAAATTTATGATTTAACTTTAGTTAAAGTCTAGCAGATTATTAAATTGATGGCATTAAGAACCAGCAGGATTTTCAGTCTTTATGCTTTGCAGAACTGTTTCCACCCCAAAGTGCTTTCCTTCTATATGAGTTAATCAGTAAGAAGTCATCCAGATTTACCATGTTTTCTCTGAAGAAAAGGTTGTGTTTCAGAATTGTGTTGCTTTATTTTTTTCCCCTATAGAATATAAACTCACAGAATCCAAGGCCTTTTCCTTAACATGAGATGTCAAGTGGTCCTGTCAAAATGCCAAGGTTTATTTGATAGCAGTAATAGCAGTGACTGAAATCATATCTATGTTGAATACATTCCCTGGCCTTTTGTTAAGCATTGGAAGAGTCATTTGCATGCTGGGCAGATACACTAATTACTTTTTTTCATCTTTTGAGAGTGTGATTTGTTAAGAATGAATGATTGAAGTTTGACAGTTACTCTGAAATGTCACTGACAGATCTGGGTGCATTTGAAATGTTTATGTTTTGAGGATAAAATAGCTAATAACTAATAAGAGCTGATGGGGAAGAGGAAGGTAAAGGACTTAGACACAAAACTGTCATTTTTGTTTTTTTTAAAGTGATATATGGTATTATGGGATTGACTGGCATTGCAGAATCCCTCTGCTGTTGCAAATTAAAATGGTTTTGAAGTTCTAAAGTCAACCATTTCATATTTATCTTCTTTGTCAGAAAAAAGCTTTTATGTGACAATAAGCTTACAGGGACATTATCAAATCATTTAATCCAGTTGTTTGATGAGTTTCATGCCCTGATCACTTATAACCATGAAAGATTATGTACACATGAAGAAAAACAATTTTTGGAGGAGTGTGTTTATTTTGCTTGATGAGCTCATAATTTTGGTGTTTTGCTTCTACCTTCACTTCTACTTAATACGAGGAGTTCATCTGAGTAATTTGTTTTTACACAGAATACTTTTCAGGACAATCTTTCAGATTCTTTACTGATGCGTTATCTTCTCTTTCCTCCGCCAGACAGTTCTACAGCCTTTCTTCTCTCCTTTGCTCTGTGCCTTAGTTACACTTTTTTTTTTACGCAGGGCTCTGTAAGAGAAAAGTGGCTTTAATAGGATCACTGACGTTGTTCCAGGTGCAGCCTGTTTTCAAATATCTATTGAACAGAAACATTATTTTCATCTCACTCTACATGGTTCACATTCAGGTAGTGATTTCTAAGAAATTCTCCATACATCTTGCTCATTTCTACAGGACCTGTAAATTAAATAGTACACACTGAAGCTTTGTCTATACTGCAGTACAAATGAGGGCCAGAGACCAGTCCCTCGACCAAGGACACCGACGTACGTGCGCTCTCACCTACACTGCTCAGGGCTGGCTTTCCAGCAGCTGGCTCGTTCTGCAGAGAGCTATTCAGGACAGGTCATGGCAAAGCCAGGGAACGAGCTGACAATGAAGCAGTGTGGACAAAGCCGGCTATAGTGCTTTGGCCTCATCAAAGGCCATCTTTTATTTAGCGATGTGGCTGCGTCCTCTGAGCTTTGCTTAATTCCAGCTGTCTGCTTGAACCACTTGCATCATGGCTGAAGGTAGATTTTGCTGTCTAACAGACAAGACTGGCTCATTCTGCTGTGATTATAAAGCAAAGGGTGCCGATGCAGAGGTAAACGTGGCTACTGTAGGTAAACCTGGATGGCCCTTCAAGACACAGAAACAGTGAGGGGGACAGCTGGACCCAGTCCCTATCTGACAAATTCCTGGTTTCTGCATGACGGTTTACATACTCCAGCAAATAAAACATGCTTTTATCAGTACAGCGTACTTGTCTTTGGCTTCTTTTTGACACTTTCACTTGCAAAATTGCTACAGCTGGAGTTGTAGGCAAATGATTTCTTTATTATTCAGAGCAGCAGGTGCTGCAACAGTCTTTTGGCTAGAGTTGTACTCTCTTGGTCCATGGTTTCCATATATTTGATTAGATAGTGCCATGTTGCTCAGATGGGATGCTAGTCCTCCAATAAATGTATTTTGTTATACAATCAGTTATATAGTACATTATCATTATTATTTCCATAAATCACTTTCCGTTAGCAGCTTTCTGTTGCCACTTGGGGTGGTTCCAGCAACAATTTGCATATTTTTTGTGTGGCATCCTAAAAAGATTTTGGAAGCTATTATAGAATCAAACTCATAGCCAGCGTTTGATTTTATAATAACTGGTGCCCTTATGGCTGCACTAGAGCACAGAAACTGGCTATGCAAGCAGGATTGACACATTTTATTTAGATTCATATATCATTTATGTGTTTTTGAAAAGTGCTTATCCCAAGATTCAAAATCGCAATGTAGGCACCCACCTTCAGTGTGCCTATGACAGTGTCGTGATGCTAAAAATCAGGTACCGCTTCCGTACAGAGTGACCTAGAACGAGCCTCCCTGCACAGGGCAGGGGCAAAAGGATGTGCCTCAGAAAGGTGATCCACAAGCTCTGCACACTGGTCTGGACCTGCCCATAGCTTGCCAGTCAACACATTGCATATCTGAATTCCCACTCCTCTCAGAAAGCGAGTTGCTTCTGCCAGAGCCCTCTCCTGAGGGAAAGCACCTCAGCACTGACTCTTCTTAAGTGATGCTGCCAGACAAAATTTTTGCTTATAGTTTTTGCTCCCTGATCTTTCCAGAATGGGCCAATATTTAAAGACTTTGAAAATAAGTTGAATCTCCTCTTCAGCCAGATGGCAATCAAAACCACATTCTTCCTTTCCTGACTATAGATGATGTTGGGGGAGATGAATCATCCAGCCTCTCTGTCCGGAGTGGAGTCTCTGAGACGAAGGGTGGGAGAGGACTGGCACTGGGGCACATGCAAGTACAGCAGAGCCTGGCACTGCTGCCGTGTAGCGCGGGCCCTCAGTGGGGAAGGGTTGCTCAGCTCCAGGCTCTGCGCACATTTGATCTTACACTGTGATTGAGTTAAAAACCAAAAAGAAGCCTGGATGAAATTTATACCAAAAAAAATCAGTACTGGAAGGCACACAGCAAGATGTGGAAGCCAGGACTCAAATCTCAGCTAAACCCAAGCTTCAGAGGGTCATGAAGAAAACGTGATTTGGACTCATTCATTAACTTTTTCTGACCTAGCAATGACCATGTAACTTGGTCCCTGCTGGCTAAAGCCAGACTAACTTCTGCTGCTGCTTTCAAGGAGAGAAACCTTCAAACTGAGTAAGATGCTCTTTTAGAATGAAATTGCCTTGCAGAAGGGAAAATTGTATCCTAATCCACCTAGACTGGCTGTGTTTTTCCTACTCTTAAGAGAGATGCTGATCCAAGTCTGTTTTTTTGCTTAGAGGAAGAATTTTCCAATATGTCAGTAAAATTCTCCACAAAATAAAAGGTAAATAAAAAGCATGTTTTTTATAGAAACAGTCTTTCCAAGGCTGGAAAGGCAATATTTACTTGAAAAGATAATGGAGCATTTAATGTATCTGACAAAAAGGTGCAGATGGTTGTCCATATGGGGACTAGTATATAACAGGACCAGGGAATATGTCTTTGCAAGATAGGGGAGCGGCTGCCATTTCAGCTGGCTGCAGGCTCTGTACAGTTCACACCTGTACAGTTCACATGCTATCTGGAAAAATCGGTTCAGCCTTCTGTTTAATTGAAGAAAAGAATGGGTGCAAAGTGACACATCTTATTATACTAGTTTCATCTATAGGCTGCATTCCTCAAAGAGATCTATCATAGGAAAAGAGAATGCGTGATAACCATTTAATCACTGGCTTATGGAGTGCGGACAACCTCCTGATTTGGTCATTAAAAGCTATTCAGGAGGAAAGTAATGGACCGAGAGAGCATCCAAGTATGAATTTAATGGTACCACTTTCATTTAGCATGGCAGACCTGAATCAGGGAGATGAAAAATATTAGGGATGGACCACTGAAAGCCAGTTTGGCCACATCCCTCAGGCAGTAAGCTCTCTTACTTGCTGATAAATAATTCAAACAAGTAGCATCTCTGTACCACTGTGAGCAGCTAGGACCACCGTGTGCTCTCTTTCTCAGTTGTTAGCACAGCTGCCTACACGTGTGCCTCTCAGGCAGCCTGCTTGCTGCCCCAAAAACTGCCGGCACATGAGGCTCTTGTGGGCTCGTTCCAGCGAGATGGATCTCACGTGTTCGGCAGCAGGTGCTCTGCTTGTGCTAGAGACTGCTCGCAAGCTCGCTGTCTGCAAAATGTCTAGTTTGGGGACAGGCAGAGGGCTGTCCTTAGGAAGCAAAGCTATATATTCCCTGTGATGCTTGCCTAGTCCCCAGTGGTCTTTACTGACGAGTTTTATCTTATGACCTTGGTAAGGTGGTGATGATATTTAAGAGCTATGTTTGTTGTTACCCCAACATGTGGAACTTATTTGAAGAAAAAAATCTATATTTTTTAAACAAAAATTGATTTATTTCTTGCAGGTGCTGCTTCAGAAGCTATGCAAAGAAAAAGCAGGTAAGACTATATTACTTCTCGAAAGTTTCTTGATGAATTGTCTAAGATGTATAGTTTGATGGTGTACCCATAGGAATCTCTGATATTTTGAGTTTTAGTTATTTGGTGCAGTTGTTGTGAACACTTTCATGCTTTTGTTCGTAAAGTAGAAGTATCTAATTTGCTTGGTTCTTAGGAAAGCTGATAATTCAGCAACTTTTGACTTACACCTTGCAAAGTGAATTCTGAAATATTAAGGCTAAAACGAAGTATTTCTGGTTATTAGTGTCTGAGTGGAACTAAATGGTTTGAATAGCATTGGCAGGCTTAAGGTGTATGGAAATAAGCTGTACTTAGAGTGACTTACTGTCTTCAAACCAGTGGAGGCTGGGTACACGGTCATTTCAGAGGCACACTGTGCAACAAATGTCAACACCTCCCAGATCTTGTCCCCAGTAACAGAGTCATGGCAACGAAATAATTTATTAGACATTTTATGAGACCACTAGCCGTTTAATGTGACTGTCAATATTAACAGCATTTGCTTGCTTGACTATTAAGGGGAAATTATCTATTTACTACAGCTGACATGATATGAGACACCAGGGATCAGTACAATAAGTTAAAGTTATAATTAAAGAAATAGATACCCAGAATCCCACCTACGTTACGTGCCAGGAACTAAGGAAAGGTTTAGATAGACGCCACAGAGGTCCTGATTCTGCAATATGTATAACATGCAATTAAACCTGCATTTAGCAAGTCCAATTCATTGCAATGGGAAGTAAGCAACTGCTTGAATGATTTGCTTAATTGAGGGCAAACGACCTTTCTAAATTGTAATGAAGTACCATTATGAAATACAGAGAAAAGAAACAGCCTCCTAGGGTGTAAGGTTACTGGAATTTAGTAACAGCCTCACCGTTTTGCAAAAAAATCCCTTCAAAGTCTAAGCGAATCCTCATTGCCACAAAAACCTTTGCCAGCTAGAACCACTTAAATAAATCATAAAGCAGCTAACTTCTGGAGCCACCTATTTCCTACTGCTTTTTGTGTTTTGTTAGTCAACATGTATGCAGTGTGTGTTAATTAAAATGAAAGCAGTTGGACATCTTTGTTCGAAGTATCACTTTGTCCCTAAATGACTTATCATCTTCTTTGGCCTGAAGGACTAGTTTAAACCAGTTTGCAAACTCAGTGATCTCTTCTTGCTCAAAGTAGCATTTGTCTCTGCTCTAAATTGCATCTTCAATTCTTTCCAAGGGCTACCTTAACTCTGTTATGAACAGATGAATGAATCCTTTTGCAGCTGATGTTACCAATTCAATGGCTCCGCTGGCAAACATGCTGACTTAGCAAAATGCCAGCAACCCTGGCCTAGAAAACCAGGGTCTCAGTAGGCAGTTCTGCGCTCGTGTACATAACATCATGTCAACCAGATATGAAGGCTGTTGAACATAGTATAAATATAAGTATTTTCATTCAAGTTCTGTGCATATTAACTTTTTCTGCTTTACAAGTTATATGTGTGTTCAATCCGTGTTGGTGTTTGCCAATGAACAATATGCCTACGCTTTTCCAAAGCTAAACGTATTCCATCAGTTTTGAGATTGATTTAGCAATAATTTTTTATTGTTTTTATCTGCTTGGAATAAAATATTTATGTGACACTGAAGGCTTGCTTTGTAAAGAAAAGGAAAACACATCCATGGCATATAAATTTTAAAGAAAATTGATTATTTTAAAAGCAGTCCTATTTTTGACTATGATAAATGTTTGAATTGTTTTTCTTTTATGATAACATAAATTTTGGCACTGAAAGAGAAATAAAGTTTAGCACCCATCTGACAGAACATGATGGTTGAAAATTTGATGTTTGCAGGCATGAAAGAAGAATGACAGGTGACTTTTCAGATGCAGTCTGGTCACTGAGGTGGAACTTTAATCATGGAATTCTATTATATGATAGAGCTGGTCATAAATTTATCATTAAAATACTTCTGGCAGAAAATGCCAATTTGTTAAAACTGAAGCGTTTTATAGGAAAAGGCTACCGTCCATTACTTTCTATTTCAAATCATTTCTGTAAAATAGGTGTATAATTCTTGACCTGAGATTTTTTTAACAGTTTTCAAAATGAAAAGCTTTGATTTTTATTTTTAAAACTTTTGGCTTTGAAATGTAACTTATGTCATGGTAAAAAAAAAAAAGAAAGAAAAGGAGTGATTAAAATCAAAAACATTCTTGAAACTATGCAATTGACTATATCTACATCATAGACAGGGGTAGGGCAGGTTCTCTGCAGATTTTCAGTTCACAAACAGTGAGTTTTTCTTGCGTGTGCTAGGTAGGAAGTTTTTTCTATTTCAGGATTTCTTATGTGAGAAGAAGACCCCTTCCTACCCATATCTGTCACATACAGAATGCAATACTTTTCTTCTCAAGTTCATTTTCTGCACTGCTTTTCTCTTGAATTGTCATTTCTTCTCATTCTTCCTCATTCCTTTTATTTTGTCATTTCACTTTCTTCCCTGACCTCTTTCTCCTTCTAGTTTGGGTGTCTCTTTCTTCTCTCAGACTTGGCTGTCATGGCCCAAAAGAATTGCTTTCTGGACGTACTGGAAGAATGTAGCGGGACACCCCTTCCTTCCCCGCCATACAGCCTCAACCATTTAGGAGAGAGATGTCTCACCTAACTTGAGTGCAGCAGGAGCTTCTGCAGTGGTGCTGAAGCTGGGGCAGGGGGATCGTGCCGTGCAAGGGAAGACGTTCCCACGGCTGGGCAGCAAGGCTGTGCTGACCAGGCCAGGATGGCATGTGTGTGGTTCTCCTTGACTTCCAGTCCTTCTCCACATAAACCATATTTGTCTGGGAGGGAAAAACACTGCCCTTTGGACTGCTGCTCTTTCTCTTATTTGCATTTTATTAGCTTTTACAAATAAATGAAATATTTGGGGGATTCCATTTCCTGGATTTGCAGTGAGCACTTCGCAATATGTTAATCAGAATACATAAAAAGTTTCCTGAGGAAAGCTGCAGCAGCACAGCCCCACTCAGGGCCCCAGAGAGGCAGCTGATGGAGTACCAGCGCTGCTGGAAGTGGTGTTACCGGCCAGCCAGGCCTAGTAGCTTTATTTCCAGAAGTAGTAACACTAGTATTTTGAACTGTGCATGCATTGGAAATAATAATGTTCTGACCATTAAAAAAAACTGAGAGTTAGGGAAGAATATTGAATACTGGTAAGAGATGATTCTGGAGGATTCAATTTTTTCTGCTTGCTGTTTTCTTCAATAGTGTCAGGGTGACACTGAGCGAGCCCCAGGGGGTGGCAGAGGCAGCCTCAGTCTTGGCATTGGGCACCACCGTGGGGCCAGGGCCAGGTGGTCGCCTGCAGGTCGGGGGCCCCATGGCCAGGCAGGGGCAGGGCCGTGGCAGGGCTGGAGCCAGCACCGCTGCAGCATCGCGGGGCAGGCACCGACAGCCCCAGGCTGGGCTGAAATAGGGCCCTGATAAGTGTATACCATATGCCACAGTAAGGTTTCCATTTCTAAAAAACAGTTGCAGACTTTTGCACCCAATCTACAATAACAGTTGTGAAAAAACTTCAGCAATAAGTTCCAGGTCTCATCCTTTCGGAAGAAAAAGTGGGCTTGGAGTTCAGGCTTCTTTACAAATTTGGCTAAGTGTTTGTATAGCATGGTTAACTACAGAAAATAAATGTGAGTTACAAAACTTACTATAAATGCTCAAACATACTATCTGTAAGAACTCAAGTCGGGGCTGCACTTTTAGAAGCAAAGTTACGATTATCTGCAGGTAGCTCCTGCTGTTTTCAGGATAAATGATTGGTATAGCTGAGAAAGCAGGCCACCTATTTAGAAATCAAAATTTAGGTCTTGGAGTTTGAAAATGTATAAAGACTTGGAAATGTATGTAATTCTATACTGCTAAGTAAATTTTATGTTATTAGAAGTTAGTATGTTCAGTTGCAAAATGAGGTGTCATGCAAGGTTGATGAGCTCTCAGCACTATCCTATGCACTCACCATATTGTTGCTGCCGTGTCGAAAGAAAGCTGCACGCCTGTGCTTCGAGATGCAGATGGCAAAGTGCAAGTGACAGCTGTAACAAGAGAGAATATGCATACTTTACAGTAGAAAAGCTGGCTTTCACTTAGACGGGCCTACCATTACTCTGAAGGTTAGCCAATTGTCCTTTGGCTCCATTTAGAAGTATTAGACAAGAAGATGGTTCACAAATGCTCCATACAGAACTTGTACTACTAGTACACAGTGATATGAATAAGTAAGCTTTATGAATATGTATAAAATATCGTATTCTGTGGCCTTATCAAGATCTTTTAAAATACCAGCTTCATCCACTGACCCATACTTTCTTTCAGAATTAGCATGGCTATCCTGATGGTAATTGCGGTCCTAACCATTAGATCATATTCCCAGTGTCGTTAATAGGACTGCCTAAATCCCATCACTATCCAAGAGACCACTCTGTTCAAGTCATCATCATCAATGCTTTTCTTCCCATATTGCCAGGTACATAACACCAAAACCAAGCTGCATCAGCTCTCCCCATTCTGGACTTGTAACCCAGGTCTTCTTAATTTGCATGCTGTTGCGCTGTAGAGCATGCCTTGGCTAACTGCTCCTTCTCTTACAATGAGATTGCTAAAGAAACACTTCTTTAACTAGCCTATTATGAGTCACTATTAAAAAGTGTGTGCCTTAGACTTGAAAAAACAAACCCTGTTCGTGTCCTAGGTTTAACACAAGTTTAAAAAAGGCAAAATCATCTCCTAAAGTATTTGAAGTTCAGTTTTCACATTCTGAAAACTTGTTTGTTTGTGTCTGCGTGTGTGCAGGAATTGTGATAGCAATAATAAATGACTCACACCATTACAAAATGAGAGCTGAACTCAGGAGCAAAACTAGTCACCTCTAGATTTAGCTGTAAAGTCCCCTGGATTTAAGTTCCCTGAAGAAGCCCTGACTTGCTATGCTAATTTTATTTTACTTGTATCATTCTCTGATTCATAGCTGTACATGCTACAGAGTCATTAAAAATAATAACGATGATAAAATTCAAATAGTGTCAGGAAACTTCAGAGCTAAAGACCCTCAAACAAAACTCAGCTTAACATTAATTTTCTTCTCCCAGTAAAGCTCAACCTGTCCTCCATAGGCTCAGTATGTAAAGGGGGCCTTGCCTTCAGAAATGTTGTATACACAGAACTACCCAGTACAAGTGAGAGATCACAGAAGAAAGAAAAAGGGGAGGGTAGAGAAACTGCAAGACTGCAACTGGGTTACTCAAATGGGTAACTAAAAGCATCTGCTCTTTTGCAAGATAATCCTTTAGATGATCTGTGTGTGTGTGTGTGTGTGTGTGGTGTGTGTGTGTGTGTGTGTGTGTGTGTGTGTGTGTGTGTGTATGTGTGTGTAGACGCACGTGCACAGGCATGCATGTTTTTATTAGTTCTTACCCAAACCATCACCTTGACTGAATGACAACAGCCATTCCTAGTGTACCTCTTAGTAAATTGTTCTGCTCAGTTTGAGCATTCTAGCTGCGTAATGTGGTTTAAAGTTAGCACCATACAGCTCAGGATGATTAACACAGACCATGCTAGAACATTGGTAAGGAAAATGAGCTTATTTTTACTTTGTTGAAAAAAATTTGAAATTGGTTTAAAGGCTGACACATCTTCTAATTTAGTGGTATATCTGAAACGCTAAATATAGCAGCGCGCTGGTGTATTTGCTGATGCATAGTAATGTAGTCTCCAGCAGAACAGCGATGGGCTGGCAAGGAAGATGGTGCACTGCAGTAATACAATAAAATCCTCATGTGACCTTGGCCATTTCAGAAGTACTTTGTGGATAATTGTGTATCCTTGACTGATAAATTACAAAATTCAAATAGAGGCAGATGTGGTTCTAGGGCTTTGACAAATAGCCTGATCCTGCACTACTTGCAGGCACTGTGCTGTTTGACTGCAAGGAGAGCTCTCCATAGCCTAAGAAACAGGAACTGCCCTATGTAGCAGTTCTGTATGAACTACAGATTCTGGGATGCAGGAAGGAACTGCAGCTCCATCTGGCTCTTGTTAGAAACTGCAGGTGCTTGACTCGTTGCAAGATCAACCCCATAGACGGTGGTTCCTACTGAATACATATTTTTGTATGGTCGTATAAACATGAATCTTTGCATTTTACCTTTGCTGCAGTCCCTGGGCAAGAGTTACAGGTTGATTGGACTGTGTACAGGAATATGGATGTCACTCACAGAACCAAAATCTGTCCTAGGATTTTGCTCTTGATTGCAGGGAGGTGAAGAAAGTAATGTCTTTCAGCCTTCTACTTGGCATGATTTCTCCTGCCTGGAAAGTGTGTTGGGGAAGGAGCTGAGGCTGCGTCCGTCTGAGCGCCACTGTCTCATCCTCCGCATGGGAGAGCACCAGCTAGACCAGATGTTCTGCAGGCCCTCCTGAGACCTGTGTAGCACTCCAGACTCATGCTGCCATTACTTCAGTGACAGGAGTTACCCAACATTAGAACCTGACCCTAAAGTTTTGGGGAAAATAAAACATTCTAATCAAATAGTTCCTCTGCATTTACTAGAAATCAGAGTGGGGTCACTTTGTTGTGTTTACAACACCCAAATGGCAACATTTACTTTAGGCTGAAAAAGTAACAGGCTGTTTTCCCTTGCAGTGGTGTAGTGAAAGTGAAATAATGAATAAACTCAGTTGTTTGGTGGCCTAGGTCTGTTGAGTGGCTAAACTCTATATTACTCAAATTAGAAGTAGGTAGGCTTTCTACTTTTCCTGTAGTCAGTGGAGGAACCTGTGGATACCCTGCACAGATGGTCCTTTCATTTGGCACTTCTTCTAACTCTCATAAGGTGCCAGATTCTCACCATTAATTATAAAAACAGGATGAGGAAATTAGTTGCTTTGCTTTGGCCTCTAAGTTTGGCTCCTGCAGTTAGGCAGTGAGATTGCTTCTTCCTCCTTATATGTTCTGTCCATAATCAGAAACAATAGAACAGATTCCTTCTTTGTTCTTCTAAAAAGGAAAAACCTTTGATACTCTGCTCTAACTGATGTATTGGGGCAGCTGAGCCGAAACTGTGATCCTCAGCTCTCAGAAGCAAGAGGAAAATGAAAACTATTACTATACATATTTAAGGGTATTGCTGTTGCAAAAAGAAGTGTAGATTAAAAGCATGTTTATTTATTGTTTTAATACTTGAATTATAGACAAAAGCTTGATCTATTCAGGCATGCTCTAGATTTCATATGAGAAACTTCTCCAGCCAAGAAGCAGTTATGTTTAAAGGCATTTTATACTTATATGCAGTGTCATTCTAAACGTCTTTCTCCATTTCGTTGCTCTATAGTTCTTTCTGTAACTTTGATTTTTAGTCAACGTTTTTAAGAAGAAAGAAAAATGTTTGAAAGATTAACACTGGCAAATGGTAAATACAATATCTATTCAATAATTGCACAAAATATTGAAGATTTTAGAATGAAGATATTGTAAACATTTTTCCTATTTTGACTCATTTGTGTTTATAGTTTGGACTAAAGACAGTTGAACACTAAACGGCTGATAGATGAGCTTCGATCTGTAACTTCTCACGGGACTTAAAAAGAACAGACAAGAACCTTGCTGTAAATGATGATCTAATGCAGGCTGATAAATTGCTCTAAATTTTTACCTCTGTTGGAATTAGAGGTTACTGCTTTCCAGCACCTAAGTTCAGACATCGAGTAGTAAGATTGTGGAGTCATTTTCTTCTATGTCTGAGCTGATGGCAATGGTTTTGAACAGCCATATTCAGCTCCATCTCATCTGAGCAATCCATTTTCTTAAAGCTGGCATTTTCCAAGAATAATGGAAGACAACAGATTTTGTCATTTAACATTTATTCCAAATGCGACAAAACCGCCTGGAAAATTTTCACTAAAAAGAAGCTTGTATATCTGTTTTCTGTTTTAAGTAGTTCTTTCCCTCAGACCTCTCTGATAACCGAAGTGTAAGAAATATGCTTATATTTCTTACAAGGTATAATTTCAAAAATGTAAAGATTAGACATTTTGGAGTATGTAGGCAACTAAATAACTCTTCAGGGTTTTATAATGCAAACTAAATGTTACAGCGCTCAGAGAGAACACATGTGGAAGAATGAGCCTTTTGCTTTCACAGAAAGCATTTCTAAAGGGTAACAATTCCAGCAAGTTTAGTGTTTCACACTAAACAATATTTTCCTTATATAACAATTCTCTATGTATGTTCAGTTTTGCTGTGTAACTACTTAGGGTCAATCCCCAAAGGGGTAACTTGTGAGTTTTTGTGCTAAATTTGAGTGATATGAAGCCCCTCTCTGAAAGGCTTGGGACAAAAGATGGATTTTACATTGTTTCTTTGTTTGTAAGTCAGGCAGTCAAGGATGGAAGAATGCTTTTGGCTGGAACACGTGCTTAGCATAAGTTATTTGATGCAATAAAGCTACCCCATGAAGCAGCTAGCTTCTGACCTCTTGCAATATATATGGCCCTTAGTTGGCCACAATCAGACTATACCAGTGGTTTTATACCACAGTTGGAACCTCTGCTCTTGAAAGATGACCATGGTAGAAAAGACACTTTATCTGTATTGCTGGGGGCTGACTTGCTGGAGAGCAGCTCTGCAGAGAAGGATGTGGGAGTCCTGGTGGACAACAGGACAACAGCAGAGCATGAGCCCCCGGGGCAAAGAATGCCAATGGTATCCTGGTGTGCATTAGGAAGAGTGTTGCCAGCAGGTTGAGGGAGGTGATCCTTCCCTTCTACTCAGCGCTGGTGAGGCCACCCCTGGAGTGCTGTATCCAGTTCTGGTCTGGGTTCGCCGGTACGGGAGAGACATGGGCGTGCTGGAGTGAGTCCAGCAAAGGGCCGCAAAGAGGATTTAGGAATGGGAGCATCTGGCGTACCAGGAGAGGCTGAGAGAGCTGGGACTGTTCAGCCTAGAGAGGAAAAGCCTGAGGGGTGAATCTGATCAACGTGTATAAATATCTGAAGGGAGGGTGTCAAGAGAATGGGGCTAGACACTCTTCAGTGGTGCCCAGTGACAGGATGAGAGGCAATAGGAACAAACTGGAACACAGGAAGCTCCACCTGAACATGAGGAAAAACTTTTTACTGTGAGAGTGACAGAGCACTGGCACAGGTTGCCCAGAGAGGTTGTGGAGTCTCCATTCCTGGCGATATTCAAAAGCCATCTGAATAGGGTCCTGGGCAACCTGCTGTAGGTGACCCTGCTTGAGCAGGGCGTTGAACTAGATAATCTCCAGAAATCCCTTCCTTCTGTGACTCTGGAACTGACTGTGGTCAGTGATACCAGTTTATACTTTTGTAAATATCAGTGTAATGAAACCTTTGACTTATTTCTGGCATTAGGATTGAACCTAGGGTGTTTAGGTATGAGCCTCAACACCTTGAACTTGAGTGAGAGCCACAGTTACTTGAAGCAAGTAATCATTGTATAAGCCTCTCCCTAAATACAATGGGACTGCCAGAGGAGGGCCAAGAGCTATACAGTGTTAATATCAATCACAGAGGCACCAGCCTAAGAAATCGGAGAGTTGCTTTAGCAAGCTTGTAAGCTGAAAATCATCCAGTCTCTGCCCTTCCTATTCTCTATATTAGATTCCATCCGGGCCAGCAAGTTGCTATGATAGAGATGCGCTTACAGATGCTGGTATTTACTGAGCACTCAGCACACAGCCATAACAAATTAGTAATCTCCACCATGCTGTCAAGCCACGGCTGAAGTGCAGCAATAGAAGGAGGCTGGACCTGCATATAAAACAGAAAAGATGTGCCAAAGCCATCCCATGTGTAATTCCAGGAATACAATGGCATTTGTGAGTCATAAATTTAGCTCTGTGCATTTATGAATGCAGAGCAATAGGAAAAGCAAGTTCAAGAAAACAGCTGGCAAAAAGGTTGGCTTGTATATGGATATTATTAAGTGGATCTGAAATTGCTATTCATTCTATTCTTGGTAGTGTTGGCTTTTTTACAAGGGATCTGAGAACATAAATGACTCGAGGCTTTTGTTTGAGATTTGTTTATATTAGGTACATATCTACTCTGAATATTTCTCAGTTCCCAAAGATGCTTTTATATAAGGCTAGTATGCATGTCAGGAAAGTTTGTTTTAAAGCAAAAGAACAACTTTTCCCCAGTGTAATTTCTGTGAAAATTAATGGTTTTACACCAGAACTGAACTAGGCACCAATTTAATGATAGTTTAAAAACAAGCAATGTGATTAAACAGCAAGTTTCCGAGCACATTCTATGCAAGACAGGTATACCTGACTGCTATTGTAGGTTTTCAGTATCAATTACAAATTGATGAGTATGAAACATAGACTGTGAAGTAAGTAATGTTTGAAACGTAGTTTGTATGACTTCTAGGTGGAAATTTACGGGAATCCTGAATATATTGTTAAGCAAAGTTGATTTAAAAATTCATTTCTTTCACAAGCTATGACCGATTGTATTTTTTGAATTGCCCCCTCTGTATATGTTGACAGTTAATGCTGTCATTGTATATTGCCTAGTTATAAATGTCATTTTCTGGAATTCGTAGCTCACCAGGGAGGTAAAGATTTCTCCTTACTGTAAATTCAGTCCTTACTGCAATATGTGATTATATGTGATATTCAGTTAACATTAGGATAATCCTTGTAAGTGAAATAATGCTTGCTTGTTAGAAGATAGGAAAATGACTGAAGTTATTATCACTGAAGTTATTAGACTGGGTGAATGGTTTTCAAGTTCATAATTATCAATTTCTTTAAAAATTCACCTTAATTCTGAAAATAAACACATTCTAGAATAGAATCTTGCCATTTTTTCTTCTAGAATATTAAGGATTCCTCCTTTGTACAGCCTAATTTTGTGCCCGTTGCAGTCACTGGCAACTTGATGGGTAGGATTAGTCTCTTAATGATCCATTTATATCTGTATAGAAATGTATTTCATTTGTATCTGTAAAGCAAAAAAAATCTGCACTTTTCACAGGATTTCAGAATAGAATAACCCCTCTAAATGCATGAGGAAATGTGAAGCTCAGGAACTATGCCTTTCATAAAATATGTATGGTTCTTTTAGCAAAGTCTTTAAAATAAAACTTACCTAGATTGCTAATTTAGTCATTTATTATTTTTAAAATCTTTGTACTGAGGTAGTAACAACGGGCCTCAGACATGGAGGAGTATCCTTTTCAGCTACAGCACTGTGCAGACATAAGGAGAGTCCTGGCCTCGCAAACCTTTACAGCCTTACATTGTCATTAATATTCTTCATACAAAAAGGTGACTGTTAAAACATTTACATTTGTTTCCAATTCAACACTTTAATCATTTATAGAGAGCTTATTTTCACAGACTTTATTTCATGGAGCCAACTGGCGTACAGGTTACCGGGAGTGCTTTGCCGTGCCCTTTGTCCGCGCAGAGCTCATCGCCAAGAAGACTTATGTTGGCATTAGGGTGACACAGCAAGCCTCCGTATCTATGTGCCAGTACGCTCATCTGAACTGTTAGCATTGCCTCAGCCAGCAGCAGATCAAGGCTTCTTAGTACAGAAAAATCAAAGAATGAAGGCCTAAGGCACAGGATGTTGGTGGACCACTCCTGCCAAAAAAAGAAGGATCTGGGATAGAAAAATCAGAGAACTGTTTTTACTATGCCTTCTCCCCAAGGGAGTGGAGAGGGAATGTGGAAAGGAATAGTTACAGCATCCCAAGACTGACTATTCTTCCTTAGAGCCTTTCCCAGAAGTAGTTGCCTCACTATCCATGCCAGGCCTCCATCAGGATAAGCTGCTAGTTTTGTTTTCCGGAGTGTTTTAGTAGGTAAATTGGGCACAAGGCCATAGGTATTTTAACACTGTTAGAAAACTGCTGTTGTAGGCATCTGTTTGTTTTACAAATTAAGTGCCTATAGTTAGTCCTACTTTTCACCCTCTTTCCCTTCTTGCTCAACAGCACTTTCTCTACAGCTTGGATTCAGAGCTCTCTGCAGTCTCCTTTGATATCAGTGGTAAAACGCAATGGGAACTTCTGAAGTTAAAACTCCTTTAAATTTAAACTTCCTTCTGCTATATTTTCACCTATTTATAAGGCAGATAAAACTGGTGCGGTATGTTCAATGGCTGGATGAAGTACTGGAGAACTCAGTTAAAACATTCAGTAACATATTTTAAAATATACCTTTTCTTTTGTTGCTGTGCTCCTTTTCTATGGCCCCATGGTCTTGGAATTTCGGAAGGATAACAACATCCAAATATGGACAATATTCAGAGGTCAGAAATACGTATTAAGTTACATGTGGGAAAGCAAATGAATGTATACAGAAATATATGAGTGACTCTAAGTTGCTACAATGTGTTTGTGGAATATTGATATAAGTGTAATATATTGTGCTTCCTCCTTGATTAGACCCCACGTCTTTTGATCACTGGGCAGGAAATACGTTTAATCTTCAAGTGTTCATTTGCAAGGGCTTCACTTCGTAACGTGCAATACAATTTGAATGGATACATGGAAAATGTTTTCCTTTCCAGCAGTTTTGTTCCCTTGGCCTTGATTCTTCTTTTACCAGTCTGTGGTAAACTGTCATTGACAATGTCAACAGGGGCCAGGTGGTACCATAAAATTCGGTAGCTCTGTTGCGTAGGGCTGCTGGGTTATTGTGTATGTACTGCTATCCTTGGAAACCGCAGAGCCACCTCTGTGCTGAGCTTATTTCATGATTCTTTTAGATGATATAGAAAAGCATCTCCTGCGTTTTGGCAGGAAACACTCTCCAGGCACACTTCGGACTCTTTTCTTCTCTTCTTCTCCAAAAAGTGAGCAAAAACTCTGTCAAGAAAAAAAAAAAAATCTGTTTGGGCCAGGAACAGAGGCAGCTGATACTCAGCTAGTTATTTCGATTGCCTGGCTGGCAGGGTTGGGGGAACAGATAATGTCAAAATTTCCTCTGCATTCCAGATCTGTTTTCTTCCTAAGGTTAGCAAGCTGCTAGTGTGACTTTTCGCAGTCAACCTTTCCCACAGTGAGTAAGACTTATCTGACAATGGAGTTAGTGTCAAGTGTCCAAAACTAACGAGAGATATCTTCCTTTCACCACTCCCATGCTATTATTGCTTATCATTGACACTCTCCAACTTAAATGACTGGTTAATTTACAGACATACTGGGACAAATTCCCTTCTGTTGCAGCTCCATTTTGTTCACTGGAGTTACACTAGGAACGAGTTTGGCCTTAGGTGTCTGAAAAACACAAGTGGTAAGAATGTGCCACCAACAGAATCAAGAGCGGTGCAGCAGTCAAAACAAGAAGGAAGCCCTGAGCTTTGGCAGGATTCCCACTGCAGATTTCTGGAGTGTGATCCCACAAGGTGTTCATGTTTTACAGCTGCTGCGGCAAGAGAAAAGTTGTTTTTCAACAGCAAAATAATTCCAGTGTCTCCACTTCAAAAAGTAGCATGTGTTAAAAAAATTCAAAAGCGGAAATAAGTCTTAGGATTTCAGAACACAAATTCTATTGAGAATCACTAGGAATATCCTGTTAAACCTGTTAGATACTTTTAAAAAATGAAAGTGAAACTGAAACATATTCCAGCTGAGATTTTCAAATAAGCCTAGAATGGTTAAACACTGAAATCCCATGAAAATTCCACAGGGAACAGGACATATGAGATGGAATTCATCCCTCCAGCTTTAACTGAAGTCTAAGGTGATCTTCGAGGCACTTTTGCCATCAGTGGGGACAGAGGGGCATTTTCAGAGGGTAGCATCTTCTTCAGCAGGCTGTCCTCTGCAGGTCTTCTATAGCACCTCTTCTAAGCAGCTGTCTTTGGGTGGAATGAATAACCCTCTGAGAGACATTCCTCTCCCTCCCTCCCCTCCACCTTGTTCATTTTCTCTTTTAACAATTAGTGCCTAAAATTAAGGGATATGAACCTTACACCTTTTCAAAAATTTTTAGCATTTATGATTCACAGATTAAATTAAGGTACAAAGTGTAATAACAACCATTTTAAAATTACATTTAACTCAGTTAATTCACGTACAAGAAGAGTACGTAATTCACGTAAGAGTACGTAATTCACGTACAAGAAGAGTCTCTCAGTACAAGAGAGACATGGCACTACTGGAGAGAGTCCAGCGGAGGGCTACCAAGATGATTAGAGGACTGGAGCACCTCTCCTATGAAGAAAGACTGCAAGAGCTGGGCCTGTTCAGCCTGGAGAAGAGAAGATTGAGAGGCGATCTCATCAATGCGTGCAAGTATCTGAAGAGGGCGTGTCAAGAGGATGGGGCCAGACTCTTCTCCGTGGTGCCCAGCAACAGGACAAGAGGCAACGGGCAGAAACTGAACCACAGGAAGTTCCACCTAAACCTGAGAAAAAACTTCTTCCCTGTGAGGGTGACAGAGCATTGGAACAGGTTGCCCAGAGAGGTAGTGGAGTCTCCTTCGCTGGAGATATTCAAAACCCGTCTGGATGTGATCCTGGGCAATCTGCTCTAGAGGACCCTGCTTGAGCAGGGAGATTGGACTAGATGATCTCCAGAGGTCCCTTCCAACCTTAAACGATTCTGTGATTCTGTGATTCAGTTAAGCTGAACTTGCAGCACAGCCAACAGTGTATCCAAAGCACTTTGTTCATTGCCATGCACAGGTCTTCACACCACTTCCTGCTTAAATGTCATTTTCGTCCCTTATAATCTTCTAGACTTCCCTATATCTGTTCATTTCCTATGTCCTCCTTTGTGCCCTCCAGTTATAGTTTTCCTCCTTGTCATTGCCATTCACTATTCAGTTTCCTCTTAAATGCACTATCACTGCATAGTCTGGTTACTCTTCTTCTGCTCATGATGCCTTATGATGGTTTTTCTTCCCTCCTTCCTTTCTATTTGTCTTTCCTGTTGTCTCTGTCGCATACCTCTGTGTTCTCCAGAACTCCTCAGTCCTCTTTTTTTCTTGGCTAAATGTGTGTTCTGCTGGTTAATGGACCTATCGTGGCTTCTCATGACATCACGCATGGATGATGTTTCATTGATTGACTGAGGATTAGTCAACTGTCCTGATACTAAAAAGCAAGCTTTAAAACTGGGGACAAAAAGTTGAAGTTTTAGATTCCTGTTTATTGCCTTAACTAAATGGCCTGATTTTCAGAGAGGACTTCAAAAGTGGCTGATGAGTGGTAAGCACTTTTGAAAAATCAGACAGTGACTTGAGTAAAAATCTACCTTAGAGAAACAGTTTTAAAAATCATAATTTTTTTGGTGCCCAGCCAGAGTACTTCCAGACTTAATGGCCAGAAATGAGCACATTCTGGAGTCCTCATTGCAAATAAGAGATGAAACAAACACTGTCAGAAACTGAGCTGTCAAAAGAGGAAGTTTTGGAACAAACTGTTTAAAGAATACACTCATCAGTTCACTTGTTCTAGACAACCAGAATGATACTCATATTTGAAGATGAAAAGAAGTCACTGGTGGCAACACAAACAGCTTCTCATAATAATTATCGTATATGAAACAAAAGAAACAAAAGAAACAAAACAAGTTATAGTGAATGAGATGAGAATATAGATGTAGGAACCAGTATGGCTGCGTAAAAAGAAAATCCTTGCTCCTGCTGGAAAAAACAGGAAGAGATAAAACTTATCTATCTGAGCTTTCCAAACTAGTGTTCTAGAGATCTTTGAAATACATAGGAAAGAACCTGAGAAATTGAAGTGTGGGAAGAAAATTTTGGTCATAGAGCATATGCTTTACAAAATAGCTCATAAACCCCCAAATAAAACTTGTCAATTTTCAGAATGAAGAGAGGCTAATAATGGGTTGCCTAAAAGTCTTTAACTAAGACAAGTATCATTTAAAGCTTCATTATCTTGACAAGTGAGTGAACAGATGGTAAAATCTGTAGTGAACTCCAGATTTCCTAGGGTTCTGAAGATTAGAAAGATTTCTGAGAATCAAATTCAAATCACCAAAGCAAGGTGATTTGACAGCCTCAAAGCAGATGGGATTTCAATTTACTTAAGCATGAGGTAATGCTCAGGAATGATCTGAACCATTCATTGATACTGCATTCTTAATGAAGTGTTACCACTTCAGAAAAATATCCATGCAACATTATGGATAGCTTAATTAAAGCAGCTCAGTGAAAACAGCTGTTCAATTTGCTGCTCTAGTCATGAAAGCAAATAGAATGCTAATTTATATAAACCATAAAGAACAATGTTGATATTATTATAATGCCATCATATAAATTCAGGGAACCATATTACAGTGACTTTCAACACTGTCAACCTTACAAAACTGTCTACAAAAATAAACATTCAGAGAAGGCAGTAAATGATATACAGGGAAGTTATAATTATTTTACTTAAGAACTAATAAAAAATGTTGCGGCAGTAAATTGCTATTCACCTTTAAGTCACAGGGATATCCAGTAAACATAAGATACACAACAAGTAGCACTCTAATGTGCTGGAATCTGATCCCCAATTAATGAGTGTCTTCAAATCAGCAAGAAACTGAAGGCTTTATGTTCACAAATTCTTGAAAAGCAACATAAGAGAGAACAGGGAAAAGCAAGTACACATACTGGATTAAATCTTTCAGCGAAGAACATTGGGATTTTGATAATTTTTACTTCAGCAAGTCAAGAATTTCACCATTAATGTAAGGTTGTCGTTAGTGCTCCATGCTTGGTCTAAATCGTGAGGGAGGGAGAGACTGAAGAATGATTAGAGAGGTTTGTGTATGAAGCTGCCTCTAGTGATAATGATGAAGGCCTTGAGTTTCATGACTTCTACAGGTAAAAGTGTATTTTCTAGCTGTACAAACTAAAGTAAGATGCTACTGTTCCTTTTTAGTAGTGCATAAAACCCACTTTGCATTTACCTTGCCCAGCTATAAATGATGACCTATAGGACAGAAGGGAGGAGGATAAATCCAAGTGTATTTGAGTCTTAAGGGAGGATGAGGTTTTCCAGGTGAAATAGTATTCCTTAGAACTTAACTGACAGCAATAAACTACTTCGGATCTCTGCAAAACCATTTAGCAACATTTCAGAATAGAAATTAAGTACAGCCTCCAATCTGAGGCCTTAAGACTAGTGTATGGTTTTCATATTTACATCTTATACCTTTTTCCCTTTAGCAGTGACATACACTAAAATATTTTTAAGGCCTGAACTCTGAAACTACATACCTGATAATTCCAGTCAAATTAACGTGAAGGATTACTTAGTATAAATATTCTCTCTGCCTGGCGAATTAAATCCCCTTCCCTCTTTAAAAGGAACGCTGAGTAGATCTTGCTGAGTTATATCCATTTAGCACCTAATCTCCAAGAAATTTTTCTAATGTAAATGATTCTGAAAATTTTAGTGATATGTAGAACAGTCTCAGGTAATTACTACTGGACCAATTTACATCAGCACAAAATGACAAAAAAGCTATTGAAGTGAAGTGAGTCTGTATGACAGTAGTGAAAGTAACCAATATGAAGAACAGCCATATCTGCAGCAGACTAAAGATGTCCTGACATTATTCATAGAAACCAATTTCACTAGAAATGATTACAACACTGAGAACGAACTTTGGAGCCAGTAATACATATAGGTAAAATTACAACCTTTTCCTGCCTTCTAGAGGCGTGGTCCTGGTCCTGAATGCATATCATTTGCATTTGCAAGGCACTTAATTGATGTCAATAGGAACTCTATATGTGGAGTGTCAAAAAAGTGTGTCTCAATAGTAAGAGGAGGTGCCAGGCCAGCTTGGACATAGTGCTCCGAGGGAGTGCGAGGGAGAGCTGAAGCCTGCTCCAGCCTGTTCCTGGAGTCAACTTTTCAAGTAATATTGAATAAAAAAATGAGCATTTCTGGAAACAGCTGTGGTGGCATTATTAGTAAGAGAGCAGTGGCCGTGACCTTGGTAATCATTCAGATGCCACCTCTGCGCACAGCAGCGGTTGCTGGGGGGACACTTCCTTACACTCTCTCTGCCAGTTTGCCTTTGGCATGCCAGGCCAACTACAGAGTAGTCCCTGCCCATGCCTTCTTTGGGAATTTCCAAGTTGCACTACCAAGCTTCTCCAAAGGAGTTTGATGTTACTACTGCCGTAATAGTAATTTAATGTCTCTATTACAAATTCAGTTCTGTAAAAAGCAAATGTAGATTTTTGTTGTTTTTGCCTTGTACATGCAGAAGACCTGAGTCTTATCTGGGAGACCACAAGAAGTTATGGTGTGAGTGGTGGACTATTTCGTTTTCCTTTTCCGTAGAGCATGATTACACAGCAGCACATTGGTGCTCTCATTAAGTCTGCAATACAATGACACATGCTGTAGCTTACCCCTCTCTTCATATATGTGACATTGTCCGTATACAAATGTAACATAGCTTTGTTTTCAAGATATTAAATCTTGAATGAAATTACACCATTATGAACTGTTTTTGAACACCCTCAACCTAAACAAAAGGTAGGAAGAGCATAAACAAAGCAAAGGTGAAGAAGTCGCAAATATTTTCTGCACTTTCAGTTTATAGCTGTTTATGCTTTTGCTTAGTTGATCGTATGAAGCCATTACTAAATGAATATTGGATTTCTTTTGATAATTCTTTTCCCCAAAAAACTTTCTCCTGTAGTTTCAAGGGCAGTACTACAGGCTTGTTGGTGATTCAACCGAAAAAGTAAAACTCTCAGTGAGTCACAGTAAATTGTTCTCTGCTCAGCCCTAAAAACTGAAACGCCAGTTGTTACTGCTGACTTGTTAATATAACACAGACATTGACATTTCCTGGTTACTGTAAACACTGAAATGCTTTGGGAGTTAATGGAATACAGGTGCTGCCTGATGCTACCAAAATGTTCTCACAGAAACAGAGACATTTTTGGATAGAAAGAACTGTAGATCCAACTAGTCCAGCCCCTTCTTCACAGCATGAATATCCTGCGTCTCAGTGGGAATAGCTAGATATGTTAAATGTCATGAAACAAGCATTCTTCCTAACCTCAAGCTCCTTTATACTAGCAGAAGTTGTGGTATCACTTAGACTGGTAAAATGCAGTTCTGTAAAGCCAGAACTTGGTGTTGGAGGGGGCTCAGATGGGCGCCAAATCTGTTTGGGAAACCTTCAGAACAGCAGTGTGGGAAATGAGCCCTAAATAGCTACCACCCTTCGTTTTGAGTAAAACTCAGTCAATACCATTAGTAGCTGATCGGCCCTTCTTTGCAAAGGTGAAATTTAAGATCACCCTTAATGCAATCACTACAAATGCAGGAGAATTGTTTAGGCCAATAGAGATTAACTTGGGCCTTGGCCAAATTTTGATTCTGGTCGTTACAATTTGCCTACCTGAAATTGGATCCACTACTCCAACAGGACACAGCACTCTTTATTTCCTGTCCAAAAACGTTAGCAGTGTTGCTCTACTCTGTTACGCAACTGCTATGTTTAACTGAAGAAATGGCTGCATTTCAGTTTTATTCTATATTATTTTAATCTGTTAAATAAGTTTTTTAAAAAAGCTGTGCAATAAGTAATGAATAAAGCTTTGTAAAAATCCATAGCTTGCAATATATTGTTATTTGGCAAGATAGTCCCATCAGTCAGTAGCCTGATTACTAATAAACTGTTGTGCATACGTGTATTTGTGTATCTGAAAAAAGTTTTTACTCTTACAATTAAAGTGGTTTTGGCAACAATTCAGCTGCATTATTGTTAGAACCTGTTGTCAAGACTGGTCATGTTTTCCATGTAATCCAGGAGAGCTATAAAAAAAAACAACAAAAAAGAACAAGCTCCCAGGTCTCTGAACCAGCATCCAGACACGGCATGTGCTAAATTAGCACTGACTGCTTTAACTTTCTGTTTACCCAAATGTTCCCATTATTGCTACTGTGATGATAATAACAGTTGGATGTTTGGGGAAAAAAATCCTAGTTTAGACAAGGTCCCAATGCAATATTAAGGAAATGAGTACTTTGAGAGCAAAGAAAGATGTAATTTAGAATAACATATTTTTGTTAAGCAACTAAAGCAGAAAAAAGAAATCAGACACCAGAAGCTGAAATAAGAAGAACAGGGGCAATTTTCTGTGCTGAGACATTTTTCATTTCAACATAGCCGCTCACTTTTTCAAGGATTTTAGTCACCTTAAAATTCAAGCTCACACTTTATTTTAAAGATATCCACAGAGCATCTTACCAGAGGAAGTAGAAGGTTATTGGCACATGTTCTATTCTGTCCACTTTTCCTCTGTTGTCAGAGAGATGTGCAAAGGTTTTTGTGGCTGCAATTCTTCGAAGAAAATTTCAGCTTGTCTTAAGTATAAGCTTTGTTCTCCACCATTCGCTAAAGGTGCTCTGTTTACTTAAACAGTAATTCAGCCAATGACAATGTGTGCTACAATTACCTCCCTATCCCTTTTTTCACCTTTCTCCTAGAACAGGCCGTTCTCCTACCTGTCACACAGGGCCTTCACCTGGAATTCGTCATTCTCCCATTACAACTTAGGCTCAGTTAAGGAGACAAGTGAAAGAAGTATTTATGTTAGAGGTGTTATTCAAAAAGAATCTGTAAGAACTAGACACAACTGAGATGTAAGAAGTGGAGAAAAGTCCAAGTTAAAGTTGGCCAGAATGTGAAAATCCTGTTCCAGGGTAAAATCAGGAAAAAGCAGTTATTTGCTAGAAAAAAACCTAAATTTTCTCTCAGTAAATTTTGATTCTGTTAATCGCCCTTTCTCTTGAAACAAGTGGAGGCTAGTTGGCCTAATGCTGTAGGATCTTTCCCTACCTGTCATTCCTTCAGGATTAAAGGCTTGACTCCCATGAACCATTTGTACAGGATGTCAGTCTTCATTGCCTACTTGTTAAATTTTCAAATACAAATTTGCATGCTTTCCCTTAAACTGCCCATCACTCTTGGGAAGTGAACTTCTCAATATATAAAAGCATCACATTAACCTCCTTTGAGACCCTCTTGCTGACTCTCTTTTGTATCAGCACCTCCAAAAAATAATTCTCATGTGTTAACACCATTAGTTATTAGACTGGCCGATATTGTTTTATTGTTCTCTTGTACTCCACCCTTCCTACCCCAGTTAGCTTTTTCTCTCCGCTGGTGTCTTGTTTCATCTTTAGTGTATAATCTCCTAAGGACAAAGATTATACTTGTGCTCCATCCAGTTTCTGGTTCTGGGTGCTTTGATAGTATAGTTTATTATTAATAATAATATACCATCCTCCGTCATATGAACAGATGAAAAGCTTTATTTTCCCACTCTCTCTCTCCCCTTCCCAATTGCAGAAAGAGAGCTGGAGTACAGTAAAACAGCAGATACTTTGTTACTGTAGTCTGTATCTGAGCATAATCAGAGCCTTTTCACATGGTATACTGCAAAAAGTCCAATTTATTTCAGCGTTAACCACTGTGAACAAAACTGAAAGAATTTGGCCCCCAACTAATGCAAGACAGCATGCAAGGGATTTTCAGTACTCTGCTCTTGGCAAAATGTGGAGTGACCCTTTTCCAGAGCTTTATAAAGCTGAAATTGAAAAGGATGGGCACCTAGGTGCCAATCGCTTGATCAGAAGGGAAAGAGTGATGCTGTTTTATAACTGATTACCATAAAAGGTACCTTGAGATAATTTGCATATGTAAATAACAAGCAAGAAGAGCGTGCCAGAGAACAAGCTGGGACATTTTGTCCTTGCTCACAAAGATTCTTATTTTACTCTCTCTAAACTGTTTGTTTGTTTACTTAGATGTAAAAGATGGGCACCCTACCCATATGCCCTTGGCACTTTTCACATAACTGCAGAACACAGAATTAGTATGCAGTTCACTTCATTCTGCCATTAGGAAACCAAGTAACTGTGAAAACCTCAAATCCTTTCTTCTCTTCCAGTGGTGACCCAGACTTACAAATTTTCCCTGCTTTGAAATAGTGAAAGAGAACATCAGGCTTAGGACATTTGGCCTCTGAAAGAGAACAAATTCCAGAGCTTTAGGACTCCCAAAGAGATAAAGATTGTTGCCAAAGTTATAAATATCACTTGATGTATTTATATTTAGGCTGTCTGAGCTGTCTGAGCTATTGTTTGAAACTATAAAAGCCCAGCAACACCATTTTGAGTATAATAAACTTGAAGAAGTTTCATTAATTTAGGCACGGTTCCTGAAGTCTTAGGAATATTATAAAACTTGGTATTACCGTGATTAGCGTCAGATTGCCCTCATTGATACTGTAGTACAAATTGATTTCCTCTATTGTCTTATTTCTTTTTAAGAGATGCAAGTGTAAGGAGCTTATGTCCACCAAACAGCATACAATAACCAAGGCTGTACTCTTCTGATGTTTTTCTCTGCAAAACATACCCTATTTTTTTCTTCTACAAGCAAATAAATATTTTGAAGTGGTTATACTACTAAAAAATCATATCTAAAGACTGGAAGAAAAAAAGGAAAGCAATTTTCATTTTATTGTAGTCTTTCAGTAATTTGCGACTGGCAAATCAAGACGCTGTCATCTTCTTCTTTAGGCCTGATTCTCTTCTTATTAAAAGTATAGGAGTTTTTACAATGACTTTATTAGGACTAGATCAGGCTACATAATAAAACCTGTAACAAATTAAAAACATAGTGCTAATTAGAGGCCAGATTATTATATACTATCAATTAACTTGGCATTTAATTACCACGGTGATTGGGAGGAACTATAAATTGCTAAATATATAATTAGAACATCAGACTTCTGTGCCACAGTGGCATCAGAGCACGACCATAATTAGCTAAGATTTTTTCCTAAAATTTTACATGCTTGCAAGATTTTGAGGAAGACAAATACCACTTTCGTTCCTGTCAATATTCTATTATCAGTAAGAAAAGACAAATATTGTAATTCAACTTCTTTTGGGGCAGCTGGGCATTTTCTGCTTTTTTGATTATCACGTGTAGTATTTTTATTACTCTGAACATAGTAACATTTTAGAACGACTAGTAGGAAGTAGAAAAACTGCTGTTTCTGTAGAAAATGTGCTTTCCTTTTTTTTCCCCCCAGAAATGTTATCTGTCTTCTTCAGGATACCCGAATGTTTTAAACTGTAGGCAAGAGCACTGATCAGTTGGCTCCTGATGCCCTTACCAACAGCTGAAACTGTGTGGAGGAGGTCCAAAACTTTAGCTCTTAGTCACGTTCTCTAATGTCCTAAAAGGAAGTGAAACATCTTTAACCTGTGAATGGTCTCTAACACATACGTATATGTATCTTTGAGCAGGTTATGTAGCACATAACCTTTATTTTAACTGCTACTATTGGGTGTAACACATGAAAAATATCTGTCTTGACAACCGGACTTCTGAACAGCTGACTGTTATCATTAAAGGCATAAAATAGAAATCAGCTAGTTGCCATGTAGGATATATTCTCATTACTCCGTGTACTGTTTTCTCTGGGGAGAAAAGTACAGTGTCTGGCCTTGCTGCTGGATTGTGTTTTCCACAGTGATGGCAAGGACCTGAAACTAGTCCGGTTCTTGTCGGGGGGCGTCACGAGGTTCGGACTGGCCTTGCCAGTTCCGTTCTGCTGCTGATTATCAAATACAGCCGTGTCACTGGCGTTTGTCTTAGTGACTTGCCGGTTGCTAAGAGGTAATATGGTATTGGCAATTGCTAATATCTAATTGCTAATATCTAATTTGATTTGCATTGTTAAGGTTGTTTTTATTAAACCTATTCAGACAGGAACATGTTCGGTAACTTAAAGTAACATCTTAAAACAACATTTTAAACATTTCTGAAGCTGATAGATTAAGTCCTGTCCTCCTACAGATTTTTTTGTTTTTTGTTTTTTGATGCATTAAGGGAAAGTTATTTTTCACACACCTTATTTTAACATGTTCCTTGGTATGGCCTCTGCATCCCTCCTACTTGCCTTTGTAGAATGATCCTCTCCTTCTTCCCCCCATTTTTTGGTATGTTTTAGATTAATAAGTGTTTCTGAATGAGTTGCATAGCTCAATATGCTAAATTGAAAGTATAGGAAAAGCTTGATATAACTTGAATAGCAAAATGAACCAAAAGATTATCTAGAAGATAATCGGAAGAATGGCAGCAAAAAAAAAGGTCTAAAAGGGGAGATAATATCTGTTATGGTATTGCTACGGACCTTCTGGCTATCACAGAAAGTAACTGAAGAAATGAAGATATGTTCCTGACAGGCTGGGCATAGTAAGAGAGTGCATTGAAATGTTGCTGCCAGAAGACCGCTGCTGAAGGTTACAGGACTGACGGGCCCTGACCTATATTTGAGGGAAATGACACAGCAATATGATACATACCCTTCAAAACTGATGCCATGATTTCACTTCTAGACTGTGACACTGCTGATCTTTATATGGCAGTTCAGTCCCGTATCAGAAATGAACTGCTAGCTTCAATCTCGTTCCTAATGGACAGGAGCCCATAACAGGAAACAAGCATCGTACGTGATACATACTGGTACTGGCGATGCTGATAGGGAATTAAATAAAGTGAGGCAGAGGCCAGAAGAAGGTTGGGTGAGGAGGGGAGGGGACTGGAGGGGCTGTAACTCTCTCACCTCCCGTTAGCAGCAGCTCTAGAGCGTGGGATGTGGAAACATTTGCACAGTTATGCTGTCCCCCTTCCAGATCACGGATGCATCTGGCCCTGGAGGGCGTCCTTTCTTTCATAAGAGTTTGTCCACTCGGTTTCAGGACATTGTAGTTGCAATTACAGAAGGAGGATCATCGAATAAGATCTTTATGAGGTCTGTACTTTACAAGTGTATCGTCTCTACCGCATCAGAGGAAATATACTAGATTAAGACGTATCTTGAGCATTTTAAGAACAGAGACAATAAAAAACTTATTTACAAATTCTCACCAGAGAATGAGCACAAAATGTTATTGAAACTGAATGGTAACACGGAATACATCTGTTTGTTAGCTTTCACTTTGCATGGGTATTGCTGGCATGACAGCCTCAATTTTAGTTTAAACAAGACAGGGGTCTCTATACTGTTTCACACGACAGCTTCACCAGGCTGTTCAGCTGCTTTGGTGTATGGCACTCGCTTTAAGTAACACCAGCCCCTTCGCCACCCGCCATGGACATTCTGCGATAGTAATAAGTAATAAATTATGGTCCGTAACTTAACAAAACGAAGCCCCTATCGTCCTTCTCCACTCTCAGTCTCTCCAAGCTGTGAACCGTCCGGTCTGCGGGTGGCCAGGACAGGGAAAGAGCAGCAGTGAGGACAGGACCTCCCAGCTCCCTGAGGAAGAGGAGGCCCAGCCTCGGTTTCCCAAACGGGGTAAGGGCCTTCTGGCTGGTCTAGGGACGGAGGAACTCGGATTCCTTATTTTTTTTTTCTGTAAGTCTGTGTAAAAAGTGACCACCAGAGTTCAGTTTGAAAACTTTTTAGGAGTGGGTAGAGAAGAGGAGCTAATGAGAGGAAGGGTATGGAAGGGACGGAGCCGGAGGAGGGAGGCCAGGAGATAAGGCAGAGAAGAGGAACGGGAGCGACGGTGCGGTGAGGAGTGTGACTTGAACCCTGGTGGAGCGGGACTGAAACGGCTACTACTGCTTCCTGAGGCGAGAGATAACCCCGCTGCAAGCCAGCCTTGCTGTCACCTCCGGGCGGCCGGGCCCCATGGCCCGGGGTGGCCGGTGCCCACCCTTCGCCGGGGAGCTCCGGCAGCCCTTGACCCCGCAAACCGCCCGGCGGCGGCCCCCAGCGCCGGCTCCCCGCCGCCAGCAGCGTCAGGAGCGCTGTGGCAGCGGGGTGACCACCCTGGGAGGAGGCCGCGGGGCAGCCGGGGCGCGGGCCGCCATTTCCTCCCGCCGGCCCCTCGCGGGCAGCGGCGGCGGTGGCGGCGGGGGGACCCCGGGTCGCGCCCCCGCCCTCCTCCGCCGCCTTATCTCGGGGGCGGGAGCGGGGGAGGAAGGGCCGCGCGGAGCCGGGACCCTGGGGGAGGCTGGCGGCCAAGCTGCCGCCCCGGGCGAGGCGGGCAGGGCTGCGGAGGCGGCGGGCGGCGCTCAGGTGAAGGGGCCGCCCGCCCGCAGCCGCCGTGAGGCGGGCTCGGCTCGGCTCGGCGCGGCGCGGCTCGGCGCGGCGGGGCTGCCCCGCGGCCCCGTGTGGCCGCCACGGCGCGTCGCCGGCGAGAGGAGCCGCCGGCGCTGAGCGGAGCTGCCCGGGGCGCCGGGCGGCATGCGGAGCGGCCGAGGATGAGCAGGGAGCGCCGCTTCGGCAAGCCGCAGCTCCGGAGATCGCTCAGCGAGCAGCTGCGGGACTCCACGGCCAGAGCTTGGGACTTGCTGTGGAGGAATGTCAGAGAGAGACGGCTGGCAGGTCAGTGCCGCCGGGCGGGGCGCGGGCAGCACCCCGCCACCTGCCCGGCGCCCGGGCTGAGACGGGAGTCACCCGCGTCTTGCCCCGGCAGCGTTGCCGGCCTCAGGTGGAGACCAGGAGGAGGCAGAGCGGGAGGGCGCGCGCCCGTAGGCGGAGCGGCGCGGCGGAACCGTGGTGGCAGCGCCTTGGCGCTGCACCTGCAAACGCGCGGCTTGTTCGCGTTTGTCGGATACCTCCGAAGCGCACACAGGGCGCAAATGCGGGACGCGAGTTACAGCGGGGAACGGCGCCTGCAGGTTTGTGGGCAGAAGCACGTGTAAAGAAGGCGCCTGTGCCGAGCTAGGTGCCTCTTGGCAGGTTCTGCGGCGCTGTTGGCAGCTTGGTGACCTTGCCTAGGGCGTTGTGACATGCCGGTTTTTGTATAATGTTAAGGTGAACTGTGTCTAATAGGCGCGTCTGAACTGTGTCCACAGCACGTTAGTTCCTATGTGCAGGCAATTAAAATAATGGATATAAATTGCACGGTAATTTTTGAAAAAATCAAAGTGGGTGGCTTCGATGCTGAGTTACTAAACCTGCTAATTTTGGGATGCTACCCAAAATATTGATCTGTCTTCCCATATCATCTACCTATTCCTGTATTAAAAGTAAATGCGAGCAGACATTCAGCAAGGATACTGTTCGCTATTTTTTTTTCTTTTTAAGTCAAAGACAACTATTGCTTGATTGAGCAAAGGACCTGGGCGGGCTGCCATGAAGCTGCAGCCAAGTCCTTAAAGTGACTGTGGATTAAAACTGATGGAGTCAGACTTTTTAGTTAAGGTGGATAGAGTACAAAAGTCTCGGTTTTACGTTCCCCCGTAATTTAAGTGTTTTTCATAACATGCTGATGACACTGCGATGCAGGTACCCTTTAAATAAAGGAGTTATCTGACAGCTTAACAAAACGTGTAAAATGTGTACAAACAATATACGTGTTGATTCCAGAGATGTTCTGTTGTTCAGATGCTTTTACGTCTTTGGGATTTCTGTCCTTGTTTTTATATTTATTTGTCTCACTGGCTTGTGTAGCTGCAGCGCGCGTTTCTGTGCCCCTTCTTCCCAGCTTTCGTTAATGTGGAAGCATGGAATTTAAGCTGATCTAAATGTGTCTTCGTTTGCTGGTTGCCTGACCAGCTTCTTATCCGTTGCAGTAAATCCCATCTCCCTGAGGTAGATGGTTGTACGACTTCCCTTTTTCCCAAAGCTGGCGTTTGTGGTTCAGCCCAGAATGACAGTCAGAGCAGCAGTGTAACTGGTAACTAGTATTTAAGAACAATGACGGAGACAAAAAGCAGTTTTAACTGTCAGTCTGCTGTCATAGTCCAACCTTCATGCCAAATGAAGGCTTTTGATCAAATGATGATTGCTTTGCAGGCTTTTTACCCAATTACTCTTTCAACCTACTTTACTTTTTTAATCTATTTGTATAGGTTTCAGACATCAGTTGCTTGACATATGCCCGTAAAGAAAGTAAGCACAAGGCAGCCTCCACTTAGTTCATTAAAAAAACATGATCATACAGGTTGGAAAGGACCATAGAAGGTCTCTGGTTCTACCTCCTCAAAGCAGGAGAGCACCAGGCAGACCAGACCAGGTTGCTCAGGGTCTTCTCTAGATTTCCTCCGGAAGTTTTTCTGCATTGACGGTTCACATGCTGAAGGAGAGAGCAGGTCCTGTTTCCCCATGGAGACACAGCTGGGCTATGGGTGCATTCGCTGGTGCAAGGAGCTGAACCTTGGCCAGAGCGAGGGGAGAGCTGGGTCTTGGCTCGGTCCCCCTCAAAGCAGCAGACAGTAGTGATGGGTTGCTGTGTAAAGTAAGTGGTGCACAACAAGACAGCTCCAGTGTGCTCTTTCCCTCCCTCCACCCCACCTCACGCCCTACACAGCGGAAGTGATGAGCAAGCAGCTTTGTTCCCGGTGTGCTCCTGGGTCAGGACTACTTTATATTCTCTCTTAATCAGGAAGGATCTGTGGTGCCCAGCAGCTTTCTGTTTCACTGACCTGGATTTTCTTCTGTTTAAATAAGTGAGTGTACGCATTACAGAGGCGTAAATGCCAGTCTTAGTTTTTCTGTGCTTTTCATACTTTTGGCAGAGGTAGCTTTTACGCCGGTTGTGTTCCTGCTACGCTTGCATTTTACGTTAGAATTCATGCACACATTCCTTTTCTAGTGTGCTTATTTTTATGTCAGTTCAGGACTGGAAAAACAAATTAAGATGTGAAAAGGTATCTAGTACACTCATACTCAGTGCTAATCCTCAGTTGACTGCGTTTTTAAAGAAATCCCCAGTGAACTGAATTTTTGAGGCTTTTTACTACAAACAGAATAGAGTAACTTAGGCCATGATAAAGGATATGCTTGCAGCCCATTAAAATAACTGATCATGAAGTGAACCTCAATTTTAACTCCATTGTTGGAATGGGGCTTTATTGATCTGAAATGTTATATAAAACGTTGTTTTAGTGTTGGGGCAGTTCTGAGCCATAGGCTGTTACTGAAATCCATTGATTTAGGAACTTGACTTACATATTTAACAAACTCTCTAAAAAAAGTAATGACCATAGGGTGTTTCTGAGATCCCTACTAAAATCATGCTGACCTGTAATAGTAAAACACAACAAACTATAGTTATTGCTTCTATTTTATGTAACTGAAGAGAGCCACCCATGCTCTGAAATTCTTGCAGTCATTATACACTAAAAAAATACACTAAAATATATTTAAGTTTTGAAGTTCAGTACTTCAAAGTCAGGAAACGCCAGAGGTAAGGTTGCCGCGTTGTTCAGTCTTCTTGGCAGTGTAGTGTTGTGCTTCAGTGACACGATCATGTTCCCTTTTTTTTCCACTGAACTTTTCTGCCTCATTCAGTGCCTAAGGATGTGCTGGTAAGATCTCCATTGCTTAGTATGTGAAGCTAGAGCCTGGGATACTGCAGCCTTCTCAAATCCTGGAGCGAGTGCAGAGTTACATATTTCTTCAAGTGCTTTTCTGTGGTGCGTATGAGTGCTGAGCCTGAGTACTTCATACCATTAATGTTTTAACTGTATTCCTAGAAGCTGTGAGGTTACATTGTTCCCATTTTACAGATAGGGAACAACGAGATTAAACTCAGCTGTATCCGAAACTCTGAGTGTTGGAACTTGAATTTTCACTTTTTTTCCCCCTCGGAGAGTTATCGCTCTGGGAGACTCCTACTGCACAGCGCTCCCGCAAATCAGCTTCCAGGCTCTAATTGTCCAACACCCAGGAGATAAGTAACTTGCAATTACTGGCCATCTGTTGCAGTTTGTTTGAAGTGACTTGCTCAGCACCAGCTAGGTAGGGATAGAGCTCCTAGGGCACTGTTTACCTGGCATAGTCTCAGAAACTCCGTTTTCTTTTCCTCCGGTCAGTCTCCCACCCTCTGCTGCATGCTTTCCAACTTCAGCAAGAAAGGTAGCAGGAGTTCTACAATCATTGGCTTAATTAACGATGTGACTCTGATACATTACGAGATCATTGACCATCATGAGACAGGGACCCTATGGAAATGCATGTGATGTGGGAGAGACTGTTCATAATGGGAGAAGGGTTGATTTAGGATTAAACAAGCAGCTTTAATGCTGAGATTTTCTAATGCTTGAACACTTGACTTTGCAACCATAACATTCTCTTAATAATGGAAAGTTTTTTCTCTCTAATTTCCTGGGTTTGGCCTTGTGCCTTCACAGATAAATTGCTGCAAGGATTTTTGCACTGTTAGGCAGCCATTGCTATGACTTCATTGTAGATGTACCCTCAGCCTTTGCCAAATCTCTTCTCACTTGAGCTTCTTCTCCCAACATATGTTGTATGTTCTGTGTTCTCAAAGACGTTATCTCTCTCCCCCATTTGATTGCCTCTAGCTGTTCAGGGATAGCTCCCCTTTTCTCTGCATTGAAGTCCTGACTGCTGACAAGGGAACATTAATAGTACGTGACAGACTATCCTGGAGCTCCCTTCAGCAGCTGCTTGGTGTGATTTTTGGGGAAGGATCTGCTCAGCTACTCCCACCTGGTTTTGGGCTTGGCCGTCCTCTGCACAAATGGAACTTGGTGGCAAGTTTTCAGTGCTTTGCTCAAATTGCCATTTGCAAAGATTTTTTTCAGTGGCTGATTAGGAGAGCACCTTGACACTAGAGTGACTTTCCTTCATTGTGAAATTACAGGTTTCCATTTCAGTGGATAAAGCACTAGAGTTTCTCAGTGATATAACATGAAGATTTGCAACGGGACAACATCATGGCTTAATTTTATCTTGGAAATGGTTGGCCTGCAGCATCAAAAATCAAACCAGGAGTATGAAGCAAGCTTTTGACAAAGAAAATTTTAGGCTGGTCAATTAAGGTTTGGCAACTAAAATTGGGATCTTTAAGTGAAAGGGGTTAGAAAACCTACTGTTTGGGTATCCTTAACCATTCAGAAAGATCTTATACACTGATTTGCAGCTACAAGACTCTCTTCAACTGTGACCAAAATTCATTTATATTAGCAATGAAACTGAACATTAGCTGAAGTAGGCTAGAAAATGGAAAATAATTTGTCCAGCTGAAAATGCAAGAAAGCCTTGTAAGGCAGAAAGTAATTACCGCATCAGAATCTGGCAAGGAAATCAAGGCAATGCCCCTTCTCTGAAAAGTAACTTGTGGTTTGTTTGTGGGTTGTTTTGTTTTTATTGCGTGCAAATGATCAGGCATAGGTTAGTGATTGCACCTCTGGCAACACAGTGCTCCCCAGCACCAAGCTGAGGTGTTGATCCTGCGGGAGCTGGAAGAGAAAGTGGCTGTTAAACTAGCGGACACAACCAGTATTATATGAATTTTAGCATTTTGGTTGTGCATGTATGGAGCCAAGACCAACCATATTTCTATGGAGCCAAGACCAACCATATTTCTGAAGACTGAAGAAGCTTGAAGTGCTATGGGTGCTGCATAGTTTTTAGTTTTCAATTAAAATTAAACATTTTCATAAGCTTCATTAGGCAACTTGTTTATGCATAATTTGTCCCTCCTGAGGCACTTGATTTTGGGTGCATGATGTGTCCTGAGGTCACTGTTATGAAACCCAAAGGAAATGAATGTACCCAGGCTCTCAAGTCCTCCGAGGACCCCGAGCAAAGGCTGTAATCTTGATACAGGGTGAACCTTAAGTCTGCTGCATCTTACTGTTATTATATTATAGAGATTTCTTCTTACTGCTGCATCTTACTGTTATTATATTATAGAGATTTCTTCTTAATTAAGACCTTTCTGTACAGTGCAAATGTAGCAAGTTAATCTAATTAAAGTAGTTCAAAAAACAGTAATTTTTTAATAGAAGAATTTTGCAAGGCCAGTTTGCATTAGGGATTGTGGGAGATATGTATGTAAAATCCTGTATTTGGTGTGCATACTTGCATACTCTTATGTTCCATTTTGAAATTATACACATATGTTTTCAGAAAGCAAAGTAAAGATGTTATAGTCTTGTTTTCCAGCTAATGCATTGGAGAGTATAAGATGCTGATTCTTGGGTATGTAGATAAGATGTATATGTGTGAATTCCCCCAGCCCTACCCCGTCAATGAGAAAAGACTGCTCTTTGTCCAAAAGGAACATTATGAAGGATTTTCTTTATTCAGGATGGAGTGCTTCAGGGAAGAAAGAAAGAGACTTATGATTGATTCTTTTGGTCAGGCATGCCAGGCAATTTTCTGTGGTTCATCAATCCTAGCCGAAAAATTAGTCATTAATCTCATTAATATAATTAATCATGCTATGTAGTCTATATTAATGTTAGGAACCTTTTAAGGTGAATTTCTTTAAAAAATACAGATGTTCTTCTTTGCGTGCATATTATATCAGTATTCTGTAATTAACTTCTCCTTCCCTAGACACTCTCTGAAGACCAGTAGTGTGAATCTGAAAAGGGGGTGATGCCAGCAAAATACCACCATTGTTAGTTCTGTTACTGCTGGGTTCTCATGACCCTTGGGAACAAAAAGTTAATTCCAAAAATACGTTTACAAAAATACCAATATGCTCAACATGAGAAGTGTTTCTTTATCAGCATGAGACTAAGGAGGGGGTTGATGGAGGACTCCTCACTGTCTCAAAATTCAGAGAACAGTTCTGTTTTTCTTGTTTTCCCCTGTAACATGGGGAATGACTCCGGAAGTGCAGCACAGGCTCTGAAGGTGACAAGAAAATTCATCTTCTATTTTTACAATAACACATATTTTCTATATTTGAGCAAGTCCTACTTCTGTCAGAGAGGTATACCGGAGATTTTTTTTCCAAAGAGAAATTCAGTTTTGATTACTCAATAGCACCATTACTTAATAGCACCACTCACACTTACACTGTGAGATGCAAACCTTGTAAGAAGCTTTACTAATAAGATGATAAATCAGTTATGATAATAGGAATAGGTACCATTTGAATCAGTCATTTTCTACATGGTAGTTATTTAGAAAAGATCCTTGATAAATCTCATTTTTTCTGGAGCTTGGCTGTTCACTGATTTTAATGGCACATTAATCCTTAGAATGTACCTGTAATTTGTCTAGAAAGTTATTGTGTTGGTCCTTTTTATAGTACAACTTATTTAAAAAAAAAATTTTTTGCGACTAATTTCATGTGGTTCCTTGAGCATCCACTTGATTCTTTCAGTTCCCAGAAGACAAATGTTTATCCTATATCTCTCCATATACGCATGTGCCCCAGTTCATTCAACCTGTAGCTATTTCCTCCGTGGATAGAAGAATGCTGATAGTGTCAGTATGCTACAGCATGCATTTATGGAGGATTCCCGTAAGCATTGTAATTATGGCTGATGCTTGCAGACCAAAGTTACAGTACTATTTTCCCAGAAGCAGTATGTATAATACAATGTTGTGTAAGTTCCTGTATGTTTAGATAGATGTGTTTACGGGTACTCATATTTTTCTATGATATGTTGGAGCTCATAGAGACTGATGTAGATGTTTAACTTCCTTGTCTGGCATTAAACTGCAATGGCATTTTTCCATTCCAAGAGTGTTTCTTAGTATCAGTCATGGCATATTAAATTATATATCTTCCATTCCTGAAAATCATAATCATTTGCTTTGGTTAGTATTATTTCTCAGTAACTTCCTATTAGGTGTTTTTTATTTATTGGTATGACTTTAATTCTACCGTCTACATTTCATATCCCCATGCAACTGAATTTATTTATAATATTAACTCTGCCAGAACATTTATATAGAGCAGTTATAACCACAATAAACTTTTAGCTCTTATGTGAACACCATAATAATTTGCATCAATACAGTCTCATTGGTGGCTGGCCAACAAATTCCTAAGCATAGGAAATATCTGGATTCAGTAAGGCCTTGAAGATTGGACTCCCACTCCTCTGCTTTCCAAACTACAGTAGGATGTGATTTTTAATTTAAGAAGTCCATGTAAGTTTCAGTTTTGAAATGAATTTTGTGTCATCACTTTTTATTTGAATGAAAAAAGCCTCTTAAAAAATGTCCCACACTTTATTGTTTTCAGTTGCTCCTAAGGATTCAAAAAACTCAGAGGACTTAACAATCAGATTTCTGTAATATCTGCCAGCAGTACCAGAATGGTCTTATTTCAGAGCAGAAGTTTGACTCTCTGATTTATGGTTCTTTTCTTCTATTTTGTATTTCTCAGATTTCTTTGATGTGCCATCTTGCTCTTCCTGTTTTCTCATTTTTTTTCTGTCATAGCATGGCCAATTCCTGCAATGTTGTGTATCATAATTCCTTTAAAACACCATCTCTGAGTCACAACTCATTGAGATACCCAGCTTTCACTTAATCTCAAGTTCATAAAGAAAAGCTTGAAAATGGCAACTTCCAATTCTGAAAAGAGAGAAAACAAAAAATCCAATATGTTTTATACAATGTTATAGGTTTAGGCCAGTCTCTTGAGTTTAGAGGAGTGATACCTGTCTTATTCTCGAAAATTTAGTTTGAGGAAAGTTAAATCATCAAATAATACAGAATTTGTGATGGCTTCTTTTGATTATTACAGGCTTAAAAATATAATGGTAGTGTAAGAGTCTCCTCTACTTGCATTAGAGCACCTGCAAGAACACTGTATTTCAGTGGCTCCTTTGCAGGTCCTACTTATAGTTCATAACTGAAAATGTTTTAACATCGGACCATCCTAATGTAGCATGTACTGCTACGTTAGCAGTTAGCTAACTGTTAGCTAACTGTTAGCATGTAAGCTAACATTAAATATGTACAGATATGAGTACATTAAGTAACTATTGTACAAGCAGGCATGAGAAACATTTGCAGTTCATGGTTCTTGGTTCCAAAAAACCCAAAACTCAAAAGCCAATTCAATTAATTTAGTTAAACAATTTCATGTGAAATACTCTGCCACTCCTTCCAGTAGAGGGCAGTAATTTACACTCAGTAATATAAATTAGTATGTGTATACCACATGCATCACAAAATACTAGACACAATAACCAATTTTATTAAGATAGTAAAACATTCAAGGCATACTAAGTTGATCAAGTATTGAGTGCCGTCTGGAAGATCAACTTTCTATACTTTTGCAGCAAGCCTTACTCAAATTTAATTGTCCTAGAATTTAGGCATATCATACCCAGCTCGCTAAACTGAATCAAGTACCTCCGCACGTCCTGAAGCCATGCACAAAGTCATGCAATGCATGCCCTCAGTTAGTGCTGTAAAAAACCCACCTTGAGGGAGTATAACACAACCCTTGCATCATTTCAGACACCTAAAGCAAGAAAACCATGCCAAACAGTATGTGTTAAGGATCCCAGTGTGGAGGTAGCTGTTATCCTCTGCAAGTGCTAGCACAGAGCAGTGCGGGCAAAGCACCGTGGCATCGCTTGGCCTGGAGTCCTGTCATCACTTCTGTGCAGATATATTTAGCAAAGTGAAAGTAGCCCAAAATTCGTAGGCCGAAAAAAGGAAGCTTTCAGCTAGTGTACAAAGCAAAACTAAAACACAATCTGCTGTATGTGAAGTGATCAAACAGAGTGAATTGTTTCAACAGATAGTTTCATACAGATAGTGATATGTTTTTTTTTTTCCTGGTGCTGTTGGACAGTAAGTACACAGAAATTTTTCGTGTCCTGAGATTTTTACAGATCCAGCAACATGCTGTAATGCAGTGGCCCTGCATTACAGACCCTGTACCTTAAAATCATTCTGTTTCTGTAAATTGAAACAATTTCATTGCTAATCATCTGTCTCAAAACCCTCAACATTTGAAAATTTATGCTTAGCTGAAAAAATGTTTAAACTTCAAGCATTACTCTAGCGCGAATGCTCACATATCATTTGAAAGGTGGGATTCAAACTCTTCTTTGAAATCACCTGACTATATTATTTTCAAGCATTTATGAGATTACACTACATCAGAAAACAAGCTAAACTGGTGCAGGGCAAAACATTTTAAAGTGTATAAGGCCCAAGAACTTTTGAAATGTTGACTGTCTGCATGTTAAGATTTTAAGGATCAACATAGCTGCTTTTCAAAGTTGAAGGTGTTGTTGGGAGAGCTGCAAAGGATCCGCCTAACCACAAAAGCGGGTCATGACTTGCAGGCATCTTAGGCTTTGCCTGGGAAAGTAGCCTTTGCCAAACATGTGGTCAAATGGATAGAGCTTTGTGAATCCTTGAACTAGATGATCTCCAGAGGTCTCTTCCAACCTCAACTATCCTATTCACTTACAAAGTTTTAGATGGTGCATCTATATGGAAACACTACAGGAATACCTTAGTGGCATTCCTGTAAATACTTTCAGAAGTCCGACCCTAAAAAACTTGAGTTACCTAATTCAAAAATAGCTTTAACACTTAATTCCATCAGTATTTTGATAACTTTACTTGTCACAGATCTAAGATAAAGCAGGGGTAGTCAGGTTCTCCTGTTGCTAGAGATAAATGAATTGCATTGGTGCTCCTGGCAAGCTAAGAAGCGTGTGTGAATCTGACCTAAGGGTAGCTTGAAATGCCTTTGTATTTGACCTTCTGTCACTGCAGTTTAGGAAGAAATTCAGGATTACTACCAGTCGCAGGAAGAAGGTAGCTTGAGGGAATGCTGAAAGAGTTAAGTAAAAACTGTACTGTTGTAAATGATACCTTCCTTAGTCAAAATACTGAATTATTATACTTAGCATTGGAAAGAAAGAGTTGCTTAAGATTTAGGAGCTACTTGCAATTGGGTCATAGTAGAGGGTTCCCAGAGGTGTGTTGCAAACATGTTAGAGTTTATTTTGGATTCACTGCATGGAGGAGAGAGGACCTCAGCCTCTCTCCCAACGTATTACTCTTATGTTATTTTTAATGCAAATCTCATTCCTCTGGCAAAAGCATCGTCCCCCCACCCCCGGATGGCATCTTTTTAATAGATTATCGAGAATAACGTTGTAAATTATTTGAGACTCTGAGTCCTTTCTGTGATGTTTTCCTGCTGAAAGAATATGTGATTGGCACTTCATGCTTTTGCTCATATTAAGAGGTTTCTTTAACGTAAAAACAGATTTTATCTAGATCAATCAATTTTACAGGGAGATTTCAGCCATTGGATTTGTAGGAAGAAGGAAACTTTTTTTATTTATGACATTGCAGAGACCACAGCTGGGAATGCACCCATTAATAGATTCAAACAGATGGATTCTGACAAGTCCATGAACTATTCACACTCTTTTTTAGCAAATATTTTGCAGGAATCCCAACTTGCAAATGGTGCTTCAGAAACAAATACAGAATTGTCTATCTGAAGGCACAAAACAGAAGAGTCTTTAAAATGCTGTGGATTTGAATGATGAACAGACGGTAGCAGAGAGTGGATATCATTACAGTGGCAGTGAAATGAGGATTTTCAGCAACAGCTGGTACCACTTTTTTCAGGAAACAAAAATATTTGCTGTTTGTAGAAGTCGCCAAGAGAGAGTAAATGCGCATCTTCAGACTAGCGCTCTAAATAAAGTAGCTGAAATAAATAGAATAAAATGATACAATATGGGCAAGTACTAGAAGAGTTGATATCGAGTTGAGAGAAAACTGATAGGAGGAAGATTGCTGTGCAATAGCAGAACTAGTGACTCAGATTATGGCCTTTCAAGTAAAACTAGTACAGGGCATGCAGTATTTCTCTTCATTTTTTCAGACCTTGATTTGTAGTTTTAAAACTTACCTAAATATCACTCTATTTCTGCTATCGTAGGAAGGTAAAAATGGCAACTTATTCTTCTTTTCCCGTTCACTTATTACTTCATCCACCTGCACCAAATCTTCTATTTTTTGTCTCAATTGAGATTTTCAAAGCCACATATAGCTTTGAGCCCATCAGCTACCTTTGAACAGACTGGGAAATTTTATGGCCAAAAAGCCCCAATCAGCTTTCAAAATGTCAGTAATCTCTATTAACACACATAATTTGACGTACATACTCTGAACCTCTTTCTACCTGAATTTTTGCCATATGGTCAGGTGTTTGGGTTTTTGCCCTTTTTTTTTCTTGGGAAGAACACCTGTAACTTCCTAATTAGTCAAAGGCTAGGACCAATTTTCTCTGCTAGTTATACTTGTGAAAATATAGAGCAACTCCTCCAAAATCAGCAGGAACATTCTGGATTCTGATGTAATGATGACTTTTGTCAGCCTGGCCTGACTCAGTCTGTCACTACTGAAAATGAAGATGCTTTTACTGCCAGAGAACCAGAAGCATATTACATCAACTTGGCAAATGTGTATTTTGGTTATTTCAGTAGCTCTCTTATGACTGTCCCTAAAAGTTCCAAGTGCTTTTATTTCAGAAGAAAGCTGATAATTTTATTATGGCCTTAATTCAGCAGAGCGCTTAAATACACTACAAATTTAAACCCATAGCTAAGTGTTCCACCTGGCTGGAAGGGCTCTTTAGCTGTTTTGTTACATTTAACCTCTAAACCAACAGCATATCATTTTAAAAAATATGATCTCTGAAATCAGTGCAGTAGGATATCTGAGAATTCATTAGGAACAGGAAGGTACCAGAACGTACGTATTTCTGAAGTATAAGAAAGTTGAGGATGCTATACCTGATCATATTCAAATAGAGATCAAATAAATTTCAGAATCCAGGTAAGAGAAAGACACTGGCAAGTAAAATTGACTTGTTTTTTACAAAAACATAGGAATATGTACTTACAAAACTGCCTGAGCTGTTTCTTTTCAAGGCATCCTGAACAACAAGGACAGCAGGACAAGTGTTATCAACCCAAGGCATATACAATAATCCTGGCATGGCAGTGTTTTAAAGAAACTAACAAATGCAAGGGGATTATAAAACAGCTGGGATGAATTCTAGGTAAGAACACAAGAATCCGCAGAGCTATTTTAAATCTCTGGATTCTAGGTCACAACAGAAGCTACTATGCAGAACCCTCACTCTTTCACTCCTTCATGTCCCTTTCTCTTAAGGAAGGATCATGACTTTTAGAGCACTGGAACAATTATCTCTTCTTTTATGGTAAGAATCAGTTGGTGCAGTTGTTAGGGGTCTTGAAAATGGGAAGAAGTTTATTGCTGTGACAGATCAGGCAGCATATGGAAGGAAATAAGACATTCTCCAGAGACCGATTAAGTTTTTGCCAAGGCATTTTCTTGAAATTTTGGAAAATAAACAGGTCATTAATTAGGTCCAGATTTAGCTACTGCAAATAGTGCAAAGATGTTGCAAACTACACGCTTCCCCCTATTTGTTTTTACAACCCTTTCTATTTATGGATACTCTTACTTAATGACTTATTTTTGTAGTAAAGGGCATTGTTTTACACCGGAAGTCTCATCTCTCAATTATTTTTGCCAGTAGATGCCTAAGTAAAACATACAAGTCTGCAAAATTTAAGTGGAAGAAGCAGTCAGCAATAACACAATAAGTAGGAAATAATCAGCAGGTCAAACTTGTGTAAATAGGTCCTTTTCCCCTTCATGGTAAAGGAGAAAAGTTGTGGAAGACAGTAGTCTTCTATGAAGTTAGCATTTAATTCTATCCTGTAGCGGTTTTGCTTCTTTTTGTGTCGAGATCATGCTCGTATAACGATAGAAACAAACACACCACACCCAAGGACAACATCCTAAAAATCAGCTTGCCAATGAAAATGTGAATGCAATATATATGAACATTTTGCTGGCTTTTCCGAGGTATGTATGTGACAGGTGATGACAGCATCCACTAACCTGCCTGTCGACCCTGTTGAAGCACTCTCCGCGCCTACACTTTCCTAGCCAGATCAAGGCTGGGTCCAAGAACTGGAACGTCACGGCCAAGTCAACTAAGTTGTTTTACAGAATGACAGAAATACGTGAGAGAAGAATCTTCACTTCCTTTCCACTTAGGTTTCAGTCCCTGGAAGTACAGGCATTATGCTATGCTCTATCCACACAGCCTTGGGTCCTGCTACGAATAACAGACAGGTGGACTCCATCTGCCCTGACGTGCAAGCAGTGAGTACAGTACAGATGCGGTCTGAAAGGATTGAGCTAGTCGCACTAGGTCCTTTACCATCAGGACAGAAATAGGCACCTCCAGAGGCAAGTCCTGTCATCCTAAAATAGGTGCCTGAGACAGGTGGGATGGATTGTCCTCGGGTGCTGCTTATTTCTTTCTATAAACCTAGGCCAAGTGACAGCACTAAAGATATGTCTGGGTCAGTGACAGGTGAGGAAAAAAGCCGCCTCTTCAGCCACCACCAGAGTGTATTTGATATGGAAATCAGTGAGACAGTCATTGTAGAAGTTTAATTTTAGCAGTTGTTGGTCATAGCATCTCTGCCTTAATTTTAAGATACCTGCTCAAGAGAGCAAAGCAGCAGATCGAGCTGACAAGCCTCCTTTGACTTCAGTGACACTTACGCATACACTTAAAGTGAGGCATTCCAACGCTACCCAGTCAGTATGTCTAAACCTTGCATAAATGTATTTGCTTAGCTCTGCTTTTTCCATTTCCAGACAATTCTGGGATTGCAGATTATGAATTACACATATTTCGAACTCATACTGTGTTTATTGTAATAAAAATTGTGTGATTTGATTTTTGTTCCCTGGCTGCCTTAGCTAAGCAACAAGGATAACAGCCATACAAATTTTGTACTGCATATTTTAAGGTTAATTTTGAGGTTCGCTGTTCACTCAACTATCCAGTTATCTATGTTTAAATAGCCGTTGTACTTGGTACAGTGTACTCAGTCAGGCTAAAAGTCCACCAACTTCAGGTACCATATGTTTCACAATAGCTGCTAGGGGATGCCTAGGACAGCGTATAAGAACATGACAAGTTTATGGTATGACCTCTTCGCTTGCAGGTTTCAGTAAGTAGTTCTTTGATGATGTTGTTAACAAGGGTGCCAGTAAGGAACAGGGTAAGAGGGAGGTTCATGGTGTGACTATGTGTTTCCTAGCTGGGCTACTCCCAGGCTGGTGAGACACGGCGTCTGTTTCCCATTTGTAAACTTCTGGAAACGTGTAATCCCTCACATCACAATTGTTATTTTATAAGGGTATTTTCAAATCATTCACAGGTGTCATGACCAGAATTGTGTCCCCTCACATGAGCTTTCACTACTTTGAGCAAAGTTAGAGAAAGTTTATTTTAAAAGCAATACAGACTTCTTAGTGGTTTCAAAGCAAACTGTTCAGAACTCCATTTGTTTCTAATTTATCATACAACCTGTTTGTTTAGTAACATATTATGAACGAGTGAGTATATTGTTTGTCATAAGTTCTACAGGACAAGAAAGGAGGAAAAATAAAGACTGAAAGACATGAATCTCTGGTTCTTTTGCAATCCAAGTACAGAGTGCATACAAAGTACTTTAAAGCCAGTTTGATCTCAGCTACACAAGTGTAAATCCAGAGCATTTATAGGTAATCACTGAGTTATGGTTTGATGCAGAAGACCTTTATGAGCAGAATGGCCTGGAAAGACCTCCTTCAGAGCCCAATTTTGCCTTAGTTTCATGTCCTTTTAGGTGAATCAAAATCTAATTGAACAGGAACAAAAAATAATATCAGCAAACATAAGCAGAACCAACCTTTTTTCAAAGGTCAGGTGCATTTTAAGTTCTGCAATTTTTAGTTGCCTCATTTGAGATATTTTAAAGAGGTATGATGTTCAGCCTGAGGAAATCAACACTTCCAGGAAGTCAGAACTTTGAAAGTGTCATGGAAAATCTACCCAGGATGAGTAGTTCCTTTTGAAGGTCTTGGCCAAGGAATTTTTCCAGTAAAACTACATTCCATAAACATGGAGCAACACCTTAAGTAGACAAGAACAAATGAGGAGCAATATGAGGTTGATTTGAAAGAGAGCTGGATGTTCAAAAGTGGGACAGGGAGGAAAGCTGGTGGAGTGACTTGAGAGGGTGCCAGGATAAACAGTGTAGACAGGAATATTTTCATCAGGCTGGAATCAAGATAGTAAAAAAGAAATCGCTGCCTGGTATGGACCTTATTAATCAGTTCTCTTGGTCTGCATGTTTTGAACAGAGGAGGAACCAACAGAGGAAGAGAAGTCCTGGTAAGTGGTAGGTGGCAGAAGGAGGAGGACGTGCAAGTGAATGTATAGGTGTACAAAGTTAGAGAGGGCAGAGGCAGAGAAAGAGAATATGATCCAAGGTAGTACAGCTGATACGGGGTGGGAAGGAGGGAATTTCTGCCGGAGAATAATTCACACATTCTGCGCTGCTGCAGCCAATTAGGTTTTAGACTCTGTGGTCCTTCTCACTCACTAAAAACATTTTCCAAAGCCAGATTGTGGGTAAGGAGGGGAGCAGACTACGTGCACTTTCTCAGGAGAAGCAGTGTGGTGGCTGGCAAGGGAGCTAGGTGAAGCCCTCTACTCTGCATGGCTCCTGCTCTTTGGCAGGCTTCCATTTTGTAAGAAAACCACCTGCAGTGTGTTAGCTGGAATGACTTTATCCAGTTAGATGCATGAGCTCTGTAGTGTGTGCATAGTGCATTGCAAATTGTGAGTGGGAAAATAAACAAACAACTGATGTCTCTAACAGAGTGCAAGAAAGAAATACTGCTTCCAGAAATGGAAAACTTAAGTTGTGCTCAGAACAGTGGACTTCAGGGAGAGAGAAAATCCTGATCAGTGACTTGTCTGATTCATGAATATCTATTTATGTCATAAACTGTTCTACTGCTGGTTTATTGTGAAAGGACTGCCAGAGATTTTTTTTTAGCAAAAAAATATTATGATTCTTTGATACTTCTAAATATTTTGGCATGAAAAAGAATAGTTTGAGATTAAAAGCCATTGGCATTGTTCATGCCGTTTCATTTGGGGGAATTAATGTACTGTAAAAAACAATTGATGTAGATTATGCTAAATTCTACCTTTAGGTGAGGGATGAATGATACACGCATGTCTCATATTTCCCCCAGCTTATTTATGTGTGAGGTTGCTATTTAGGCACAAATATGGCAAAAATTATACAGCTAGCTAAGTGTGTGAGTGTGTTGATTGCCCTTGCAGTGACGTGGTGAGTCAGCCTTAAAACTGGCCTAGTGACCAAGTTCACTGCTTATCATATTATTTCCTTGCTGGATCTTTGGTCTAGTTCTGGGATGCCCAAACTGGCAATCCAGGAGAGGCAAGAAAATGTCATGTGCACCCTGTTCTTCAGTGCATGGGCAAGCACATCCTCGCATGGCAGGTGGACAGACCTCAGCTCTGTGCTGCGTTCAGCACCCTCACATGCCCTTGTAGCAACAGCGCAACTGACACATGTCAAGCAAGATGGTCCTGGGCCATACCAAAAGTGTTGGCCGCCATAAGGCTTAATTCACTTTGGTTTCTTATGGAAATGGGAGAGGTGGAGGCAGACATTGGCTCTGCTGCTTGTGCAGAGGGCCACCCTCCCGGGAGTACTTGCCCAAATTCTTCCCACTCATCAGCCAAAACCTCAACTTTCCTGGGTCTGGATAGAAGCAAAGCAGCCAGCAAAGTGATGGCTTAGCTGCCCTAGCCAAATACCTCCTTTGCCTGTTACTAGTGTGAGTTTTGGTGGTGACAGTTTGAAGAACGTAGAAGTAAAGGAGACATTTTAGTTAATGTTGCTTAACAAAATGCTTTATGTGCACTCTGCAGAGTAATTCTGTGCTAGGCTGCAGTCCAGCAGTAGAATCAAACCCAGCTTTTCTGTTAGTGCACGTTGCACTGTAGAGCCACACACAACAAACGCAACACGTTTGTTATGCAGTTGATAATATGCAGGAGCATGCATTTAACTGTACTGGGAAGTCTGTGGCACTCTGCAAGTTCAGGCAATGAACATCTCATCTAAGGGAACCTGCTGCAGGTGTAGGATCATTTTGGAAGGGAATTTCTTTCTTCTTTTGCTCGTGCAGTCAAACTAGACGTTTTCCTGCTTCCAGTGTACTCATATTGTTAATAAGGAACACAAAACTACCTTGTATTTCTTTCAACTGCCTTGCATTTCTTTCTTTCACTTTTAGATACCGAAGTAGTTGATAAAGACGAAGATAACTATTATCAGTTAGGAAACTTGTGCAGAGACAGGTTAAATGTCTTTCATGAAGTCTTATAGCAAGTTATTGCTAGGTAGTCCTATGCCATAATCATCAGATCAGTCTGCCTCACTGCTGAAATAATGTAGTGGCTATTCACTGATGTCAAGGAGGCTAGAGAATTTCTGGGCAAAACTTCATGTTCCCATGTGGCAGTGTTTGAAATAACGATGTTACTCAGAGTAACTGAAGAGTAACTAAGTGGTGCTGTTCTGTTTTTGGTGGGGAAGAGGCAAGTGGTTTTTTTTGTTTTTTGTTTGCAAAATCTATCTTTGGCGTTGTTTCTCTAACATAGATGCTCAAAACCCTGTGATCAAGATCTGAAAAAGCAACTTTTCTCTCTTGCCCATTTCACTACAGTGCTGCTGCAGTGCTGTCAAAAAGAAAATAAATAATGAAACCTTTGCACGAAGTCTGGGAGAAGGCATGAACCTTCTGCTCAGATAGTAATGTTTGCCTGTGGTTCAGAGTTACGCCAGCAGTAGGTCTATACAGGGATTTAGAATATATTTTGATAGCATAAGAAAGTGTTTGGATAAACTTAGTTACAAACACTTTCTTATGTTATCACTGTGTTATCCAAACACTTTGTTAGTGAAGCTGGGTGATGAGGATGTATGTTAGCCCACCGCTACTTAAATATATTTACCCAGTTCCCGTGAGGTTAGTTTTAGGAACCTGTGTATAGATTTAGCAGATGGAGTTGCACTAAGTGTATGGAAACTACTTGTAGCTCATTTCTGTCATAGCGCTCTTTGAGCGCTTTGGCAGAGAAGGTCTGTCACCTGAAGTGTCTTCCCTTCTCATGACCTCTATTTTGAACTCTATTTATTATCCCAGTTTTTTTCCCCCCCTTTAATTTACTGTTGAGAAACATTGCCTTTAGGGACTTCACATGCGGGATGCTGACTGTTCTTGGCTGGATTCAGGCATCAGGTGAGCATGTGAACAGCTCAGCTGGGGCCGGGGGAATCTATATTCACATGCTGGCATGATTTGACTGAGAAAAAATGCCGTGGTTAAAACTGAACAGGAGTGAGACCATAATGCCTAAATTAGCAGCCAAGGACTGGACCACTTGCACCAGGTTATGCATGGGACTGGCGCGCCTGGTCCCCTCCACATCCCCGGGGTGAGCAGATGGAGTGGGGCAGTGCCACCCTCTGCGGTCCTCATCCTGGCTAGCAGCCACTGACAGCTCCTGAGCGGCAGGACAAGAGGGCACGGGGAGGCCACGCTCATGGCAGCATCAGCTGGTCCACAGGCCCCAGCCACAGACCACAGCAGGGGTTATTTTGATGCACTTATGAAGGAGCATTCCAGCTAAGGATGCCATTTTTAAATAGTACATGGGGTGTGTGCAGGCTGGTTAGGTTATATGGGAATACAGAACAGCCACTTGTGGTCAGACCGCAGGTCCAGCTAATCTCGTACCTGGTGGCTGCCAGTAGCAGCTATTTAGGGAAAAAAAAACTAACACTAGGGCAAGCGTATAGCGATAGTGTGTACCTTATATGCCTTACCCATGTCCATGTGGTTTAGGGGCTTCTTCAGCCACATTTTTTTTTATTTAATAGTCCTTGACAAATTTTTCTCTCATGAATTCACCTCATCATTTTTTGAACTTTTCTACCTTTTGGCAGCCACGGCATCCGCTAGCAATGAGCTCCGAGATGTAACTATACATAACATGAAGAAATATTTCTATTCATTTGTTTTCAACTTGCCCATGACCATTTCACTTAAAGTTCCCTACTTCTTTAATTGTGAGAAAAGAACCCAGAATTACTGAGTCATTGGCACACCTTTATAATAGCATAATGATGTTAGTTTTTTTGTTCTCAATTACTTTTTCTAACAAACTTTAAAATATCTTTGTTTTTTTCTTTTTTCCTACTGAGCACTTGTACTGGCTTTTTCGTAAACCTCTCCAAGATCTATTTCCTCAGTGACAGTAGTTCCTTTAAATTCTGTCATTGTGCACTGTGCATTGTGTATCATTAGGGTGTTCCCCCCCCCCCAAGTACTCAAAAACTACAGTGCTCAAAAACTACAGTTTTAATGCCTACTCAATCAATTTCATAAGAACTTTGAGTGTTGCCAACCAATTTTTGACTTCCAGACTACTTTAATATAATTGCTAAATTTTGTCACCTCACTACTCAGTCCATTTAAAAAATGATTTATGCGTATAGTGGATAAAACAGGTCCCAGTGCTAATCTCTGTGGGATTCCACTGGGAACTTCACACCACTGTAAAAATGGAATATTTCTTACTACTTTTGTTTCCTATCTTTTAAGCAGCCATTAAGCCACAAGTGGCCTTTTCCTTTTTATCCCAGATAGCTGAGTTTCTTTATAATCTTTTGTTAGAGGATCTTATTGGAAGCTTTCTCAAAATCCAAATACATCATATAAGTGATATGATCCTTTTAAACCCAGATTGTAAAAAAGATTTTAGGTATTTACCTCTACCAGGCTGATTTTTCACCATTGTGTCATAATTGTATGCATTTAGTAATTCTATTCTGTGTTGTAGTTTGTTCCAGTTCTTCCACCATAGACTATAGACTTCAGTTCTTTAAATTCCCTGTGAAGCCCCTTTTAAAAATTGCATCATGTTGCTACTTTCCATTTCTCTAATGAGAAGTCATTTTAAGCCATGAGTTAAATCTCATCCTTGACAGTAGGGTAATTTTATATCTGAGTTCCTTTAGGACTTTGGTGTGACCTATTCAGTCCTGGAGACTATTCATTTTATTGATTCGACATCCCTAAGATCCTCCAAGGGAATTTTGATGTGAGGAATCAGTTCAGCTTTCTTGCCATGACCTCATCATCTTGGGTTTTTGCATTTGTCCTTATTTCTGTGAACGGGGGAACTTCCTTTGGTGGCAGGTAGGGAAGTTGTTAGCCGTTTCCGCCGGCTATCCTTTATGCCTGTAAACATATCACTCTTGTGCTGAGCGTACATATATAAGCAGAGGCTCAGCACTCTTGTGCTGAGCCTCTGCTTATATTTGAGTTGCCTTCTGTGGTTGGCCAGGCCATTAATGCTTTTATAATCAGAAGATATGTTTTATAGTGGTACTTCCACTAAACGTGGTTCTTAAAATACAACTGGATAATCCTCTTATGCTAGAACTGGGACGTGAAAATAGAGGAAGAGGATATATTGTACCATTCAGAAGCCTCTTTTCCTGGTTTGAAGTTTATCAAAGATGTCTATAAGCCTCTCTTTCATGTACAAGAAGAAGCCTTGTTTAACAGTACTCATTTTTTAAACTCACTATCAGTGATGCAGCAGCTGACTTGCCTCCAAAACACATCAATATCAGACTTTCCAATTAAACAGTTCTCTGTTGTAATGCAGTGCAGCTATTAGCCTTTTCCATCCTGCTTCCTAACCACGCTGAAATCTTTTATAAACTCTTTTCCTTTTGCCCCATTGCAGTCCGTATCTGTCTGCAGACAAGCCTCAGAGCCTCACCTCCCTGCAACGGCCTCAGGAAGGTGTTAGACGCGCTGGTGGGACAGAGTGAAGCGCTTCTGGCTGCTGTAGAAATCCTGCTGGTTCATGCCATGGACGACCTAGTTTGCTGGTATTAAACCCAGCTCAGCTCTCAAAGGAATGGCAGGGTTCAAACATAAAACATTTTTCCTAAATATTAGGCAGTGAACTTCTGCTTTTAAAAATCCCAGTCACAGAAATAGGATTCAAAACACTTGAACTAAGCAATACCCTCATCACAAACACAGCTTTGAGGTCTGCCGCAAATGACTTTTTTCCCTTCTTAAATTTGAAAAAGGAGGAATTGCCTGCTCTTAGTGTATGAACTGCTGTGCAGGCATCTGTAAAGGCAGAAATAGGTAAGAAATTGTGTAGGATATCCTAGTTATGGCCAAAATCCAGTAATGAAATATTCTTCTAACTGCAAAACTATAGACGGGAATCCAGAGATCAACGTGTTAAAAGTAGACGCCAAATTTTTTTTCTGTGACTTGAAAACAGAGTTTCCGGCTTCTTATAGCTACATGTCATTAATGTTAATAACACCTGTGCTACTCCAGCTATTAGGAAACATTGTTGTTCTCATAGCACCAGTGCTTTCGAATGAAGAGAAATCATCAAGTTGCCATTTAATCTTAGATGTGATATAGCAAGATAAGTGTAACTAACAATAAAAGGGAAATGGGTCAAAGCAGTAAGATCAAGTGACTGATTATTGTGTGAGAACTGTAGGTTAAATCCAAGCCAGAAGAACTCGATGTCATGCACGATATCATGAACAGTTAATTAGGAGGTGTGCATTATAAAAAAAAAAAGTGAGTAAGAAGTCCTATTATGTATGCATAAATAGAAGTGGGAAAGTACCATTTATCTCAGTTTGCCCTCGACTACCCCGCAGGCTATACTGTTGTCTCATGTGGGGCAGCATTTTTCAAAAGCCAAGCTGGAAACTGGTGTACAGTCTCACACTCCCATTTTGTTTGGAAAAGCTGATCATAAGTGAATAGTTATCAAACATACTTCAGCGTTTCTAGAATATCCTGTGCTGTTTTCTCCATCTTGTTACAGAATCCTGTTTTCAGGAAAATGGAAGTGAATCTAAAGTACTACCTATGATCCTTTGGTATGTATGAGTAGCCCTGAGGACAGGCTTTTTCTGCAAATAGTTTACTCTCTCCCCCTCACCCCAAATGCAATTGCAGTGATAAAAGGAGGATGAGAAACATAAAAATTAATGAACAGAAAATCAAATATTCATAGAGTTCCAGCTAGGGAAAGTACACATCCTTGCGTTGACTTTGTCAGTTATGCTAGGACTTAAATACTGTGCTGGTTTCAGTGACACGGTGCTATATTAATATGCCTGTACGTAAAGCTTCCTGATCTTGCAGAGAATTTCAGTATGCATCAAATTAGTGTTTGTCGTGGCAGAGGTCTAGCTGTGACACGCAGGTAGTATACTCTAATTCCAAATGCAGGTATTTCTGATTCAGATTAAAAAAAAATACTGGTTTCAGATGTGCTTTTTATGAAAGAGGCTCCATTCTAACATGGATCAATCATGGCACGCGAAGATGGAGTTCAGGTTTCCCTCTCGCAGACTGGGCTGTTGCCGTAGCAGGTAGCGTACGTGTGCCAAAGTTCCCCTGCAGCCTTTGTGAAATGCACAGAGAAGTTTTGAGCGTGTAGCTGCTTTTATAAGAGGTACATTAGCATGAAGTCCAACGTTGCTCTGTGAAGTCTTCCAGAATCGCTCTGTAGAGTTTAAACTAAAATATGAATTAGCTGTGTTGCGTAGTTCTAACAGCTTAGGCTTCTAAGTACTTTCCATCTGAGAGATTAGTGGTGAAAGGTGTTTTCTCATTTGAATGATGGGCTTATACATTTTCGAAAATAAACAGTTAATGGCGAGATAGTCACGGAATGACGAGACAGTCATATTAAAAATATATAACAAGGACTTCTTCTTTCCTCCGTTGTACACGAATTGAAGTGTAGGAGCTTTAAAATGAGCCCTGAAAGACCAGCTAACTCTTGTTGTTTCTTGTTTTATTTGACTACTATGTAAGTGCTGGATTACAGCCAAAGAATTCAGCATCAGAAGAGGCACCACTTAGCAGCGCTGCGCATGAAGCAGCCCTGCAGTCTGAGATTGTGTTTTGGTCCTAGTGCCTGGGAAGAAATGAAATGTGTTGCTTTGCAGTGGGCGCTCCTCATGCTGCCCTTTGCAACTGGGCAATGTGCTGGTTGGCGAGTTAGGAGGACAGCTCCAAGATCGCCCCTGCTCCCTGGCACGAGCGTGGCCAGGAGCAAGCGGGAATGCCGGGCAGCCAGATGGGCGCCAGTGCATCCCTCTGCAATGTAAAGGTATAACCGGACTCACTGAGGGCTCAACTCTTGAGTGCATCTGTTTCCTAGTTAGGACCTTGTCTGAGGCTGTTGCCTTAGTTTTTGTTTCTTTGGTCTGGCTTTTTAAGCCTTACATTTTTGTTCAACTCATTTCAAGTCTCTGCAAATATTGCAAGGAGCAATGCAGAATCCCATTAGTTGAAAAAGTCTGTGTAATTTCCAAAAGAAAAAGGAAATCCGTATGAAAATTCAGAACGAGTGCTCTGAAATGTTAATTGCTTTTTTCACTAGCAATGGCATATTGTAAGTAAAATTAGATCAAAGAACTCAGCGCCATCAGGACTCGCTTACTCAAGTATAAAACTCTCCTAATAGCGGTAATGCCGCTTTGGATGAATCATTGACATTCAGGAGTCTCTGGGATATTTATTCTTTGAAAGACAGCAGATGAGCATTTGACACGCTGACTTTTCCTGGGGCAGGACAAGCTGGGATGGGATCCGTAACCATCCCTTCCCTCACTTGTCATGTGTCCTCCCTCTCAACTTTACACAGCAAAGAAGGGAAGAAAAGGGCACTTCCTCTTCTCTGGCTGCAGATGACCAAAATAAACCCAGGTCTGTTTGGCAGTATAGACAGTAACAGTGCTGCCTGCATTGTTTTGAGTTCGAAGTTCCTCCTGGCTTTCTCAGAAAAGACTACAGAGCCATACCTGGGAAAGCACACAGCAAAGACAGAGCTGGGGTGGTGGTAACAGGAGGCTGTCATTCTTGAGCATACATTTTAAATTTCTAGCACCCAGAATTATATTTCTCGTTTTTTCTGCGTTGCAAAAACCTTGTGTTGATCGTGAGTAAAATGCGTAATATGTAATGTCAATAGGTTGTAGCACAAGAAAATCCTACAGTAAGTTTATTGCACAGAGTGAAATGTAGTGAATAATTGCGAACAGTTCCCCTCCTGTTTAGGCAGCTGTGTGCTAGCAAACTGAAGAGGGCAGCGTGCAAGTTTGAGCCCAGGCGTGCTGTCATCCAGGCTGTCTAACCGTTCGCATGCTCCCTGGCCTGATTTTGTCCTGGGGGAGCTAGCAAGTTCCCAGGCAGTGCCTCAGTGGGGTTTGAGGGAAAGTGCCAGCCCCATGGCCCTGGTCCTTGTCGGCAGCGAGATGAGAGCTCAGCTGCTCTGTGAGGGTGAGCCTTGCCGTACCATCGCCCTCCAGGCCAGAGCACAGATTTGGACCTCTTCCTTGGCCAGTATGGACACAGACGGTCATGTTGTCCCAGGTGGAGACCTGCCAGAGTGGGTGGGCAAACCAGCTGGAGGTGGGGGAGGCAGATGCCACTGCGGGTTGGAAGAGGGGTTCAGCCCCTTCTGGAGGAGGTTTGCCAGCACCGCAGCCAGCGGTCGGCTCCCCATCCCTCCATGTGCCGCTGGTCCGTTTGGGAGCAGCGCAGAGTTGGCCCCATGGTTTGCACGCAGTGCAAGGTCCATGCAGGGAACCTCCCTTGTGCCACTCCTTAGGCGATGCAAGCGCTTCCCCACGCCTGCGCCTTCCCCTCTGCTCCAGTACCAATTTCAGCGTGAAACCTTTCAGCCAGGGGCGTGAGAGTCTTTTAAGTCTTTTCCACTTCCAGTGTTGTGATTCTGCGAAATTGCTCTCCAGTGCTGTGAAATCGTGCCGTGTGTGCCAGCGGTGCTCGCATCCGAAGCTGTCTCCATCACAGATCTCCCTGGCAAGAGTTCTGCTCCTTTAGGAACGTGCTCATGCTACGTGTGTAGTAGACCAAAATGCTGACATTTTAAAATGTTTTGGAAAATTAATTGACTGACGTGCTAGGGCATTTTCTGTGTTACTTGGTGTGCATTTTCACTCAGATTTGCTATATGGATGCTCATAAAATTGGCAATGTTCTGCTTCCATTTCATTAGCTGAAGAAATGTCACATTTTGCAAATGCAAGGTTTGATATATAAAGCTGGATGAAAACAGGTGCGCCTCTGTCTGCTAAAAAGCAAAAGATATTATGTTGGGGAACCTGCAGAACAAAGAACGTCTCAATTCTCTTCCCTTCTTCCACACTGGAAATGGTTCCCAGTAATGCTAATATTAGGGAATCTGGGGTTTTGCCTGCTGCTAAGTTATTTTTTCCCCTTAGGAAGGGCTTCATTTGTGCCAGTGCTCGTCGTACTGTGTGGCTTTGAGATTCAGGCAGCCCATCCTTAAATGGACTTGTTCTTGGCAAACGGCAGTATGATTTTTAGAAAATTAGCAAGGGCACCTTCTCAAGAGATGAGTAGGCAGCTGTGTGGCATGGAGTGGAGGAGGAGAAGGTTTTCCACAGCCCTGCATAATAAGGAGCTTTGCAATCTAAAATAGGTATTCCGAAATGGCTTGAACTGTTTCCTCTTTGTTTTCCAAAACGGTCCTTTGCAGCTAGTCAGTGCTTAGTAAGCTCAGAAGCACGTCCTTTGCCTTCGAGGCTGTGCGGGACTGTAACTGCTCAGCAGACTTTGTGCCCCTGCTCGGCGCAGGCACTTTCCCATGCTGTACTGGGAGCGATTGGCTCTCTCGGATCATGTGGGAGCAGCTGGAATCCTGAGTTGTAGCTTTTGGCACTCCTTTTTCTTTTAAAGCGCTTGCTCCTTTCAGCTCCCTAGGGCTTGTTGCCTCCCTCCTTTCATTACTCTGATTATAATCTGGAATAGCCGTACAGGAGACCGGAGGAGCGATTTTAAAGGAGCAGAGATGTTTAAGCAGGTGTCCAGGACTTCAGGCACAGGCTGCTACTATCTAAATTCCATGTCACCTGAGGGCCAGGAGATGTACGTACGATTCGACCAAACGGCAAGGCGCCCTCCCTACAGGATGAGTAGGATTCTCGCACGTCACCATCTGCTGACGAAAATTCAACAAGGTGAGTTACTGGCAGCAGCTCTTAGTAGCCTGTCCCTGTCGTTATTATCTGCAGGTCCACATTTTCAAACTATGTTCAAACATGTTTTAATGCCTCCAGTTGCAGGTTGCAGGCTCTTTTCCTTTTCGTATTCTGAACTAATCTGACTAAAGCTTTAGTTTGAAAAGGTCATTCATAACTTTCTGTTTCTATGCAGTGTACATATGCACATATACACAGAGAACAGAAGGGTGAATGCTAGTGCATGATTAGCCATTTAACTATATCGTCTTTTAATCATAAACTATGTCGTAGCTTCAGTGCTGAAGTTCATCTTTTCTGACTTGAATAGCAGTTGCTGACATCAGTATGTCTGCTCCAGCTGCTCCAGGTAAAACCTGCCTCTAGTGAAACACAGAGAATAGGTGACCATCCAGTTATCAGCAAAGCAGAAGACCAGACCAGCTGGAAAAAGGCAGCTCAGCCAGCATTCTTTGGAAACAAGTGCGTGTAACTGTCAGAGGATTAGAAAACTTGTCACATGTCCTTAAAGATAATTGCTCACTTGGCTTTCTGCAACTGTTAATACATTTATCCAGCCAGCCATTACAGACGTATTGATCTTCTTTTTCTGAAATATGTATCTGCAGTGCTAAGGCTAAGTACCTAAATACAGACTGACCTCAAGACAAATGCTTTGGCCTGTATAATGCAATTTAAAAGCAAATCATCTTCAGAATCTGTAAAGCAAAGATAAAAAAGTAAAAGCCAACCGTGCTGATTTTTCTGGATTAAAAAGCAAATCAATACATAGTGGAATCCTGTTTCCAAGAATATCAGTTGCCAAAAGAGTTGTGGTCCTGCGTACAGAAAAAGAGAAAGAAAATATAATGCATTTTCCATCCCACCACCATACTGGAAGATAACAATTTCTCAGGCAGTCATTGTCTTGACAGCTTATATTTGATTCTGCAACTAGGAACAGTCATAGATTTAACATCGTTTACTGTCTGTATCTGGAATATATTACAGAAGTTAGTGTGAGCTTCTGAACAGCAGCAGTTAAACACAATGGCTATTTCTGTATGTTGCTTTCAAGTAAGACTCTGTATATGTAGCTGTCAAACTCTGGCAAAAGTACAGGAATATAATGATGAAACATTTATTGCCTTTATAAAGAAAACAATACATATTGCTTTGGCCAGCTTTTAAAAAAGATGAGAAAGATAGTTTCTGTGGCAATTAGGAAGAATGCCGTTGTTTGCAACGCGGTCTCAGGAACTGGTCATGTTTGAAGGATACTGGTCCTCACTACAGCTCTGATTTCAGGAAGGATATTATGTCATTCTGTGTACCCAGTGTACGGCCTTGATTGAATGGAAAGAAAAGGTAATTTATTTCTCTTCAGTTTTATTTGAAAATACTTCAGGCTGTGTTAGAACCAACTTAACTGTCAAGCGTCAGCTACTGATACAGTTGTTGAACGCACCTTCTTTACCCGTCTTCAGTATTGTAAGACTTTCTGTCGTGGAGCTTGTGTGCCTGCCAGCTGTACCTACAGAGCGATGGCTGCCAAAAAGTCATTCAACAGCGCTGGTGTTTTCAAAAGCTATGTTGATTTTAGGCGCCCAATTTGTAACACTGAAATTGAGGTTTTAGTTAAAGTACTACGTACACTGACTTTGAAAATCTGATCATTTTACGTAGCCTTGACTAGATCATGCACTGATGGAGATATCTCAGTCCTGTAGTCACTTTTGAAAGTGAAGGCAATAAATACCTAGATTGCTCGAGAGACTGTGTGCTGAAAAAGCTCTTGCTGCTCTGCCACAGTTTTCCAATATGTCCCATACAAAGTTGTAGAAATTAATAGTTGTATAATGCTGTGATGATGTGATACAGTTCAGTATGTAACCACACTGTATGCAAGAGATTTGTGTATTCCAGATTACTAGGAATATATTGTTTGCTTCCTTCACTTCTTTAAATTAAAGAAAACTGGGGACAGAGTTCTCACTGTTGGTTGAGTGTCAGTTCACTAGAAATGGTGAAATTATATGTACAAATAGATTCTGATGTGTGTGTCTGAGCCCCTGTGCAGGAATGTACGTCTCTAATAGAGAATCATAGACAAGTTACCCATTTTTTTCTGCAGCGCCCCAAGTAATGAGTAATAATTTTGATATAAATAGCTGTGTTAGTAATACCAAAAAAGCAAGTCCAGCCAGTGTAATTCAGCCTGAAACCTCCAGTTTACAGTCTGGATGACATCTTGGGTCCATCCAAGTCCCCAATGAGACTTTGCCTGAGGTTCACTGGGTCAGCCTGTCACCCTCTGTGCTGCCCTGTTTAGACTGCGAGTGGGGTAAGGCTGGGACAGGCTGGATTTTGTAGTACACAGTGCAGTAGTCATTCATAATTAATTGGAAATGTTACTCCTTAGGCAGAGTACTATAATACGGATTGAGACATCACCCCTTCCCTTTAGAGATAAGTGAGTTTGGCCAGATTGACAAGAGTGATTAGTTAGTAATGAAGTGCCATAGAGCAACTTACCAGAAATATATTTTAAAGCAAAAAAAACCCCGAGAGGCACGATGAAAACCAAAACTTGCTTTCAGCAGCCCAATTCAGTAAAGCATGCAAATCATTCTTTAGTCGCCCGGAATTCGTAGGTCATTGAATCATACATTTTAAGGCCGGAAGACACCATGAAGACAATGCAGTTTGAACTCTGCTACCCCAGTTCTTGTGTTAGGACCTCCCCAATCTAATCACTGTTTGTACTGTAGCATATGTTTAGGAAAACATCCAGTCTTCATCTTAAAATCACTGAAATGGTGAATCCTGCGTGCTTAATTGCTGTGCTGAAAAGAGACCTGCCACATGTGTAAGTGCTAAGCTGCCTTGGGGCTTGTTTGAATAGCTGCTCTCTACTTTTTGGGCAGATATTTTTCAGTTGCTGGATTTCCAACCGTAGGCACCCACACTAGTAAATACTGAAGATTTTACATCAGGGATATTTTTCCTTAGTGAAAGAAATGATTCACAAAAAATATATATATGAAGCAGTCAAAACTTCCGCTCCAGGGTATAAGCCTGATTCACTAATATAGTGTGACACTAAGTGTTGCACACACTTCCAGCTTTTCAGTCATTACTGCATGTATTTTTCTAAACGATGCTGAATTACACTATCATATTGTGCAATACGGCTTTTCTTCCTCCTTTAAAAACATGTTTGCTGAAGAGGCTTTCCTTTGTATTTTCCTTTGGTGTCAGTTAAAAATAAACTAAATGAATCATTCTAGGAATTATGTTATTTAATCATTTCTAAAAAGAAAACCACCACAAGGGAAATGAAATGAACTAGACTGGTATTTTAATCAGATCATACTTTAAAAGTCCTAAATATTTGGTTTATGTTCACCACCGACTCCTTGAGGCAGAATTATGTGGTGGCCTGCGAATGTGAGTAGTAATTATCTGTCTGATATTAAGTAGGTATTTTCAAAATGTAACCTTTGATGATTCCCTTTCCCCTGTAAGCCCGTTAGTTTCCATGCTGAAGGGGACACATGCCTCAGCATAAAGGAACAGGGCGTAGCATGCTTGGTCTGAAGTATTTATTCAAACTGTGTATGCAGTAACTATATGAGAATTCATTAATGATTACTCATGTTCTCTTTAAATAAATAAGGTGGTGACTCTCAAGAATTTATATTACGTGAGTCACAAAGTTGTTATTTCTTTCAGAGTACATGGCTAAATACAGTACAGAACAGAAAATTTAAAAAGCAGTTGTAGGTAAAAAATAATGGAGAATTAAGGCTGTACTCTGAAAATGTTAAATTGAAATCATTGACTGGCCAGCGAAAGTATAGCATAAGTCAAGATGAATGAAAGCACATTCTGCCCCTGCATAGCTAGGCGTCACTGTCAAAGAAATTCAAGGTTGTTGTCCAAAATTATTTACAGTAGAACTTGATTCTTAGCCTGGACTTTCAGTAAGAAAACAGTGTAAACAAAAAGTAAAACGAAGGTGAATTCCTGTTGTCAATGAGTAAATTCCTATCCACAATGAGAAATGCTGTATGATTTCTCTCAGTGAATGTCCACAGGCAAGAATAGTATAAGAGTCCTTCAACAAAATGGTCTCAAAGCACGTTAGAACTTTTCAAAAGAATATCTCTGTTCTCTGTTCAGCAGATGCTTTAGCGTAGTCTACGCTGTAATTTCAGGATTGATCTTTTATGACTACTGTTATCTCTTTATCATCTGTGTTCATCCGTTTTGGGTGAGCCTTAGAGGTACAAGCAAATGTAGTTTTTCTGTCTATATGCTTTCCTTTGGAATTAGTTCAATATGTTTCATTCATCTCTTTTCTAAATATGACTGCATTTTATGGGGAGTGTTACAGAAGGATATGTGTGAGTTGGTAAAAATTTGTGTGTTTTTGGTGACTTTAAATTTGAACTGTTAACATAAGACAAATCAAATATGATGAACAGCAGTGGATAAGCTGTAATATAGTCCCATATACCGCTCAGATTGAGAACTTTGAAATCATGACAGTGAAAAACATTGGAGTCCTAATCTGCATTAAAAAGCCCAGGTCACATTTTGGGTGTGATATAGGTACACACAGGTATATACTTGTCCATCCCTGGAGATGGAACATAGAATGTGATTATATAATTAAAGACTGTGATATTGTTCAAATAAGCAAGGAGGACAGAGGATGGTTGTTCAGACAACCTGAGCCGTAGCATTTCCCACGTTCTGGATGCTTGCCACTTTTCCTACACGTTTTGTAACCTAATTGTCTGAACACAAGAAAGCAAAACAAAAACCAACAAGACTCAACCATCATGTTAATGATTCAAAACCTCACTTAAGTCATTTCTGACCTATGCCGTTGACCTCCTATCTCTCAAGCTGGTGGAGTAACTACTGGCAATAGTTGTTTGTAGTTCCTACCTGTGAGCCGTCAGAAGTACAGGGAGACACAGCTTGTAAACAGTTACTCATAAGTATTTGCTGCCAGAAGAGGAATGGAAAAAACATTCAGGTGGTTTAAGACTTAGTGCCTTAGTGTTCTAGACATTTGGCCTCTCCCAGTGTCATTTTGCTCCCTTTAGCCCTTCACCGGGGCCCTCTGATCCCCTTCAATCCCTGCTACGCTCACGGTGTTCTGCTGTGAGGTCTAGGGTGGCCCAAACTACCAGAAGAAGTATCTTCAGCAGCAGAGTTGCCTTACCGTCCGTGGCCGTGGCACGCCCTGTTGCTCTGTGGAGGTAGCACATATATGGTCCAGTATAAGAGACACATGTGAGGCAGGAGCATGCCCACCGCTGATGGCACCTTTGGGTCTGTTGGACTCTTTCAAATTCTGCAATAAGCCTGTGAAAAATGATATTTTTACAGTATCTGAAAACTCCATTAAAAACTGACACCCTACATCACTTGAAGCCCATCTTCTTTCCTTCCTGACGTGCTCTCATTCCTCAAGTCTCATGCTCAAGTTCTTTCCCCAAAAATGGAGAAACTACAGTTTTTCATTAAAGTTCTAGAATTTCTTAAAAAATAAATTTTCTTCTCAACTTTTATTCAGAAGTGGCTCAGGGTACAAATACTGCACTTTATTTTCAGGGACTTAGGTATAAATGTACTCATGAAAGTCCCAACCATCCTCTGTCCGCCTTGCTTATTTGAACAATATCACAGTCTTTAATTATATAATCACATTCTATGTTCCATCTCCAGGGATGGACAAGTATATACCTGTGTGTACCCATATCACACCCAAAATGTGACCTGGGCTTTTTAATGCGGATTAGGACTCCAATGTTTTTCAGTGGAAGTATTTCTGCTGATTTTTTTTGCACAAAAAAATAAGAACATCCTGAGGGGTATTTAGAACCTCAAAACACCTTGAAGTATGTTTGTAACATAAAAAGAAATGTCCAGTGGTGAAGATTTCAATCCAGCTAATTAAAGTTTTGCACAGTTGTGCTTCATCGAAAACAGGACATTTTAAAGGGAAGGACTGAGAAACCTTTGCTGGAGGAAGCAGAAATTGTCAAGAAATGTCACAATTAGGCCATATTGGAAGATCATATATACCTGCTGAACCAAAAACGATAAGGTTGATACCAATTACTAGGTATAATTCTATGGTCTGTGTAATGCAGCAGATTAGAATAAATAACAATAATAGTCCCTCGTGGCCTTATAACTTAACAGTCATTGAGACGGGTAGTTTTGCTGAGATGTAGTAGTTTTGCTGACATAAGCAGATTATACACAGAGAAGGAAATCTTGGCTTGTCTTTTGAGTTAGGGGACATTTGCTCTTGATTTCATTGAAAACAGGATTTCAGCCATGGTGAAATCTAACTTGAGACATTTTTGTTTTGAAATTGTTGTGATGAAATGAACAGCTGTAGTTATCTGCTATCTGTCTTCTGTATTGGTCACTGAGGAGATTTTTAATTTTCAAATTAGCCCTATTGTACAATTGGAGACAATAATGTTCAAAGATGTACAATCCAATAGATGCAAGATGTACGCTTAATAAATGAATCATTAGTGTAATAATTTTTTTTTTTAGTTTAAATTTAGAGGAATTGTTAAGTCATTGGGGTTTATAAAATGCTACATAACAGAAGTAAAACACAAAGTACTCATGAAAATGTATTAATTAAGAGAATCTGAACACAGCACTTTTGTTACTGGGGGACTTTCATGAGTACATTTATATAGAAGTCCCTGAAAATAAAGTGCAGTATTTGTACCCTGAGCACAATAAGCATTAATTAAAAGATTCTACAGATTTAAGTTCAGTCAGATATTATTTTTCTCTGTGGGCAATAGATCTCTGTAGGCTATTTCTTTTAGATTTGGTTTAAATGCTAACACTGTGAAGCTGTTGGTAGCATCTTAGCCATAGTCATTGTTCTTATCTTACTTCAATCACACAATATTAGTTTTCAATCTCTAAAAGTTGCACTTAGACAATTATATGAACTCTTCTATAAGGGGTATGACATGTATTTAGATTAATGCCTAAGCTTCTAATTGAAGAGAGTAGGAAAGGAGCTGCCTTGTAGTTAAGTTATTTTACAATTGTTTATAGTTGAGTTTCTTACACCTTGTAGTAGCCACTTTAAGGACAGAATGCAGGATTATATAGCCTGTAGGCTTGATCCAGTATCTGCCAATTGTGTCATTTCTTATTTATTTACACTTTTTATAGGAGTACTTGCCTTTGTGCAAGTCAATAAACCTTCATCTGCTTGCCTCATATATGTATAATTTTGCTTAAAAACCTGTTGAGTTTCTCCTCTTAGGTTCAGTTCAACAGGTCAGCTGAAGTTACTAGAGCAAATCATTGCAACACTAATATGTACATTACAATATACTATGGGAGAGGAGGGTTTGACCACCTTGAGCTAGAGTATTTTGTAACTATCGAAGAGCAGACAGCATGATGCAGAGATCTTTGGAGCAATATTGCTTAGCTGAAAAGAATGTGCGTGACTCAGCCTCGAAACATGTTGTGGCTTTTCATCTCTGATCTGTTACGGGGCTGAAGAGGTTAAATTCAGCTGGGAGAAGAGCAGCACTTCATAACATTTCAGATTACGTGGGGTTTTGACAAACCTACACCCGTTGATGGGCAAAAGTTTCTGTCCCTGTGATAAGTTTTGTGAACTTGGAGAAATAACTTAGACAGGATGTCGAAGTAACTATCATCTGCCAGGCAGGGAAGCTGCCTTGCTGGGACATACCAGACATTTCACTTTGCACTCTAAGTCCTTTGCCAAAGAAGGACTCGGCTCTGAGATCAACTTACTCAGATGAATCTTCCTCTGTATTAAAGGAGCAAAATAATAAATCCTAATAATGTCAACTGGTAGTCTTTTAATGAGCTAGATATTACATGCCTTCTTCAATAATTGCTCTCTCTTCTAATAGGATTGTGATTGGAGGAACTTCTGTTTGTATGGGCAAAGTTTTCAGGATTTGGAAGCAAAATCTGTATATCACTGTTGTCTCACTCGTTCAGTCCAAATGGCCTAAAGGGTACTGACTTTTCTTCCCTTAATGTGTCACTAGTGTTTTTCATGGTTTATTTATTTTATTGATTGTGTCATGCTTGTTTCTAGATCTCCATCATTTGAGCAGTTTAGGAGAAAAAAAGCATTAAGTAAAAGTGGGATCTCAAGAGTTAATCCTAACTCTTACACACTTTGTTCATTTCTCCCCCTCCCCCTCCAAAAAATGCCCTCAAAATCTGTCGTCTTTCTTTGAGATTTCTCAGCTTCCTTCTTGAAATCACACTTGCAGGAAAATATTACACCCTTGCATTAAGGAAAGACATTTCCTTAAGGGCTACAGTACAGCTTTTACTGTCAAATATATCTGCAAGCTAAGAGCATAGTACAGTATCTTGCTCTTGTCTAACACTTTTATACAAGGTAGCTGCCAGTTCTGCAAAACTCCCGCGTGTGTCTGTAGTGCTGAATTAGACGGATGGGAGGTGAGTTGAGGTATTGCATCCTGGACTGTCTACCCCGGTCTCCGGGTAGATGACTCCCTGGCTCTGTTTTGGCCTTCTCCAGCTAGCTCTACCTAAGGCAAGTTTACTGGAGAGAAGATTAGTGCTAGGTATCAGGGACATGAGCCAAGAGATGCCACTTGATGCAAAATCAGGAATCTGGCTGTCATAACCGCTCTTTCCACTGCCACAAAAGACGCAAAATGGAGAGAATCTGTGCTCTACAACTCTAAAAATCTAAACATTAATCTCTGTAAACATCCAGATCATACAAGTCTAGAATTTATGGAACTTTTGTAAAAGGCATCGTGCTGCTGCGTCCTTTTCACTTCAGGAAATGGCCGAACCATTAGTTTTTTCTAGTCTCCAATGGGTACGGGAGTGGGAGTCTGGACAGGACAGGATTCCTAAGCACAATGTGGCTTTCTCATAATGCATTTGGCAAAGTAGACGAAGCTAAATTTTGTTTTGTCTCTTTAATTGCATCGGATGGTAGCAGCTGAATATCTAATCATTTTGTAACTTCAAAGGTAATGGCTTTCTCTTCCTGCAAACATTTATCTGAGGGAAATAATCTAAAATCCAAAAGTTAATTCTTGGCACAGATAGTGAGACACTGAGTCCTTGAAAGTTTTATTTTTATTTTTAAATAGCTATGTTTATATTTCTGACGGCTTTAAAAACTGCAGTTCTACCAGCTTTCCTTAGTTAAAAAGAGCAGTGCTCTGTAAAAGTCTTATCCAAAGTTAAAAGAACTTTCTTTTCTGTTAAATTCAGCAAGCTTTGGACTATGTATGGCTTAAAAGTCCCATCAAAATTAACAGGGTGAGATGTTCAGAACACAGTCCAGATGGCTCATTCGGCATTAAACCCTGCAAAAAAATGAGCCATTGCAGCAGAAGCTGCATCTCATACTGCTGCCTGAGTAATGTATCTTGAATCGAATAATACTGGCAGTGATTCATGGCTTCTGGTGGAGCCTTTCTTCATTCAGTGTTTCAGGTCAAAAGCAAGAGCTGTCTTCCCTCTGCCTTGAACAAATGGGGGCTGGTAACCGATGACAGTTAAAACATCATGTGAATATTACTATGGTCCAAAGTGCCTGGCTATCTTTGGGGTTGGGTCTTTAATTCATCTCTGAGTTATGTGAGGCCATTCCTCTACAGTAGCTCACAGTACTGACTTCATCTGCGGGGTCATAGTGAATTAAACAAGGCAACAGGGTGCCTTTGCCCTTGCACACACAGCGCACATGGTGCACAGGGTTTTATCTGTTCAAACCTAGAATGATCCATTCATAAGCAGCTGTATTTTCAAGGAAAAGATTTCCGGTGACATTTTAATTCTCTTTTATGTTAAACTATTTTTAGACTTTTCTTGCTGCCAGTCATGTCAAACGCTTTGTGTCTTTGAGTTTTAGCTGAATTGCATAATAAGTGTTTCAGCTCATTGTCACATAATGGCAGTGTTATTTGCTGAAAGTCTTATTATTTCAAACGGTCTGTTATGTTATGATCGATTCATTAGTTCTGTCCTCTGAAGTTCAAGAGGAAACAATTTCAATTACTAAAAGGTTGTTTAAATTAAAAGTATTGTCAATAATACTTATTTTTATGGTATTAAGTTCCGAAACTCTGTTTAAGACTAACAAAGCGGATGATCTATATTTCAAGGCAATAATCTGGCTTCTGACATCCATAGTGGAGTTGTTTATCTTGGTGAGAGAGCTGTATTATTTCTCAGGGAAATTTAGTAGTTACTTGGATTATATTTTTAGCCTGAGAATGCAAACACCTTCCCACCTCATGTATTCACGCTAAGCTGGCAGCAGTCGGACGGTCTCAGGAAGAGTCTCTTATGGCAGAGTTTGAGCCCAAAGACACGACTGAGTTTTTGTTTCCAAGCTATTTCGTTATATATGAAAAACAAGTAATAACGTAAACTCCTTCCTCGCTGGGCATATGATTCAGCTCCTACCTTGGACTGGTTGGGTAAGCTCAGTGAATATGGACAGGCATAAAGCTTTGACACCTCCACTTCTCTTTTATTCTTTACTTTTCTTTCATATTTCAAGATTTGAAATATAAAGGCTGAGGCGAGCAATGAGACTCCCTGCCTTTTTCCCTCAGGAGAGCTGCTGTTACAGAGGAGGATGCAAAAAGGAACATAACAATGAACCACATTTTTAAAGCAGCGCATTGAGCCCTCCCCCAGAGCGTCCTGCCCGCCTAGGGAGGAGCATGGCTGGCTGCGTTTCCAAGACTATTTTCTGCTTTCTTGCAGCGCAACACCTATCCTCACTGCCCTGACATCCCAGCAACTTGGTCTCTACAAATCATTTCTTATTCCCAGAGCTGCTATATTATCATGCCACTTACTGTCATTGGTCATGTCTAACGAAGCACGTTAGGATGTTCCAGTTACACACGTCATACAGTGGTGTCTCCTGCAGTCGCTAGCCCAGGAGCTACTCCTGCCACAGAAGTGGTAGCCTAAAACCCTGTGCGTGCCTCAAAACCCACCCACGACATACTGCTGTGGGTCCATCACTATCGGCAGCCACCCTAGCCGGGGGGAGCATAAGTCAGGTACCTTACCGTTAGGCATGAAGTACCAGAGGTGTAGACATGCCTTATATGAAAGCAGACTAAGGTCGTGTAGGCTAAATGGACTATGATATAGAAGTTGAGCATCCAGAGTTTGCCTGTTTCATATATATAAAAAAGAAATAAAAATTGTATATGTATATATGCACATGTACATATACATGTGTATGTGTATCTGTATATTTATATATTTTATATTTTTATATATGTATGTATATTTATATAATTTTATAAGCCAAAACATTAGATTTCTGAGGGCATCAGACAATTTAAGTACAGAGAGATATCAATATTTCACAGTCGCTGGAGGTTACAGTGACCCAGAATTTTCTCATCCACTCAGAATGGCTGAGAGCAGAGAGTGCTGTTCAGTACCAGACCTGGCAACATGCCTTTGTCTTTCTGCAGCATATTCTGCCAAATGTGAAAGATGTGAAACAAATACAATTCTAGAGTAATTTAACTGATTTATGGAGAAATTAATATTTCAAAAAGTATAAAAACTATTCAGGATTTTTTTTGGTTAAAATTGATATTTTAATAAGCAGCAGATTTAGCATGGCCCAAGAGAATTCAGGAGCAGGGCAGAGAAATCTCAGGCCAGCATGAGAGGCACAGTGCTTTGCCACATGCAGCTATAATTTCATCCTTCTGCTTCGCTTTTATTCTGACAGTACTCCTGTCTTCACTTTGCTGGCACTGTGGGAGCTGGTCTCTAGAAAGCTGTGCTCGTTAGCACTCTGATAGCCTCCAGTTAGGACCACTGCTCGTCTGGACTGGCTCTACAAACAGCAGCTTGCAAAAAGCATGGTATTGAAAGAGGAGTTCCCCAGCCCCTCCTTGCTGAGGAAAGACTACTGAAAATCCTTAAATTACTCAGTAACAGTCCTGATAATAATTTGGGGGTGTTTCCTGCTCCTTTGAGAATAATGTTATTTTCTACTAACCGTGCCCTGACATCATTCTCCACCAGCCACTGTGTATGAAATTACGTGAGAACTAGAGGATGACTGCAGTCATCGAAAAGCCAGGAAACATTACATCACAGGGCTTTAATGAAGACCAGTGAGAAGCTGCTGGCATTTTAATTGTAGCTCTACAGACCCGTTACCTCCCCACACTGTCAGGGCTTTACAGTGTTCTGTGTTACCTGCTGACTGATGCCGAAAGCAGAAGGTTTTCCAGAAAAAAGCTGGTCCCAGTGAAGAGAGATTATAGATTTAAAAATACAAGCTGAATACAGATTACACAGATTTTGAAGGATAAGGATACAAGTGGTTGTATGTGAATGTTTTATTCTTTCGCAAAATAGTTCTATCACTACTATCTATGTTTTTTCCCATTAACATTTAAAGCTGGTAGTTAACAGTTTGATACAAACTATACAAAACTATATTTTGCCATATAGTTTGTTTTGTTGAAAACGTATGAAGAGCTGAAATCACAGAATAATTGTCTATATGTCAGTGTTCACTAGACTTGGTCGCAATGCATTTAAAGTGCATCAAAAATACATCACACATTTTTAAAAAGTATTCCTTATTGACTATGTAGCAGCTGGAAAACTATAGCAAGTTTTAATTATCTTCAGAAAACAAAAAGCTCTTGCCAACACATGCTGGTTATTATCAGCAGCTGCTGTATGCTGACATACTCTTTCAGCTCATATGAGTCTCAGCTGTCTTAAACAATCATTGTAAAATGTAAAATAGATTTATAGTGATGATCATTTCTTGTTAGATGCTTAACCACTGATGTCATTCATACTGAATTTAGGTTCACATCTTTGTTTAAGCTGTAATAAAATCATATGAAATCATGATTAATGTTTCATGTAAAAGGTGCAAGTTATCATGCAGCAGGAATTTGAAAGTATTGTATCATACTATTTTTTTAAGCATCCTTCCCTGTTGTAAGGCTTTTAGCATTTGTATAAATGTAAAATTTTACTTTCTGTCTTTGAGCAGCAATTACTACAGCTTTTTCCTAATGAAAAAGATACAAATTAACTTGTTGAACTAAACAGAAATCTTTATCTTTTATATGCAATCTTTTTATTAGGAGAAGTCCAGATTTTTATGACTGTGGCTGTTTTCAAATCAGATGTTGTGGTTTTGTTTATTGCATAATTTAGAACAGTTGGGTTTTTTAATGTCATTAACATACTCTTCAAAATCTGAGACACTAAGAAATACATACAGCGTTTAAGCTTCACTTTCATGTAAAAATAAATATAGATACGATAGATTCTTTGTCAATATGTCTAGAGCCTGTATTGTCTCCAAATGGGAAGATTTCTGATGAACTTGATTCTCTGTTACCTTAAACTCTCAGTGATCTCCTTTACTTCTACACTGTTGCAAAGTAAGTACAGAAGGTGTCAGGAAATCTGTAAAATGTTTAATTTAATTTTTTGCAGCCAGGCAGTTTTAGACTCATTCTTGTCGACATGAGTGATTGAGATGTGATGGTTTCTATTCTGAGGCTTAAAGTGTTAAATTCAGCAGGCTGGACTTCTGAAATTTTACAGAGTTTTCAACATGGATTAAAAATATGTATCTCACTACATGTAATTGTGTTTTACTGAAAAGATTATTGAATTTGGACTTGGCTTTTCACCCAATCTATTTTTTACGTCAAATGATACAATGTTTTGAAATATGGTTCAAATTCTAGTTTTAAGTAGGACTGAAGTGACATCGACTCCTAGAAAATACATGATATAAATCTGGCTACATATTGTCTTCACATCAGCTGTATAAATATTTCTTTGATATCACAGAGTGATTATACAGGGCTTGTTTCTCCAGTACAAGATCTTTTGAGATCTTTTGAGAAAAAGCAATAGAAATGTAAATTGCTAATGTTTTTGTTATCTTTATGATAAAGCACGATTTACCTGAAACAATAATAGAGGAAAAACTGGAAACTCTTTTCTTGTACTATTTGCCAATTCAACTGCACTGTATTCCACTCAAATCAATGTGGCAGTTGCCGTTTCTCCTGCAAAATCCCATGTATTGCACATTTGGATGTGTCTGAACACAAAATTCAGAAGCCTGTTGGTACAGCTTAGAAAGGCCAAGAAAAAAAAACTGCTAAACAGAAGAGCTGTAGTTTATAGACAGATAACCTGTGCAGAGACATCACAAAGTGCAGGAGTTACTCCCCAGTTGTGGTTTGATGTTCAGAAAACATGACTGCTGCTTTCATAGCAGTCTACTTCATTCAAGTTTATTAAATCTTCCAAAGCATCAGTGAACAAGAGCCTAATAGGCGTAGAGACCAAAGACATCACAGAATCATAGAATAATTTAGGTTGGAAGAGACCTTTGGAGTTCAACTAGTCTGACCCCTGCTCAAAGCAGGTGCAGCTAGATCAGCTTTCTCAAGGCCTTGCTTGTCCAGTTTAGTTTATCCCCAAGGACTGATATTCCACTACCAATATTTGACCACCTTCATGGTGATTTTTTTTTCTTTATATCTAATTGGAATTTCCCATGTTGCAATTTGTGTCCATTGCCTTTGGACTTTGTGCTGCTGATCACGAACTTTGAGCCTAGTGGTCCAGTCAGTTTTCCGCCCACCTTATTTTCTACTTACCTTATTTGGCTATCAGGATGCTATGGGAGACCATGTCAAAGATAAGCCTGCATTTTCCGTCTCCTTCCCGTACAGCTACCAGTTAATAGCCTATCAGTTATGGCAAACTAAATGCCATGTCTATGAATAACCTAAGTTCAAGATCTTGCCCACACTCCCGTGCTATTGCTTATGTCAGGGTGAATCTTTTTCACTTGTTACTCTTGTCCTGTTCAGTTTTGTATCAATAATTAACTATATGTCAACACACAAAATTGAACATGGACCTCTGCCTTCACTAGCATTTGCTCTAAGCACAGTGCTACGAAGTCAATCTCCATATGCCTTTCAATTCTGTAAGATATTCCATATTGTATCCATAATTCATTGAATGAGAGTAAGTAGGACTGAGAATGAAACTAACTTGCAGTTCCTCTGCAGTCATCTTTAAATAGGAAAATATGATGAAAGCAGAGGAAAATAAATTGACTGTGCAGTCTTGTTTAGTTGTGATTTGTCTTGGTAAGCTGTTGATACATATGCAGCGTAGTCAGTTCAGTCAAGTCCAATGAGCTGATGCCGTTTACCTGAAATTGTTTTATACCAGCTGGAGGAGCTGCAGATTAGTTCAGGAAAATATGGGGCAAAGGAGAGCTCCAGGGCAAGATAACAGGGGAGCGTCAGGGCTGTTCCACCCTTCACAGTGTCTTCACCTCAAGTGGAAAGCATGAGGTAGGGCCACCCCAACAAAGTAAATGAAGAAGCCACAACTGAGATCAAATGTGAAACAAAGGAAGGAAATCTGAAAAAAAGCAAAAGAGGGAAAGAAACAAGAAAGAGAGAATGGACTTGAACAGGAGACTGGGTGTGGGTTAAGAAGACGCAGGAGGTAGGTCACTACTGTCACTGCTGCAGGAGATGGAGGTTCCACCAAAAATATCTCGAGCTGCTAAAGTGTTGTTTTTCACCCAAACTTCTGAGTCCTGTTCTTGCCAGTGGCAATGGAGAGCTGTATTTAAACTAGCGTTACGTATTCAGTATTACAAGTATGATTCAGGTAAATGAGGGCAAGTATGTGCAGGTCTACTGCAGAGAGCATGCACACAAAAAACTGAATCTCCCTGTTACTGTATTCCTATGAAAACAGAAAAGTTTGGATTAAAAATAGGTATCTAATTATTGTTACCTACCCCTTTTAATATCCTATGCCACATTTCCTATCAGCCTAGGGAAAAATAAAAATCCCAGCTAACAAATGCATAAAATAATTTGCTTTCTTATTCTTTCTAGCAAACATCTAAAAGGTCATCAAAGATTTTTTATTTATGATCTAAGTAATTGATCTTTTGGAATTATCTTAGCCTGATAAATAGTTTTACTGGTTTTCACCATCCATGGCTTTACTAATACAGTGAGTTGCTCATTGAAAAAAAAAAAAAAAAAAAGCTCTGAAATAGTAACCTAAAGGATTTGCGCCTAAAGAAGCCTAGAAGATTTTAGACTATAAGGAGTCCACTGTGATTCTGCATCTAGAAAAACTTTAAAAAGTCTCCTCTTAATTGGAATGCTACTTACCACATCAAAAACTAGAAACAGTTCCCACTGGCTACCAGAAATAATTAAGCAAAATAGAAATGCGGTAACACCAATGCTTAGCATTTACTAGAGGTGCTGCTGTGTGTTTTCCAAGTGCAGCATGATTTGAAAGATGTGTTTTTTTGAAAGTTCCTGACCCTGCTCAAACCATTTTTAACATTTGACGTAAATAGAAGTGACAGACGTTCAGCACCCTTTGAAAACAGGTCTATGCCAGTTTATTTTCACAGTTGCTCTGTGATGTGGGATCTATAACTAGTATTGCACTTTAAAGATGGGAAGATGGACACAACACAGCTAAGAGGTTTTAATGAAGGATAGATGATAAAAGAGCAATAAAGCCAGAATTAGAATTCCAGATACCCCAATGCTGTGTTCAAATACGTTAGCTCACAGTAATTTTCTTGAATAGAAAACAATGCAAAAGGCGTTAGCATTAAAATAATATCATTTATTTCCTGGGGCATTTCACTTTGAGGTTTCCTGCAGCTCTTTCCAAAATAAGTAGCAAAGATACTGGTGAGGCAGCAACAAGGTGACAGATATGGCAGCCACCAAGTACATTTACGCATGTAAATAGTGCACATTTACGCATGTGAATAAGAACGTGTCAGTCAGAGGCAGGTATCTGGCATGGAGGACCCTGGGGGGATGCCTTGACCTTTTTTAAAAATGACAGCGCATACCTTTTTCTTGCAGCTTAACTGAAACCATAGCCACAGTTATCTCTGTTAAATACCTGAAGGAAACTACTTCTTGTCCTGACAGCAATGTTAGCAGTGGTTTAGAGTCTGAGAGTAAGTGGGGCAAAGACTGGGTCTAGTTCGTGCCACTTCAGATAAGACCTCAGCACTGACTTGGAGAAGTGACCAGCTCACAACTCAGCCCCCTGGGCTGTGCACTTTCACAGTACATTTAATCTGGTCCAAATGCAAGTTCTTGCCGAAAGGGGTATTTTCGTCCCTGGCACCATCGCTCCCTTGCATTGAAATTGGCAGTAGTGCAGCTACACGCTCAGATGGATCCGGTCCTTCATCTATCAGAAAGCAAATAATTGTCCTTGTATTATTAGAGGTAGTAAGAATATGTAGTCAGAGATGGGACTGTTCCTTTTAATGTCAATCAGCAGTGTCACTGAGCAAAGCAAAATTATAGCTACATAATCACTTGGACAAAGGTGAGAAAGCAACTCAACGTCTTGAATTTGTTTTGCGCGTTTCTAACATAATTGTTATTTTGTGAGTCAGCAGAATTATTTTGAATAGACATCTCAAAATATCTAAGTTCAAAAATAAAATTATTTAAAAATACAGCAAGGCCATGGAACAAATTTAAAATTTCTGCTCTATGTTCATGAACAGAGTTCCAGAAAAAAATCCTTATTTTATTATTGAGCCGTTTCCAACATGGCTAGTTACATGGATTGTACTCCCTTTATTATGTGTGGTATACTGATGTTTGCAACTCTCTTGATTATTATTGGAAAGCAGTGTTATTAAACTGGGTCTATCACTCTCAACAAAAGTTCCCTAGGAAATTTTTTTTTATAAGGATTTAAAGGTCTCATTCTGAAATGGAGATTATATCTTTTTATTAAGAATTTCTTCATGGAGATTGAAAATGTAAAGTTGACATTTTAAGAGAGATCAGTGGAAGCAAAGCACACAGCGCTTAGGCAGAGGAAAGCCAGATGCTATTGGCATTTCTCATAAAGAAATATATTGGGAGCTCATGTGAATCAGCAGGTAGGAGGCTGTGATGTGCCAGTAATATCATAGTACTCTTGAGCATACTCATGCATAGATTCTGAACAGGTCAAAGCTCTTGATTTAACTGCTTATCTTCCTACTCGTCTGATTTTTCTCCTCTATTTGCTTACTTTCTTGCCTTATCACTTTCTGCCACAAGAAATAACAACACAGATTTTTGGCCCTATATTTTGCATCTGTCTGCAGAGATAACTTTCTGTAGCTGCCATTTTCATTTTGATATTTTCCCCTTCCTTATCACACTACACACATGCTCCCTCTTCCAAATCTCCTTACAAAGTGTGCTAACAAATGTGCTTTTTCATGTCTAAAACAGAACTCCATTGTGCATAAGATCACTGATCAGTAAAAAAGAAGCTGTTTAAACAAAGCTTCATATTTATTTTTCCGTTATGTACAGATTATTTCAGTGTTTATGCATATTTTAATTTGACTGCACAGAGCTTTCTTGTATAGTTGCCCCATTCACCTTTTTCTTCTCCACCTGCCTCCCAACTCTGTAAACAAAATGAAATGCAAATATGCCCTTAAGCTGGTCATTAAATAAATCACAGATTTGGAATGTTTCCATTATATATTTACTATAGCTAAAAATCTTTAGTTTTATATTTGGGAGCCTACTTTGCTAAACATTTACAAATCAGAGAGCCAAACACGTGTCTACAAATATACTCAGGAGCAAAAAAAGTCCAGTGTTTCCAAGTCACTATCATTATGGAGAGGCTGTAGTGCAAATGCCTCTGCAGCCGGGAAAGGAGGACTGTCCGCAAGGCAACGCTGATACAACTTTCCTGACGGAGGGCAACTCAAGGTAAACCTCTGGAAGCAGCTTTGTCTGGGTGGCTCTGCACTGTTCTGAGAAACAGCTTTACCTAGGGGGAATTTACCAGACAGGCAGAAGAACAATTTCCTAATTTCACAGGGTTAGTGTGATTTACTTCATTCAGGGTGTTCTCAGTTCTTTTTCCTTTAGACGACAGTGATTTTGTGTCCATAGCTTGTTCATGTGCGCTTGACCTGAAGCAGTACAAGAAGAGATCATACCTATAGGAGTATGATTTCTTGTGAGCCTCATGCTGTCGTGTCTTCTGTTTGAATGCTGCCAACCATAACGTTAGATATTCAGATGCTGTATTAATAAATGTGGTATTAAATCTCACATAAGGTAGACTATATTTAAAGGTTCTAGTCTTCCAGTCTGTCACTAGCGTGTTGCAAGACACTGTTGCACTAAGCTGTGATTCAGCTATAAAAACTCACTATGCCCTGAATGACTTCCACACATCTGAGAAAAGATGAAACACATGTATGAAAGAAACCGTCTACTGTTGACTTTGTGAAAATTTTGGAAGCACTCCAGCAACAAGACATCAGTCATCTATTTCATCTCCCTAATGCAAGGTTTGTTTGGTTCAAGGCTTGCCGGTTCCACCTGTGAATGTCTCAGCTCAGACCCAGGCAGGAAATTCTGTTCTGCATCGTAGGTGCCCAAGGACAATGCTCCAGCAAGTGTATCCCAGGGCTTTTAGCTCCTTGTCAACCCAACCCTGCAATGAAATGATTGGCAGTTTATTGTGGGGCACTGTGGCTATCCCTATCAAGCCTCCAGCTGTGCACACTCCTCCCTTCTGCCCAGTCTGGCTGTGGCCAGGTATGGAGCCAGCCCACAAAGATGGGTTGTCTGCTGTGGGTTGTGCCTTCAGTGCAGCAAGGTAGCATAGGAGATACTTGTGGAGTATATCAGAATGGCTTGTGACCCTAGACGGTGATGGTGTGCTCCTACTCGTTGAGCACTGACATAACTGCCTGGGAGACAGCTGTTGCGTGTTGCAATCCCTGTGGCATCGCTGTGTGCGGACAGGAATGTCTGGCATGGAGTGAACACTGTGACGATGGCATTGCACAGGCACGGAGATTAAGACAACCAGGAATGGCTTTAGGAGTTTAGCTTAAGACTCTTGCAGTTAGCTGGAGGCAACCTTGTAGATGTAGATATTGACATCATTCCGGTCCAGAAGCTAGTGGCCATCACCAAATTTTTTCCCAAAAGAGTGACAGATTTAGTAAGTGGCTGCCTTGGTGCTCCAAGTCAGTTAGTAGGGTCATAAGGGGGATTTGGGAGAAGACTTAGGGATAGTGAACATGGCTAGTATGTAAACTAGTATTTGCCTCAAGAAGAGTTAGTTCAGCTGTGTTGGGCTGCTAGTGGCACACACATAGCATTATTTGTTTGCCTTGAGGAGCACCTGCATACATCAGTACAAAGGATTATAGCGTTTAGTAGCCACAAAGGCAGATTTATAGCCACAGTAGAGGATCTACTAGCAATGTGCGCAATGCTGCCATGACAAGAAGATCTGCCATTTACCTGTTTGAGGAGAAGGAATCTCCATTTCTTCCAAAGAGAATAATTACCATTTCAGTGTCAGGGAGCACAATTATCTTAGGTGTATCTACAGATGACCTCTGCTACTGTTGTTTATGAAACCACATCCAGAGGAAAAAAACAGCATTACAGGTTTGGTTGGTAGAAAGCACATTTGGCTGACTGAAGGCTGGATTGTGGTGCCTATGGGACCTGTTAGATGCCAGTGCTCTCGATGTCTTTGAACACATAGGTAACTAGAAAGTGCAGTTTTCATCACTAGGTGCATGTAGGCTAGAAAGGAAACTAAGAGATGTCCTGTGTACTTATGTCCTAATGGCACAGCATGGTACCACTATAACCAGTAATACAGTGCTGTGTAATGTTGCAGTCTGGCATCTTGTTTATTTACTAGTGCCTATATGTTCCTATATGAGACTGAAACATGAGTCAAAAACTCTAGGTAAAGGCTTGTGCCTCTTCTTTCTTCAGTAAGCTCTTAAAGATTTGCATAGTTAAGGGTCATAACGTTTGCTTAAAAATTATGTAATATTAAAATGCAAACTTTTCAAGCATTCTAGTAGCAATTAAATAGCGTGGAAGAGATACGAAAATCGAAGTGCAGTGTCCTTTGGAAGCTGAACATCCAGCAGTTGCTGAAAATGAAGAGAAGTCTCCAGCAGGGACGCTGCCATCAAGCACATGGTTGGTAGAACAGTGAACACCACATAAAAGCCTGGCATGATTTGTCTGATCAAAGCTGAATGTTGGATACAGATTTTCCCCACCTAGTCTGTCTGTAGGACAATGTGCGTGTTGTGGGGGGGAGTATTCAAGGGCCTGTTTGACAGGTGTTGAGTGCTATTTGTTATTTGTTTAACGCAAAACTGACTGAGCAGGGTTATATGCACTTGTCAGTGTCAAATATCTTAACATTAAATTGGAGCCCTAAATGCTGTGGTAACGCTTTTCTCGAATTCATTGTCAAAGTTAGGCAGCATGTAAGTATGGCAGGCTCATGGCTTAAGGTATTTTATTAGTGAGTCTCACTGCATTGTGTATTAACTGACTTACTAGTGTCCTTATTAAAAATTTACCTTGCTATTTCCACAGTAAACATGACCAAATTTGCTTAGCAATAGATAACACGAGCCAGTTGCATGAGCGCCAGTCCCCGCGAAGGCTTGTTTGCTGCGAGTTTGCGTGGCAAGGTTAAATGGTCGTGCAGCTTTTCTTATGCTTAATAAAGACTGAATTTATGCCGAAGCCTTTTCTACAGTGGGCCACTAAGAGGCTCTCTTTCCGTTACCCAGCTGCTGCTTTTCATGAAGCTTGTAAGAGTTTAATACCTTGGAGCCATCTGTCTCTCTCCCAAATCAGCCAATTGGTTCGAAAGCTGCTGGGGGAGGGGAGGAGCAGCAGCTGACGGAGAGACAGACCAACACACAAGGCACGATCCTGTGAGCGTCATTTCCTTAGGAAATCAGGCTAAAAATACATTGCGCAAACACGTCCTTGGAAGAGGTCTTTGTGGACTTGGTCTCCTTAACATCGTTTTCTGCAGGCTTTAAATGAAAACAGCAATTGCCTTATAATCATTAGAAGAGAATTTCAGCTCCTAAATGGGAACTTTCTCCTACTTTTCCAATGAGGCAGGAAGGAAAGTCCAAAATGTAAGAGCTGAAACGCAGCAATGGTATTTATTCAGGAAGAACCTACTCAGTTAAAGGAACAGTCCAGCTATGCAAGTGGGATCTCCTTAGAAACCTGCCCCTCATTGACATGGATGTCTGACTTGCTAGTTTGTGGACTTATTTTGCAGTGCTGTTATTTCCTTTGCACGGCATCATATCTGCCCACTAGGTCTAGAGTTACCTGTGGAGTGAGAAGCTGCTCAGGGTGACTAAGCCACTCTCAGCTTGGCCCTTGGCTGTTCGGGGTACAGTATATATGCGTTACAGGAGCAGCTGCAGCTCTGTTGTTCTAGGCGTTCAACAGACATTTGACGAAATACAGTTCCTGCCTCAAAAAGCTTAGAGTAGTGACTTTTACCCTGATCTTTATACGCTGTATGTAGTCCCACAGAAACCAAGGAGGTTACAGGGAGCGACTGCATGAGTCATTGTGGGATTCCAGCAAAGTCTAGGCTTAGAGACAGCAGTCCACTACAGCAGGCGGGAGGAGCGCAGGCTAAGGAAGATATGACTGTCAGCACAGCAAGACCAGAGGCTTAAGATATGTAGATATGGCTTATGATACGTACGTATAATGTGTTTCTTTGCCATTGAGTAACTGAAAAAAAAAGCAAACATAACTGTCAGGTGGGAAATTCAGGTTTCTCACGTAAGCAGCAGTAAATAATTCTATTGGATGGTAAAATGAGACTACTGTGTAACTTTTGTCTTCATTTTGCCCTGTAATCGCATAATGGGAATAAAAGTATTCTTGGGTCATAAATACCAGCAGGCCTTAGTCATAACTCTATGGTATTTCATTATATTACTGCAGTGCAGCAGGGTTGCCTTAAATATTTGTGGAAACCCTACACGCAGTGCTGACTGGGAGTGCCTGAAGTCCTGGACTGATAACCCTGCATGCACGGGTCACTGAGCGGCACAGTTCAGGCTGTTGGGCATCTGAAAACTGGCCTATGGCTGCAAAAAAATCAGAAGTCAAATCCTTTATGCTTTCCGTATGGGACATGGATACCATAGCAAGTACACTTTATATGGAGCATCTGACATCCCAGGTAGTATTGGCTAAAGCAAGTTGGAAGTTCTTTCAAATGGGGTCCTGGAGTCAGGCCCTGAAGGGCCCGTGCCGTAAGATGGCATTACAACATACACTTTAAACTATTTAGGCTGCTTATCCATTTGGTCCTTACCTCTACATATTCTGATTTCTTTTAAAGGCAATAAAACTTCTGAGTTTCCTAGATTTATTAAGTAATGATGTAATATAGTGGAATAGAAACAACTTCAGTGATACAAACTTTCAGCATTAACTCCATTTTGTAATAGTTTTATGTCTGGAAATTAATTTAATATCTGCATAACCACAGAGGCTGGATCAGGATCAGAGTCCGACTGTGTGAGGTAGTGCATGTATTAACTCAAGCACAGTCTCAGGCCCACGCAGCCGACGATGTGAGATACATACAAAATCTCTTCAGTAACCCTGTAACGAGCTGGTGCTTTCATTTGGTGGCAACAGCTTAATAGGATTGCAAAGGCTGTACATGCCAGTCATCCTATTGCAGGGTAATTTCTAATGACCTGCTTCTCTACTGTGTCTCACTTGTATAAGAATTCATCACACAACTAATCAGAGTGAATTTAGCCCCGTTTATACTCGTCTGTCAAGTGTCTGATCTCTTGTTAAAGTACCTCGTTCATCATAGCAAAGAGGTACTAAAGGTTATTGTTGTCTTGTCTTTTTTAATTGTAGTAGGATAGGATTTTAATAAAAGGTGACAGAAGTAAACAAGTATCAGAGCAGAAAACAAAGGACTGTATTAGACCAAAGGTATTACTTAGCATCCCGCAAATCAATTTGTTGGTAGCTATAATACATTATTGCTGAGGTCTTGCATTAACAATATCCTTGTTTACAAGCCTTTGATATATTTATCCAGTCTTTGCCACCTTATTAATATTCACAAGATAAGAGAAATATAACCATAAACAGCTATCTAACAATAGATCATTTGAGAAAGACAGAAAAGTATGAATTTATATTGTACCATGCTTAATTATCATTAATTTCACCATACCGGTTGCGATTAAGTTAATACTCTCTCTCCTGAGCATGAAAAAATAATAGGAGTCAGGGTTTTGCTGTGGAGTGAGTAAGCACACTTTTTTCATCCCAGCTACCACCTTTTAGGAAAAGTAAAGACTTTCCCTTTAAATCTCAACTCATTTCATACTCATCAGGATTGAATCTGAATTGCTGAAAATGCAACTAATTAATATTGGCTGTCTGACAAGATATGGTGGCTGAGCTCACTGGTGCCCACATCAGTTGGTGCTAATGCTGCCTTTGCAAGGTTTACAGCTCAGGATCCGGCCGCTGCACAGATCAGCATTGTGCTCTGATAGTTACAAGTATTCAGGTATCGCCATGGTGGGTGCTGAGCAGAACAGAGGTGGTTATAGTTTCAGCAGAGAGACCTGGGACTGAACTGAGTGTCTTAGACTTGACTTTAGTTATTTGCTCCTGGTACCCTGTGTCACTAGAGTTTCCTGGGCTGACTCAAATGAGAAAATCAGGTGGCATAATTTTGTTCTGCATTAATTATATTTCTGCTTTCACATCTTTGTGTTTCTGAAACTAGATTTTCTTCAAACTTGCCTTATTCCTTAGAGCTCAATGAGATCTGTGAAATATTTTTAAAATCCTGAGCAATTGTGCAGCTTTTTGGGTGCAGCTCCTGGGGAAAATTCTTATATATGCGTCTGATTTGAGAACAGGTAAACTGCTTGAATTTATATTTACATGCGTGAAAATCACCTCTGGGCTGAGATTAAGCAGAGAAAGCTTCACCCCTAAAGACACTAGTTAGACAGAACTTCTAGGAAATGTAAATGAGGGTTAAGAGCTGAATTTGTTGTTGAGGAATTGTTTTCAAAGCTACTAATACTAACTAATCTTCTGCACAAAATAATGGAATTCTGTTATATGGGAAAGATAGGCTGCAAAAACCTCTTATAGTTGCAGTCATGTGATATGTTCAGTCTTCAGGAATGGAGAAGAGGGCTGAGAAAAGGCAAGAAAAGAGTCTGGGAGACTGACTGGAGACACTGCTTTTGTCGAAATCTTGCAGCCAGAACTACTGTGTGAGGCAACCCATGGTGACAGGCCAGACTGCTGGGCAGGCTGGAGGTGGTTCTTCAGCCTTTGGGGGCCGACGACCTTGTTCTCTGATGCCTGTGTCCCTCCCAGCATGACTTACGTCACGTTTGTGCAAGCAGTGTCAGGGCCTGAACTCATGTTCCAGCTCAGGTCTAAATCTTTCTCACTGCTCTGCTGAGCTCTAAGTTTGTCAACTGATGGGGAGCACCAGGCATTAAGGCTGGATTTTGTGTCTTGAAACACACTGCTGGAAAGGGGAGGAGTGTCCTCTGCTCTCAAGAAGAGACAGACTTCCTTTCTGTTTTACTCTCACTGATGATTTATTACATTCAAATAAATGTTTTTTTTTCTTAAGCTTTAGTAATTTTTCTTTAGAAAATTTCAGTTCTACGTTTCCAAAGTCAGTACAGTTCTTGTGGTGTGTAGTTTAATACGTCAGCTACATTAGAGACATCTGTCTACAAGAAGCACTACTGAGCTGAAAAGCTCTGAATAAATCTTGCTGAAGTTTTCTTTGAATTTTATCAGAAAAATTACTAAATGTATGTTAAAAAGCAGGAATCCAAAATGTAATGGTTATACATCATTTAAATCATAATAGTATGAGCATACTTTGAATGTGCGCTTTTTTTTAAAGATAATGCAGTCCTATTTCTTGCAAATTAGCTAGTAGAAATCTGTAATTAAGGAGCTAATGCTGACCAAAACAGCTTTCTTGTTGTATGAAGAAACAGAAAACTAAATTTTGCAATTGGTTTTATTTCACTGGGTTCACCAGCAATTGAAAAGTTGAAAACAAACAGATATCCAGCATTTGTCTGGGGAATTGAATCCAGCGCTCAGAATCTGACAAACTGTTGCTTCTATTTATCACTGATAAAAGAAAATTGTATCAGTGAACTGTTCTTTACCGGAAGCAAAATTGTATTTTATCACTTGATTTCAGTGTCTCTCATTTTTGTCTCAGTACTGCCCCCTTTCTTAGGCATGAGGCATTAAATAATTTGTGTGTTTCAATTAAGTTGCTATAAAAAATGAGTAGCTTGAGGGCACTGGTTTATTACTGGTATCTAACTCTGTTTTCATTTACTAAATGACATTCTGAAAGCTTCTATTCTGAGCATAATCACTTTAGGGTATCCACTGAGCACAGCCCTGAATGATTCAATTATTGCTGAATGCTGTTCTCTTCCCAGAACATAGAGCTTCGCACATTTGCAGCATGTTTAATGTTTCACAGTTGTTCAGTTTGCACTCATCAGGGTTTTCCCAAGAATGCGCTGGAAGGATGGAATTTGCTGCTGCGTCTTTAAAACATATTATCTTTACATAGTATCTTTATACTTCTCCAAATGAGTTTGTTAAAGCTGATGGACATACTTTTTATTCATTTTTTTTACATTTCCCCCTTACTATTTATTAAGTTGTTGCATACTTTCCATAAAATTAAATCATAGAAATTTACAGGACATCAATCCTGTCCACATGCATTGTTAGACTGTAAGTGTAGTTTCCACAAAGTTTTTCTGGGAGAGCAGGTGCCAGAGAAACAAAATCACCATCAGCACATTGCTCGGTTACCTAAACTGCCACATATTCCAAAGAAAATAAAATAGCCCGGACCAAGAGGTAAGAAGTTATGAATTTCAGAGCTGCGGCAGCTTAAAATTTACAGGTCTGAGTTGTCAGTAAATTTACAGAGCTACGGAAATAAATTGTGTATTTGAGAACAAAACGTTGAAAAGAACGAACAAGTCAAAATTCATGCATCTTTTCTGAAATGCCATTGGGGTGAATGTGTTAGCAAGTGCTGAGCTTCAATATTTGATTACAGTTTTCCAAATTTCAATTTACCTGGTAAATTTGCCTACAGTTTAGTAGGAAATTTTGAGGAAAAAAGTAGCAGCAACTAGCTGAACTGCCATGTAGGTTAGAATTTCCTGAGTCATTAGTCAAAATTTGAAATTTGCAGATTAGTTGAAGTACCTTATCAGTAGGTATTCAAGGTAATATAAGATTATTCTCTTGTTCATTCCTCTCCCTTGACTCCTTGGCCACCTACTTAGCTGCTCCATTGCTGGCAGTATTCCAAGACACCCCTGGGTTTATGCATCTCCTCTCTAAGTCGTCTAGATAGTCAAACTCAGCACAATTTTGATATCTTTTTGCCATATGTACTGAGTTGCCCGCTCCTCGTCCTTTGCTACTCAAAGACCTCAGCCATCTTAGCTGTCCTAGCAGCTCATTCCAAACAAAACTTGCTGAAGTTTTACCGGACCTAATGTTCTTTAACTACTCAGACTCTCTTACAGTTTCTCTGGCCTTTTTTGGTGACACTGGAAAGGTAGGAGTAATTAGTTGAAACAATTAGTAAAAACTTGCCAAATTTGACAGGCTCCTCCTGGTGAACAAAGGTTTCCTTCAACAGCTCAGCTGGTGGGCTGCTGGGACACCCAGAGCTTTCAGGGTCCCTTGTGCTGGTAGAAGTTCAACTTTCCAGATTCTGTCTGCTCTATTCAAGTGCCTGGAAGTCTTGGTAAAGACCTTACATGCAGCTCAGGGCGCTTCTGCTTATATTAAGATCTCCTGAGCCCAGGGACCCAAGACACATGACCAAGGTCAGGACCTCTTCATCCCAGAGAGAGAGCCGGCCTAGTAGACTGGAAATCTGTCTAGCAAAGACACATTAAAGTTGCTGAGCCTGGAGATCATGATCACTGCTGGTTGCTCCTGTTATTACTGCTGTCAATGACTTGGCTCTTGATTTCATATCAAAGAAGGCATCATTGCATCCTTGCCCTTCAGACATGAAATCAAGAGGCATTGGCAAAGGCCAGAGCCAAAACACGTTTCTTTTCAGACACTCTTTCTTGGTATTTCTGAAAGGAAAACATGTTTCAATTTCAGTTTGAAATAAAATATAGAAAAAACATTTTTGATCTCAATAAAAATTAAATTGAATTTCTACATCTCTTGCATAAGGCAAATACCGTATTCACATTCTTTCCTAGTTGCTCAACAACCCCAGAGCAAACCTAAGAATGTGAGAAATAATAGTAACTAACATGCATGAGTCTCAGAAGGAACAAAAACTCAGTAGAACATCAAGCAGAGAAGTTTGCACTGGAGATCAGAATATTTTTTTCTCTTTTTTAACCTCAAAATAGAGTTTTATTTCTAAAAGAACATGCATAGCACATTAACTCCTCAAGGACTGATGTCTGCATTCATTCAAGCTTGGCAACCGAGAAAATGTATTAGAGCTTAATTTCCATTGCTTCTGTCCTGCAGGTACTGTTGTAAAAAAAGGGAATATAAGGGATAAAATAAGAATCCAAGGTTAATGGAGGCATTGTTAAAATATTGCCATCTGGGAAGAGATGAAGTTTAATATTTCTCCCATTTACAGTTCAATGAACTTGCTCCAATGCAAATGTGATTAAATCAAAGGGATAGTCACTTCTAATTATTTTTATTAATGACCACAGCCTTAATCACTGTAAACACACTGTTTCTGACACTTAACAGAAAGATTTGACCTCATACAGTTTAAACTTATTAGTTCATTTGGCCTGTCTTCCTGCATATCTCATGCCTCCTATCAAGAACAGAATTTGGTTGTTTAGCTTTAACATCCTTCCCCCGGAAGTATCCAGTCTTGCCTTGCAGACAAAAAAAGATGAAGAATATACCATATGCCTTGGTAGTTTGATTTTTCAAACTCCTTTTTTGCTACTGCAGGAGCAAGGAGCTACTGCTGCTTGCTACACAGTAATTTATCGAATGCTCTAATAATTTCTGTGGCTGTTTTTGGAAACCTCTCAAATTTGTTCAGAATAGAAGTCAAAACTGTCTCCAACATCCTTCCCTAATTATTATTCCCTTGATATATATTCAAGGTTCACATTACACAGTTACTTTTTCCACAGCCTTATACAGCTACCTCTCTACTCAGTCCTTTATGGAATCACTGACTTAAAGGATGCCATTGCCCAGTGAACATTCCTTTTTCCTATATTTATAATTTTGCATTTGATAATATTAAAATACATTTAAAGCCCAGTAGTCTGATCAGTCTGTTATGATAATTTCTTACCAATCTACTGATCTTTAAACCATCCACACTTATCTTCAGTCATCTTGCAACAATGTAATTGCCTTCTGTGTATCTAAAATGAAATAGGATGAGTCATGATCACAGCATCTTTTAGAATTACAGAATTACAGCGCTGTTGAGACTGGGGCCTCTGGAGATCGTCTAATCTAGTTGCTTTGCTCAAAGCAGGGTCAGATAGAGCAGGGTGCTCAGGACATTGTCTAGATAGCCTTTGAACATCTCCAAAGATGGAGACTCCACACCCCTTCTCTGGACAACCTGTTCCAGTGTTTGAGCACTGTGAAAAAAAGTTTTGTCTCATTTTAAAATGGAATTGCCTGTATTTCAATTTGTGTCCATTGCCTCTTATCCTGTCACTGGGCACGACTGAGAAGAATCTGGCTTCATCTTTACTCCCCCCAGCAGGTATTTGTACACATTGATAAGATCCCCCTCAGCCTTCTCTTCTCTGGGTTGAACAGTCTGAGCCCTCTCAGCCTCTCCTTGTATGACAGGTGCTCCAAACCCTTCATCATCTCTGTGGCCCTTTGCTGGACTCACTCTACTAGCCCTTTGCTGGACTCACTCTACTATGTGCATGTCTATGTCCCCGTCCTTGCAGTAGGTCACCTAGAGAAGGCAGCCATTCTACCTCTGCGAGCAGAGGCTCTGCAGCACTAGCTATGATAACAGAGGGCAGGTGAGAAGGTATGGGAAAGTTACAGATTAAGAGAAAAACAAAAAACAACAAAAAACAATTTTGGTTCTGAGGGAAGAGTGAAAATCCTATTGCAGTAGTCACTAGGCAGGATGCATATTTTGAACTTGACAATTCAGCGATGCTGAAACAGAAGAGCAGGAAGCACAAGAGCATTTGGGTGGGAAGTGACTAGCTTATCACATCCATTTGCTGGGGTATTAATGCATCAGGTTTATTGCTCAAGTATGGATGTATAGTGATACTGCTCTGATACTGGTCCTTCTAATGTGCTTCTAGTAACTTCCCTGAAAAATGCTACATTTTCAGTTGAACATCTCTTTTCACCTGCATTCCAGTCAGAGGCAGCCTCTTGAAAATCCATTTAAATGGCAAATTGCAGGCCTCTGAAAAGAGGGGAAGACAAATCTTAAAAGCACTAAATTCAGCAATTTGGAATAAAGGAAGCTTAAAACAGACAACATCTGTTGTTTTCAATCCGTTGGGATTTTCTGCTTTTTTTTCCAAATCCCAGCCCTTAAGGAAGATTTAGAAAGGAAAAAAAAAAAAAAAGGTTTATACAAAATTAGAAATGTGTCTGGAAATCAGAGATCTTTGAGTACATAAGGTGGTGTCTGCTCCAAATCTTTCTTTGTTGATGGACAGAGGTCCAAGTGCTGTGTGATCACAGTGACAGTTTTCAAGTGGCCATTCTCAACAGGAACCTCACGATTATCACATCAGGTGCCAAAACCCCAATATGATTACTACTGTTGTTATTGCTTTGTGTTCTCATTCAACAAGACTATTAGTGACAGAGCACCTTACAAAAAAAGTGCTACCTAAACTCTAATGAGGACAGCCTAAAAAAATTAAAAAATGGTGAACCTATCAAGGTACATGTGCAAATGCTCTATTCAGGCAACTGTTTCATTATCACATTTTACCTTCCCATTTTACCTACAGTGATTCCTCAGGTTTGCCATGGTCTCAGTGCAGTTATAGTAAAACTTTTTTTACAACCTTCTAGAAAAGTAAAGTGGTTCATAATAGCTTGGTGGACTCAGAGGGGTACAAGCTAAGCTGTTTGGTATATTCATGCTCTGCAAATTTGAGTTTTACATTTATGTTACATTTTATGTGTATGGCCTGAATAGTTAGTGCTTAGTCATGAACAGGCGGACTGCTTATAGTGCAGGCTTTTCATGCAGCATTCTTAGATTTTTCTGTGAAGTTGCTGCCACATATTTAATCAACCTACACTGGGATGAGCATTGGCTGAAGAAACAGAATTTCAGTGTAATTTTTTATGGGCAAAGCCATCTGCAGAATTGGGCCCATAGATTTTTAGAAAGTCGGGAAGTCTCTGTACAATGCTACATGGAATTGTCTTGGCATCTGCAATAGCAATAGACTGTTGAAATCATTGGGGGATTGCATACATTTAAGGGAAATATAAAATATTTCCAAGAATAACTAGTATTATTAAGATATTGCTAGAAAATTCTTTTATAATCAACCATTTTGTTATACTAAGTTTCAACATGTTAAGTAGACACATACATAAATGACAATTTTGTCAGAATGGATCAGATCTGATCATCCCAAGTGCTGTTGTATCAGTTTTACTTTCTTAAGCATTTGGAAAACGTTAAAGCAGTTCTGAGGTTTTGAGCAAAATACCAATGTCTTAACAATGTTGTAGCTGGCACTGTAGGACTCTGGAAGTATCATGTGATTTCTAGGTTGAGTGTTAAAAACTCAAAGGTAAAGGAAAGGATTCAGAAAACGTACACAACACTTCCAACTTTTCCTGCTTGCAGGTATTGGAACAGTCTTCTGGCTATGAAAGCTTTTCACTTGCGTCAGTGTATTTTTGCACATTGTGCTGCAAAGCCAGACCATGAAATTGCTGAATTATATAGTGATCTGGAAACAAACTGGCCTGCTATGCTGATTTGTGGCACAAGAGAAGAATGAAGTTGATTGCACAATATAAAACTAAGCTTTTTGCCATAAGCGTATCCCTGAAAATGTAAATCTAGCCTGTTTGCAAGTGAAAGTTCATGCAGGTTTAGTTATGTGAGTTTTCTTGAAGGGGCAGTAAGGGAAAGAAGCTTTTTCCATTAAAATAAAAAGTATCAATGCAGGAACTTTACTGATTTCTGAAAGAAAAGTGGTCCTCAGACTGTTTTAAGATGACTCCCCTCCATGGAGGATACACACTAAAGAGAGCTCTTATGGGTGGAGGAGTAGGCGATACATTCACAGAAGCACAGGGTTAAGAACAGGGATGTATACAAGAGGAACTGGGAGCCAGCACTCACAGAGATCCTCCTGTACTCCCTGTTTGACCATGTGTGGTTGTCAAGCTCCTTTTCTGTTTGTACCTGAGTTCCTTGTTGTGAAAAGGAAAGAAAAAACACTTGTGTTCCTGAGTGAGCTATGGCAGGGCTGAATATGTTAAAATGCACAGCTGATGCGTTAATTGGTATTGTGTAAATATCTGCGGTAGATATCATTAACAGGAACAAAATGCGTAATATCACAAATAAAAATCCTAAGCTTTCAAGATGAGAACAGAATGCAGTGCTTATACTCAGGTAAATCTGAAGATTTTTACAATGCAAATTCAACGTCCTCATGACTGAACTTCCACCCACGGGGTGGCTAGTTTATTTGTGATGAAGCCCGAAGAGTGTAGTCAGCACCATACAGGACCAACACTGACAAGCAAAGACAGGGTCTCCAAGATTAGGCAAAATCTGTAAGTGCTTTATCAGCAGCTGATCTGGAATGGCTGGATCTGACTTAAGTTACTGTTATTGCTAGAGGTCACCAAGTTGCACTGATCGCTAGTGCTACCAAACCAACATCCCTTCCCCTCCCGAAAACAGAATTGCCGTCCCTTTCCCATCATACATAAGACCTTGTCTCTGTCATTCATGTTGTTGCAACCTTTTGGCTGGTCTTCAGAGCTCTATTGCAATCCAGTGTGTAGTTCCCTCCATACTCAAAAGCATGGACAAATAAGCTGAGCGCTAGACTCTCTGCAGTTGAGCACTAGACTCTCTGCAGTAGCTGCCGTTTGGCTGCCACACAAAGTTCAAGTATGGTTTCACCATTTGCAAAGCCCTATAAATTGCAGGGCAAATTAACCTTCATAATGATGCACCTTCTGCAGTCCAGATATACTTAGCTGGAATGCTGAAACTTTAAATGCTGAAACTTCATGTCCCAAGAATGGATTTTGGGAAGAGGACTACAGGGCATTCTCAGGGGCTGATCTGCCCTTGGGATTCACTCCCTGGACACTTACAGGAAGGGTTACACAACTGACCTCTTTGGCTGAAACCTCCCTCCTCCCTCCCCCAGCCCCCCCATAATTACACTCTTATTTGATGGGGCCGACAAAGAGCAGTAGGCTCTCTTCTAGTGTTAAGGAAGTCCTTTTCTTTACATGTACACACTATTACATGTCCATAGTAATAATAATTCTAATTTGTCTGTGACCCGCACTGAAGACTACTTTAAAGATATATATCTCTGCTAAACTATTTTATGAAATCTTTACAAGCAGTGTATGTATTGAAAGAATTCAAAAGCTCCAGAGCGCATCACAGCTAAGGTTGTTACTGCAATGTGTATGTGATTATTTTTTGTTAACTGACTAGAGGAGTGATGAAATATTTATTCATAAAACTTCAGCTCTATGTTTCCATTCTTGTTCATGCTGCTATCACTTACACCTCTGATACAATAGAGTAGGGCGGTAAAAGGGAGGATTAGCTTGATTCTTAGCTTTATTAATGATGCTTATATAATTATTTTATTAAGGTCCTTATTATTTAAGATTAGCTTTGACTGCTGTGAGAGTAATTTATGTAAGTAAAAAGAAGGGGCTGGAACTCCTACTCAATTTAATATTGATAGCTTTATCTGGATTTAAGCCACTGTATCTAGGATCCAAATGTGAGCCAACCTCTGACTGCACGTGCAGGATATCTTTTTGTGAATTTGGCACTATTTCATTGTTTGTAGTAGTCCTGCAAGTCTAGATAGTTGAAGGTTCATTCCCTGTGCAAACTGACCATCTGCTCTCAATAATTGCAAATTCACTTCCAGCATTAATAAACTGTTTCTGTGTTCTTGCATGTTTCAAAAATGCCTTAGGCAACTGCTCCTTCCTCATATGGAAAAGTCACGGCAGCTGCGGGATTCACAAGGACTTCAGTGCTTGTCTCTTGCTACTCGCAGCAAGTCGCTAAGTGCAAATAACTTTTCTAACTGCCTAATAACTGCAAACCTATTAAGTGTAACTTCTGTGACAACAGAAAAAAAACTTCCTTTAAAAGAGGCCTAATTGGATTTAAGAGTATGTGAACACCTGTGGTTGTTCTCAGGGCCCTGAAGGAATTGGAATATGTTAGAAGTCAATAAGAGATAATGTCCCAGCTTCCCCTCGAGTGTCGCCCCGAGGAGCTGCACGATGTTCAGCCAGGCTCGGGTTGGTAGCATGGGGTGAGGAGGCACCCCTAAATCTGCAAACATCCCCCGTGCCACCTTTTTAATGGAGAAGAGCCTCACAGCGCTTCCCACACTTTTCCTGTGCTAGCAAATTAATAGTCCTGGCAAGGAAAAACCTGTCTTCACAAATGCCTCATAAATGCCTGTCTTCACATTTGTCTCATACTTCTTTAGCCTTTTTTGGCAAAGGAGCACTTGCAGAAAGACCTGAAGGTACTGTTTGCACCCTGTGTCGGCTAGGGCCGCCTCGGCTCCGGAGCAGTAGTCGCAGGGCCAACCTGGTGCCCAGGTTGTGATGCCAAGGCTAGAGTGAGCTGTACGCCATCCACGGGGTCGCCAGCAGCCCACGTGCGCAGGCCACCGGCCTCCACCAGCAGCCAGCAAATGCTAGCAGCCTGGATCTCTCTGAAACACCCTCTCTCCTGGACTGCAGTACTTACCAACAGCTCTAGTCAAGGATCCTTGCAAAAGTAGGATGCAGGAGCAGAAATCTTTACAGCCCAGAACCACCCACGTTGTGTATTTGGGCACAAATTGCTGGTCGTTTGCAAAACACAGCCGTCAAAGCGTTGCTCACTTTCTGCGTAGCACCTTACTGCTTTGAGGTCTCTTCCCACAAACCAGCAGGGACTTAAACCCACAGCCCTGAAATCTTAATAGAATATATGACCACAAGGTTACCAGGTACCTGAGGCCATTACAAAGAAGAGGAATAAATATACATTTTCCCTAAGGTCATTGGTTATTAGTGGGCTGCCCTGAAATTTCATTTTAGAAATAGTGCGGCTTAGTAACGCAATTTAATGACCTATGGCAAAACTGAGGGAAACATGACAGAGTTCGCAGAAGACGCGTAAGTATTTAATTAATCAAGGCAGCTGAAGATTAAGGAACTTAACCAGGACATGATTAAGCTAGGTATATGAACAGCGCAATAGCAGATGAAACGCAAAATTGCAAAAGCAGGACAATCAAAAACTGCGAGGAATAATCTGATCGACATTTTGTAGGTTTCTAGATAACCTGTAACAAATCAAGTTTCCAAGAAGACATTTAACTCCGATTTTCAACTCTAAGCTTTGTGGGTGCCATGTTGCTCCACCTTTTGTGGAAGTCACTTTATCATGTTCTCCTACAACAACGTAGCTGTCCTGCTGCTGCTCTGGACAAGTCTAATCTCCACATTTGTGCTACTTTTTCTATGTTAGTCACTCAGAGGTGTAAAAAGATATGATCTCTGAATAACCCAGTGAACCCCAGTTTGAACTCAGTTAAAACCAAGGGAATTGAGTTTTTGCCAGTATATTTTATTTTGGCTTACTGAGAAAAAAAGAAGAGCCTGTACTATGCATACAAATAATTTAGTGCAAACACAAGAACTTGTTCAAATTACCTGGGCCTGAGAGCAGTCTGTTTTATTAGCTAACTTGGGGCAAGGTGGAGGTTGGAAGAGAAGAATTTTTTTTGCAGTTTATGTTCCTATCATTTGTATTTACTGCCTTTTTTAATCAAGAGGAATGCTTATATCATATGGAGCCTATTCTCCACTTGCTTTAATTTCTGCGGTGGCTTATGCTGTGCCCTTGGGTAATATCTGGGTAAATTGTTTGTCTGTCACATGTGTATCCTCTAGCTTGCCCCTGTGTCCAGCCCACATCCTAGTTTGCCTCCTTGGCCAGCAGGCCCTGGTCCATTCTCCGACTTGCCCCTCTGGGCTCAGCTCCTTGTGTATATGTGTTTGCTGCTTTCGTTCTCCGCATAACTCTGTTCATGAAATCCTGCTCACCCTTGGCATCATTTCTGTGGACTGTTACAGCTGACCAGACTCCAATGCAGTTATGTGGTACTCAAAAAGAATGATTAATTTAAAAAGTGGCCCATTATGTTCCACTACTCATTGTTTATGGTCGTGTTGTCATGAACGAGTCGCTTCTCTCCAGCCAACTTCACTATGCACTCCTCTTCCTCTTCCTCCTCCTCCTTGTCCCAGGCACCCTGCAAGTTTCCTGTTGCAATGGAGAGCAGCTGGCTGCCAACTGTGCGGGCGTCCTGCTATTCGCGCTGGCCTGCCAAGGATGGAGTGCGTTGCTTTAAGACCACGGTTTTAGGATTTCAATGCTCAAAGATAACATTTCTCACTTTAGGTTTTAATGCATTTTCCATTTCTCATTTCCTTTTTATTTGGTTCTGAAAAAATCTTGGTTATAAGAGATGTAAGTGCTTCACGGCCTCTAGTGGGCAACAGCTAGAGTTGCAGGAATTTTTAGCCGATAAATAAATCTGTGGAAACTTTTTTTTTTAAAATCAGTATACGTTTTGCCTGGTTTCCTATGGAAATAGGGCTTATGAAGACTCTCTTTCTTTTTATGTTTTGTCTCCACTTCCCACCCTCAGTAACTTTGGAGCCTATTGCCTGACTTCAACTAAATTTGACAGAGGTGCAAGGATTTCAAAAATAGTTCCTTTGCATTTTGCGTCAAGACAAGTATCTGAGTGAAGGGAAAACTTGTAACACTCTTCGTAACAGAAAGGCTATTATAGTGCAACCTCACACAGCACGAGATACCAGAATATCTGCATGGGAGAGAGATTATGACAAAACTGCTTGGAAATCCATTGTGAATCAGGCTAATTTGTGTGCTCACAGAAGTCCTGACCTTTGATTTCATCTGATAATTTGGTTAGTATAGCCTCAAAGAGCATTGTGCCTCTTATATGACACTTGTCAGATAATCCTGTTGGGAATGGCAATGCAAGACATATCCTGTTGCTGGTACTGCCCCATATCATTACAGAATATTTTGTACTTCATTACTTATAAAACTAAAAGGAATGTTTGAGAGAAAGCCTGATTCCTATATTTTCTTTCTGTTTTTAGTTTACTCATTCATATTGCTATATAACAGCAGTCATTAAAATATAGCAAATAAAAATGAAGTTCGTAGATAGGCTCTTCATGAGAGTTTGGACAAGCCATTCCCATATGTTAAGAAGAAAATTGATATGAATATTCCTTTGACTGTGGAATTGTGTGGGATAAATCCTTTAGGTTACTCAAGATGGAAAAAAACTTGCCTGAAAAATAGTTGTACACATCGTACCTTTTCTCCTCCTTGTTTTTGCTTGGCTGTAGTAAAGAAGAGAGAAAAGATGCAACTGGACCAGAGGTGCACTTTGGGTTAATCCAACAAAATAGGCACTCCTTTATGTGAATGAGAGGAAAGTGTATTGTCTTCTTCATTACCTGTACCACTTTTGTAGCAGTTCAGTTTCCTTTGAAGATCCCCTTTTCAAGTCAGATGTTGGTTACCTTGCTTTACTTACAACATCTGAAAAAAATCTTTGAACATAGTGAAACTGTTCGTGTTTTGGAAGCTGGTCTGTAAGTGTCCCTGAAGTGTTTAGGATCTAACTTCTCATTTTAAGAGCACTTATTTCTAATGTGTTATAAACACTTTAAATGACGGAATTACCGATAATGACTTTTCTGAGTTAGTACCATGAATGCCATGCCTGGGAAGGTTGAAAATAACTAACATTCAGCCATTTGGCTTTGTACTTGAGTACAGAATATCTTGCAGAGGTTTTTTTCTGTCCTTTTTCCTAAAAATGATGTTTGAAAAAAAAAACATAAAACCACAGTGTGACCTTTTTGTGCTAAGAACTCTTTGTTGCTTTTCCAAGAGAGTTAGGGGAGGACAAGGCCTCCTATGGCATCATATTCTCTTGGTACATGAAAATAGGCCAAGTTTGGACCATTTTACAGGCTAGCAGAATTATGTAAATGAAATCAAATCTCATTGTTTCTGACTTAAGAAAAATGCCTTCTCTCTGTTCCCTTGTATTCTGACTCTTCATTTCTAAAATCCTTTGCCTTGGCTGCATCAGCTGTAGATGACAGCCTCACATATCTGGGTATTTTCATAGCACTAATATAGGTAATCGAGATTCTTAAAGTAAATCTTACTTTGGAAGAAACAACTTTGGGAGAATCCATCATTTGCTTTGCCCAGAGCTGCCTAATGTACTGTCAGGTTTTATTTTTCTTTAATTTTTCTTGTTCCCCTCTGTAAAGCACACTGAAAGATCTGGAGGACTGTGGTGATAGAAATATGATTAGTAAAGCTTTTTGTGCATGTGTGTGCACTCATGCATGTGATGAAAGAAAAAAAATTGTCAATAATGTAACTTACAAAACCAGCAAACATTAGTTCTTTGAGTTTCTGAAAGGTCAGAGAGACAATGTTTCATACCACAAGCATACTGAATTGTGCTCAATACTACTTGCTACATATTTCAAAAAAGAAAAACTGTGTTATGAAATAATCACAAACCAAATTTCTTTGCTCTCTCTTCAGTGGGCATGAGTATAGGCGAATCATTTATTCCCTGGCACTGCTAGCATTGAGAATTCATGTCCATTCTTATGACCGCTTGTTCAAAATAAACCTTAGATGTGTTGATTACAGCATAATTAAGTTGCAAAGCAGTTCTTCAAATGAACTGTCATCATGTAAGCATTTTTTCTGGTGATATTTGTGAAGACTGAGTTAGGAGTGTGCAGAAAGACTTTGTCTTTCCCGTTGCTTAGACATAATCTTCACCTGGTAAGTAGCACCTTTGTGTTAATGAGCACTCACCATAAAATCTCTGCAAAATGCATGATATGCTGCAAGACATTAGGTAAGCCAATAGCCTTGTTCAGAGTTGTTTTCGTTGCAGGAGAAGGCTAGAGGTCTTAGGTCTTATGGCTTATTGGTATTGTGAAAACTTTATCTTTTTGGGAAAAGTGGAAGCAGAGATGCTTGGACACTTGTTTTCTCCAAAGGTCAAGACTGCACTATTATAAGTAGTAAGGAACTTGTAGCAGGATAGTTGTTTTGTGGAGAGTTTTGTTTATCTGTTCTCTTAAGTATGGTTATGAATTTTTCCATATAACTATAACAATTAGCATTGCCATAGGGTAATCAAGGCCTGGCATTCTTCACTCAATGCCTTTTCTACAAAGAGGCTTTCAGATGCTAAAAGCATTCTAGCCCTAATTAAAACATTTCTACATTTAGAGGCTCTTTATTTCTGTTCTGGAAATATATTTTGGTCAGACCGTAAGAAAATTAGTATCAGAAGCATGTAAATGTTTAAGATGCCGTATATTGTACTGCATTTACCTTGATATACTTTTATGTAGTTTCAGATTCTGTGTGTTCATAAACAGAATGTTTGGGAATATAGTAGTCTTGTCAGATAAATTAATGGAAATAGTCAAACACCTGGCATTGAGATATGATGGTGGAAAATCTATGCTTAGGGCTACCACACAATCAGGATGTTAACTACAGCTCTGGTGAGATACTGAAGAAATTTCACCCTGGGCAACAATCGTACCTGATTTCAGAAACTAAGCAGTCAAACTAGAGCAGTATTTGGAATCCAGCCTTTAAAGTTTTAGGTAGTACAGGATGTCTTCTTGAAGATGTACTATTCCGCAGGTCAACCTAGCACTTGGCTAGGTATTTAGGGAACACTCCGTTTCCCTAGGTATTAGTGCTTGAAGCCATTAAGTGTTCCACCATTCTTTTACAAGAGGAGTAATTACATCCTGTCGGCAGAAATTACTTCTACTGTTTAATTTGGAAACCATATTCTTCTCTTCCAGTCTTTTATTGCTGCATAGTACTGCGGCACGCTCTAAACAGCAGCTGTTTTCTGCCCATGGAGGCGGCGGCACTTCTACCTGACGTATGCTTTGTGGAAGACAGTGATGGTGATGATGTCCCTCAGGATGACATTTTAGGTAGTAGTTTACTTGTGACTAAGGTCATTTTAAAAACTGTACGTGCATGTGGCTTCAGAAATCCAGCTTTTCTTCAGCGCAACAGCAAAAAAAAAACCCCTTTCTAGCTCTTTTTCTCTCAGCAGGGGGTATACTAAGCCAGCCCCTGAGTGCATTGGGTCTTGAGACAAATGCTGATGCTGAACTTTCCTCTGTTACTGTGTCCTTTTTAAGCCTTTTATGTACAGAAGGAAATTAGCACTCCACATGATTATTGTCTGTTAGTGGTGTTTTTAATTACTGATTTTCAGGACACCCAATTAACTTTTTGCTGAAAACAAGATTTTTTTTTCCTCCCCTTAAGCAAACCAGTGATTCACATTTTAATATTAACTTTAAAAAAAAATTGACTCATGCAGCAAATCTAAGAATTTTTATTTCTGAGCTCTTTGAAGCATCTGAATGAACTGATGAAGTATTGTACCTCTACCGTGTACTGACTGAACTTCACATTAAACTAAGCTTATGTCATTTAGATACAGAAAGTGACATTTTAAGGCCTCTAGAGTATACTCGCAGACCCTTCGTTCCACAATGTTAGGCTAGCAGGAAGGTGCTGCCACATAGGCCAGAAGGGTGCAGGGAGGAGAGGGACATAACAGCGACCAAGGGGTCTGAACCTGGTACAAACAAGATCTCGCAGGTCAAAGCCTCAGGGAGCAGAGCTGGTGCCCGGGAAAGGAGAAGTGGCAGGAAATGGAGCTTGCTGAAGAACATTTTAAACAACCAGTTGGGGAACGGGATACGATTTATCACCCAATTCAGTCAAACCGTACCAAGCTGCTTTCAGCTCAGCTCAAGAAGCTCCTGAGCTTGCAACAAGGCAAATAGGTTAGCGATTGTCTTGTAGTGTGATGAGTAAAGCAGAGAGAAGCAGCTTGACTTACATAAGTGAGACTCAAGCTGTAGAGTTTAGAGTTGAAAAATATTTATATTGGCTATTAAAGGGAACACATGTGACACAGAGATATGCCATGTAAGCTACAGACTTTTTCCACCAGCAGAAAGGCTCTAAAAAGCTAAATGAGTACTGAATATAAGTGAGAGAGGTTTTCTGAGAAATAAGTTAGGTAATAAATATTTTAAACCTTAAAATGAAGGTATTTTATATGAAAATGCAAAAGTGTATGGCTTGCTCATCTAATAGTGATAGTACAGCTGTACTACTTTACATAACCACTGCAATAGCAAATGAATGGCAAATGCGTCAAGATCCCTTTGAGAAAATGACAGTGTTAGATAGGGCATGTAGTGCATGAAAACTGCCCAGGAAAATAATTCAAACCCAACAAATTATCATTATAATTTCCTGCTTTAGATAGATATTTTTCAAACTACTTTCTTGTTTTGGTTTTGCCTAGAAATATCCATTGTGGTGCAGAGTTGCAAATGCAAGGATATTATTTTTCCTTTCCCCTTGTTCCCTTCCTTTTTTGCTAAATGTGACAGGATGAATCATATCCGTGTTACCCACCACATTACACTTCCTCATCTCTGTAACTTTTCAAAATTTCATAATCTTTAGGAAAAGTGAAAACATTTATAGGGGAAACTCAGACTCACACGACCTTTGATTTTTTATTTTACTGAACTCCAGCAAAGCAAAACTGATTATTGTTAATGCTGTCTATATATGCATATATATTCCTGGGTCCAGGGTTTCAGAGAACAGTTCTAATTCTGAAGCATATTACAACAGCCACAGCTAGGAGATGACGTTTCCTGACACCAGCGTTAAACCTGGTGTAGAAGGGAGAGAGCACTCTCAGTCAGTGGCCTCCAGCACTGAAAGCAGCACCTTCCAGATGGGGTTGGCACTGTCCTGGTGGCATGCAATGAAAGTTTTCTCCCTTCCTCTGGAGTCTTCCAGAGACTTCGGGCTAGACTGGGATGTGCAAAGCCTAAACTAAAGTAAAAAGGGATCAAAGGTAATTGGCAAACGGTGGGGCAGAAGCCTGAGTGCAGAATGGGGCACTGGCTCTGTGTGCTTTCCTTCTCTGAGCAGCTCAATTTGCAGTAACGCCGCAGTTATCAGTTGCATGAGCGCATGATTAAAGGACAGCAGCAGGAAATATCTAGTGTAATCTGGGAGGTTGGCAGTTGGGAGCGACAGAGGAGAACAAAGGCTTGAATGTATTTGCAGATTAGAAAATAATTACAAGTCACTCACAAAATGTGGCCTAGCAAGGCAGTGCAACCCTTGGCTCTATCAGGCAATGTATTCTCACAGGGGAGCAAAGTAAGTGGCGCAGTGTGGCCCCATCTGCAATATTGTGTTCAATTCTACTTCCCCATTTTCTAGTCTGAATTTAGCTGTCGTCTGTGGATTCAGAAAGGTTGTTACAATCAGAGGGGAAATAGCTTATTTGACCAAAATGACTGAAACAGTGAGCCATGTTTTAGTCTCCTGTCAGCAGGCAGAACAAAGTGCAAGAGGAACAGGGCTGCTCTCATTACCTATAATTAGAGGATAAGTACTGGTGAGGAGAAAAAAACTCTTTGAACTGCAGGACAGTGTTGGCCAAAGAATGATGTGTGTAACCTGGCACAGAACAACCTTGAACTGAAAATTAAGTTCCTGATCATCAGAGGAGTAATGTACCAGAACAGTCTCCCAAGAATAGATTTAGGGAGAAAGTGTCGGTCTGGACCAGGATGAGTTAATGGTGAGGATGGTACAACACGAATGAATGCCTTACTTGGAGACAAGACTTGCTGATCTTTCCCACACGGTGTGCTTACACCTCTTTTTTTCTTCTCAAGAGGCTCAAGGTATTTCTAAATTTAACTAGTGGCTCCTACCTGCTGTCTTGCAAAAGCAAATTCTGACAATACGAATAAATAATATGCTCTAGTTTTGAGGTGCAAAATGTAAGACTTCTGTTAGTTCTCTTTGCCACATTATAAGCAAATACATTGTACAGTATGAAAGTTGATTTTATGGAGTACCTTTAATCTATTAAAGCCCTTCCCTTAACAGCCTCATGGTAGAAGGTTCACAGTGTTAAATTTATTCAGTTCCAAAACATAATCCTGGGACAAGTAGACACAGCCATCCTAGATACACTGAAAAGGGAGAACTTTTCTTTCTACAGCTCATTGGGGCGAAAATGGCAAATAATTCATTCCTCCCCTCCTCCTTCTCCCCAGTGCAGCTGTAACTATTTGTGAGTTTGGTGTTTCAGAATGGCCAGAAGAGCAAAGAGGTTGGACTAGAGACCACCCGAGGTTCTTTTGGACCTGCATTATCCTGTAGTCCTATGATTTAGCTTTCTTAAGGGCCAGGCAGGGCAAACTTTCACTAGAGCCCGTGGAGCTCGACTGTACTTCCATCACCGACTCTGTGAGCACTGAAGGTCCCTGGCTAGAGTCCTAGCTCCTTAAAAAGGAGCTTCTTACATTAAGGTACAAGGTCTTTCTTTGACAGAACTTTAGCCACACCAAAATGTATGTTCACATTTCTTCTGGTGATTCCCTAAGTATCAGCAGAGACATTTAGTGGGTTCAAAGGCCCAAATGAAGATCTGTGGGGCACAATATTCTCTTCATCCATAGATCTTTCTTGGCTGCGGCTCACATCATTACCAAAAGAATAAATCTGTACATCTCCGAATCCTTCACTTTACATGACTGCTTATAAGGTACCTACTCTTTATAAATGGTAATTTATAAGATATATATACATGTTAATTTATATGGAGAGAGTAATTAGTAACATATAACCCCTTGCACCTGACCTTCAGAGTCACAGTTTGGGAAGAAGTCTCTGATTTTTATATTGAAGTCTGATGTAGAAACCTGTCTTAGCAGATCTCACAAACTATTCAAGTTTGATCCTGTGAACTGAGTGTTTGTTAGCAGCAGGAGCAGGTCTTCCCACTTAGTTTCATCTCGAAGGAATTCAGTGCACTGTCTGAAACCAAAGCATAGTGAGGAAGATGTAGAGGAGAGTGAATATATTTCTTTTCACTTGCAGCGTGTTTTTTCCTTGTTATTCAGGAGATGGTCAGAAGTCTCAGGGCAGAGAAAGAACAAATCCTGTCCTGTGTGCCATAAATATTACTTCAGCCAGTAGACAAAATACTCAGTAAAGGTCCTTGGAAGATCCTCCATCCTGGGTGTATATAATGCACGTCACACGGTGGTATTGAGCCTTTAATTGTCTCTTGCAACCTTTGCTAGAGAGATTCAAAATTCTGTTATTATTCAAATGGGTATGTGCTACTGATTGGCCTCATTTATGGATTTTCAAGTACATTTTAAAGGTCAAACAAGTAATTTTAATCAGTCATGTGTGTTTTGACAGCTGATAAGTAAGTATTGAATGTACAACAGCACCTGGAAAGCAGATTAATTATATTTGCCATTACATATTTGGATCAGGCGCAGGGATAGTGCTTCTGCCCTGCTCATTTCACTCCCATCATCAAGCTGCTGGCATTGATCAGCTAGTACATCCACAGGAGAGCACTGTCGTTGCAGCACTTCAAATCTGAGTCACAGCTGCTTGGCCAGGAGCCCAGGGCCTGTGTCTCATGGCTGCTGGTTGAGAGAGCAGTAGCTGCATCAGAGTTGCACTGCCCCCAGTTAAGAGCATTCCTGGCTACTTAATCTATACTGTTTTCTTCCTGGCTAGTAACAATTTGGAAATTTGTCTGGCTTAGTTGTCCTCAAATTCTTGTGTGCAGACCACGTAATGGTGGTTGTGGAGAGCTGTCAGATCACAGGATTTCAGCCAACTATCCTCAGCTACCGTCTGCAAAACTGTAATCAAGGAAACAGAAAACATTTTCACGTTTCCACAAAACTCCCATCACAGACTGGGAGCAAGGTTTGAACGTGGAGGGTATAATATCAGCTTCTGCCATATGAACTAAAGGACTGACTGTATCTCCTACTGGGAGCAGTAGTACATACGGACAAAGGCAACAAGGCTGATCAGCAGAGACACTAAAGGATTAAACGGGATACGTGAAAAATATCTATCATCTGTGAAATCATCTTTCATGTGGAAAAACTGAACCTGCAAGAACTATGGGGCATGTAATGAAATGTTTTGACAGTAAGTGTAAACAGGCAGAAGTACTTATTTTTCAGATTTTTCCAGTACATTTTTGGAACTCATTGTGATTCAGTGTAATTGAGTGCCAATGTATAACTAAGCTCATAAAGGGACCTGGTCATTCATAGCAGGTTGGTACTAAGCATTGAAGTCCTGCTCCATCATCTGGCTCAGGAAGCCCCAAAATCCCTGATTACTGGAAGTCGAGGGACGCACCTGGGGAAAAGCCACCTGTGGCATGTGCCAGTCTTGTACTCTTCCCTAAGCCACAATCAGACATGACCCTAAATGCATCCTTGATCAAGTGTGTGATGGCAGCTCTTTTGTTTTTCAACGATCATCAGTTGAACTAGCCATAGACAGCGGTCAGGGGATTGCGTTTGCCTCGGGAACACGATCAGTTGTTAATGAGAAAAGCAACTGTTTTAATCATCAGTGGGAGGGCAGAGAGCCCTTCAGACACACTTTCTGCAGGATGTGGCTCTTGCTGGAGAAAAATCTGAGAACCCCTGGACTTAACAGCTCATTCAGACTGTATCCAGGTCTGCCTGGTAATTCGTAACTTCTGCAGCGCAGTTTCTTGAGACGCTCTGGAGGGTGGAAGATTAAGACATTGTACAGTTCACAGAAGCTCAGCTCTGTTTTGCTCTGTTCGTGGGAACAAAGTTCATACTGCTATTTTTATGGTACCACCTTGCATTTACTCTTTCTTAAACATGATAATGAGTTCAATGCTGTATTGCTGTGCGGAAAATAAAAGTATTTCCTGCCTACACTTCAAAAGACCTGATTTGATAGTAAAGGCTCTTTCTAGCTGAGGGCTGCTAGCCCGAACAGTATGCGCTCTGGGTTAGTCTGTCAAAAAGCTCTATACTGTAAATGTAAACTTATCTTTGTAAAAATGGCAAGCCCCTGTTCAAAGCAAAACATTATATAAAACAATTCACTGAGGCAGTATGTTTTACCATATTCTCCCTCTGGAACAGAGAAGAGTTTTGTGTGACATTAATCAGCTTCTAAGCCCTGAAGGTCACAATTATCTGGCCACTATTTTTCAGTATTAGTGATTTTAGTACATGATTAACTCTCACGCGTGCATCATTAAGATGAGGAATTGTTTTTGAAGTTTCAAATAGAGCACCAGGTCTTAGCTGTAGTATTTGACATACTTGCTCAGCCACTGTTAAAAGGGATGATTTATAGAAAATCCAGCTGTGAGTTTTCGTTTCTTCAGGAGCAGGAGGCGGGACTAGAAACCAACCTAAAACCAAGCAGAGCATTGATCAGACTAGAAATGATGTAGAGCACAGCTCCACAGACAACAGCCAAGCATCGTGGAAGTATTAGCTGGCACAGATAACGAGGCGGAAGCTGCACTCAGTGACAGAGAAGCCATCTGTCAGCATCTGAGCCTCAGATTGCAAGAAACCGGAAAATGAAGTACAGAAGACAGTGATTTTGGTTCAAAGGTACAGTGAAGCCTAAGGATATTTGTAGACAGTAAGTTTCTATACTGTAGCAGTGATGTTTAATACAACAGTACTGTTTAATAAAGCAAGTACTGTTTGGAAGGGCTTTTCAGCTTTGAAAACCGACATCATTATCTCCTTTATAAAATAGTTTTTACTTAGAGTTTATTTTTAAGATGTAAATAAGCTTATCTGTTTGAGGTGGCTTGTTTAGAAAACTTGTAAACAAACTTTAAAACTGCTGGTGTCCATCACTTCAGAGGGTGGTTTTGTTTGATAAGGTCATCTCCTGTCGAGGATAAGATTTGTTTGTAACCTTTCTGAAAAATATCTTAGGAAAAAAAGTCTGCTTTGGCCTCATGTGAGGTGAAAAAGGGTAGGCAAGAATATTTATTCTGGAAAGGGGAAAGGAGTTCCCACCCAAATAGATCTAAACTAACTGGAACTACAGCATATAAACACCCTGAGGCTAAATTCTACCCACACTTACACTGAGGTAAGTCAGGTTTAAGTCTACTGCAGTTAATAAAATTGCTTCTATTTTAATTAAGGATAGAATTTCGTTGCACCCTTCTTAATAAAGAGAAAGCCCCATGATTCTTTCCGAAGTGTATTTTATGTTAGCAGATTATTAGGGGCTTGCTTTAAAATTCATTAAAATTAACTGTAAACTCATATTGTGATACATCTTTTGTCATGTATTTGTATCCTTCATTGAAATGAGTACAAAAGCTGCACGAGATATGGTAAGCAATCCTGTTATTTCTTGTTAGAAAGTTTCTCAAATAAGGTTTGCGCTGCTCATAGTTTCATGCTCAGTTCAGTTCAGTGGCTTGTGGTTGGTGCGACGTGCTTTAATTTTCAAAGGTTTGTGAAGCTCTAGTTGGCAACGACAAGGTGATATTAGTTATAGCAGACAAGCATGAAAGTTCTGTATAAGACCCCAGAACGTTGTATGATTAGGAATGAAACAATTCTATTATAAATTGTACAGAAAAACTACTCTCGTTGCAAGGGTTTTAATATACTAGTTGCTCTGTGCTAGAAGTAGAAGCATTGGCTGTTGACTGGGGAAAAAAAAAAAAGACTCACTATTATGGCCCAATATGGATGACAAAACACTGTAGCATGTGTGGGAAAATGGCTGCAGTCCAATGTCTGGAACCGTTTATCTTCTGGTAGAGTCTGGAAGATGACTGTTTTATGTATTTTACAGAAATCCCTGCTGATTGATTTCATTTACTTAGGGGGAGGGGGCATGGTGGCTGATGACGGGGACAACTGGAAAAAAAAAAAAGTGGATTCTTTACATTATCCTGACATCCTGTTCTGGTTAGGGTTGTTGGCACCTTTAAAGGAGTTCGTACCATCGTGGGCAATCCCATGCATCTTGCTGCTGCTTTTTCCGCTATGCCCTGTCAGATTTTTGCTTCTTATTTTCTGGTCTCAGTCAGCCAAAAGTTGTGGGTTCTGCTTCCCAGCCCTTTCACTAGCGTTGCCCTTTTCCTGACAGCAGAGGATAAATTTTGGATATTAGTTGCAAAAAAGCTGAAGGGGAACGGGCAGAAATTGATACCGTTCTGTGTAGCCTGCCAGTAGCTTGGCTGAGAGTGGGCACTGTTATTGAAGAGGGAGGAAAGAATTCGTGACAAAAACTGAAATTTCCTGTCAGTGGAGAAAAGTCTGTTTTTAGCATGCAGGGCTTTCTGAAATAGCTCATCCCGCTTTGGCACATGAGTTCTGTTCGCTGAGATGATCATACAGTTCTCTTCTGACGTTTGTTGCTAAAATAGCCACGATTTCTGGTGTTTCTTTATTTGTAAAGAATAAAGGGCTTGTCAAGCACAGTACAGACAATAGGGATACGCTGTACCCATTTCTACCTTACCTGTTATTTTTGTGTGTTATTTTTGTGCCTGCCTGTCTGTCAAGGTGTTTGCCTTTAAATCAATTAGTCTCACATCATGGCATGACAGTCACAGTGCTTGTTACATACCAGGCATATCTACAGACATTTACTTTCATGTTGCAGAGAATCAGTGCCTACATTTTCATATGATGAAACAAGAATGGGGGCATATATTCGCTAGTCAATGCACTGCTACTGTTTGGAGGTTTAACAAAAAGAGGGGAAACTGGACTTTTTAGATGACAGCACTACTTCATTTTATATCCAGAAATCGATTGACAAGGCCCTCTGCTCGTGGTCACAATGCCATGTGCATGCAGGGTCAAATAGAAAACATGGAGAAAGGGAAAAACAGTGCACCGATCCCATCACACCCAGTTCACCATTTATGCCACTTTGTACCATCACGACATTATTCATTGATAGAGCGGGAAAGAAAAAAAATGCCCTACTTTACCCCCAACAGCCAAGGAAGATTCACATATTTATCACATATTTTTATCAGACTGATAGGACCCAGTAAGCCTTATGTTTAAACAGTATCCCAGGTATTCAGAAGGGTATAAACCCTTCTGAATATCTTCCTATGTTATTTTCCTTCAGTGTCTTTCAGTCTGTTGAGGTTCTTTGGCTTCACTGGTTGTCACACTGTCTTCATGTGTGCTCATTTTCCGTGTCTATTTATTTGTTGAGGATATGCTTACGATTATCAGAACATCTCTTTGTTGGTCATGTGTTGACCTCTGATTTGTAAGTTTACAGGAATTTAGATTTATCTTAACCTTTTCTGTTTCATTATTTTTTTCATCCTTCTTTTAAAATACTACATGTTTTGGTTATCCTCCTACTGAGCATTCTTCTTACTGGGACTGTTCCAGGGAGGTGGCCAGTTATGGTCTTGATTAATTAAGTTGGAGCCTTTCCTGCTTTTTGGCAGATTTAATCAAGGAGGACAATTTTCATGTGATTAATGCAATAGGTTTCAAGATACCAGTTCTTTCCCTCAGATATGCTACTGAGCTGCCATATGACACAGAGCAAACCTAACGTCCCTGGGACTTCTCCAGAAGATCTGCGTTTATCATAGGGTTCTTGAGGTGCACTGTCCTCTTCATTGAGAGGACTCCTACTGAGATAGTGCTGGTAAAAAGATAAAGTGTAAGTGTGTGGTATATTGTTATTAAAAAAATTCGTTCTGTCTCTAAGCTCATTAACTAGACTGGTCCATTTTATCAGTTTGTTTCCTCTTCTAACAAAGCTGCATTTGACATGTAGTTGTCCCTGACTTTCTTTAATTTTGCGCTTGATAGAGGGCATGAAAGCGGACTAAGCCTGCGCAAACTTATTTTCTTCATCCACTGGGACTGCATTCTGCCAGTAATTCAGAGCAGGTTTGAGGCGCACACCACCACCCCCTCCCCTTCCTCTTCTGGAAGGATCTCTGTGAGCTCTCAGTCCCTGAGGCGCAGTGTGCTCAGGCTGCAGCCACCTCTGCTATGACCAGCACTGTCCCTACACTTTGATCTGTCAGGTGTCAATCAGCCTGGGACTGCTTTCTGCCCTGGGAGATGTTCCTACCTGTTTAGGTCTAACTTAAGACTTTTTTTTGACCTAATGGGGAATCCTGATTTTTCCCCTATCTACCTAAACCATTCTTTTTATAACAAATTTTAGCTCCAGTGACAACAGTGTGTTGAGAGGTTTCATAAGTATGGCAGAAAACATGAAGGACCGAATGAATGCCTCTTTAAGTCTCTTCCTCACCTAGAAACATCCTTCATGTGGCCAGAGCAAAGGTGGAATCTGGGGTGGGCTGCTTCTTGCAGGTAAAAGATCTTGGAATATATTTTACATACATACATACATTGCCCATTATCCTATTTTTTGATAAACCTCATCCTTTTGTGCTTTATGGAATAGTGTATGACAAACATATGCCAAGTGGTAGAACTAGAGCTGCCTCTTGTTTTCATATCAGATCAAGCCAAGTTATTCTTAAAAATAGAAAATTAAAGTTTAAAAAAAAAAAAGAGGAACACCAGATAGGGCGCTCTGCAGGCAGTGGAACTTTATACAATCTCTCACTGAATCTCTGTGCAGGACATACTGCAACAGCAAAACTGTTAACGTACTAAATGAGTTTGGAGCAGGGGCCAATTGAATGCAAGGCATAAATGATTTACTTATTCATTTATAACTCTAACCTAGAATCATGAATTTTTGCTATCCCATAAGAAGAATGACTTTGTGTGACCCTTTAAAGCCACCAGCATTAAGTGGCATTAAGTTGATGGCTACTTGTTTTGTACCTTCAGTGAAAAATTATGCATAAATCAAGTAGGCTTTGCTTGTAATGTACTCATAATCCTCACAAGCAAAAACTCCCACCCAAACCTGGTGATCAAGCATGATTTCTTGAACTCAAAAGAAAGGTCACCTCATAAAAAATATGGCGGTATAATATTCAGGCCACCCAGGCGATTTTTTTTGGCTAGGGCATTGCTTTAATTAAGTGATTGTAAAGTTAAAATAATAATAGGATTTAAGTAGATAAAAGCTAGGGGAGTTACGTTAGACTCAGTTTCCATCCACTGAATGCATTCAGACAAGCTAAGATCACACACTGTTTGAAGAACATTTTTACACAGAGGGACAGACAGGATGGGCTGAGGTTGAGTCCTGAATGTTCTGGGTTTTGTATATTTAAATCAAACCCTTAGCATTGTTTTGTTCCTTAATTTCCTTCAGTTTTGTTGATTTATTGGTGCTTTTGAAAGCAAGTGGACTACATAAAACATAATCATAATGAGTAACATAAAAGCTTCTTTTAAATCTGTGCACATTATATACAAAAGGAAATGACTGATTGAAGGCACTTTTGTGGAGATGATCTTTCACCTACAGGTAAAAACAGTGATAGTTGCCTTTTAAAGTTGGAATTAAGTATGTGATTGCCAATGAGAGTGGAGGTCTTCTGAAACCACTGATGCGGGCAGCCTCAGTTCTTGAAATCCACCAACACTGTCAGTAATTTGGATGGAAAGTGGACGGGAATCTGTGGTCTAGCAAAAGGGGATTGGAGGCTAAAACATCTTAAAGAACGCTACTGGCAGGACTGAGGGCCAAACTAATGTATTTCTGCAAGAAATGGCCTTTCTTCCACTCTAGAGTGACTTTGGGGGGAATGTGAGCACTATGTGCTTTAGCACTTGTTATGCTGGCTCTGAACAGAGTGGGACACTCTGCATGGCAGTCCTTTGCCACCCACAGGCACTAGATTACAGCTGAAAAAGGCACAAAATGGTCACATCTCGCTGAGTTCTGGGGAAATATTTGGAGACTTCTGAGAGTGCTTTTACAGTTTTCTCTACAAGCTGGCCAAGCCAGCAGGCATGGAGGTCGCTGTCGTAGCAGAGCTTCCTTGGCAGCTCTCTAACGTCTTGCTGCCACTGCTGGCTTCACCACCTTGTCCCCGTGTCACTTGCCGCAGCCTCCTCTGGCAGTCCTGCTCTCCCTGGTTCCCGTCTCTCGTACAAAAACCTGCCTTGAGGCAACGGTCACCCCTCTCCTCATGTCCATGGCACACCACGCTACCACCTGTTCCCTTGCTGCAGCACATCCCCAGTCTCCTGGGATCCCTCTTCCCCCTCATACACACCTGCATCCAATGCTCGCAATCCAAAAAGCACATTTCCTCCTTTTTTGCAGCTCACCAGGGCATAACATTCAGATAGTCTTCCTTCCTTCTGTTTCTCCACCGTGTCCATGTGTCCCTGCTGAGATGCACGGTCGTGGCTGCAGAAAGGAAATAGGCCCTTGCTTATTGGAGAAAAAGTACTGACCAAACTGTTTATTTAGGAGATCTTTTATTGCCACAGATATGCATCCATCCATCTAATGACCTATTTAGCTAGCTCCGACTTCTTGATTTTATTCACAGGAATATGCATTTCAATGACAAGAAATGAATGTTATAGATACAGGCGCTATGATACGTACCTCTTTTGTGCTTCTGAGTCACTGAATCCAAAATATAGATGCATGCCAATATTTAATGCTTACACTGTGCATTAGATCTCCATAGACCTGTAGAAACAGGTCTAATTTATACATCCAAATTAATAGAAGAGTTAATCATACATAATAGTCAGTCTTTTCATCACTAAACCCAATGAGGAACGAAGAAACAATTTTGTTTGGATTCTAATTGCTTATACATACTTGAAAAAGCTGCTCCATATTCTCAGGACTTTGTGAAAACACAGCAAGTGTGCAGTTACAAGAATATTTCAGACAGCTGCATAATGCGGTTAACTTCACATTTTAACTCACCTGAAAATTAGGAGCCTGACCCAAATCTCACTGGGAGATCTCAGCTGGAGTTTTTCAATAGACTTAGTGCTGAAAGAGCTAAACTAGCTCATTTTAAAAATTTGTCTGAAAATCATCTCTCAGAAAATAGTCTTGAAAGCTTGGTACTGATAATGGAAATTCCCACAGATCTTTAAAGCAGCAGTTGAACACCCTCACAACTATATAAACACACTATACTGCATAAACAGACTAAACTGTATAAACAATATAAATACATTTATTTTATTCATCCAAGCTTCCAGCCTGAATTCAGCAGACAGCTATAGTTCTGTCTTAATTCCTCAGGCCTGGTTGCTATGGCATCAAAGTTAGAAAAATATCTGCCAGCTCCAGGTGGCTGAGCACACAAGCTGGGCTTTAGATGGGTGAAACATGAGGAGTAATTTGGGGAGCCATGAGGTGGTATCCTAAACGTAACTGGTATTATCCATAGGTTTTGCTAAATGGGCAAGGAATTTTGAACACTGTTGTGTTATATTGTTGGGAAAGCAGGGCTTTATTTAGCTGCAGTACAAGGAGAAGACTGTACCAGAAATCTAGCTTTGCACTGAGAGACTTTGATCATGAAATCAGAAATTGAATTCATATTAAATATAAAATTAGGGATTAGAAGGAGCTGGATGGTATCACCTTTGAGTCACTCTCAACAGTATCTCATTCTGTCATTAGTTCCACTCAGTTCAATGGTATTATAACATCTTTTAGTAAAAGCAGCAGAATTAAGCCTTCAGGTTAAACACTGATATGATTAAAACATAGGTACTGTAAAAAAAAATAAATCTGTTCTCATTTACAGGTTTGCTACTGAGAATTTGTCCTTAGAGAACCACATAATACGAATACGATCTGCAGTTCAATATTCTAATCTTAACTATGCTAAGGATCTATATTCTAATGCTTTGATAGATTTTGTTCCCCCCATCCAGTTGTCACTGTTTGAAGTCACTTTAATAGAGAGAATTAACTTTCATTGAAAGCAATTTTCTCCCAACATTTCCTTGTTTCCAGTAAGAAAAGAACAAGAACAAAGACTACCAAACAAAATACAACTTGTCTAAAATCTCATAAAAGCTTTTACACAAGAATCTATCAAGCCTGGGAAAATATGTGTTCTTTTGTAAAAACATATTTTTCCTTGAAGTCACTGCTAGATTGCAAAAGTTCACATAACATATTGGTATGTGTATGTGTTTATGTAAGACGGACCTCTGTATTTCACTTTCTGATGTCAGTGTTACCCTGGCAACTGTATTTTATTGATTAGTCGAATATATATAATTTGTTTCAGAGCTGCATTGCCTTACATGCTCATTTTTCCTTTGGAGAAGTGGTTTCATTTTGTTATTCCCTGAGTAAAATTATTTTTCTGATATGAGAAAAAGCATTCTTTTGAGTCCTTTTGGAGGAGTTTCTATAATTGCAAACAAGACCCGACAAAGCTTGGTAAACGTGCTTGTAAAGTTGTTGAGCTACGCACATTATATACTGATACATATATTTCTTATCAAAGTGCTTTTGTGGTATCTTTTAACCTAATATGTCTTATCTGATGAACAAATTGGAGATTCTCTCAGTACAGTTCTAGTTATTAGATATTATGTAGTGCTTTTCATCCAAAGATTTCAAATTCTTTTTAATAATACTTCACATAATCTCTTTGAACTAAGTATTCTTCCAGAATTTATTTTACACATAGATAAGCTGAGATCCAGAAAGTTTTAAACTTGCCCTGAAGTCAGAGTAAATCTGAAATATAGTACTGAGAATAGCTCCTGAAACACAAACACCTTCTAGTCGCGTTCTATCTATTATAGGTTTGTCCAGTCTAATATTTAGTTCTTGACTTAATCACAGCAGTATTCAAAGAACCTACTGTCCAACTGTGAGCCCTGTTGTCGTGAGTGCTGCATGTCTGTGAGAAGTCACAGCTCTGACTTGAAGAGCTTACATTTTCCTGCAAACCAGGACGCAAGTAAATGTTACAAGCATTTGTAACGGGAGAGGAGGGGTGGGTAACATTTGTAAGTTCAGATGGTGCCATTGCCTGATGGCCTGCACAACTTCAGTTCCAAATAGTTAGATTTATCGAATAGCTTCCTACTTGTGGCTTAGTCCTTTTTTCCCATTCATTTATTTGTTTCATGGTTTGTAAGTATCATATCATCCAAGAGCAGGCAGGGTTTGCAGCTTCCCAGATCAAATCAGGCAGGGAATTCTGCAGAGGAGCAAGGAGAAAAAACTATGAAGACGGAGGAAAAGAAGGGGGAGGTGTACAAATAATGGATGGGAAAGTAATGGATGTTCAGCCAAATGTTGATGTAAAAAACGTCTTTTTTATAGAGAGCTGAAAGCATAGCGATCACTACAATCCTAATATTAACAATTTACAAATTATAACAGTGATAGTATTCATATGTCATATGGAGCGTAAATGATGGGAATGGGTTGTCAACACACATAGGAAAACAAGTCTGAAAATCTCTAGCACTTTCTTTAAATATAATAGTTCCTGACAATTAAATATTCCATTGGTTGTTATCTAAATATTTATCTGCAGTTAAATTACAAGAAGTCCACAGTCAGAGAAAACCCACGCTCTTCTGTCCTGTGCCTTCAAGACTAAATTATGTTCTACCTTTGAAAAAATGCTTGGTTTCTGATTTTATTCTGTTTTATTTTTGTGGGTAACTGAAAAAAAGAAAGAAAAAAGGGTCTGCCATTGATGGCAAGTGGGGACAAAGACACTATTACTAGATTGTGGTTTTCTAGGCTGTTTACCGTGCTAAGTCAGAGACCACAATGTGAAATCATGTTTTTAATCTTTTAGATTAAAACATTGAACAACAGGCCTTCTTAGCAACAAGGCTCCACCTAACACAGAGCCTCATTTTCTTGCAAGGATCCCGCAGTTTTACATGGATTTTCTGGGCCAGTCTTTAGCAGAGACAACTCTAATTTATTCCAGATGAAAGTCAGGCCCACTATAATTAGCAATACCATGGTATTTGCCTGAAAAATCATGAAAAGCTGGTATTTGTTGAAGAGGCAATGTGTCTTGTGGAGAAGTCAGTCCATTTAATTCAAGCTTTTAGGTACTTGGGGTTAAACAGATGATCCAGTCTGTTTAACATAAAGCTGCTTAAATTCCTTGTACAGTCTAAAGACATCCTTCCAAAGACATGCGGAAGGAGACCATTCCCTCTCTCCGTCCGTCCACCCACCCGAGGATGATTCAGTCTGCCTCACTTAAGTAACTACCCCTTCCGTAGGGAATAGAGAGGAACAATAGGAAATAAATGCTGGTACCTCCAACCAGTTGGGATCCATTTACTCATTTGAAGATGGATGTGACTTATCTTCCTTTCGCATAATAACCTAAGAATTAGAACACTCACCCAGGAGGGAGGAGGTCTTGGGCTCTACTCTGTCTGTGTGAGTTGAGCTCACATATTCCACATTTAACTCAGAGGAGCTAAATTCCTGCCTTTGAAGGATGACCATCCGTAAGTCTCCATGCTTTTGTTTCTTCTGCTTTCCTTTTCTCTCCATCTGCGAAGACTGTAAACTCTTTTAAGGACGCAGTTTATTTGTCATTGCATGCTTGAGAAGCACTGACTGTTATAAGGTTCTAATTTTGGCTGAGGTTTGTAATGAAATGTAAATAATAGTAACACTTGTGCATATTTCTCCCTTCATACCACAAAAAAAAGCTGAATAATACCATTGCCCTGTAGGTGCATAATATGTTTTGGGTTGGTATTGGTAGAAGATGGGCTTTGTACAGCCTTTGGCTGTGATATGGTTGGTGGAATAGAGGATGAGTCTACAGTGATATTGAACTTAGTGTGTATTTAGGGAATGGCTTTTCCTTACTCTTCTACGGACATGACTATTTCCTCATTTCTTGTGGTCTCCCCTAGGGAGGTTTGCACTAGAGCTTAGTAGATCTTTAGGACTGGGAAATACTGTGCACCAGGATCCTTTCTTGCAGTTAACTAAGAAGCTTTCTTGGATCTAGGACAGTACATAGCTCAGGGCAGAGGTAGGTTGTAAAGCTCCTATTCAGTACAGCAGCCCCTTAACATCTTATTATCTTGGAGTTTCTAAAGAAGGAAGCAGTGGGAGGGACAGGGATGTGAGGACAATGCAGTGTATTACTCAGTCACTCCTGCAACACTGGTAACAGAGGCAGTAGTGGTATGATCCTCTTGCTAATCATTCTGGATTTGCAAAAAGTTGGAGCAGCTCGTAGCCCAGTGATGAGCAGTGGTTGACCTTTATTTCCACTGTAGAGAATATTGTAAAACAGAACTAAACAAATTGCTTTCTGAGCACTGACATCAATGACGACTAGTTCCCTAAGGGTTTGGATTCTGAATCCACTAACAGACTCCTTCCCCCTGCCACATTGTCTCCAGAGTCCTTGCTTCCCCCCTTCCATGCTAATCCCCGGATCTACCTCATTACCCCTTAAATATATGTCTGGGAAAGTGGTACATATGCTGTGGGCAGTAGAGTGATGTGCGTTGATAGGCCGTGCATGCTCTTCCACCAACTGTCTGCTGCTTCTCAACATGGATAACGGATCATTCTACAAATGCCTTTCCTTTACTGGAACGCTAATTTGTATGCTTTTCTATACCCAATGCCAACTCTTACCAAACTTACTGCCTTGAGATCTGTGTTTCTCTGCCAAATTTGACTGAAACAGGCCAATAGATTCTGAAATTATATTGCAGTGCAGGTGGGACATCCCTGAGAGACAGCTGAAATCTTAGTTCCTTAGGAAGTCATAGCACAGATATACTGTAATGCAAGCAGAAATTACAGGCATTATGTGGAAATTCGCAGGTGAAGCTCTATGATTTGTTTTGTGGAGACAGGCAGAAAGGAACACATTTTTAGGTTTGCCTTAAAATGTGTGTAATTATTATAGTGTAAAATTGTTTAGTAACTCATCCTAAGGAAAATATGGGAGCCACAGTGTCAATTCATCCTTCATGTATTTCAGCCCAGCAAATGAATATCCAATGATGGGTTTGGTCTGAGCTAATGAGGCATAGTAAATGACTATATAGCTTATAGGTGGCTAAAGTTAAATCAGTACATTGAACCTATAGAATGACAGTTATTTAGTCATCTCTTACTTTGAAACTTTTAAAGGTATTATTAACTCTATGTATCATATTAAATAACATTTAAAAGAGAAAGCAACTTCAATATAAAATTTCAAACAGTGCTAAAATTCATGTACACTCAAGGAGAGTTTTAGAAGTTTAACAATATTACATTGAGCCTTTCTTCTCCTTCTGTATCTCCCTATCCCTGGTTACAAAAACATCATAGCCCACATCTGGTTTCCTTCTTCCGGTTATAAAGAAAAAGATTAACTATGAGTAAGCAAGAGTTTTCCTATTGATCTGGAGTTGGTCTTGAGCTATCCAGGAACAATTCAGCTTCTAACAATACAAGAAAGGCACCCGGAGATGAAGACACTCTTTCTTATTAACTACTCTTTAAAATTAATTTTAATCTTGAAAATCAGATTAATACAAGTTGTTTAATAAAAGCCACAAAAATCAATCATATTACTGTGTCTAAAATGTTTAGCATATGGAGCCTATGAAAGTGCTAATAATTTAGGATTTATCCTTTACTTTCAGCTCTCAGGCAACTTCCTCCCAAAACTATTTTAGAAATTGTTGTGTGTTTGAGTCTGTATAATCATTTTCCTGCTTCAGTTGGTGGTGATCCACCATAGTACACTTAGATACATTTTCAGAATGCCCTTTTGGCTTAGGATCTAGTCAGTACTTTCATCTCTTCTGAAAATGAGAATTAGGAGAGTAGTAGCCAAAGGCTGACTTCAACCTGGCGAGGTTGGTTTCCCCGGGTTCTCCATATATTCAGTAGGTCGATGCTTTCCAGAGCGCAAGCCTCACATTGGATGGCTTTAACTGTTCTGTAGCCTCTCCCTTTCCATTGACTATAGAGGGAGATGTGGGAATTTTAAACTTCCTGCTCTAAAGTTAGCCTAGAAACACGCTGTCACGCTGAAGGTTTTACCCCTAATGTATTGTGTATCTAACCCACAACTTGAATTAGACCGTACTGTGGAAGGGGCCTCTGTCTTACTCCACGTACAAAATGATGTTTGGTTTTCAGTTAACAGCAATTTACATGGATTTGCTACTGAACTGAGTAGGACTTGACTTGTGTACCTCTACACTTCAGGGAGGAAATTTCTGCCTGAAAATATTAATCTCCAGGAGAGCATCCTCTGGTGTTTGCGCAGCAGGACATACAGTTTCTGCATGAGAACAATAATAAAAATGTACCCATAGTTATTATTCATCAAATAAGACTTATTACTGTGTTTTCACAGTGTCAGTTTTCATTGCAGAATCCATCTGGAGTAGAAGGGGTCTCCTCAAGAAGAAAATGCTAAGCACCATCTCGGGCGAGCCAAGTAATACCCTTATCTCACAGGATACCCTTAAGGAGTACTCTTTAAAAAACAGCATAACCTAAAGGCCCCAAGCTTTAATCTGAAAGCTCTTCAGTGCTCATCTCCTAGACTGACAGCAAAATAACCCTTCTGAATAAGTGAGCACAGTATTAAAAAAAGCAATATCATTGTTATTCTTTCAGAAACCTGATAGAAGTTAAATCGTACTTTTGAAAATGTAACTTCTCTGGGTGTGGATAGCGATAGGAGAGAGGCAAAATGTTCATCCACGAAGAAACATGTGTGAGTGAGGAATTTCACAGGTAAAGCATTGTGTATGTTTTCATCAACACTCACAAAATACTTTAGGGAGAGAGTTACTTTCAGTACAGAACAACAGGCCTTTTCATAAACAATGGAAAACAACATTACTAAAAACTAAAATTAATCTCTTTTAGGTTTGAGGGATTTTTTTGCAATTCCCTGCAAAATCTAGTTGGATTCTGTTCACTGCATATAGGGTGAACTACCAAGATAAGCTGTAATTTGAGGCATAAAATTGAGTCAACAGGTGTTTAGAAAGGAAGCAGATATGTCTCAGTTTAGCAGTACAAGAATTGCCTTCAGTAGCACTCATACCCAATGTGTGAAACAAAATGGAAAAACTGTGTTTTTCTAGGGTAGGCCTATTGCATTGCTTCAAAGCCTATCTGCTTTGCAAGAGAAGAGAAAATGTCATCGTTTCTGTATGCTATTATCTGAGCCTTGAAATTCACGCTGGACAAACTTTAAAGGAAAGGAAACAGAAGGGGATGAGGAGGGCTGCAATTTCTACATTGTTGTTTTGCAAGGTCATTGGGGCTGGTACTGCTCAGGCTCTTAGTTTGAAGAAAAACCATAATATGAGAACAGAATGATGATAATTAATATTTTTCTACTACTTTACATAGGCTGAGCATTGCAGAAACATCATATAACTATAGACACTTGGTTATACACAGAGGGAGAGATTTAGTTATTCAAATCTTGTTAATCTTTATGAACACTTATGTATAAATAAATATACATTTGATAGATCATTTTTTCTTTGCAGGAGCAGAGAAAATCAGTCATCATTATCCATGAACTATTCATAGAACTTTGTATATTAAAGTTTTTAGGGCTAAGTTCTGGTATTTTCATTCATATTAAATAGCAACTCACTCTTCGGGTTATGTTGTCAACAGTGAGAATGTCTAGTGTAGTGCTTGCTCCCTGTGTAATATCGTTTTGGAGAGGTCTTGTTACGAGGATTATAACTTGGGGATTTTCTTTAGTTAAAAGAATATACTTCTGACTAATCAGACATACTTTTTGTTCAGTATGCCGTGTACAGTATAACCGTGGGTTATTTAGAAGTGCAGTATTTGCCTAACAGAAATACTATTCTTTCAACAGTAGGCTGTCACGATAATCCATCACATTATTATGACGTAAATAGTCATTAGTTACTCTTAGTCACTGTAGTTGCGTAGTTTCATCCCAACAGGAAGCTGTTTAATAAACAATGTTATTTGAGAAATTGGCAATTTTCTCTTCCATGTTTCAGCTAGGAATATATTCTTATCTTTTCATTCATCAGCATTTTTTCCTCTTCTGCTTTCAGAAACTCATAGTTGTGCAAACCTCTCATGCTAACAAATCTGTAGTTGTTTGAAGAGAACTGCTCTTTAGTATTAATCAGAAGAAATGAGGGTTAACACATCTGGACTCTGCAGCTGATGTTACCATCCAGTAACCCTTACAAATTGTCAAAAGCAGCGTTGTAAAAAATGTCACTATTTCTGTAAACAGGAATGTAAATGATGCTGAGATGCCAACGCTGGAGGAATGTCAGGTAACATTTGCAGAAAATGATGAGAATTTTACTGAGTTGCTGCTGAATAGCCACAGATGTGGCAATGCAGAGGCAGTTAAATGCAAGGACTGGAAAAGTAAGCAATGCATTCCAGCAGCAGCAACTGAAGGCTGATTCAGTTAAAAAATCTCCATCTGAAAACAGAGCTGGAACTGTATCACGAAAACATCTACTTTGGTGTAGAGTAGTAAATTTGCCACCTAGCTGGTCCGAGACCAAAGCAACCTGTTTGGTCAGGTGTATATAAGAATATATTTTTGGAGTGGTTCTGAATTCCAGATTCCTCTAAGGGAGAGCAAATATTAGTCCTGCAGGTTTGAGCAGAGAGTGGATTAGATGAACTTTCACTGTCCACGTTGGCCTTATGTTCTGTGGTTAATTTTAAGTTCTTAGATGATGTCTTTTTAAGGTAAAAACAAGCACAGTCATTTTAGGGAGAAGAAAAAGACATCTGATCAGTTTGTGGGATGTGGCTACAGTTGTTATCAGTCCAAAGTACGCAAGTCAGAGGGAAGTATGATCTAGTTATTCCTGATTGTGTGTTGTGTAAGATCCATTCAAGGAAATGTGACTGCAGCAGTTTGGTAGTTCAACTTTCTTCTAAACTCAGTGACTAGAGAGCAAAGGGAGGAATGAAACTGGACAGAGACCAACTGAAGTGTCTTGATCATTAGTGTAGCAGATGTGGAAATGAAGCCAAAAAATAACAGGGAGTCAGGAAGAGAAAGTGTCTTTATAGAAATAAAAGAGAGAAAGAGCCCAGCAGTAAGGAATTCTCTATTATGTTGAAAATTCAGGATAGCTTAAGAAGGATTTTTTGTTTCAAATCTGTTTCTTATGTAACTAACATTGTGCATACCTTATGGCACAATCCAGCAAAGCAAGCAAGCCAGCAATCTGTAGACCTGCTTAGGTACACAGATTTCAGTGATGCTTATGGATCCGTTGAAAATCCCAGTCAGGAAAGCAAGACAGAGCTTAAAGTATGCAATTGCACTTCCTTAAAGTAGAAGCTTAAATCCGTCTTTTCTGCTTTAGAGAAAGACTTAAATGTATCCCCTGATTGGGACCTAGGTTATAGGAACAGACTGCTATGAAAATATAACATCAGTGGAATTTTCCAGGCCCAGAAGATAATTTAGTGCCCACATACTTATTTAATTTGATTTATGACTTCACAGCCGTGTCTAAGCCAGTACTGCCAAATAACATTTTCTTTAATGTTACTTGTGTAACTTGCAGTTCTTCTTCAGGTATTTGGAATGATGTATAACGTATAAATTAAGTGAAATTTTCATTCTAGAAATAATCAGTCATATTTATATTTTAAAAGTGTAACAAGTTTTTCACAGGATCAGTTTCTAAACATATGTACTATATGCGCCACTAAATCAAGGACCTAAATATATGCAAAAACTACGTAGTTGTATCATACAAAGGGTTTCTTTTTCATAATATCATTGTACTGTTCTGTGCTCCAATAATTTAGCAATTTCATTTAATGAATATCTCCCAGGAAACTAATTAGACAAAAAAAACAACAGTGAATTTGCCCTCAGGTTCCACATAGGTGGGTGTGTTACTGACACCTATGTTGAGACATTTGATTGAAATAACATTTGCATAAATTCCATTTAGTAAGGATACATTCGGCTGATGCCCGTGAATGGTAGGGTGCTTAATCAAACAATAAATAGCAATGCACTTTTAAGGATTGATCATTTAATGTAGGCATTGTCAGAAGAATTAAATATGTCAAAATGTCCTTCTGTTCTTTCTTTTCACTTAAGATAATAAACTGTCACATTCTAAATCTCCTCAGAGTTTTTAATAAAGAAAGATTTCTTCTCTTAATTTGGACAGCTGTGTAATTGGGGTGTTAGGTAATCCTCAAGGGTGTAATCAGAATGATGTTACTAACAATTTTCTGTTTTCCCTGCTTAGTTAGAGCAGAAGGAACAGTTTTAGGCATTTGTAGCCTGTGCTATTGTCTTAAATATCAAGCATTGATCATTATAATGTAATAATTTGGAACCAAATATTTTCAGGTCCCTTGTAAATAGATCTAATTAATTAAGGTTCAGAACATCTATTGTGATAGGTATGTTTATAATCCTTTTAATGGAGGAAGCTCTGATGCACAGGGCTAATTTAACTATTTGCCCAAATCAAATCGTAAAACCAGCAGCAGAATCTGGGAAAACAAAAACCAATAGATCTGACTTCCAGTCTTGACCATTAGCCACACAAAATTAGCTAAGCAAATAACTGCCTAAATCTAGAGCCTAGTTATAAAACGTCGCAGGATCTGTCCACCAGAAATATCCACATTTCATGAAAAGGTAATAGGAGTGACTGTAACTGTAGTTTCATTCACTAGGCACCCAGAACAGAGAATGTGTCCAAAAAGGTGGCCTCTACCTGGGATATCACCATATATTTTTGTCCTCTTCCTGCAGGGCAGGCTGTTCACATTAACCTGGCAGCACGGCCCAATTCCCGGCACCTGGGGAATAGAGGCATGCCGTGGCTGTCCATGCTCTGCTCCCATCTCTCTGTCATGCAATCAGCAGAGGCTGACTGGGACCAGTGACTGTTTTCTTTCTGGTTCCAGATATTTCTGCTGTTGAAGTCAGTGAGATGGAAGAAGACCTCTATCCTAGAAAACTGGCAGAAAAAAAGGGTAATGATCTTAATACCTATACAGTTTCGCTCTTCAGTCAAATGCTATATTCACCATGAAACAGTACACACATCAGCTGAATCAGATTTCCTATTTTTATTCTAAAAAGAGGTAATAGCAGGGCAGGAGTCTAACCTAAAAACATACGCTCAGATATCTTTCCTCAGCAATAAGGGACTTCCCAGTGTTAGCCAGTGTTACTCCAGTGGACTTATACTGCCCTCCAGTTTAAGCGTTCAGTACACGATCAAGTTCCTGTGGTGACACTCTGCAAAAGAGCAACTTAGCTTAGAAATGGTACAGAAAGTTAAACGGAAGTTCAGTCAAGCTGGCTGGCTAAGGCTCGCTGAAGTATCCTGCTAGAAATGACCTGCCTGTGCTTTCTGAGAGCATTTTTCCTGCAAACAGACTATATGCTAATTTCCCTATACATCCTCAGTTTCCACTGTATAATAGCATTAATGACCTTGACAGAAAGCTTTTCCTGGGGATTAATAACCATTTGAAGTTTAATGACCTGAGGCTATGCCTCAGGCCATCAACTCCTCCAAGCTGCTCATTAAATCCTTAGGATACAAAGTCTGCTTCAATCATTCCTGCTCAAGTATTTGCTCAGTGTCACCTAATAACAATATTCTCCTGAGTGTTTCTTCTTTAGAGGCCACAGTGTTGGAAATTTTTCCGTCCTTAAGTCTTATGGGAAAAGAACTCATCATTAATTTTTTAGGTGACTGTGTATTACAAGTCAAAGCATTTACTCAGACTGTCAGTGGGTTTCTGCTGCAATGAACACATTAAAAATGACTAAGACAGACAGCTAAATTCATAAATTGTGCAGGGAAATATTAACTATTTGTTTTAGCTGCTGACAGTCTCATAATCTAAATTAAGATCCATCCTAACATCGGTGGTTTGGCAAGAGGTAATTTATTTCAGAGGTGATGTGTGACAGGTTACTACTTCCTAGCAAACAGTGGCTTCATACCAGCTCTGAAGGACACCCCAAATTCAGATCTAGGTGGAAGGAACAGTATAACAGAGATTGTGTATGCTTGTTGGAGGAGAAATACCATTGCTAGGCCAATTTCTTACTGATGAAGTCTTAAGTCAAAGCTGGTGCATTGTCATATGTTATGTGAAGGGTGAACTTTTTTTTGGGGGGAGAGCCAACATTAGGTTTTTCATTTAAGGCATGATTCTTCCCAGATCCAGATGGCATGGAGCACAACTGGATATTTAGTTAAATCAGTTGCTGCGGTGTTGCATCGTGTTCCTTGTTTATGTGTGTAATAGTAGTGCACAGCATGCCAAGTAGGTATGACACAAACAAATTCCTATTAAAAGTTTCTTCCTAAAGTCTCTAAACTGAAAGAGGTGAAAAGCACAGGGAAGAATGCAATCAATAACAGCTGTAAGAAACCAATAAAGTGAGCAAGGTGCCCAGTTGTGTGTCCACAAATCAGTTTTATTATCTTCACATCAATTGTGAGAATCCTCTGGTGAGGCTTTGCCAGTGTTGTGCTCTCATATTAGCCTCTGTGTTCTGTACTGAGCAAGAGCTTGCCTGGATACATCTAGGCAGAGCTAGGAACAGTGGCCTTACGGCACTGGAAAAGAGGAGATGCTTGCCTTTCTAAGAGGTCTGGTAAGACCAGCCTTCTCTTTGGCGTTAATTTAGAACTAAAGATGCTGGCCTTGTGCTTTGAGCGCATTTTTAGGAAAAGAAAAGCAGTTTTCTGACAAGTTCTAAAATTAAAAACTTCTTGGAGTTGTTCATAAGCTTAAAATACTAAAAGAAAACCTGAATACAAAGAACGTATAGTATCAGCTACAGGGGCGATCTCAGTAAGCACAGCCTAATTTGATAAGTGAGACATAGATATAGCCTAAGGAAACCAGCTGATGCGTTTTGAGCAGGTGAATTGATGAACAGGATACAGATAGGATGAATAACTCCAGTATTTCCTTGCTTGTGTTTGAGATTAGTGGATTCTGAGGTCAGGTAATACTAACTCAATGACATGCTTTGTGCGGGAAATATATGCTCTTTGCAGTAAACACTGATCACCTACATAGGAATGTTCCTGCATAAATCTCAAATCCCTTTGCAAACGTGGGCATGGATCATTTATGCCATCACTGCAAATGGAGAAAATCAGGTGTAAAGAGATGAAATTAATAACCTCAGGTCACACAGTGCATTGACAGGGGATGTCTCAAGGAAGAATCCATTTCATCTCACTGGAAATGTCTGTAGCTTTATATGCCTATTCATCCTAAATTTGCTATATAGTCTCTAGAGAAGAATGCATACTTTTCTCATACAATGCATTTGATTTTTTTTAGACATTTGCTTTAAGATAAGATAAGTATTTTCATGGAAGTGGCTCCTTCTCCCACTGGACTTAAGGTGTACCTGGGGTTAATAGTTCCAATGCAGTTGTTTCTAGGTGTGATGATTCTAACTCGTGTCTAGAAATCCATACATATATAAGTAAATAGTTTACATGGATGACAAAATAGCTGCTATGCATGCAAGACAGTTTAACAAGATATTTAAGCACATCCTTAATGCTAAACTTCTGAGGTGACTCCTGTTGAAGTCCTGTTTTATAAAATCAGCCCCTCTGCTGAGACCCCTGACTTTGTGTGGAACAAGCGGGTCCGCTCCTGACAGAGGACCGCCAGCCTTTACTGTGATTCTCCTGCCTGATGTTGATTTGAGAGACGCTTACAGCACCGTTCTCAAAAATTTTAGGTGTAGGAATACACTTCTCTTTGGAATTTCCTTTTTAAGGTCTATTGAGGATTCAAATGAGAGCCAGATGAGTTTTTTCCTGTTAATTTAGAGGAAGAATGCAAAACATCATGAGAAACTTTAAAACTCCAGCACTCCCTGAAAGCATTCACCATAACAACATTTTCCTGAAAAAGTTCTTTCCAAGGGATTAGAGCTTGCAGGTGATCGGCACTCATTATGTTTTTCTACCCCTGATTAGGAAAGGCCAGATCAGTAAACAATGAATGAAGGAAATGCTTTGAAATGCATTAAACAAATAGTAGCTTTGTAGACTCTGTTTTGAGGCTCTTTTTAGTGATTGACTTTGGTTTGGAGTTCCAGAAAGATTAATGGAAAACCTAGCTCTGTTCCCCAAATCAGAAAGAGTCAGCCAATGTTGCATTACAGCTGCAGTTTTCACCTTTTGGTAGTTTTGCCTTCCCGGCACATTCTTTAGTGCAGGTAAATCAGTGGGGTTGACATTAGTTTGTCGGTATTATTTCTCTTCAAAGATAGAGCCCTACCAAAAAGTAAAGAACTGTAATTTTCCATTCCTCAGTGTGACTACTGCCACAGACTACCATGGGTCCAGGATTTCTAATTAGCACTACAGAGTAAAGAAATATCAGAAAATAGAGCCCATCTTCTAAGTCAAAATACCTTTATTGTGTGTTCAGTTTTAACCAGTGGTTTCAGAGCAGCATTTGTCTCTTAAAATGATTATTTAGAATCTTTTACTTCCATTTTGCTGAGATCTCATTGTCAGATTTAGGCTTCTTTCCTTTTGAAAATGGAGCCAGCAGTTTTTGCAGTAAAATCCATAGAAGAGACCATCTTTTGTAGGCAATTGCCTGCTTTCTGCTTCTGTTTCTGTCTGGAGAACAATTTATCTCATCATTCTTCTGGCATATCTGATGCTAGCCCCTGCCAAAATCTGAAAGTGAAATAAACCATCAAAAAAATTCAGAATCTTAAAAGTTCAATCCCAGGTCAAGTCTAGAAAAAGGCTAGGCTTGGAAAATGAAATACTTCTTATTTTCCTTCCCAACATATACAATCAATTTTCTATCTTTGCATTTATCTATATATGCCACTAGTGCAGCGCTGGACAGACAAAAATGGCTCCTGTCCTCAACACACGGGTTGTCCTGGCCTTGAGGGGACGTGAAGCCAGAGCAGCCCCTGCCCGAGGATCCTGCTCCGTGCAGAGCACATGCGAACACAGAGACGGATGCTTGGCTCATCCCGAAGGCAGTGCAGCAGCCAGCGGGGTGCCTTCCAGCTGGCACGGGCCATGGCAGCCCTGTGCAGGGGCTCACACCTCGTGCTGGAGGTGAAGTCTGAAGAACATATCTTCACACATCCTTCCGGGGTAGGACAGCACTTGTTGCTCAGCAATTTGTTTTCCTAGAAACGAAATGGAAATTCTGCCCAACAAATTGAACCTCAATCCCCAAGATTTTGAATAGGAGCCATCTCTCATCTCTTCTTTAAACAGAGTATTTAATGCTTTCCAGAATTACACTACCAGGCACGTTGCCTTGCATCTCCCTAATCCACTGTAAATTTACTTCTAACAGCTACTGCCAAATACAGTATGGCACTCGCGTAGCACATGCTTCTTCAGTGGTGAGCACAAAGCAGCTTCTGTTTGGAGGGAGTATGTTGCAAGCCCATGAGCGACACGCTGTGAGTGCTGAAGATTATGAAACATCTTCTGAAACTGAACAAGCCATAAACGCTTCGTTTTTCAGAAATAGTCACATTACTCCTGTCGTTCTGCTTGGCAAACGATGTACTCAGATCTTGGTACATCCACGTAGCACATGCTGAACGAGCACCAAGAGCTACAACGGTGGCATGCTAATAGCACTGTAGAGTTCAAAGGGAATATTTCAAGCATGCACTCCAACACTCATCTCATTTTTTATATAAAAAAAATCTTTATTTGTTTTTTTTAGTGCACTAAACTCTCCCTTGGACTAAACTGAACTCAGACTATAGCTGAGCTCAGAATGGAGCTATAGTCATTGATCTTTTGGCGAACGCTCTCTAAATGATTAGGAATCAGGTCATGGTTTAGGATAATTCATTGTAGCTAAATAATTCCATGTAGAAAATATGTGTTGGAAGAAGGACAAATGCCTTGTGTCTGCCTGTCACAGACATGCCTGTGACATAAAGAACTCCAGGAATCAGCTAAGGGCTGAACCAAATTCTTAAAAGCACCAAAAATTCTCCTATCCAATATCCAGGCCTCCTGACTATTGAAGTCACAGAGGAGAGGAAACCACCTCATGCAAGGTGTCTATGTGGTCCTCAGGTACTTTGAGCATATCACGCACTTCAACATAGTGAGCCTCACAATCTTCCTTCCCAAGGGCAGTTTTCCCATTTTGAGTTGAAGCATAAGGGTGTTAAGTGACATGAACGTGTCTCATTTCCCACCAAAAGTCTGGTTGAGCAGGGAGTTAGTCATTTACTTTCCAAGTATCTAGCTACTAGCACTGCCAAGTGAACAAACCCTCTGCCTGTAGCTAAGGCAAGTAAGAAGTCAGAGCGGTCAGACTGTGCTATCTAGCAGCCAGATCAAAGGGACTCACTCAGTGAGGTGGCAAATGAAGCTCCCCAGTCGATTCCCCATCAACTCATAAAGAATTAAAAAATATTTGAAATTCAGCCAGCAACTTAAAAAGTGCCATGGTCTGTGTTTCACTGACGTTTACGGAACCAGTCCTTGTGCATTCCCTCACCTTATTCTGCTAGGGACATTTACATGAAAATAGTAGGTTTATGCTTTGCTAGCTTTAGCGTCTCCTGCCATCTACACCACAGACCCTGTGTCCTGTAACGGCAGGGAGCAGGCAGTGGTAGGTCTCCAGCCTTCCTGTTGTCTTTTGCCAGGGTAATATATGCCACATAGCTGAAGGGCAGACTCCAACTTTATAGAGTGATAACTGCAAACATCTAACTTACCTGAGCTCTTTCATGCTATTTGATAAAAGAGCAATTTATGTCTTTCCTGCTTGTAGCTAAAAATAACAGTAAAAAAGTGTGGAGTGTTGTAGTCCTGGGTGGTGTGGTAATTAGTTCTTTGCTAATTCTGCTTTACTGCTGGCAATGATTACTGTCAAGTAATTACAGGGTTCCTATGAATCTGGCTTCCATTTGCTCTGTGGTGTAACAAGGATAAGGAAATGAGAAGTGTCAGAACTATGGATACCCAGTGTTAGTTCTGCTATAGCTGAATGTTGTATTATAAAGAACAGTTGCCTTGTACTATTGTTTTAATAGCTGGAAGTGGAGCCAGGTGAGCTGCAGAATGGAAAACCTATATTTTCATTCATTTCAGACATTAAGAGTCTGTTCTCTACTTGAAGGAGCACATAAGCTCCCCACTGCCTTCTCTAAAAATATGTATGGAAAGGAGACTAGAGACCTCAGCCACAGCGCTAAAAATAATAACTATACCAAGATAGCCAAATTGTCTGTTCCTTCTTCCCTCTAATACAGATGAATAAATGTTTGTGTACAGCTATCATGTAGGAATTGCTTTAGTGTAATTTCTGTATATTCCTGTTTATGGAGTGCACCTTTCATTGCAAAGGGAACTGAACAAAAGAAAACTATGATTTTTGTGAAGAAAAATTCTGGAAGCATTTTAGTTTAGATATCAAAGTTATTTCAGCTGAGCAGTAAAACTGTTCTGCTCTGTAGTTGTCTGTTTGTGTCTGCTAAGTACATTTAGATGTGTATGTTCCAAACTGTGCAGGATATCCAACTCTTGCAATCCTCATCTCTCATTTCTGTAGTTACAGGGTATTAGAATGGCAGGATCAGATGAATTAAAATCAAAGATGTGTGGGTGCTTGGGAGGCAAATGAGTTAAATACTTCACGTATCTTTGGAGATCTGCACCCTGCCAGTTAGAATATTTAAATATCCTTAAAATTCTGGCCTTTGAATTCCCCATTTCGATATTAAGTTAGTTGCATCTATTCAGTAAAATTGAACAAAACACCCATCACAGGATGGATGATGAAAACTGTCCAGCTATCTGCAGAGTAGCTGTACTGCTACTGTAAAATGGAACCTTTAGTTTGACTTTTCCACATTCAGTGCTGTTTTTGTGTTTGAGAAAAGCTTTTGTACAGCACCTTCTTGAAAATGGGTGTCTTCGTGAAGGAAGTGAGGACAAATTTTTCTTTTTCAGTGAGCAAGTAACTGCTTCCTTTAATCTTACTGTTGTTCCTCATGATTCTGTTAAGATCAGTGCAGAGTCATGTGGTCAAGAGTTCTGGATGAGAGCAATCCTGCAAGTCACTGCTGTGACTCCGCTATTTTAACAGCAGTGTACAGTCCAAGCAAGGCATAAAATTTAGTTTGTAATAACATTCTACATGAACTCCTGCTATTTCTCCAATCACATGAAATAACAATTCAGAAATGTATAATAGAACCATGGGACAAAATAGGCTGGAAGGGACCTCTGGTCCACACCAGCTCATGGAAGAGCCAACTTAGATTGCATCATATACATCCTGTGCTTCAATAGGTTTGATCTAACTCCGAAATGGAAGATGGATCACGTTCAGAATGTTCAGTTTAAAAATAAATAAATTATGCTTCAGATTAATTTAATGATTTTTCATTTCTTTATACAGTAGTGATAAGAAGATATCCTGGCAGCTCTCATTAGCAATATTCATGCAATGAATAGCAGCTGAAAGAAGAGTTAAACAGATATGGGTGTTTGACATTTAATCCTCTCAGAAATGAAACAAAAAGTGTATATTCACTAATTGTATTAACTGTAATTTTATGAATTATTCTTCACTAACAGTCTTGAGGCATGATGAAATGTTAATAATATTGATATACTCTAATGATAATAATTACAGTATGGTGGTGAATCAGAGAAGAAGTCAAGAGGGCCTGGTATTGCTGTTATTGTATGTAGATCATAGCTTCTTCCAAATTTTGTGAACTACTGACATTTTGCTGTTTGGGGTTTGGGTTTTTTCAGAAGAAATACGGAGAACCTCTTTCCCAATGGGCTTTTTAAAGAAAACAGCTAATAAGGATACAGTGGGATTTAAAGGCAGATCTGCTGGTAGTGTTGATCAGCTGATAACAGGTAATACTGATAACACCACCTGAGAATTCAGCAATTTGCATTACAGTCACCTGTGCACAAGCCAAGGATCTGGACCTCTGTATTGAGCATTTCAGTTCTTGTTTGAGTGCTGTATCTTATCAATGGTGCTAGCACTATAAATTACTCGTCTCACTCAGAACTCCAAAGTAAATTGCTTTAATCTTAATTTATGATAAACAAAAACTGATAAGTCTTTTTTATTAATACATCAAAGCATTATCTCCAAGGAAAGTTAGTTTCATATTAATGTTCAGTGTTTAATATAAATTCACAGCATGAAGACCACCTCAGATGGGTGGGGCGTCTCTGATGTATATCTGATTACCCACATGTAATTTGAACAACTACAGCACATTATGGGTATAACCAAACAATAATTAATATGGTGATAAGGAATTATGTTTTGTAGTACTTATCTGCATAATTCAGAGAGAAAGTTTACTATTACAACATCTAACTTTTGAGGGTTTGTTTACATTTTCACTCAAATTATAACATAAAGCATTTTCCTACATTCCTTAGTGCCTTTCATCTTAGGAGATCCAATTATTGTTTGACCAATTAACTTTTGTACTGCACCCACACAAACCGTATTGGGTATTGTGGAAAAAACTAAGGCAAGATGCTGAATTCTGAGACTTGGCCTCCAGTTTAGGACACTGAGCTTGAATGCCCTGACTTCCAGAAAGAGGACTCTCTGTCTTTAATTGGAGTTATGAGCACCTATGGGAGCTGAAACTAATCCTCAAACCAGCACTACACGCTCTTGAGAGCCCTCTGAATGTCAGGCTACTCTAGAGACCTTGGACAGCTTTCAGGCAGCTTGAAAGCTGCCTGCAAATCTCCTCTAGCCTTGCAGAAAATGACATTTTTCAGACCCTTGCAAGGACAAAGGGTAGCTGAAAGCTGCATGGAGTGCTGGGGCCATCTGTTGCATCCGAATTAAAATCTGGTCTCAAGGGCACAGTACCAGAACAAATACCTCATGCAAGTTATGTGGACTGAAGAAACGTACGTGGTATATGGATCCAAGAATTTACTGCTAGTGTAACTGAAATATTAGCAATCTAAACAGAATTAGCATTAGTCCAATAACAAAGATGATAACACTCCTAGTTCAAAGTGTTCAGTTATGGCTAGTTCCCAAAAGTAGTACAGTTGGAACTAATCCACATATACTTCCTATTATCTACCGCTCTCCCTGACATTATGCTCACCCTTCCTATGACTCTCTGGGTCCTAAAATCAGTGATGTTAGTCTTCCTTAAGAAGGCAAGGGCTGTAGAGGAGCTTTCAGCAAGTCTTCAGCTGAAGTTCTGCATCAGGAGAAGTATGATGTTGCCAGTGGAAATTTCTTCCTCCTCACTGTTGGGTCAGCTTGGAGTTGTTTTTTATACTTTTCCTAAAATAGTGCACTCACTTGCTTCTTCACTCTTCGAAAACAATGATCCATTAGTAGATATATAATCTGCGTATACATAGGTACATATAGATACAATGTTTTACTGACTCGTTATTAATGTCTATTAGTTACAGCAATATCACTGATACGCAATAAAAATTGCTTTACAGCACATCTGGGTGGCAAGTGAGCATATGCTTGAAGGTGTTCTAAACAGCAGCTGCACTCAAAATTTCCCTTTTAAATCTGAGCTCAGCAGCTATTTTGGTCTTCAGGCCACTCTCTGACCACTCTGTAGGAGTTTACATGCAGCCTGTATCTCTTAGGTTGGGAAGCTAAAGGCAGACACTCATAAAGTGAGAGGCTGTTTTCAAAATTTAGCCTATAGTCACGCTATGAATCACTGCAAGTTTTGGAGTAGTTCCCAAGAGATATGACTGTTACCCCTTCTCTACCTATTTGATAATATTCCTCCCACATTAAAAATACAATATAATCTATATTAGAGTCCTTAAAGACTCACAGTTTCCATACCCTTTTCCAAACACATTTTTCAGTGGATGTACAGTTCTCATGCACAATTATGTATCAACACCCTGTTGTCAACAGTGCTTGGCAGCTATTTGAGTGGCAGACCAAATAGGTGGGATGGGCAGGGCAATACTGGTGAATGAGTGGGTGGCACTCTGGTCTCTAAATCTGTGCTGAACCAATACTCATGGATGCTGTCAAAAGTCAAGAAAAGGAATATAAATCCTACCTAGCGGGGTGGCAAAGGGACCAGAGCTTTTAATCACTTCTGGCTATTAGCACAGCATACTTTCCCTTAGACTGGAGGGTGGAGAGCCTGGTGTCCTTGTCAGCTCCCAATATATATATATATTATTTGAATTTTATCTATCTCATAAATCCCCTTTGTAGTTTCAGCTGGATAAAGTATTCTTCTTGTTTCTTGTCATAAACTGCTGCAGCGTTCTTTTATGCAGCTGCCACATTTCATCCTAATGCAGCTGCATTTCACCCAGGGATGAAGTGATCCCTATATATAACTTTCGCATCAGTTTTTATAACCTTTTAAAGTGCCTGCAGATGAGATGTGGGATACAAGCTATTGTTTTATTAGTGTCATCACAAAGAGCTGCATTGTACAAATCAATTGTGAGCTAAGAAGAAAAGCGCTTTCGAAGTGATGCTTGAAGATAGGGAGAGATTTTCAGGGTTAGGAGGGATTTAAAGTCCTGGTTTAGGAATGTAAAAGGAAGATGGCAAAAAAAGAAGGAAAAAAAGCTCTAACGCTGAGTAAGAATGTATAACCTGAGTGGACGTCTGGGAGAATGGGTAGCAAAAATGTTAGAGAAATGGAAGGCATAGGGTTAGTTTTAAGTGGCTTTGAGGTTGAAGATACAGAAAGAAAGGAGAAACTGAAATCATCAGTTAATACAGATGATCATGATGATCTCAGATGATCTCAGCAATCAAAGATACGGAGAAGAAACTCAGAGGAAGACCTGAATCTCTTGTTTATATCATGTAGCTGAACCGCAGACACTGTATCTGAGTTTTCACCATCAATTTTCTGTATTAAAAATCTTTGCTGTGTTACTAATGTTATGTCTAAGACTTTCAAATGTTAAGAGAACTTGGTATCTGAGTCTCATTACATTCCCAGGTACTTAGGTGCCTGACTGTGCTGAGCATCCCACCCCTGTATCTCAGCACAGCAAGTCTACATAGAAATCCACATCATGGGAGAATTCCCTGGGGAAGCAATTTAAGGCTAAAGACTCCTAAAGGCACTGATGTCTGCCTGAAAGGGAGGGTAATTACACTGAATTGGGGCTCCCTCAGTTTATTTCTTCTTCCTGAGGTCTTTGTGTATGCCTGTGTCCCTGCTGGCTTGTTCTGCTTCCTGCTTTAATAGCCCCTGCAAGTCACCTCTTAGCTTAAAGAGTCATGTAGCGCATTATACAAAGATCTTTCCTACACTGCAAGCTGTGAGTGTTTTTCCCATTGTGCTATTTGCGCAGCTTCCTTCACGTTAGCATGAGTGAAATCACTGTGCTATGTTCCTTGCGCTAATAAGATATAGATGTAAAAAACATTAATATAGACACAATATTCCCAGATCCCTAGAGTTTCATGTCTGGTGAACCTGCTATAAATCTCAAGCCTAGCAGTTTTACCAGTATCCCATTAATTTAGGAAAGGAATTAAGCACAATCCCTTCACCCAAAGGGGAAGTTCCTAACTCCTGGCCAGAAGAAAACATCTTTCATCTTAGGAAATGCAGCCGAGCTCAAGATAAAAGACTGATGAGCAGAAGTGTCCCAGCTGGACTGTGCAGAATTTGGTTACCATGAGAAACAAAAAAATTGTCATAGTGGGTCAAAAAAGTATTTTATGTAGTCCCACGTTATGTCTGAGCACAGGACATGTTAGTTGCTCAAGAGGAAAAGCTGTGTAAGGATTTATCAAATCAGGAAAAAAAATTGCGTATCACACTCATTAGTTTGGTTTCTCTTCTGCTCCAGAGAATGATGCATCCTTTTCCAAATCTGTGGTGTTAGCACCAAGTCGTCAGATAAAACTCCAGCTCAGTTTTAAGCCCACTCATCTCCTGATCCCAGTGTCCTTTGGCAATGAATTTTATAGATTGTATAAAAAAATATTTTCTTTATCAGTTCATATTGCATTTCTTTTTCATTCCTCCCTTTTCATTAATCTCCCTGTCCTTGTGCTGCAAGGCAGAGCGAATAGACATTCCCAATTTCCTATTTTTATATTATCCATTATTTTGCATCCTTTTATCATAACCCTTCTTTATTCATCTGCCCTCCAAGGTAAACAGTCCAAATCTTTTCATCTCTCACCATATGAGATTCTTTTCATGTCCATAAGTAATCTTGTTTCTCACTTGCAACCTCTCTAAGAAGTCAAAAACATGAATGGATATCATCTGACTAGTATACACAAAGTGTAAAGAGCTATGTATAAGGAAACTGCTCATGAGCTTGAAAAGATCTTTTTTCTATTGTCATTTGAATTATTTTCAGCTACAGTAGTTTAAAAGGTCCATGTTTTATTGTATTATTACTGGTACCACAGTATTCTGCAAAAGCTTAAGGTCTATTAAAATAATGCTTTGACAGCTTTATTTGTTTTTTCGCTTGCAAAACATAACCCTATCTCTAATAGTAATTATACAGCATGGTATAAAATAATTCCAATGAAATCCCACCTTTGAAAACCTTATTATCTGGATTTATTGAAGAGTATGCACCATAGTATAATAAAATAATATGAATTCATTTCATGCTTATGTTTTATTTTATTTATGATAGACCTGTACTATAAATGAAAATTTTATGGGTGCACAGTTACCTTTGCGTTATTATTGGAATTATTCAGGAAAAGTCCTACAGAATAGAAAGGAATAGGGTAAACCATTAGAGTTCTATCTAAAAGCATTCCTTTAAATGGAGCTCTGTGGAAATTATGCTAAACGCCTAAATAATTCCAGAGACACTAGTATCCTTTGCACAAAAATTTATGCCATCTTACAGATAAAACTCAAGAATTTTCTCTTTTAAAGAATTCTAGTGAGTGTAATGCAACTGAAAATGTTGCAGAAACTTGTATCTATTAAATTGCATGAGACTTTGCCCATAAGGAACATTAGAAGCTTTGTATTTTTCCCTGATCTGCAGCACGCTGCCTGCAGTAGCGCATAGAGAGGATAATCTAGTAGCTGGGGTTCTAATCTACGCCTTGCAAACTATAGGTGTGAGGCTCTGTTTTGCTGTGAATTTTTTACATGACCTCGGAAAGCCACCTGTTCTCATATTTATAAATATGTTCCTGTTCACTACAGTTTAACACTTAAACCCTACAGCAGGGTTAATTTCCTAGCTCTGAAGTAGCTTTGCAAAAGCCATTCAAAGGAAACCTATCAGTCTTTAGGGTTAGGTAATGACTGCATGACAACGGAGTGATAGTTTAGGAGTCTAAGCGCTTCAGAAATTTGGCATTTGGTCTTCTTACACCAGATTTCTAAGGGTATTAGTACTTGACAGTGACAGTCATACTTTTACGGGCAGCTAAATGAGTCAGGCATCCAGTTCCCACCAACCTTGTCTCTGACCACGTTATGCACTTTTAAAAGATTTTCTCTCTGGGCATCTGTGCTTTAGATCATCATCTGCAAAATAATAATAATAGTTACATGGATAAATATCTTGAAGATTATGAGATGTAGGAATAGGAGGATAATGAGGGGGCCATTAAAATATCTTAGACTGCTACCAGGGCTGCAAGAACAAGCTGAAACTCCCTGGACCTGTTTCAATACAGCTGCAGCGTGGACTCAGCTTTTCTGCAAACCTCATCTGCCCTCATTAGGGCTCTTGTAGGAACACATCAAGGCGGTGACATAGCTTGTTGGTGACATGACAGGTCTTTAGGACAAACATAAAAATTGTCTAGGCAAGGCTGAAGCTCACCTACTTGTGCATACAGCTGCCCTGAGCGTGTCTCAGGTGCATGATATTGTCAAGGTTTCCTTCTCAAAAGTGCTCTCTGGTTCACCCTTAACATAGGTCCACGTGGGCTCAGATTCAACCTCCAAATTGACCTTAAAATACAAGGTAAATGTTATTCTGGAAGCTGCAGTACAAACTGTCCTCTCAACAATTTTCTCCCTCTTCAAGGAGAAGGACAAGCATCAAAAGTTAGTGTAAGGCATAGCACCAAACTAACCAACTCCAAATCCTAGGAACTGCAGCCACATTGTTACTCTACTTCCAGGTAGCACTTGGTAGGGTGAATCCTGTTCTACCTAATAGACCAGCTTGTATCTACCAGGGGAGCTTACTGGCACAGCTGCACAGGAAAACAGGCCTTTCCAGTGACTTAATTAATCATTTTCTCTAACACTCGCAGATGTTTTCATCTTAAATCTAGTAAAATTAGATTTCAATGGTGTGCAATATATTGGGAATATAAAGGAGAGCATACACAGCTATTTGTTACAGAAAGATGAAGAATAAAGGTTATCAAACATAAAATTGACTTAAATGCAACAGATGAGAGAATTATGTACATTATTTATTCTAGCTGTTATTTCTTTCACTGCATTGTGCAAAGGGACATCTGAATCTTAAATAAAAATTATAGTACAAAATAAGGAGAGTCAGCAAAAGAGAAAATAGAAGAGACAGAACAAGAAAGATTGGAAAGGCAGAAACAAGGTAAGAGTTACAGATATCTAGACAGAAAAAGGGAAAAGACCATAGTAACCAGATCTTGTAGTGACTGATATGTGTCCATGATATTCATGGACAGCAATAAGGTCTGTGCAGGAAAATGAATTTACTTATATGAATTTTTCTTGACAGAATAATACCCCCCAAACAACTTCCTAGACAGTTCTGCTGCTTCCTTTCATGTGAAGAAGGACTGTCCCAATAGTTTAATTTTCTTTGTTTCAAATAATGTGCTAATTAAAATGCAGCTTCTGTGGACTAAGCAGGACCTGTGGATGACAGGGGTCGGTTTGCTAATCCACCACCAGCACAAGTAGTAAAGTGGACTTGCAAAGGGAGCCAACTGGAAAGTAAACTAAGCATTCACTGTGGCTAAAAAATAGGTTCCCTAAAATATGCCCCGGGTGTCAAAATTCTTGCTGCTGTAGTCATAGGTCCCACTCGGGATCTTAAAATGTGAATCTTCCTCTGGCGTTAGGCACTATTGAAGCAGTTTGTGAAGAATCAGAAAAAGAATTGAGAGAAAAAGACTGCAAACAGCCGTGTCCCTTCCAGCCCTGGGATATCCAGAGCATTCACTTGGCATGTGGGAGATAAGTTCAAGCCTGCTTAATGCTAAGCATGGACTTGAAGCCATATTCCAGCTGTACTCTTACCATCTGTCAAGTTTTCTGGGTAAATCTCTCTCTCCTTACTTTACTTAACTTTCTTAAATAAAAATATATAGGTTCAGAGATTTGCATTTCAGTATCTGCTGTGCAATACATACTTCGGACTGCAGTAGTAGTGTTTCTGATGAGCATTTAATTTAATATTAAAGAGTGACAACTCCAAGAGGAAAGATTAAGAAACAATGCTGCAGAAAAAAAAAAATGGCTTATCAAAGAAGTGACAAAGTTTGAAGTCCCTGCTTATACATTTGCAGCAAAAAGTTCTGGTGAAGCAAGAAGGGAACTTCTTGGGGGCCTCGAAGGCAAGATCTGAGGAAGCTCTGTAGCAACGTCTGTGCTTAGGTGGCTTTGTACATGCCTCCTGGCAAAAGCTGATATATAGCAAGGGTGTAGATGACCGTGAAGTACCCCGATGTCCTCAGAAGTGTTGCTGAAGGACTTTTGAGGATACAAACCTCAGTAAGGACTTGTTACTGGTGGAGAAGGGAACTGGAAAAGAGAAACTTGTTTGCTGTCAAGCCACGTGGTCATTTCAAGTAAAAACTGAAAAATCCCTGAGAACTCCAGTACTGTTAGACAAACTGATGCTTGTCATTTTTTCAGACAGCAGAGCAGGCTAGTGCCTACACATGAACCTGCCATCAGACACATGGGGGTCAGCAGCCTTTTGGTCAGGCCATGCCAGAATTTCTGCTTCCCAGATGTCCTAACAAAAGCCTGGAGATGCTATCTCAGAGGTGGACACTGCCAGTGGGCAGGTAGTTGGGGCGGGGGCATGAGTCCAGGAGAAGCTCTGGCTCCTGCCAGCTATAAAATTCAAAACAAGGAGCCACGTCCTCTCTCGTATCACTCTTCTCAGCATGACAGGCCTTCTCTGTGCTTTGGAGCCATCTGCAAACACAGGCAGCTTTACACATACTTGCAGGATTGTGCCCTGAGGCGGCCTGGTTTCTCAGCTTAAGCAATAAGCAGACAGGTCCCAGGGTGAGTTTTTCCTCAGTTGGTCACTTCCAGTTGTTCTCCTAAGATTTTCTGCTTGACTTCTGCAGTACTTTCTTCTCAAGGAGGCAGCATGCACACCTCTTTGTATTGCAGGTTGCAATTAATGTAACTCACCTGCTTTCTCCCTTCAGGAATAGCCCTACAGTGTTGAAAGGTTCAATATTCTCACATGAGGTTTTCTTGGGGAGAAGCAAAACTTTGGAAAGAATCCAGTCTCTGTTACAGAGACTGAGAGAAACTACTAGCTTTATTTCTAAAAAGCATCCATGATCTCCTGAACCTTTAATGCCTTTTGGAAATACAATTTGCTCTCATGGATGGACTGTGAGTGTTTTTATTCTTGTAGTCCAAGAGATTCCGTCTTCTTTTTTTGTCCTAACTTTGGTTCTTGGTAGCCTGCTTGCCTCATGACGATAGGGCAGCTGCTGTAGGCTCGTTCTTATATCGAGGTTATATACAGTATATATACAGTATCCAGTATATACACTGAAGATGAATGTTAAATTGAGCATCTAAAATTATATTTCAAGTATCACAACATCCAGTAATGAAAAAAAGACCTGTATTACATTTTGAAGTATAACTTGGCTTACATGCCCAGAGTGAGATAGTAGAAATCACCTTCCGTCTCTGCTGAGGAGTAAATACTTGGTTGTGGCCGGAATAGTTGAAACAGATGCCTTTAACCAGTAGAAACAGCCTATTATGAGCAAAGTCATATTTTTGGCTGAGCCAATAGCAAGTTACTGTCTATCCTTCTGTTGTCCTGTTAAAAAGACCAAAAAGAAAATAGAGAGACGGGAGAGAAATTGTCCTGTTGATACATGTCTGCGGTCCAGTGTCCCAGAGGCTGATTTAGCAAATCTTGTTCGAGGCTGAATCTGTTTGTTTGAGGTGATCATTCAGAAAATGAGAATACTTGCAATAGATGCCTTCATGTAGGAGCTAGAGCGAAAGGTTGGAAGCCAGAAGTTAATCTGACAATCATTTTGAGTAATGGATAAACTTAAGAGAGTTGTAGTCTGTTATGAACAATATTTGAACAACAACAACAAAAAAAAGGGTGAGATTTACTTCCTTGGTCATTCCTTGCAATTATTCACCCTTTGCAACCTGAGATTTTTTAGTCTCACTTGGGCTTCAGGAATATTTCTTAGCAAGCTGATTTGAGCAGCCAACTGAAAAACACATTGAAATATGATAAGCGTATAAGAGCATTAAGTGGTAGCATTCTCCATCACCCGCAGCCTCTGTTAGTTGTGCTTCCAGGCCAGATGAAGCTAGAATGTACAGCTGTTATGAGTTGTAAAATACATTTTGAAATAGGATTGATTCGTCTGTGTTTCATGAGATTGAATTAAGCAAAAGAAAAAGTATAAAGGCTTGTCTTTTTTCCAAGCATTTAATAAAAATATTCAGTCTCACTGGAACATAATAGAGATGTGCTTTCAGCACACAGATGTGCAGTAGTGAGAGCCACGTTTTATGTAAGTTGCTCATTCTTTTGTGCGGCGTTGAGAACTGAATGTACTTTCATACTCCTTTTTTGGCCCTGACATGAAGTAATGTCAAAGCAAATGAAGACCTGGTGGTAAATCCTTTTCAGGACTGCTAATGATTGTGACCATTGCAGAGCTGTTACTGGCTGTCTAATCATCTTTGGGAAATTGTGCTTTTGATAAGTAGACCTTATATTCTGAATTTTTATTTCTGTAACAAAATTTGCTGGTGTGATTCAGTATTCAGAGGGGCAGAACGGTGTGCGGGTCACATACTACGGAGTATATTCAAAGCAGGTTTTATAGTGAGCTGCAGTAGTGAGTGATCTGAATGGAATTACATAGAGAAGAATTCATGCCAGCATCTCATATCTCTAAAAATGCTTTTTAGTACATAACTAAGGATTTTTGTATACAAGGCAGAAGATGCAGAAGAGCCACTGAGTCTGTTTTTCTTTTTCCAAGTCTAAGTTTAGGGAACAACAATTCTAAGTTTAGGGTTTTGTATTATGGCTGCCTAGATTTTACAACCACAAATGTGCCAAAACCTTTCATTGGTTAATTCAGGTTGAATAGTAAGGAACTTAAATGTCTACTTTCTTCAGCACTTACAGACTCCATTCCTTAGCTGACATACATGCAGATTTTGCAAATATAAGAGATGTGTATGCATGTCCCGTAAATCGGGACTGTTCAAAAGGCAGACCCTAATTTACACTTGGATAGGTTAGAAATGTTGTAAAGTTGTCTAGATTTCACCAGTGATACACATTTTTGTGGGTAATGTCTATTTTTCATTGTTCTTCCAGTCACTCAGGGAGCAGCTACAGCCTATGAATCCCCATGTCTGCCTGGCTGGGCAGAGCTGGATTTGATGCATTGCTTTCAAGTCTCTACAGAATTAGCCCATGATGCTTGGTAAAAATTGAGTGACCCTACTGTCAACATGCATAGGTCATCTCAGAGTTCAGGGGACAAACCATGTGTGTGACTGCAGAAATGCACAAAGTCTGTTTCACTGGAGAGACTTGAAAATTTACTCTCTGTTTTTATGTAGCTGCCATTTATTCACTGTTGATTAGTATTTGCACAAGCTAGATCTGCCTCTCCTATGCAAAAATCTGTGGGAGTAGGGTCTCATGTAGCCCGCCTGTGGGGCAGGATTTTCTTCCATTCCCCATTCTCACCTATCCCTACTGTCAACCCTCAAATAAGGAGGGACTATTCTTTTGTCCAGCTGATGATTCCCCCAGCTCTTCTATTGGAATAGGATTCAACTTACCCAGTGAAAACTGTTTAAAAGTGGAAATTTTCTCCAGCATAAGCTACATCTATACTTCTAAATAATGATGACCCAAGGACAAGGTGACACAGATTGGTTCATCTCCCCACTGCCTAGTACTAGCCTTCTCAAGAAAAGATTTGTCTTGCAGAGAGGTAAATGAAATAGCCCAAAACAGACTTGGAAGTGGACTAACATTTAAAAAGAGTGAGTGATCTGGGGTCCAGTGCTTGAAGCTACTGCCTGTCTCTGTTTTAGTTAGCTGCATAGACATATCTGTAACTGTTTATTCTTTCTCTGTTAGCAGTCATAAGAGGAAAAAGCATTTTCAGTATGTGATTTATCCCACCTATTCTAGACACCTTAAGGTGAAGTGAATCAACCTATGTAGGTAAATGTCTCTCCTTTGACTGTAGAGGGAGTCCAGATAACTGACTTTAAGTAGCTAAAGGGAGGGAAAGGCATCCAACCTGCACAGCTGTCCCTTCAGTAGCATTATACCTGCACAGGGGTTTTCTTGGCAGAGCTTTCAGTGGCTTCCAGGCCTCTTTGGGAACAGTGTAAAGATGATATCCCTCTACGTCTGTACTGATTGCTCTCTCCAAGAAATCTTGGAGCAGCACAAAACACAGTGCATGTCCCCTGTCTTCCCGTTTCTACCCTGCTGCTTCTTCACTTCATCCCAAAAGCTTCCACTGTGCAAAGCCTTTCAGTAAGGTGCTAGGGAAGGACAGGACACAAGGCCACAACCTGGCTCAGGAGCTCTCCTTCCACGTGGAGATGGTTATCATTTTGTCTCAGTCACCAAACAGCTAGACAGCCCTGTGTCCCATGGAGGCAGGAGGACTTCTTTGAGAGATGTCTATTTTGTTTCCTGATGCTACCGACAGTTACTGCTGAATGATGGCAGTGCTTCTGTAGCTATGTAGCTAACAGCTGTTACCAAGCCTCTGCTGTTTCCTTGCAGTTAAAAGAATTTCTAATGAAAAATGACAAAGTGTAAACTATTTGCTCTTCTCTTTCTCCTCAGAAATCGAAGCAAAGGAAGCGTGTGACTGGTTACGTGCAGCTGGATTTCCCCAATATGCTCAGTTCTACGAAGGTCAGTAGGTTTTTCTCCTATTTGTGAAGGACTGAAAGTGCATTGAGTCATTGCCAGGAGAGTTTACAGTCCGCCAGCACTACATTTGACTAGGAGCATTGCAATGGTGGGCTGCTTTCACAAAGCCTCAGCTGCTGGAGTCATACGAATGCCTAAAGAAAAGTAAGACTCTAACCCACATAGCTGTGGAAAGAAACAGGGGGACATAGTTTGTGTAAAGCTCAAAAATTAGCAAAAACAAATACAAAAAATCCAAATACATAGGTCTCTGTTTTAAAATCTCCTGAACTGTGTCTAAAATAAGATTGATAATATTAATACTCTGCAAAGTTATCAGAAGTGAATGATCTGAGCTGTGCTTTCATTCATTCTCCTCTCACTACAAAGCAAGAAAAGCAAATATTTTGGTGTTAGCTCAAAGCAAATGGGTGTCCGATCACTGTCCCAAAATTTTCAGTTCTGGGAACAAGAATAAGCATGGACTCTGCCTTCCAGTCATTTCCCCTGCTTTGTTGTTTCTGGAGTGAGTGGCTGAAAAGTCCTGCTCAGATAAGCAGGGGGTGTTTACACTGCTGCTGCACTCAGGAGCAGTTTGGGGCCTGAGACTGGTATTTTCTACTCTCTGTAGCTCAGTGGTGAGAGGGAAACTGTAGCTGATCCTCATTTTTCCACACTGCAGATTATCTCTGCCAGAGATACACAGCCAGCTTAGGCCCACTAGGGCTTATTAGCCTACGCGCAGCTCTGCCAAACCTGCTGGGCTGCTTCCAGGGTCAGCGTGGGTCTGGAGGCAGCACAGCTACGCTGGCAGGGAGCAATAACCGTGAAACCTTGCAGACCAGAGCCAGTTCTGCAGAGAGCCAGTGCAGGCGTTGTCGATCCACGCTTGGGGAACCGAAAGTGTCAAGGAGCGTGATGTCTGGGCCTCATCCCATGACAAGCCTGCGGAGCTCCAGCAAGGCTTACTAGCTGGCTTCTGCCAGGCTCGCAGGTACTGAGCTCCCACAGCTCCCTTGCAGTCAATGTGCACGCTAGACAGTCTGCATCTCTGAGCACAAGGTTGTTTTTGCAGGCATTTATTGTGTAAACGGTAAGCCCTGGTGTCTGAAGATGCTGGCTGCAGTTCTTGCATCCCTGTTTCCTGTTGTAGCACCTGAGCATTGCTGAGCAACCTGGGGGGCGGCCATGACACTGAAATCTCTCCCGCTGTCCTGGACCCCACTAATGTGTTGCAGCTGCGTCACGTTTCACTGCAAATGTCAGCTTCCAGCACACTAGTCTGGCTTTTTAACTAATATTAGGGCTGTAAGTGAGCTCATTTTTTCATGTCTCTTATCTGAGTAACACTTTTTTAAAAATTATTATTGGGCGTTGTATTAAAAACGAGAAGGTCAGGACATTTCTATTTTGTGCGAAAAGTCTGTCTAGCAAATAATTCATTAAGTTGCAATGATGGGAATGGAGAACCTTGTTGCCCATGTGGATAGTGAAAGTGTGCTGTTAATTTTCTGATCTCATTCTTTTCTTCTAGACAGTAGAAAGAAGAGCTAATAATTTAATATCTTATTAAAGCAAAAGTGACATGATGTTGCTGTCTCTTTGGTGCATAAGATGTTCAACTTCCAATAGAAAAAAATGAAGTAACTGAAAGGGTCACAGATATGGCTGGAAGGAAATCAGGCCTGAGTAAAAGGGATCATACTGCATGTCAGTGAGGAAACACGTGCAGAGCATTTTAGATGTAGACAATACATTTTCATTTGAATAGGAAGCAATTGTCTTAATATTGTGTCTTCTTTTATAGATTCCCAGTTTCCCATTGACATTGCCGCAGTAAAAAAAGATCATGATTTTCTTGACAAGGACCTTGTAGAACCTCTTTGCAGGTAAATGACACCTAAAGTTTCTCTTCTGATACTTTAAAAACATGAACTGATTTGTTACTCTTAGTAAGGCAGCCCAGCAGAAGAGTTGTTTGCTTGTCCATATGAATTAAGCAACAATACCAATAGTTTTTTCTAAATAAATTATAACATTCTGGATTCATTTGCCTTGTGGTAAATCCTAGAATAGGGCCCACTACACTCATAGAAAACAACACAAGATTTTAAAAAGGCCCAAATCCGTTGGATTTGAAACACCTTCCTTTTAAGAAAGAACTAGCAGTAATACAAGAAAACCCTGAATGAATTAAGGAGCCACATGTGAGTTGCACATGATTAACTCTATATCCAAGCACAGCAGAAAAGATGAAACCTCATGGCACAGAATTCAGCAAGTACTTTCCCTGGCAGCAAACACAGCTTTCATGCTGCTGTGCTTCCCTTGGTGCTCTTCTATTGGCACCAGCAACAATAGCAGTGGGACCAGAACCCCAAAACACTACAGCTACCACAAATAGGCCTTGGTCTGTCCCTCCTAAAGACTTGCTGTTTATCTAGCTTTTTATGCTCTGCCTGTGAGGAATATGCCACATTGCATTGCTCCAGTACAGTCCCCTAGGATTTAAGAAGCAGCAATTCTGTGGTAGTTTTGCAAAACCACATTGCAGAGGCATTGTTCCCCTCTTCTTTGTCCTGTGCTCAGCTCAAGCTGGGTTCTGCTCCTCTGCATTTCAGTAAAGACAAAGGAGCATCTGGCCCCCAGCAAAACAGGCCTTATTACATGCTATGGAAACTTTCACAACACCAACATCAAGATAATTAGACCAAAACCTAGTTCCCCTTCTGTGACTGTAGCTAAAGGCAGCAGCGGTTATATGCTGTTCCACTGCACTGTGCATGCGGGGATTAATGAGTCTGTAATAGAGGACTGCAGAGAGGATTACCTAGTTGTAGTAAACAGAGAAGAGAGTTCATCTCATCCATCTCTCCATCCCAGGAGATGCCTTCTTTCATGGAGGATCCACAGCCTTCCCAAGGGATTACTGAGTGTAGCTATTAGGATGCTTCCCCAAAACTCCTTGCTGAGTTTCCCATTTTGTCCGTTATGGATATGGAGAACAGAATTTTCTCTTTCTCTGTATCTGAAGAGAAATTAGTCGAAAAGACCTGGATCTTTTAGTCGAAAAGACCTGGATCTTTCCATGACTGCTCTCAAGGGTGCTAGGGAGCAGAGTAACTGTAGATGTGACCCACTGCTGTTCTGTACAGCCTTGTGGAAGGGATTTCTACACCCATACTTAACAAACCATCTTCCCACAAATATATCCATTCCACTGCTGCAGGTTAGCACGGCAGAAGACATGCTGTGGTATAGTCTGGGAACTGGCTGGGGGTAGGAGGGTGAGATATCCTTTTCCTCCCCTTCCCCACAAAATGTAAGCAATATCCAAATGTGCACACGCTCCAAAGATGTTTATTCTGCTGACCTGAACTGACCTGAGCAGGCCTCTTCCACAACACACTTAAATATATCCTTGGACCCTATTTGACTATGTGACCTCTTTCTAGACGGAGGGAAAAAAGTATGGTCTCGCTCCCTATCCCCTTCCCGTGAAAGCAGATGGTGAGTTGCATGCAGCACGCTGTACAGCTCCATGACTCTGCCCAGTCTTTCTTCTCTGAAGTAATTAGCAATGGTAGTACTTAAATTATGGTCATGAGGCGTTCAACACCTACGCAGCTAATGGGATTAGGTTACCTCTTGCTGCTTGAGAGTCTCTGCAGACTCAGAGCTATACCTTCAGTAGTTACATTAGGTTTATATTTTGTAGGATTTCTCTGTGAGCAGAACAGCTAGAGACTGGGGTTTGGTTTTCTTTTTCTCCCTTTTACTGAAAGACGAGATTCTGGAGAATAAACTAGGATCTGGAGAGATGCACTGATGTGACAGAATGCTTTATATTAGCCTAAATGAAGCAATGCTGCTAAGGCCTGTAGTATGTAAGCACAGATATAGATCTTTCCAAAAGATTTTATTCAAAGATAAAGGTTTTTATGACTGTCCAGTAACTTTTTCTGCAATGATTTTAATCAGGAAATAACACCTGTTGCTTTAATTTTTGTTGGGAGTTTTTAGATAGTGTAGATCTAAAGACAGCGAACACCTCATATACTAGCCAGGTAAAAAAGAAGTATTATGTGTAGGTTAAATAGATGGAAGAGTGATGTTTTCAGATTGCAGACATTTAATTTGCTGCAATTCAGCAGCTCCAAACCTTTAGCTGAAAGCAATCCATAAAAAGCAATTATGCCAAATGTCAAGATTCTGGTTCATCTGAAACAAGAAACAGTGTCAGCTCCACCTCCAGTACAAGCATCACTACTGTGTTAGCTATCAAGCCAGCATCTTCCAAGTTTTCCAGTGAACTGTAAATCCTCACAGTTTGGCTGACCACTGTGGCCTGTTTTCTACCCTTGCTTTGGTGGTGGCATCACTACAAGGTACTTGCCAGGATATCATACAAGAGCCAAAGGCTATGACACAATTTCCTGACTCAATAAAAAGACTCAATTTCCAGACTCAATAAAAAAAGGTTAATTATGATTTCTGTATGTACTGATTTCTGTACTCTGTTGGGTCCCAAACTTCAATTCTTCAAACACCCAAAACTACTACTGCCTTCGAAACAGTGCGTGAGCAAGCCTTCACACTGATTAGTAGGGCATTCAGTCCCTAATACTCAGCAAAATGGAGTTCTCATTTTTATTTGGAGGACTATTTTAAAACTGGAATGCCAGGGTGGATAATCAGTTTGAGCAGAGTTTTAAGTCTGAACAATAATTGTTCTGGAATTAACACTGAATTTCTCTGCTGTTATGGATTGAAATCAGACTCTTAACCTCGTTTTATAATTGGTTTTCTTATGACATTCTGGTATATGGGACAAAAAGAGACACAAATGCAAAGAAACCTTTTCTTTTTTAAAGCAGCTGGTAGCATTTGATTTAGAACACCTAAAACTCCCTATTGTAAAAGATTTCAGTGACCTTTCTGAAAGTCTAACACTCCTGCTGTTTGCAACATCATATTAAAATTTGGCAGAGTGAAGGCCAAATCTGGGGCCTTTGGGTTAGAGACGTATCTTTTTTCCTATCATGAGATTCCGTTCAGATTTTATTGAGTAACAAACAATAGAAAATTGCCATGCATTCTGCAGGCTAATGTTGTCAGCCTGCCAAAACAATAATTGAGCATGAAAATTTTATAGCTGGATCTCTATGTCGTTTCCAAAATAGCAGTCAACAGACTCTGCTCTGGGAACTTTTGCGGCCTCTATGATAAGAGGGTGAGAAGGAAAAGTCAGGCCATGTTGTACTTTTTGTATTCATGTAAATGCAGTGACTAAGAATGTAAAGAGCAACTATGTAATACCGCTCTGCTAAAACCCTACTTAGACCCCTAAACCAAGCTCTTAAAATTCGAAATATGGAAGCAGCCAGCAGCCTTTTTTTCCATAGCTAATATCTCTTAGATACCGTGTAAATAATCCGAAGGTCACTATATACAGGATATCATACTGTTAGTGTTTTGAAATGGTTATTGCATAGCCAGTACAATCTACTGGGTTATATTGCTCTAGGTGCTGTTAACAGATAATCCTAGATCTCCACTTGCAATATGGAAAGCCCTGCTTTGAAGTCAGTAGAAAGGCTCCCATTGATCTCGAGGAAAGTTTATTTACCTCGTGAATATGTTTCCTGTGAAGTAGCTCAACCGATTGCAGCAATGGTAGTAAGTGATAGGACAGGAAAATAATATATTCTCTATCCACAAAACTGGTGGAGCAGGCATGTGGCCATGCGAGCTTCCCATTCCAGTCCTGCTCATACTGGGAAGGACCCTTATTCAGTGTTGAGTCGTCAGCAGAGCCCAGCATGACGAGTCAGATGTCCTCTTCACATATTCTATGGCACTGAAAGAAGCCCTCTGGGGACATGCATCCTCTTTTTGCATCTGAACTTTGCTAGGAATAATGATAAAACAAAGAAATAGTGTAGTATTTCTCTCAAGGAAGAGCTTAGGGAACCATAAAATGTGTTCTCTTGGTCTGTAACAGAGGACATATCCCAGTCTGCACAGACAGGAGACACTGTGTTGTCCATGCCACCTCGTCCCACTGGTCCTACTGCCTCTCAGCAGAAAAGCTTCTGCACAGCCCTCCAGTGCCACTGGCTGCATTCCCCACGAGTGGCTTAGGAGCAGCGACAGAATGGGTCCAGGGAAATTCATGGAGCTCCAAGTCACTCTAAAGTTGTCCTCAGAGTGCCTGGATGGCTCTTTAAGCAGGGCAATAGACCAAGCACAAGGTTTCCCAGTTAATAAAATTCTATTCTGCAACAAGTTTATGCTTATTTGTAAACACTGCTTGGTGTTGTACAGTGTGTAAAAGTTAAAGATTTCCTGCTCCTGAAGAACTTAAATCATAAGGGTAGCAAGTACATCACTGTAAGTGGGATTCAGAGCCCTAAAAGCATGTGTCTAATGCCATCTTAGATCTCCTAGGATATCCAGGACTTCCCCATGGGCTGGCTGACACAGGACCTACAACAGCTGAAGGCCAGGCTTGATACTCTAGGGGATCTGAAATAGCGCTAGACACCTCTGCCTGGGCACCTGAATCACTCCTCTGATACTTAAGTACTGTATCAACGGACAGCTTTCACATTCATGGCCTGGGGAAGAAAGAAAATTAACATCAGTGAAGCACTTGCTATAGTAAATATTTTGCAAGCCTTCCCCTGAACACTGCATAGCTTTCCAGACAAGCATTCAAAAGCATCTATAGATTATTTGTTTTCTTATACAGCCCACCTCTCCTGTGTAAAATACAGCTGTGATTTATTTTATGTTTTTTCTCTCTCCTTCAAGTTTAGATTTTGTTAGAAACAGGTAGTCTTTTCCTATGTTTCTAAGCAGCAATATAAAAGTGCAGGTAGCATCTCCACAGCTTCTCTAACTTGACTGGGACATCAGTGACAGCCATTTGTAGCCAGAGACTTTTATTTTTTGTTTTTTGAAAGATTTGTTGAGGATTTGGCTGTCAGTCATCTTAACAACTATAAGCAGATGAGAAAAGCTTTCTGCCACCGCTGGCACATCATCAGGATACAGAAAGCTGAAACAGACTGGCTTTGATTGGAGTTGTTAGTACCAGGCGAGCTAACAAATCTGATCATTAGTTCTCTAATTTCAGTGACAAATCTTTTCACAGTATTGAAAAAGCCACAGAAAGCATGCCGTTATTTGGTAGATGGATGAATTTACAAGCTGAGGATGAGCCCCTGGCTCCCATTAAAAAGTAGTTCTGTTTTTGATGCAGTGGGTTCTCCATAGAAAAAGCTGATTGGAAAGCAGTCAGGATAATGGGTTAGCTTCTAAAGCTCCAGTCTAAGTAATGACATTCGCTTTTAGAGAACTGACCTGTCGGTTCTCTACTGAAATGATCTTGCTCTCAAATACAGTTAGTGGGAAAGTGATGGCTTCAGATTGCTTTGTTTGTTTGACCCTGCGATTTCTGCACCTTTCCACACTGAAGGTGAGGCCCTTTTTTAGAAACGCTGTGACGTGTTCTGCTTTGGCTGCACTTGCAGAGTTACCTGGGTGCAAGTAGGGCAAGGTATAAGTCACTGGCTGCCGCTCTCTCTTCTTTGTGTCCCTAAAATGCATTGTCTTTTCCTTTGTTTTTAGAAGGCATGCAACATTATATTGAATTAAAGAAAGGGCATTGCCCATGTATTTCAAATGTTTTCTTCTACATCTTCTCCTCAAAAACAACTGCAGATCGGCAATAATCCAATAATCACAGGGCAATTTTATAAACCATTGAGAAAACAGTTGCAGAAATCGCCTGCTAGGGACTGTTGTGGAGTCACAAGGCCCGTATTGTAGCGCTGTTTTTCAGGAGGTGTTTCTTCAGTGCTCATTCTCACAGAGATAAGGGAGTTAGAAGCTGATAGCTTGATTTTCAGATTTGATATGCAACTGCAAAAGATGCAGTGGCTTATCAGAATTTCTGAGTCTCCAGGCATGAATTTAGTTGACTCCTTTCTCCTGCTCAGCCTTGTAGGACCTGTCCAGGGAGTGCTTCCCCATTCCTGGTCTGGCCAAACACCCCAACCATCAGACAAGATCCAACAGACGTAGCCTTTCTCTCTCACTTTCTCAGAAAGAGAAAAGAAAGCCAGCCCCGAGGCCCGGATCGGACCTCAGGACAGTCCCAGATTTCAGTCACATTAACAGGAAACACAAAGTAAGGGGACTCCACAGCCTTCAGGTAAATCTGAGTGCCACTGTAGAGACATCCAGATAAGTCTTTCATGCCTCATTTTGCAGAATAGATTGGCTTATCCAGTTGAAGGGTGTAAGGACACTGTTGGCAGTTTGATTTAGGTATGCAGATATGAGTGCTCTTGACAGTTGAGCAGCCCAGCAGTGGTGCACGCAACAGCATGTGCATGTGGAAATGCTCCTACAAACTTGTCTCTCTAGCACAAGGCAGCTAATACTAACAAGAGGTGCAGGAACTCAGATCTGAGCCTTCAGTTCACCTCTTGAAGGAAACTGTCTGCACAAATAGAAAGCTGAGTTGGAGTCCTTTGAAAATGTGTCTGTGCCTCTGTATATTTGGAATCAATATAGATATCCAAATTAAAACATTTTATACTCAGAAGAAGCACTGAACATTACTCAGCCAGGGCCCCAGCAAAATGAAACTTTGGGTTGAGAAATTCCATGTTTGGGCAAAAGATGAGTTTTGCAATGATAAATGCAATCCCTGAGGAGGAGGATTTGTGGGCAGAAGGCTGAAGATGTAGTTACAGAACCACAAGGCCTGCAATTTATTACGAGGACATTACTAGCATGCATGTGGGGTGTGCTTGCGCATACATTACACTCACATTAATATGATGAGCACAGGATTTTCTGATACGGCATAAGGGTTTTATCAGCTTGAGTTAGGAAAGAGTATTTCATCTACAAATGAGCAGGTCTTATTTTGTGAGGGAAATTTTGTAAGGAAGATCCACATTTGGTAGGCTTGCTCTTTTTTAAGTGGTGGCAGTTTGCAAGGATTTCTAACATTAGAATAAGTCCCAGGGAGGAGTATGCTAATAATCTAATCTTCTAATGCTCTGTGAGAGAATATTTTACTAAGTGACGTTTGTTTTCACATGTCCTTGTAATTTGTCACAAACATTTCAGAAGCAGATACACAAGGCTTATAGAAGAGTATTGTAGGCGTATGCCCCTCTCACTCTGCCCTTCCTCATTCTGAAATTCAGCCCTAAATCAGGAAAACATTTAAAATTGAACATATTTAACTCTGAGCCTTTGTCTACTTTTGGAAGACGGATGATTTCATGAATCAGGACCTTAAAGTATAAATAAAAATGTCGCAGTTATGATTAGCATATACTTTCATTATTAAAAGAGCATCTTTTGCTGTCCTCTGACTCTCTCTGCCGATGGATGCACATACACATGCAAATGTTTGCTTTCCATGCTTATCAGATTGTAATTTCAACCCAGTATCGTCGTGGGATAGGCTTGGATTTAATAAGCCAGAGATCTTTGTAATATCATAACAAGGAAATCACAGTCAAAAATAACTAAACTGTTTATTTAAAGAAGATGTTAAATTTGTTGCACTCTGGGTATGTTAATCTGTCTATAAGTTCTATAGGTTTAGGAAAGGAACTGTCAGCCATGAAGAAATAATTAATTAATTACTACAATTTCTCCTTTATGTCACCTTTTTAAAGGAGGTACTAACTGCCTAAAGTGAAGAACTGAATCTGAAACTTACTTTTTCTTTTGTCTCTGCCACGTGGTTAGAAATACCAAGCATTTACATTAAATCATTTTATACTAATTATGATACATTCCTGCAGAAGGCAATTTACCTCCTCACTCTCTGGTCATTTCATTTCCCCATCCATGCAAAATGTTCTGTTTATATCCATTTCCTTTGTTAAGTACTTAAAAGTCTATGAATTAAAAAGTAGTATGTAAAAGGTAACTATCAAGCAACGTGAAGGTAAGATGCCCTTTTAAAGTAGTGGACTTATAGCCTGGAATAAAATGAACCGTATCATTTTCTAAAGCCTGTTGTATGAAGTTAACACCCTACAGGCAGGTAAGAGAAAAGCTTTTGAAATTATGAAAAGTCCTGCCCTTTAATCAGAGATTGCTAATCTTTGGAATTTGCTTTACCCTGTAGACGACTGAACACCCTGAACAAGTGCGCCTCAATGAAACTCGATGTGAACTTACAAAGAAAAAAGGTAAGGAAATGTCATGAAAAGCACTGGTTTTGTTCAGAGCTTTGTGATAAGAGCTCCTCAAATTAGGCTGTAAGTCCGTAATGCTCTTAAAAGTAAGTTAAGCATATTTGACTTTGAACATGTGTGTCAGCATTTTCTGGAAGGGCAAAAATTTGCTGAATCTTGAAAGTACAAGAAAAAAAGAAAAAACTGACTAGTACAGCAGGAACAAAACTACATGTGTTAAAAGGGCACATGCACTATTTAAAACTTTATACGTGTGCAATTTAAGTTAGTGGGTAAAAAGACAGTGCATTTTCATTACACTGGCTTATTTGCCAATGCCATGTGAGTACACAATGGAAAATACTGTTAGGGAAAAATGAAAGCTCCTCAAATGAAAACAATAGCTTTTCTTTATTTCTTGTACTGACTTATTTCCAGTTAAGAATATGAAAATAAACCCTGTCATCCTTACAAACTCCTGTGTAACATGGGAATTATTTGAGGCTTAAAGGGTTTCAGGGAGGAATGCAGAAACTGCCTATTGATTTTGAGAATTTTGTAACGTGTCCAGCAGAACTCTTGAACATTTGGTTTTCTAGTCACAAATTTCCCAAGGCTCTTCAGCAGTGTACAATGGTAATTGTTGACTCTGAGAAATCTTGGTATATGTTTTTCCTTCCTTAGAAAGTTTGCCTAACTCTTTTTGAAAACTATCTCTTACAGTTGCATTTTTGGTATCATTCGATCTATTTATACCCTAAGCAGCATGTGAGGAAACTCAGACAAAAAATGATTTAACTTTTGAATAGTCTATCACCTTCTGCACATGCCCATTTGTTCTGTGTACATAGCCTCTTCAGCATGCATTTTATGCATTCACTGAAACCATGGGGATCTCATCTCTTCACAGCTTCAGACCTGATGGATGTTTTTGTCTTTGATAAGTGCCAATACTTTCCACATCAAATATCCCGATCACTCCTGACAGAATGAACAGTAAAATTCCCTGACTACATGATAGCTTTATAATGTAGGGAGATAGGCATTATATGAAGAGACCGAGCTCGATCAGCAAGAGTGAACTCACTACATATATTGTATCACTGACATACTTGGAATGATTTCTTTTTAGTGTACATGTCCACATGGACGTGAGTTTGAGCAGAGACACTGGAGCTATATAGACTTGCAAAAAGCAACATATACATGAATGCTGATTGTCCTGTGGAAATTTTGCTTATATGTTAGTTCTTGTCCTTCTCTTCGACAAGTATCTTGGTTTTCATGGGAGGTTTGTATGTTTGCTCACTTGCTTCTTTAAGCTCCTATTTATCTCAGGGAAAAAAAAGGAGAATGTTCATGTTATCTTTGCTTTGACTAAAACTTGCTGCCACTCCTCACTGTTCTGAATGGATGGAAGCCATCAGCTCTTCTCCTTGCAGAAGTCCAATATTTTGCCATGGAAGTGAGACTGTCCTACTTGGCTACCTATTCAGTGGGACAGAAGCTACTTGCGTCCGTATGTGCACGAGGCCAGAGAGAACCAGAGCACAGAAAGAGGGAATGACTGAGATGTGGGACAACAGATACGGAGAGGATGTGGGAGGAGGAGTAGGGGCAGGAGAGACTGGTAACGAGACAAAATGAAAAGGCCAAGTAAAAGCTAGAAATTGGGGCTGGAATTAAACATTCACTTAAGTAAAGTTTTGCATTGATACTATAGACACTGCCTTTCCTATTAGTCTTTGTTGTGATCTGAACAGCAAAATGCACAATCAGCTTGGTTTGGAGGTTCAGCATAACAGGTTTGCACAGGACCCATGCAGCTGCTTGAGTGATTCATCAAAATATGTCCAAATAAGTCAAGGTTACTGTGAAAGCCAACAAGGGGTGAGTGTTCCTCACAGCCAGCTCTCCCACCCACTTCATGCTAAGAGGTATGTTCACTCTGCAGGGAGTTAGCTGCTCTCCTGCCATTAGCCTCAATGAGAAGCACAGAGAAATCCTCGTATATATGTTACAAATATGTCCATAAGTGATTCGGACAGACAAAGATTAGCCTTTGGTTTAACTGTCTTCTGCAGCTGTCGTTTTATGAGAATTCCTGCCCCCAGCTGGAAAAATGTGGCAAAATTCCATTACGGATAAATCTACTTTTTGTCTTTTGTTCCTCTCTATCTGAGGAAAGTACACCCTCAGTCGAAAAGCTGTACTATTTTAAACCAACTGTGACAAATCTATGAATCAAAAATTCTTTCTCTTTGGCAAATGTTGTCAGTCGCTCCTCAAGAAACTTGCCCCTTCTCGTTTTCCCAAACATAATGGCATTAAAGGGACTTTTGAATATGCTCCAAAGGCGTGTACTTGGATTCAGCTTAGGTCAGTGGAGATTTACAGTCTCTACTACAAGATACTATTCAATCTGTGTAAAATGAATCACTACTTTCAGACCTACTCTTGACCCACTGTCACCATGGCTGGCAGCACATCGGCTGGCAAAGTGCTCTCTGCATTTTTTGGGACTGTCTCATTTGTCGGAGCACTCTGATATCTATCAAGAGCAGTGGGTGATTTCGGATGTTCGTGGGCTCCAGAATTTCTCCTGAAGCCATTGCACAGAAAAGCACATTATGTCACAGGACACACAGTGCGGCAGAATTTGGAGTGAGTCACCATGGCAGCATTTCAGAATGCAGATATTTGTTTGATTTTTCCTTCAGATGAAACACAACAAGCCTGCTTCATTACAAGTTAAAAAAAAAAAAAAAAAGAACCTAAACCTTTTTTTTCATATTGACTGGAAATTTCAAAAGAGAAAACCCTCTGTATTTTCTGACTGGTTCTTGGGCAGAATGTAGGCCTGCCTTTGTTGTGCTTAGATGCACAATTTGTTCATTATCAATATCTATTTCTGTTCATCTCTACCTGCTTTAAAAAAAATCTTAAAATTATTTTCCTCTAAAATAATTTGAAGTATATTCACCACTGAATTTATGTTTATTTCTGTCTTCTCCTATTCTCTGCTCTCCTCTTGATGTTTCTCACAATGTCTCTAGCACTTTGGCTAGTTTAATTGTTTCCAGCTTGTAGAAAATACAGGCTAAATCCTGTTAGTTTGTACAGTAATCTCAGTGCAGCTACAGTGATTTGTGTCAGCCAAGAATCTTGTTTAAGGTCCTTTTGGTATATTGGGGATGTACAATAAATAAAAAATATGTATTTTTATCCTATTGGCTGGTGCCATCAATGCTCCAGCAGTGGTATGCTTTGTAGATATAATTACCACTGCTAAATATTTAAAAGTACATGCCCTTGCGGTTTTTAAAATATCCACTTTGTGGCACTGCTAAGACCACAATAGATGGATTTTTAAGTGTCTGAGTGTGTGCAGTCCTCCTGCATATACTCGTTCTAGCAGCAAACCGTCAAGCTGAAGCGGAAGGTAGAGCTCTCTAATATTCTGCTCTTTCCTGCAGACAAAATGACCAAAGTAGCATTAGCCATTTCCAGCTCCTTTCCTGCCACTTCTCTAGCTGCTTAGTTTTTCTCTATATCTAGCAGCAGAATTAAGGCATCCATTCATTCCTGTGAGCTGACATCAGCTGAAGGACTGCACACCTCAACATTACACATAAACCAGCAATGTCTAACCCCCAAATTGCTTATTTCACAGTGATATCTTATTTTATAATTTGGGAAGATCTAAAACATCTGGCCAACTTAAAGTGATAAACTGGCAAAAGCTGATGCTCTTAGGGAGACCTGACGCTACTGATCGTAGTCTTCATCTTCTGAGGTTTAAGATTTGGATGTTTTTTTAAAATTTGTTTTACATTTTTCAGTCAGACAAGCCAGTGGAGATCTAGTCAGAGATGGAAGATAACTTTACCATCAAAACTTCATAGAAAAATACTTCTAATAATAGACTCTTAAAATGAGAATTTTTTCCAGTCCTGAAATAGTCTTTTTGGTTTAGCACCTCATTTTAGTCTGACAGCCTGTCATATTTTACTGCCTTCACATTGCTTCCAAGAACGTGAAGAGCTGTTTGGATGTCATGTAGGTGAAGTTAGTTTGTTCTGCCTTAAAACAAATGTACAGGAATAATGCAGTATAAACCCAATTCAAAGTCAAGGAAAGGGTATTCATTAGCAGCTGTGGGCTTCACATCCTTAGAGAACCGTGAGCTCCGCAACAACTGCATGCTTCATGCTAAAGATGTATCCTCCTTGTTTGGACAAACAGATGAGAGAAATGGCATAGAGGAGCTTTTTTTAATCCATATTTTCTCATGGTAAATGTTGTCTGCATTGCAGATGATTAGCTATCGGCACTGCATAAGCACAAAGATGCGTGCCGGAGGCCAAGGACTGAGGCAGGGTACTGCTGGGGAGGGCTGCAGTACTGCTTGTGCTGTGCCTGGAAAGCTGGTGGGCAGAGATCAGGGAGCATGGGGCAGCTCTGGGGTTGCCAGTCCTAGGGTCCATCCTGCTGGCAAAGGCAAGGAAGACAGGAGGGCTGCAGGAGGGCTGCAGGAGGACTCCCCCTCACCTCTGGACACTTCCCATATGCACATGCTGGGCAGAACCAAGCCGTGGCTCTTCCCCTGCCCACTCCTCCCCAGCCTTTGCCACCTTCCTTTGCCTTCCTGCTCACCCACCCTAAGTAATACCTCCAAATATTTTTTTTTTTTTTGCTATTATTAACCAAGCGTTGTGGCTGTGTGTCTGTAGTTAGGTTCCTGAGGCATAAATGATTTACATGGTCTGAGAGGTTTATTGCTGCTATTAGAAGTGTTTACTTACTTCTCCCGGCAAAAGTGCATCGCAGGAGATTTGCTGTCTTTGGTACACATTGCTCCAGTACCCAGCTACTTCCCAGTCTTTCCTGTGCATGTCTTAGCACCATCCCTGCAAGTCAGGACCCACCTATGAGCACCTTTCAAAACCTTCTTTTTATTCTGAACAGTCATTGTAGGCATCAGTCCTACCCTGCTTAGGGCACAGGCAAACCACCCCGCTGAAACCAAGAGGCATTGATATGGCATAGCTTGTCCACTCATAAACTCTTTAACGAAGAGTAGGGTTTTAGCCTTTACTCATTAACATGCTCACTGCAGTCTTTACAGTGAAATGATAAGGGCTGGAATGAAAGGATTGATGACCAATATCCCACAGAACTAGATTCATGGTGCCTTTACCACCTGTTTTTTTTCCCCTGAGCAGTACAGTCGTATTAATTCAAATAATGAATAAAAGCACCTGCTCTTAACATGTGCTACTTGCTGTTTTCCAGAGTGAAGATTCAGATGAGGAAGACCTCTGTGCTATCAGTAATAAATGGACTTTCCAAAGAACCAGCAGGCGATGGTCTCGGGTGGACGATATTGATACTTTGCTTCATCGATCAGACAGACATGGGTCTTCTGGGGACATTAAAATGAAAAATACAACAAGCAGTGAGAGTGTCCTTACAGATCTAAGCGAACCTGAGGTCTCATCGATTCACAGTGAGAGCAGTGGGGGAAGTGACAACAGGAGTCAATCTGGTATCAGCAGTGCTGTCAGGGAGATCTGCGACTGCACTGGCCAGCATGATGTAGAAAACACACTTCTACAAGACTCCACTGCAATAAGCACTGCCCTGGCCCACAAAGACAGCCTGAAGAATGAGAAACCAACACGAACAAAAGCAAAAACCTTTCTGAAACGCATGGAGACACTAAAAGCAAAAAGTGTGCATGGAAAGCTAAAAGGCTCAGGAAGAACAGGTCCTTTAGAGATAAGTGGACCTGTCCTTCAATATGAGCCGAAATCTTTGAAAGATATGCACTGTGTACAGATAGTCAATGGCGATCTCCAAAACTTAGGGCAAGATTCAGTCAAAAGAGGACTCTCCTTTTCTGCCAAATCCAGCAGTGACAGCAGTCAGTCCGAAAACAGCAGCAGCGGGGTGAGCACACCCTGTTTGAAGGAGCGCAAAGGTCATGAAGCAAACAAGAGAGGTGGGATGTACTTGGAGGACCTAGATGTTCTGGCAGGAACAGCCTTACGGCAAGTGGTAGATGAAAATCGAAAAAATGAATTTCATTCCCAAGAGAACTTGGTTGTGCATATTCCCAAGGACCACAAACCGGGGACCTTCCCGAAGGCACTTTCTATTGAAAGCCTTTCACCTACAGACAACAGTAATAATGTAAACTGGAGGACAGGCAGCATCTCTTTGGGAAAACAGAACTGCTCTACTCCAAAAGAGACTGGATTGATTGCTTGCTGTCCAAAAGAGAGCAGAGTTAGTATTTATGACAATGTGCCAGGCTCCCACTTGTATGCCAGTACTGGGGACCTACTGGACTTAGAGAAAGATGTCCTTTTCCCTCATTTAGATGACATTTTGCAGCATGTCAATGGACTCCAAGAGGTAGTAGATGGCTGGTCAAAGAATGTGTTGCCAGGTCTGCCAGTTGATGATGTGTCCATCAAAGAATCTTCATCGTTGCCTTTCCAGTCACCCACACAGATCACACTTGATTTTGAAGGGAACTCCGTCTCTGACGGCCGGACCACACCGAGTGACATGGACAGAGATGGAACATCCCTGAATGAGTCAGAAGCCACCGGTGTTAGGGACAGGAGAGACTCTGGTGTGGGAGCATCTCTCACAAGGCCAAGCAGGTAGGTAACAAGATTTTTTACACAATTCCATCTTTCTTCTTCTGTTAACAAAATGATAGATTGTGAAATATGATATAATGAAGGAGAGGCATCACACTCTAGGCATCACAAAGTGTAGGGTCTCACTATAGTTGTACTTGTCCTGTATGGGGAAGAGGACTTCTCAGAGCAAAGGAGTATTTCTGGGCAAGGGAGATTTTCCTTTAGAAATTCTTATGTGGAATCAGTGCAGAGTCAGTGTAAATTAGGGCATATTTTTTCTCCCATGATCCATCCTATTTTAAAAGAAGACTCTATATGCATTACAGACGGTATGTATATGTCAGTAGCCTTATGCATGTTTTTATGCACTGATCTGCTTTAAAATTGTGGCCCTTTGTTCTTACAGAGAATTTCTGTAACCTTCCCTCAGTCCCTTATGCAACTGGATGAAATGATGATGTACAATTAGCTTGTTAGTAAAAGTGTAGAGCAGGACTTTGTTAATAGTTTGGAGGCTTGTTATGAAATAGAGGGATGAGTTCCAGTTGAGCACTGTTCTGGTAAAGTGCTTTCTGGATCTGTACTGCTGTGTGTAGGGTGGGTTCATATGTGTGGGAGCAGAGAGAAAATACTTGGCACTTTTTGATCTGCCTTCGGTCTTGTCACGTCCTCATGCAAGATTCTGCCGTGCCATGGTTTACTTCTGCCCATGCTTACTCACCACCATCACATGCAAGCAAACTCTAGGAAACTACTAAGTAAATAAACAGTGCCAAAACTTGCAGGATTTGAGCCAAAGTTCATGTTTAACAAAACAAGAAACTGAAATGAGTTGATTCCAATACATTCAGTACATAGAGAAAGTTAATTGGGATAAAGAGAAAATGAGAATAGCTCAATAGACTGTGGTTATGGTTCTTGCCTAGGAGACACAGGGTTCAAACCGTGCTATGAAAAAATCCTTCAGCAATTTTATAACGGAGAGATTTGGAGAACATCATCTCCAAATACCTTGTTGGTCAGGCTGGTCTCCTGGGAGGTGAGGGACCCAGTTCTGAGTCAGGGAGAGAATATTTGAATCTGGATTTCCCACATCCTGTTGGAAATGTGTGGGCTAAAGAACATAACAGGCAACACTGCTGCTCTGTGTGCATGAAAGGGACCCACACCTACATGTGAATCTAACATAAAAAAATCAAAGCTTGAGCATTTCCAAAATTAAGCAATTCAAGCTAAGTAGATTGTTTAATTTGCCTCCAAGCTACATTTTCTTTCAGCTCAAACACCATGAGCCGTAAGTGTGTGTGTATATGTATATGTATATGTATATTTGTTTATATATTGCCCAGTCTTTTCTTACAGTATACCACCTTTTTCCACCCAATTAAAGCACTTACTTGTCTGAATTTCTACTGTTTCTCTGGCTAAAGGCGGTTACGGTGGCATAGTTTCCAAATCTCTCATCGCCTGAGCCACTCCATAGCATCACTTCACATCAGTAATCAGTCAGCAGCCCAACTGAATCTACTGCAAAAATTCTCTCTACTTCGTCTTACTGCCATCATGGAAAAATACTCCATGTCAAACAAACATGGCTGGACCTGGTGAGTACAATAGATAACGGGAAAAGAGATATATTTAGAAGAAGTGATAATTCTATAATTCTAATTGTAAGTAAGTTCAATAAATAGAGTTAGGAGAAAAAATTTACTTTAACTGAAGAATTTGGAACTGTCCCTTTTAACCTATAGCTGCCTAGTGACTCAGTGGCAAAGTCAGAAATAGATCCTAGAGATCTGACCTCATTCCTGCGCTCAAACAGAGAGACAACCCTGGCCTCTCTAACAACATTTGAGTTCCAGAAAAATAAACAGGAGTAAGAGAGAGTGATTAAAAGGAGGAAATGTTTAAAATAAGTCTTCCCCAAAATTCATTTTGTAATTCAAAAAGAAACAGCTGCTGATAAGACCTCACATATTCAATATTGTCTTGTTTGTGCTTTAAAGGGATAGTTAGAACTGGATAAGAGGACTTTTCTCTAGAGATCAAAAGATGCAAGCTTTAGCCTAGGTCTGGATTTGTGTTATGGGCTGCTTGCAGCCATAACAGAGCTACCTGGGCACTCAGATTGTAGAGTTAAGGGCAGATGGATGTGAAGGCTGGTGATGTGTCTCCTTTGAGCACAACCAACTAGAGAAACCTTCCTGTTTAATAGTATGCTAATCCTGAGGTGTCATGTAGACTGAGGTATCCTGAAATGGAAATGAACAAAGATGAGAGGTTATCAGTATCTGAGAAATAACCAAAAAGATAATAGAAACTTTCCTAAGTACACAGAAACACTAAGTCCAACAGTAATATGACCTAACATTTATATTGTGATTTCCATGTTCAAAGCACTTCACCAATATCCTACTAAATTGTGCTGTGAGCTAGATAAGGCAAGTTTACTTTTAGAACAGAAAAAGAGATATAAGGGACTACATGTGTGACCCTCCTCACTAACATCAGCCACTCCAAAAAGTTAGGAGTTTAGTCTGAGCAAGTCAGGTCGGCTGGCGCTATTGTCAGTGGAAAAAGACGGGCAACCCCAAGGCAACTTATTCTACCATGACAGAGGGGTAGGATCACCCTCCAAAAGTGCCTCCCTCCACAATGGGTATGGAGCCAGCTGGGAGTGCTAACTCTTTCTAAATGTCCTTTACATAGCTAAAATTAAATAAGATGAACCCCCAACTTGCTGTTTTCCTTTGGTGCAGTTCCTCTGGCTAGCTAACGATATGTCTGTACTGAGATAAATCTCACCTTAATTTACTCCAAATAAGCAGACTAGGATATAGCAAATGGTAGATTCTGCTGTTTGTACAAAGGTTTTCCCTCCTGACAAATATTTCTTCAGTTTGTATAATCAGTCTCTAAGGATTTATAAGCAGTGGAACGCTAAATAGCTGTAAAATTGTATTCTGTACTCCTTCAGTAGGTCATTTAATCCAAGTTTTATCTCCTTCCCACACAGAAGAGAAAATCTTGGTCATATTTGGGTCATATTCATCCATCTTTTTAATCCCACTGCAGTCATGACTCCCACAAAGGGAATCTGGTCTCTTCTCATTTGCAGTGTCGTTTACTGAGGAAAGCAAGCTCACCAGCTTCACTAGAGTACATTTAGCAGAAATCAGTGGGGTAACACCAGGGATCAGCCTGGTTCATAAAGGTTTCCAACTATCATTTTTACTGTGAATTTTTAGGCAACAGAAATGCTAAATCATGAAACTGATAGTTTGAATAGATGTAAAATCATTCAGCATGTTAGAGGACTGATCCTCCTTTTCTCTCAGGTACCCTCTCTGCTACACTTTGCTGTGTTTTTCCTTTGAGTCTCTATTGGATGTTTTAAATCATTTTGGCTTCAGCTGGATGACAACTGCACAGTTGTTTTTTGTTAGAACGGGTTGTTTTACTATATCTTAGAGCCAGATGCCATCTACCTATAAAAATGGGTCAAGAGATCCACAAATTGTACAGACTGTGAAGTGTCCCTATATCATAGACTTAACATTATTTGACCATCTTTATAAAATAGGAGATCTTCCCAGCTACCAATTTCTCCCAGCAGCATTACTCAGAAAGACTGTGTAAATATTCTGGTACTTTCATGTGGTCTGTTCATGTCGATTCTCAGGTCTGTGCCAAAGTTCATGAAGAGGATGAAAGTCCCTGACTACAAGGACAAGAACGTCTTTGGTGTGCCTTTGATAGTTCATGTCCAGAGAACCGGACAGCCTCTTCCCCAGAGCATACAGCAAGCACTACGCTACTTACGCAGTACCTGTCTAGATCAGGTATGAACTTTACTGCAGGGACTTCATTGACTCTAAAGACACTCTAAGCAAGCACTGGTAGTGCTTTAGTACCAGAATAAGGTTGCTATATCTCATGTTGTTCATATCAGTCCAAATCTCCTTTGGTGATTCGGTACTTGGTACTAAAACCAGTCATTTCCCATTTTGAGATTTGCATTCAGTTAATTTGTTGAATTCCTGTAGCTATAAGAGTCCTACTGATTTGTATGCAATAGCATATGTCAAAGAATAGCGTAGAATCTTCACATCTATTGAATCAGTCCTAGGAAGAGCTTATCATTCCCAGTTTTTGCCAATATCTGCACTGCTCACACTTGACTGTTGCTAGTGAGAGTTAAACACATTCACCATTTCACAAGATATGATAAAAAAGGTGTGATTTACTTAACAGAGAAAGAATTATCTAAAATAGAGAGCAAACTCAGCAAAATATTCCAAGTGTTCTGTTGACAAAACGAGATATACCCAGATACGTTTAGGTCAGCAGGGTTCAACAGCAAAGCCATTACCGTATGTTTCCTTTTACAGTGTTGTTAGCTGCAGCAAGCCAATAGGGAGATGCACATACTCAAAGTATTTCAAACTTTTTGCTTCACTTTAGGTACTGAGCAGGGACATACCAATCATATTTTTACTGTTCTTCCCCTAAGGAAGAGGATATATATCCTTATGAACATAGGTCTGGGAGAAATCCTCTGGCTCATTGAGTTCAGTCTTCTACTGTTATTGGCATCACATCATATGACCTCTTCTGTAATTGCTTTTAGGCAGCTGTAAGCTCAAAAGGAGCAACCAGCATTTTACTCTACAGACTTTGTTGCTTTGCTAGCTCTGTGCACACAAAAAGGGTGGAAGTGGTCAGTTCTGAATCTTTCCATTTCTGATCACTGTTCCGTTGTTGTTCAGGTTGTTGTGCTCAGTGACAGGCATCTTCCCCAACATGGAAATCTAAAAATTCAACATCTAGCTGTGAATCAGTGAAGAATCCCATAACAGCCAGTGGGAAGACATAGGCACTTCCCACCATTTCTCTTATTTACTGTAAAAGTCAAGTGTAGCAGCCAGACCTTCACACCTAACTTGCAGATGTCTAAAATGAAGTAAGATGAATTCTGCCTACTGTATGTAGTGTGGGAGTTAAGGAGTTGGAAGAACAGCCTGTTGAGAATGTATTAACAGTGGATGGAAGGGGAAGATGGATAGACACAGGTAGAAAGAAGGTATGCAGCATCTTTCATGACTACCTCTGTGGTAATCTGAGTTTGTGCACTGAATTGGAAAAAAACATAGTAAAAAAAAATGATGCAGCAGCCCTGGAATCCGTAATGGAACTGGAGGAGAAGACATTTGCCTAAGTGTGGGGAATAGGAGGTGCAAACATAGGGATGGATTTGTCAGCTAAGTAGCAGAGCAATAGGGAAAAAGAGTAAAGAATTGGAGAATAACTGTGGGAGAAAGTAAAGGCAAAGGAAAAACAGAAGAGAAGGAAAAAGCTTTTAACAGATTTGAGGCAGTCAAAAGGAGCATCCGTGGGCAGTCTCAGGCAAGTATGTGCTCCAAGAGGAGGGATTTAGTTGCTGGGAAGCATCAGACCTGAATGAAGCACCAAGTCAAGTCAGCTAAAGTGAAATTGGGAAAAAATTAAATACAAGATAAAGGAAGAAAAGTACAGATTGGGAATATTGAAAATATGTTTCCACCCAGCTCTGGGCTGAAAATCTCCAAGTAATTCAGCTTCTTTCCTTGACAGTTGCTCCCTTTGTTCCCATTTAATTTGAAGCCTCGTAACGCCTGGCTCAGAGGTCTGAGCAGCCTCCAGACTCCCCCAGTATCTCGTGTATGTATCTCTTCTGCGCATTGCAGAGTTGTGCATTGCTGCTACTGCATACACTTAGTAAAGTCTGGGTTGCTTTAAACTGGTATAAGGTCTGGCTCCCAGCATTGAGATATCTAAGATTATAAGAGGATCCTCACCATTATGTGTAGGCTATGTTATTCAGTTTCAGCCTGCAAAATAGAAACTGCTTTGCCTTTGTCAACTGCATATTTATTTCTGTCATGCATCATATGGATGCTTGCAGAGCAGATGATCCACAGCATGAGGAAAATAAAGAGATTGGGCCAAACTAGTCTCTCATAGATCACTGGATTTGTAGTCCCATTTTATTCAGAGAATGAGTCTGTAATATTGCAGAACAGAGCCTAAAACATCTCTATAAAGTGAAGAACTGTCTTCTTTTGATTCATTGTGAATTTTCCCAAAAACAAGGAAAAGAAGAGTTTGAATAAATATCCTTAAACAAACAGAGAGATTGGGAGTAGCAGAGTGATGTGCAGCAGGAGATTACTTTGATGAGATTTGGTGTCTGACCTCTCAAATCAGACTGAGTTGTAAGCTTTTAAAGGTTCTTAATGCCAGGAAGGACACTTTCTGTCAAAAACAGAGCTGTTTTTTTTGGCTGTCATCACATTTATCTACCACATGCCAGAATTTTATTTTTGGATAAAATTAGCATTGTCCTGTGTCTTCAGCGCACAGGTAACTAAGAGGAGAAATTATGTAAAAGGAAGAAAAAACTTCTTCACTGTGAGGGTGACAGAGCATTGGAACAGGTTGCCCAGAGAGGTGGTGGAGTCTCCTTCGCTGGAGATATTCAAAAGCCGTCTGGATGTGATCCTGGGCAATATGCTCTAGGTGACCCTGCTTGAGCAGGGAGGTTGGACTAGATGATCTCCAGAGGTCCCTTCCAACCTAAACGATTCTGTGATTCTGTGATTCTGTGAAGAAGAGAAAGGGAAAGGGAAAACCAGATAGAAAGAGCCAGATGTTCTTTCTTGGGTTCTCTTGTCAAAACTAAGGAGAGCTTCACCTGTGGATAGATATACCATGGACCAGGATGTACATAGGCCAAGCTCTAATTCTGTAATTCCTACATATCTATTTAGATCATGAGCAGCACTAAACTCATAAATAAAAGAATATAGCAGAACAGCAGCTCACAGCCACTGCTTTCAGTCTCGCATACTAGTTCATCCCCATAGAAGTGAACACATCCTCTCACAGAATAGCATATAGTATGATTTATGTGATTTGTGTTTTTAATACATGAGTTAACAAAAAAACTAAATGCCTTACAGCTGAACACGGAAAGCAGTCTAGAGAGGCGGTACAGGATGAAGATAGACCTAAATAAACTCTGGGCTGGCAGAAGAAGGAGGAATAAGGATGAAAGGCACATTCCCTTGCCTTTGCTTTTTTTTTTTTTTTTTTTTTTTTTGTTGGTTGCCTGTGCCATGCGGTAGGCTGAACTGACAGTGAACAAGACAGCAGACATGGAGGAGCTAAAGGCTATAATTCAAAACCAGAGGAATGCCTTTTTATAGATCTTTCTCAATATTTCACCTTTTCCCCTGCAAAACTGAAGGAAAACAGTGCTAATACTTCCCAAATGAACCACTGTAAACTCACTTGGGAATAAATAATGTGGTTCACGCTCAGGAATTCACCTCCGGGGAATTCCACTTATGAGAACTACTGTAAAAGGGCAGCACTGCTGTGAAGGCACTAACAGGCCCCCTTTTAAGAATTACCACTTCCTTTAGAATAGAAAGCAAACAAGATAAAAATGTATCTTGGTGACACTACACAAATAATCCCTCTGTGGCCTCTGCTTTCTAACTGGGCTTTTTAGTGGAATTTGGGAGAACTGTTGGAAGCAGAGAACAGGAAGGGAAAAAAGTAGATTTGGTCTTGGTTTTAAAGCTCTACCAGGATGTACTAATCTTTTGCCACAGCATTTATTACTTAGCTGAACATAATATTTTCTTGTTAGTCTTCAAAATATATACCCAAATAAACATGAGGAACCAGATTCTCAGCTGGAGTAGATCAACAGACAGTCACTGAAGCCAAGCAAGCCACACTGATTTATATCAGCTAAGGATCTTGCTTAAACTCTTCAGGCAACAGCGTAACCACATGCACTCTGAACTTTTCCTCCACGTTCTGATATAGAAGAGCAGAATTATTAACTCTTACAGTCCTACCACGAGAGAGTGTAGTTGTTTATGACACTGTGGGCAAACTATGACTGTGGCATTTGCAAAACATGTTTCTTTTGCTGTTGCTGAGGGCAAAATAAGCTGTTGTAGCTTTGGTAATAACCACAGCCACCTGTAATAAATATTTTTTATGTTCTTTAAATAAATTGTCCTTTTACCCAACTCAACCTGGCACCTTTTTAGGTGGGCCTGTTTCGAAAATCTGGAGTGAAATCCCGAATCCAGGCCTTACGTCAGATGAATGAAAGCTCCCCGGAAAATGTCAGTTATGAAGACCAGTCAGCGTATGATGTGGCAGACATGGTAAAGCAGTTTTTCAGGGACCTGCCAGAACCTCTCCTCACAAGTAAGCTAGGAGAGACCTTTCTACACATCTACCAGTGTAAGTTGAAAGACTTTTATTATTATAAATTTTATATATGATATAATAAAGTGTTATAATACTTTTAAACATGTTATTAACACTGGGTTCTATTCTTTCTGTTCACCACCAAGATGTCTAAAAAGAACCTCTCTGGCCTCAGAGTCTTTAGTTGAGAGATTTTTAGACCTGCCTAAAGGTTTCAGTGTCAAAATGTCATTAACTTTAATGGAAAGATAGTATCCAAGTCTTAAGAAGCTTTCAAAATATCAGTCTTTTCCATTAAAAAAAAGCCAGGAGAAGAGGCTGCCCGTGGACATAAAAAGTGTGGAGATTCATATTTTTGTCAGATTTCTTTAAATTGCGGGCCCATTTCTTGCAAACGTCTCAATACAAGTGAGTCTTTTGACCATGGAGAAGTGGTACTTAACCACGAGAACATGTGCCACTACCATTCTCTTCTTTCCTGGGACTTTTGATTATTTGTCTTTTCATTATGGTTCATAAAATGTGCATGTAAGAAACCAGCTGCCTTCATTTACCCCCTAGACATAGGTTTCATGCAAAGATCTAATAGATAAAGAAAAAAACAGAGGGTTTCTTCTTTTCTTTTCAGCATAGAAAGTCTTCAGCAAAATCTGAGATTCAAATGCATAAGAATGAAATTGAAAATTCACGCAAATCAGGAAATGACTGTGTATTTCTTGTCCAAACTGAGGGAGGAATAAACAATAAACAATGAGGAAAACACTAAAAAGCCAGAGGAATTAGAGTTTTCTTGATAATGCCCATTATGAAGACAGTCAGCCAATGCTTTGGCAGATACAGAGAAGTATACCTAGCCAGCTAATTGGAAGCACTCAAGAGAAGTGTGTCTAGCCTTTTCAACTGCAGACATTTCAGCAGCTATAACAATAGAAAACCATTTTTAAACACTGTATAAGCGCAGTGCTAAAGAATCGAAGTTAATTCTGTGCCTCTGTTTACTGCAAAAATCTGTTGGACCTAGTGTACCCTGGTGTATGGAGAAGTGCTGTGATTCTAGTTTCACAGTGAAGGGTGGCATCAAAAATAAATTTAGTGGATTTGGTCGTACAGGATGTCTTGGGACACCAGTGAACTGAAACAGTTGGCGCCCAGCCTTGGACCATCTCTTCCCCCTCTTCTTTCATGCTCACAGGTTGCAGGTCACATCCACCTACACACTCATCGGTGAGCGTGTTCAGAAATGCAGCAAGAATTCTCAGTACTAGTAAAATTGCAATCAGAGTAGTTTCCATCAATGAAGTGACCCAGGAGAAGCTTATCAGCTAAAAGGCTATATTGTACATGCCCTTGGAAACAAATCAGGTTTAAACTGTTGCTTGATCAAAATTGGGAATGTCCTATCTCAGCATAGGAATCACTGCAAGCAAACTATCCCCTTGCCAAAGAGAGAGAAACAAGGCAATTATCAGTGTTGTCAGGCCTGTAATTGGCCGGAATTCCCATTCCTGAGGCAGGAGCCTGGCATTAGGATTCACAACAGCCAAAAGGCTGAACAGTGAAACATTTCTGCCCGCCGACAGAAAAGGCTATAAAAAGGGGCATGGGCTGACTCTGTAACGTGACATGGAACAGCAGTAGGAAATCTGAAGAACTCACTGTTTGGAGAAAAGAAGGTGCTAGGAAAGATTTTCTTGAACTGCACAAGTGTTTTAAAGGATATCAGAAAGACTTGAGTATGGGTCTATTTAAACCAGCATAGCAAAAGGAAAAGATGATTTCTAGACATTGAAGAACAAAATTTTGGATTAAAAACAGGTAGCAGTGTTTTCTTCCATGTGACCAACAACAAAGATATTTTTCTGTTTCAGATAGTACTGACAGAATCCCTTTCACAGGGAGAAAAATGTTGAAAATTGCTGGGATACCGATTGCATTTCATAACGTCTGCAATTAAATAAATCTGTAGCTGGGAGTTTTTCCTCACATTCATTCTGTTTAACAAATTACTAATGTGAGGTTAGAAAGGATTTTTCCTCTCTTAGCATATTGGCAAGGGATTTCTGGTTTTCTGGGTGTCACAGAGCTTCTGATGGGGCTTTGTTCATGTATCCAGAACGGCTTGATTTGTTATAACACAGTATGGGGAATGGGGATGAGATGATTAGTGAGGTCCTTTATTTGGCATAGCTTTGATGAAACTCTCTCCACTTCCTGAAAACCCTCCATTGCCTAGTGTTTACCTATGACTTGAAGGTCTGGCCAGTCTTCTTTTGTATGCATCAGACTTGCCAGTGCAAGAACACAGGTGAGGAAGTGTGAAGAGGATATATGAGGAGAAAAGACACATTGCACATATTTATCAAAGGCTTCTCTAACTTTCTCAAAAAGACCTGTCCTTTCCACTTGTAGATAATTGGAAACATGGCACTGTGCTGTTTGTCATTCATGTCTGAAAGCCTTTAAAATAAAGAGCTTGCACAAGGCTAACAGGAAGAGCTTAAAAGCTGGCTGTTCCCCGTACTGTAAATCTGCTTTTGTTGTTCTTTCGTTCGATTATGTAGAGTATGTGTAATACCCAGAGGAGGGCTCCTAATCCAAACTGTGAAAACTTATGGTAGTTTTAGAAATGAATCTATCTTAGATGCTATTTAAGCACATCCATTACTGCTTTTGTTAAACTCTTTTATGGATTAGGACACGTGTAAGTATTTTCCCAAAGCTTTCTTAAGACTTTTGAACTGTCTTCCCAAGGGACAAAAGAAACCTGAAAAGTAACATTCAAAGATGTGAGTACTGAGTATTACTCTCACTTCATAAACTTGAAATGAAGTTCAGTCTTTTGCTTAGGGAACAGCCTTTCAAATGCATAAGGAACAGAGAAATGTCATAAACTTGGCTAGGCACACTATGCTTGGTGGAAGAGCAAACACAGCAGCGCTCCAGTAATCAATTGGTCTCAGCCCCTTCATCTGCCTCTTTTTAAAAAAGTTCCCAAAGAGTGAATTTCTAGGTAACTTTAGCCTGCTCCAGGCTCTTATCTGCTGTTACTATTGACCCCACTGATGGCCACGTGCCCTTCCGCAGATGTTCCTGCGGAGCAGCGGCTGCAGGCGGTGCAGGCAGCCGTCATGCTGATGGCGGATGAGAACCGGGAGGTCTTGCAGACACTGCTGTGCTTCCTCAGCGACGTCACCTCCGTGGAGGAGAACCAGATGACTCCCATGAACATCGCCGTTTGCCTGGCCCCTTCCCTCTTCCACCTTAATATAGTGAAGAAGGAAAGCTCCCCTAGGTAAGTTTCTTCCTAATGCTATAGCTAGTCATATCCTTGGCTTAACGCAAAATGATGCTTTCAGTGTTTCTAAAGATATTTGGAGTAAAATTTTCTTCAGTGTCTGTTTTCCACTGCATGTTACAAAGGGCACAGAGAGGGTGAAGCTGATACTACAGAGCCAAAAACACACTGGTATATGCACAGAAGGCATTTTTGCCAGCCCAGCTTGATGTTTCTGTCTGCCTATTGCAAATATGCAAGTGCCTGCTTTTCATACAAAATTTCAGTGGGGCGCAAGTGAGTTTTGTATAACCAATGTTGGCTTCTAAAGGGAAAGGGCCTGATTTTGCTCTGATTTAAGTCAAAGACTGGATATAGTGAGGAGAGAACAATTTGGGGGGATTTTAGCATGCGGATTTTAAGTGAGTGGCACAAGGTGCAAAGCCGTATTCTTGCAAAAGTCAGTGGATGTTTCCAGGGAGGAAGTGCAATGCTTATTGAAGGCGCATCAGGTGCAAGCAAGATAAGTGTAGGACTGCGAGTCAGGAAATCTCCATCCCCCTTTTGCCACTGAGTGTATTTTTGTTTGGTCACTACATGTATTCTCTGGATACTTCCTGCCTCTTGGAGAGCAGAGTTCATGTCAGGTCGTGGCAAACCCTGCTAAACTAAACATTAACATCCCAACTTAATGTCCCTTCTGACCTCTTTTCCCATCTTATTTGGAATATGTTCAGATTCATGGCCAATCTTACAAGTACTGTCAGAGCAAGAACTTTAAACAGTAATGACATAAAACCCTGTGCATCATAGCTGTTAGAAGTCCATTCCAAAATGTACAACACCTAATGCCGGACATATGTAATCTTTCCTGTTTTTACCTTTGGCTCAACAATATTCCAGGTAAACCTTTTTCTTTTAAAAAAGGCTCAACGTAGTCTGAACAATCTTTGCGATAAATGAAAACTAAGGACAGACTATTCTCTCATGAACAGCCTGCCGCTATGTTTGCTTTCGTATTAAAAAGATTCAGCTCTTTTTACCTGAGACACTGAATTCAATTACAGAGTGATACAGAAAAAATATGCAACAGGGAAGCCAGATCAGAAGGACCTCAGTGAAAACCTGGCAGCTACTCAGGGACTTGCTCACATGATAGTGGAATGCAACAAACTTTTTGAGGTGAGTGAGAGACTCAAATAGCATTATTCATGGACATATAATGCTGCATCCTTTGAAGTATTTATGCCTACATTTTCTGTCTTGTATTAGCTCAGAGATTGATGGTTCTTCACTTATTTGTAAACCTGTTCCATCTGCAGTTTATTTATCTCATTTCTTTACAATTGTTCCCTTCTAGCATTCAAAGATGCAACTATTAAAAATGCAAGGTAATTATTCTATGGCAGCTTTCAAGCCAAATTACAGGATTAGGAAATTTTAGTCTAAAATCAAAATCTGCTGTTTTAATTCCTAATTTTATTATATGCTTTTAGCACTTCAGTTAAAACTAATCCATCTCAAAAAGGAAGCTTGACATATTTTATTTCTTTGCGTCATGAAAGAAAGTTCAGTCACGTAGGGGGAGAGTCCTTCCTGGAACTACTTTCACTGCAGGTGAAGGAAAGAGAATGCTCATATCTCCCTTTCCCAGGAGCGCAAGGCAACATCTTTGAGGGCTGGAGGAGTAGCCTATCAGTAACACAGATATTTTCACATACAGTTGATCAGCATCTTTGACATACAGTTGATACTGTTCTGCATGAGTGGTGCTCTGCTGACCCATTGACTATTTCAATACAGTATCTTGATTGCTCACCCTGTATAATAAACAGATAGAAATAGGTATTTGCTTTCCAGATAATAGGCTTATTGTGATTTGGTACCAAATGGTCCAGCAGCCTCGTAAACATTGCCTTATAAAAGGTTCTCAACAGGAGATTTTTTTCCTCTGTGCTTTACCTCCTTTCTTTGGAGCAGGTCCCACATGAGATGGTCACTCAGTCTCGAAACTCCTATGTTGATGCTGAAGTGCATTCTCCCACCCTGGAAGAACTAGGGAAACAAGTGGATGAAGAAGGAGGGAACTATCAGATGTACCTTGAAAGTCTCATGCAGACTTTCCAGAAAGAAGCAAAAGAGAAATTCAAAGGATGGGTCACATGTTCCAGTTTAGAGAACACAGAACTTGCCTACAAAAAGGTAATTTCAGGAGACATGGAAGAAGTAGTAAACAAACCAAAGCAAAATATAGCCTACCTATGGGACACATCATTGACTTATTTTGTGGCTAAATACAGACCCTTCCATCATCTGCTGAAGCAGGCAGCTTTTACGGAAGATCACTAAAAGTAGTTAATAAAAATGTAACATGATAGTGATTCAGTTATGATGTTCCAGGGAAAGACATTCAGAAGCAAACTAAGGTCTCCAAAAACAGGTCAGTTAAGTGATAGAGGAAATAATGCAACCAGAGAGAGAGATGAGAGTTAACAACAGATGGCATTGCCCGAGTAAGTTCTCCGACTAGGGGACAGGCAAAGTTTCTGACTTTTCTCGTTGTTTGCTAACGGTTCACAGAACACAGTCAAAATGTAGGCATGAAAATACCTTTTCAGGCTTTAGTTGGCCAGAGCAGCCATATGTCCACTTTTATCCTTGATCCTCTTTTACTTGTTCCAGGTGAATTTTTGATAACTGCAACCTTTATCAGCATTTTTTGAAATTATCCCAGGCTTAGTCAGTTCTGTAGGGAAAGGCAGACCACTGTGGCTTGATTGGAGGGTAGCATGGGGTCCCTGCAGACAGTGGGAGTTCAGGGCTGCTGGAAGTACAAAGAACGGAGACCTGCAAACAAAGCTGCTGAGAGGACTGAGTAGGACATGGGAGAGGGGTGGGAGAGGCCATGTGTAGGTCTGGGGTCAAGGGCAGGTGAGACTATAGAGTGGATTAGGAGCAGCTAAGGCTCTTAGGCAGGAGGACTGGAAATTTGAGAGCTTTGGAGAGAAGAATTATAACATCATAAAATAATTTAGGATGAGAGTGGTGGGAGCTAGGTTTCTGGGGAGATGATCCTGGGTCTGTGGGAGGTGTCAGAGGTTTCTGGGACACTAGAGTTGATATGTGAGGACCCCAGGACTGGAAGGGGTTAGAAAAGCAAGACTTACAGCGTGCAGTGCTCACAAAGTAATTTGTTTGCTACCTCAATTATGGCAACCCTAAAGCCATGCAGAAATGCTTTATCTCTGGAATTTAGGATATTCATCTTGCACACACCCCAACACTTGCAGCTCCCTTTATTACCCACTGTGGAGGTATAACAAGTAACAGAAACCATGAGCTAGTGGGATTTAGCAAGCAGTTTGTGTCTTTCTTCTTCGAAAGCTATTTTCCCAAGACTACTCTTGCAACTATTTTGAGGAGGAAACATCTGTGTTTCTGGCATAGAAGTGAATTATCATGTCTTCTGCTCCTCCATGTGCTGCTTTTCGATTGATTAACTGGCACAGCCGATCCTCAGTCGCAGGCAGCACATCAGATTGCCTGAGACAGTAGCTTTGTGTTGGCCCTGGGTTTTAGTCTCTCCATTCATCTGCTGTTACTTCACGTATCCCTCACTGCATTTAGGATCTTTGGGCTTGAAACAGTGTCTGTCATACTAGAAATACTACAGCAGCTCCACTGACATTATGGGAACTGGTTCAAATTTACATTGATGTGAGAGCAGAAGTAATGTATAGCTTCAGTTTTCCACCCAGGACTAGTATGTGTATGTTTTTCGATACAAAACAGCAGCAAATGTAGCAATAATACTAATGAATAGCAGGGAAGTACACATGTTCTGCAGCTTCACTGCTTACGCTGAAGTCAGGTTTCCATTCCAAGATTTTGTTCTCAGTTATCCTCCACGGAGCATATGCTTATAAATCATGAGGCTTTTATTCTTTTTGTTGCTTTACTTTAGGTTGGGGATGGGAACCCCCTAAGGCTTTGGAAAGCCTCAGTGGAAGTTGAAGCTCCCCCGTCAGTTGTCCTGAACCGAGTGCTGAGAGAACGCCACATTTGGGACGAGGACTTCTTGCAGTGGAAGATTGTCGAGAGCCTGGACAAGCAGACAGAAGTTTACCAGTACGTTTTGAACAGCATGGCTCCTCATCCCGTCCGAGATTTTGTTGTTCTAAGGTAAGCTGAAGGCACTTCTCCAGTATTTTAGCTTCCTGTAGTGTGTATAAGAAAGATCTGTTCTTATCTCATTTCAGCCTTAGCATCCTTATAATTGTACTTAGAAAACTCTACTTCTGGGCTGCAGTGTTTATTTCTCAAACTGAATTAAAATTGTACACCTAGAGCATGCTGACCTTTTCTCTGATGTAATTTGAGCAGCGCATACTCCTGAGGCCATAAATATCATTTATTCCTTAGAACAGATGTCTGATAATAGCTGCTGTTCTCTTAGCTTTGTTTGTTGTCAAAACAGTGCAAATAGAACCCAATTGTTTTTTACCCTGCTTTTGCCGTTCTCTGGGGAATGTTTGATGTTTAAGAGCCAAATGTTTAGTAGAAAAGATGGTGATGTTTTTAAGCCAAGGTTGTTATGTGGTCACTATATAAGTCATTATATAAGATTTGCAGTCAGAGTATTTCTAGAGCAAGGAATGCTAAATGTTCTTGCTAACATAAAAATCCTACTGTGGAAATGAAGAGAAAGAGGTAATAGATATGCATTCTGACTGTCTTCCCAGGGATGAGACCTTGCAAATAAATGTGAAGCTGTAGTTTGACATTCCAGATGCAGTCCCAGCTCTGCCGTTGTCTATGTGCCCATACAGAACGGACAAAGACGACTCCTCTTATGTACATCCTGCCTTTGAAACCCTGGCCTTTCGCTTGCTAGGAGCAATAGTGGATGGAGTTGCTGACATATTTCACTTACGATGGAGCCAATCCTATAGCTATTTATTTCAGGATGGTTTTGTGCATTTCCATTCTTGGTGTCTACTTTCTTTGATTGAAAAGATGCACCAGACAAATAATAAGCAGTTTTGACAAAGGAAGTAGTCCAGTGAGTCAGAATTGTATTAGAGGGAGCAAAGATTGAAAGTAAAAGATGAGCCCAGTAAAATATAATAGTAAATACCTCTTATGAACTTCGGTTTTCTCTTATAGAATAATAACATGCAGACATTGTTGGAATAAGAATTATTCCAATTGAGGAAGAGTTTTTAAATATTTCTGCAAGTTCCTTATAATAGGAAAACACTAATCCTCACATTACACTATTTTCTTTGCCTGTCCGCAGTATACTGGGCTAAATTAATTTATTTTATAATCATTTTCTCATATGATAGTATTGATTTGCAACAGTGATAAATTTGGCGCTCTGCACAGCACCAAGAAGATTGTCTGGGAGCAGTGGGAGGGTTCTGACGACCATAATTCTGCCTTCTTATCTGGCACTTAATTCACTCTTACGTTTCATGGTATTTTATGTTCTTTAAAGACCCACTGTGCAATCACATCAGTTGAAGAAAAATCTTGCTGTCAAGTTCTCATTCTTTTCACTAACCCAGATAGAATGACCGCCAAGGACTGAAATATATATCGTAAAACAGAATCCTGGTGGGTTTTTAAGGCCTGAAAACAGCCATCAGGTAAATCTGTCAGTTCCTGTTGTTTATCTCTCTTAATTTATATCATTAAGTCTAGAGCAAGGTTAGCCAGTGATATTGCACTCATTTTGATACGTTATTATTGGTGGGAACTGAACAGTGAAATTATTATTCGCCTCTGGGAATATGAATAAATATATTTTAACAGACGGCAATTTTTCTCCTCCTAATCTAACTGTTGGCTGTGAAATACACGCTCCCGGTTGTTCTTTCTTCTAAACGAGCCATCCTAGCAAGGAGACTGAAATCCCTTGAGGAGACTAGAAGGGTGAGAGGGCAGGGGAGGGCCCTGTTTCATCTGCCTAGGACCTGGAGCAGTTCACAGCTGCCCTGCAGGTGCATCACTTTTCATGAAAGATTCCTTGAGCATTTAATGTTAAGTACCATAGCATCACTGTCATGCCCCTTTTTACTACTGTGTGATATTTAGAGAAGTAAAATAACTGGTCTAAATCCACATAACCAGGAATAGGAATGCTAAGTAAGTCTCCTGCAGTCTCTGATACAGATAGTTTTCCACTTCAGAAATGAGCCAAGTAAGTGCCACCTCGTTACCAAAGTGATAGTCGTAGTGAAGCACAGAAGACAGTCCCTGGACAGTTAGTGGCTCAGCAGTTCATAGTATGTCCGAGGCATGATTTCCTACCAACCTTTGAGCTCGCTGTCCGTGTGTTTCATCTCTGAAGATAGCTCATCATTTTAATTAATGCACATACACACGCAAAACATTCTGAAATTGGTATCTTTCTATATGTTCTTGACTAGCAGCTGTACACAAGTAATAACTGCAACCCTGAATTTCGTATCCAAAATATGGAACTTTTAAATATCCGCTGAAGTTCAAATTTCAACAGTCCTTGAAAGCAACTTACCTGCCAAAGCATGATACTTTCCAAAGTAGCATAGTCCCTGTGTCAGGCAATCCTCAGAAAGATGATGCACATTGTCTTACAGTGGGGATTTATCATAGACTATCCTGTGAGATTCAAACCCAGCGTTATGCCCAGTAGTCTGCCAAACAGGAAACATGCAACATGCTACAAATTCAAGGCAGACAAGAAAGACTAGAATATGTGGAAAATGCTAATAGAACAAGAAAAAAATGCTGATTGTAGGTCTCTTGAACCTGATAAAAAACTTCTGCAGGATATCAGAGAGACTAGAAACTCGGGATAGGAAGAATAAAAATATATCTTAACAGGCCAGTCCAAAACCTGACTGCTTGTGAAAGGAAACATCTTGTCAATAAGAAAACAACTACCTGTCACTGGCTAACTGACAAATATGGTGACATGCTCCTGAAATTTCAGATATACAGTTGTGCAATGCTGGTGAGAGATGATGTGGTTCTGTGCTCCAGAAAACTCCACTCTTCCTCCTCTAAGGGAAAAAAACATAAAACATGCATCCTATAGCAGAAGAGACAGAAAAGCCCATGATTATGTTAGAATGGCATGCAAAAGCATGTGGATTCTTGCTACGTAGAATCTGAAGGGAGGAGACCCTCTCTGAACAGCTGCCTCTTCTAGCGTGCCAGGGAGGAGTGAAACATACGGACAACTGATGGCTTTGTGCGTGCCTGGACCAGTCCTTGTAGGACAGCTAGCAAGGAAGTTGGTTCAGATATTTACTTTATAGCAAACCAAAGCCCACCTTAAGAAAGCAGGCCTCAACTACAGTATCATTCCTGAAGGAGTGAGCATGAAGTTTAGCCTTTGGCTACGGCAAAAAACAAATTCTTTAAGACTGCATTTTACCATTGCTACCTGGAGCGTGTGGTGACAAACAACTATCGCATAATTTCCACCAGCCGTCTGAAGAGACTGTCAGCAGCTGTGTGTCAGTGGATATTAGCAGCAGAACATCCTATTCAAATGTACTGCAATTATACTTATCGTCACCAAGAGTATTGTAAGCTAATGTTGATTAAATAAATGCTTGTCATGAAAGGACACTTTTTTTTTTTAATTCAAATGCCCTTGCAACATGGTTTGGGAGTTTCAGGAGTCAGTGTTGGTAGTAACGAGGATTTTTGCTGCCCTGAACTTTATTTGCTGCTCTGATACATACTACATAGGTATAATGCAACATTTCAGCCCTTGCTGGATGGCTAGCACTCGCTTTACATCCTTTCCAGACTTTCTGGAAATAGGTCATTTCCACCCCAGAAGGCTTACAATGTTGCTGGAGTGGTGTTGTATTCCAGCCACTACTGCACTACATGCCCTATGAAATCGTAGGCCTCTACTGACCAAACTTGTTTGAAAATAGAGTTAATTTACATTTAGCAGCAAAAGTGATGCATGGGCAGAGCGATTTCTTGCCTGTCTGCAAAAGGCTGCATCATGTCCTCTAATGCATGGTGATTACAAAGTGGTTTGAGGGGGAGAAGCAAAACTTCTCCACCTGCAGCCAGCGGCACAGCAGATGAGCAGCCTTCCCACATAGTGGTCAGATCCCCAGGTGAGGTGAGGGGGTATCAGCATCAGGTGGGTTTGGGGGTGAAAACTGCAACTCTCGTTCAGGAAAATAACATACATAGCAAGAGCTGTCCCGGAGCCATTTCTGAAGGTCTGAGCTCCCGGGGCTGTTCTGGGCATGGATTTGTCCCCCCCATACGAGTGTATCCCAACCTCTGAGCACTTCTTGAAATGATAGCCCACTGTTTAGGTTAGTGCATTTACAGGAGGGAGTCTAGCTCTGCAAACCAAGGTTGGTAAGTTTCTGTTGCCTGTTTCAAGCAATAGTCCCAGCCACTTTGGGACAGAAGACTCCTCCAGGGACTCCTAGAACAGTCCAGGAACATCACAGGAAACAATGCCATAGAAAAAAATCAGTTAATTTCCCTCTGAAAAATAATAGATTTCCCTTGCTTTCTATTTCTTGTGGGGGGCTGTTCCAGGGTTTCATGGCTATATACCTCAGCCAGCTGCCAGCCTACAGTCTTGTCCAGTATATACCATGGTCTTGTGTCAACACTGTATTTTAATTTAAAATAAGTCCCTTCACCCACTTTTGTCTTTTCCCCTTCTTGTATTCATAGGTAATATTCTCTCATCAGCCACCTGACATGTGGCCTTCTGGCTTTACAGTGATAAGCAAACCAGCAAACTGCAACTTTGGTTCGGGTTCTTTGTTACTCAAGTAGCCAAAAGAGTCTAATTATTAAAGAGATTCTGTCTTGAATGTGTCGCTGCAGGACATGGAGGACTGATTTGCCAAAAGGGATGTGTATGCTGGTGGCCATCTCTGTGGAGCATGAAGAGGCCCCTCTCATGGGAGGTGTGCGAGCCATTGTGATGGACTCCCAGTACCTAATCGAGCCATGTGGCTCAGGAAAAGCCAGGCTGACCCATATCTGCAGAATTGACCTAAAGTAAGTGTCCCACCTGCAGAAAGCAAAAATCTCCAGCTCAGGGAGGGGAGGTGTTGGGAACAGCGGACACGCTTAATGTAGCTTTACTGCTTTGGAGGGAGATTTTCTGCAGTCTTTCTATCTATCATGCTCATATCCGCCAGACTCTATTCAGCGGCCTCCACTGTTAAGACGATGTGGTCATAGAAATAAAATCTAGTTATTTGATTTCTGCAAAGGCAAACTTCAGAGTATGCTTACAATGCCAAGTATTCCAAGTTCCCAACGCCACCATGGGCAGAAAGGGATAGGAGGCATGGCAGGCCCATTCCTGTGGATCGTATTTCTTGGGTGTTTGGGTTTCTCAACAATCGTGTCTTTTCATTTCTTCAGAGGACATTCCCCAGAGTGGTACAACAAAGGCTTTGGACATCTGTGTGCAGCAGAAGTTGCCAGGATCAGGAACTCATTTCAGCCCCTGATTGCCGAGGGACCAGAAACGAAAATCTGAGGAAGTGTTCCTGGAAGTGTGTGAGCATAAATCAGGGTATGGCAGAGTAGAAAGACTGAAAGCAAAGACCTTATTTAAGTTACTTGCAATAGAAATCTAACTAGATCTGGGTCTGTACAAAGGTGAAACAGGAATTTTATAGGAAAGTTATTTTATTCTGGAAACTTCACCTCCCCCCCCACAGCCTTTCCACATTAATTTCAATCAAACATTTTTCAAAGAGATTTTATCGTTATTACTTTAAAATTAGACTATTACCATTACTTGTGTGTTACATAACTCTGGTATTTAAAGGCTTCTAAGAAGCATATTTTAATTGTAAATAAATTATGTACAGTATGTATATATTATATCTATATTATAGCTATATATATATATATGTATATGTATAAATTAATTATTTTGTATATAACTCAGTGCTATGTAGAAGAAGTCACCTGCATCAGTTGGACCTTAAAAGACTCCGTCACTTGTTTCTTAGTGTGTCACTGCTACATAAGCTGTGTTTGCTATTATCACAGGGCTACCAGACAAAATCCATGTGATAACAGAAACGCCTGTGTTTAAATTTGTTTGTGTTTGTGTATGCTACAAGGTACCTGGAAATAGATGTAGGAGGAATGAAAGGAGCTAAGGAGGAGAGTGGTTATTGTATGTCTAAAAATAATGAGGAGTGGATCAGTATGACCAAATAAAATACGTGGAAATGTAACTGAGGTAGACGTTTTGAAGGCCGTTTATATTCAGCTGCAGAAGGTTTGTGACTGTTAATACAAGGTGATAAAAGCTTACCTATTGCCTTAATTAATGATATATTTGCCACTAGAGAACCTCACCGTCTGCAGTGTTCAAAATAACAGCTCATTCTTAGCAAATACAAGATAACTCTGTGTGTACCGAGGTGACCTCAGGTGACCTCACTATCTGAAGTTAAACTGGTAAGTTATTAAGCTGTAAACCTTTTGCTTAGTGTTTTATCCAGTAAGTGGTTCTGTGTTGTTCTTTCCTTCTTCCATAGGAATGGCTAATTATTAAGAAACTCCAAAGCAGATTTTCCACATCCAGTGACCACAAAGATGTGCAGATAAATGCCATGCCTTTTTTATACTCTTACTATAAAAATAACTAAACTTTTTAAAGCTTTTAAATACATCTCAGAGATTTTAAATATTGAATGCAGATTATGCTTGGGAAGATCACTTTTATGATAACAGCAAGCATTTTCATGTTATATTGCACTGATCTGCATGATCCTGCCTCTGATGGCATTGGCGGGAGCAGGATCAGCCCCTGACTATGAGGAGTAAGAGCCATTTAAGCCCACTACATCATTTCATTTTCAGAGACCTATTATTTGCTAATGGAAGAATGCTTTAAAAGTAATAATAATCATTTATTGACCTTACCTTCGAGACAAGGTTCCGTTTTGTTCTTAACTAACCTAAGACCAAAAATGGAATTATATCTATGAGTCAATAAGAATGTACAAGTCTATCAATACTGTTCTTCATTAATTGCATTTGTTCACTTTGACATTATTTATTGCTGTATAAACCAACTGAGTCATTCACAGCCAGGGTTTTAGTTCAATCCTCTCAACAAAACCCACTGCGATTTAGGATGAGGTCAATTAAGTGAGGTGCCTTTGCTACGTGAAGCTGCAGAGTTTTGTGACCTGAGAGTGCAAAGTGCGAGAGCTGGCGTGGTACCCTGTGCCACGGGAACCCTGCCCGCGGGAGCAGGGAGCGCACGGGAGCCGGCAGGGGACCTGGGCAGGGTCGCCCAGGGCTATCCTGCCTTGGAGCAGTAGTACCCTGGGAAGTCCCCATCTCCTCTCCCCTGTGAGCTGCCCCTCTCTTTCACTCCATCTTGCCCATATTTTGCTCTTTGACTCGTAGGATGTAGGAGGTTGGGTGCCCGAGAGCTGTGTTTGCAGCCAGCGATGTGCAAACAGTGCATGTTTTTAAGTATTAGCGATGAGTGAGCATTGGTGTACCTGCACGCCCAGAAGGTCCAGGTGCTCCCCAGGTGGCACGGCTGCCAGCCAGCCCCTGGGCATCCATGCTGCCCACCTCAGGCAGGATTCAAGGTGCATGAGCTAGCGGGGCCAGGGCAGCACTCTGCCAGCAGCTGCCAGCGCCCCAGCGATCTCCAGAAATCAGCACCTCCTCCCCTCAGCACCCGTAGCCATGGCAGCAGGTTTCACTCAGAAAAAGGATGAGCAGGCTGTTTCCTAAAACAGGAGCAATTAGAGCCCTTCTGCTACATTACTTTGCATAAATGAATACAATAGTGCCTCAGGATTAATGGACACAGCATTTCAGGCACTGGAAATGGCAATTGCCTGACACTCAATAATTACTTAAAGAAAGGAAGGGAAAACCTCGGCAGCGGTTTTATCCTGCCTGACTCAGCTGGACGGGACCCTGTGCCACCTGCCACGGTTAGCAAGGTAGGTTTGCCTTCCTAATGTTGCCAAATCTTTGTCATGTACTTCCAGCAGCTCTAAGCCATGTATTAACGAAATACTTTTCCTCTACAATGTACCTTATGCCATGTCTACCTTTCAGCTACCACAGTATTTTGTATTGTTACATTGCCATTGAGAATACATTATGATACTTACATTTTTAAATGTTATACTCATATCAATACCTCATATTTTTACCTCATCTGTTGGTATCAGTCATTAGTTGTAAATAAATAATTGCAGAGTTGAATAAATTTGCATACACTAAAGAATCACGTTTCCTTTATGTGTTCATTTCATCTGTTGGCACAAAAAAACAAACATGGTACATCTGAGCCCTTGCTTTTTTATTACAGCCTGCTGTATGCCAAGCTGTTCCAATATGGAACTTTAAAAATAACTTAGGCTCAAAGTGATGCATTGTTGTCTATTAGGCTTATCCTATATTTTCCCTAAGTATACAAGAGCTTCTTGGCAAATACATGTGAGGCAAATACATACAAAGAAGCCAATAAGTTAGGATGGTCGACCTGAGAAAGGTAAACTCAAGTCTTCAGCAGTATTTAGGAACCTGACTCCTGCTGAATTCAACCTTGTTTCTGCACCTGCATTCTTGTCAATAATATAAGTCTGGATGTACAAGAGTGACCTTCAAGTTGTGGTGCAGATGTTTGGGTTCACTTCATCTAAAGTTAGCTATCCCAAACCCGTAAAGGCACTGCAGAAGAGAAAAAGACACAACAACAGGATAGTGGTTTCTGTGGTCTGTCTTACACATATCTACAGATTAAATGACTTCCCCTTTGAAATATCAAAAGAGGAGATGTCTCAGAAAACAGGATACGGAGCAGGGAGCCAACTATTAGCTACTGCCAGGGAGAGAATAAGCCTTTTTATCCCACCGTTCAGGGAAAACTAATTATTTAACTTTGGACTGAAAGGAAGCGCTTTTTTCCAATTCTCTGCCACAGCAGAGATAAACACGTAAGTCCTTTCTTTCTTACAAGGTAGTATGTGATGTGCTCTTACTCTCATCTCTCCCTCCAATGCACCTTCAGCAATCTCAGGGCAAATAGACTGTCCTAACACTAACGGCACTGACGTTCCCACTCTTAGCATGTGCAGTCTTCATAATGTTGAATTCTTGGGCACCCATCCACTTTGTAACCCCTAGCAGGCATCACAAACAAGGCATCCCGCTGTCTGATGCGGTTGCTCCACTGAATCAGCCTCAGCCTTTGAGGATCTTGGCATCCCTAAGAGAGGTTGTTCTTAGAAACGGCAGGTAGCTGTTAGACAAGAGTACAAGATGTATGCATTGAAACGACTGTGAGATGAAAATATTGAAAGAAATATACAAAAGACTGCTGGAGCCTGCAAATCAAATAGGAGAGATTGAAAAATTGTATTATCACTTCAGCTCAACAGTGACAAGGAAGAGCTGGTGAACAAATATAGATCTTGCCAGATATCATAACAGAAAGCAGGGTTTATATGGCATGAAAGACCCACAGCCCCATGGGGATTCAGCATGTCCATGTCATGCTCTCCTCGCCAGATGGGCTGCACAAGGGCTTCATTTAGGTGACCGCTAGAGCAAGCGGATCATATTGTTACACCTCCAATTGCACCAGGACCAGAAATATGGGGCATCGGATCCCAGATTCAGAATAAGGTGGGTGTTTGGACTTTGCTAAAATGTACAATTTAAACTGGGACAATGTAGTCCCAGTACTCTCAACATCATGGGTTACTCAGATATAGTATACAGATAGCAAAGACTTTTCCACAAAGAAGTGATGGATGCAAAGCAGATCCATAAGTAGCACCATGCAACTCTAGTCTGTCCTGCTTCAATGTGGATAAACTCAGCTCAGCAAATGTATAAATACGTAGAACTAAGGGACTGACACCAAACTGAACAATGTATCTGGGTTAATGAGTAAACAACCGGAAAAATACAAAGACATTGCCGATAACTGTGTCTATCTTTAATAGGCTGATGTTGGGGAAGATTACGCACACTCCTAGATATACTTCCTAATCCATGAAAAGATATTAGTAACAACAGATGATGTTTCATCTTGGACACTTATAATGCGAGGGGGAACACGCTGAATTTGCGGTTTACAGTGGAAAGAAGCTAGAAAATGAGGTTAGGCCAGATGCCATCTAGACTCCGTGGTGAAATGAGAAGAAGATTTGCTGAACTGAAAGGGAACCCGAGCTCCAGAGACTCTTTATGCCTCTGATTAAGGCTGGCATCTTTTGCATAAACAGTAACCTGGATGCTTATCTCTTTCCATCCCCTCTGACCCTGAAACTGGAGTCTGTATCCCCTCCCCTACTACTGACCTGCCACAGGTGGCTGTTATCCACTGCACTCTGCCACTGTCTAAGCCCAGATCTTGTGCTCAACATGCCCTCTCCCCCTCTCAGTCCCAGCATGCCCCAAGACTGCACAGAGGTCCACAGGGTTCATAGTTCATGGTAGGGTGGTCATGGCCATGTAGTCAGTGGTCGCAGTCCTTGGCTACAAGATGGGGAAGTTGGGCATCCTCAGCCAGCCAGGGTTTGAATGCACGATGCACCAAGTGTCCTGCGCACTATGCTAGAGACAAAGCTCTGTGATGAGGAGCAATCGTCTCCATTTCTCTCCTGCAAGGAAGCAAGAATGCAAGAGCAGGAAAATAGCCAAGCGCACCATACACCACTGCACAGCGCTGGTGCTCCTATCTCAGTCCGACCACCATGACAAGTCAGGGCCTCCAGTCCTTTGCCAAAGAGCGTATGTCCTGCAGGAAGTGGGGGCCTGGCGGCAGCTGCATTTTGAATGCAATGAACTACTCTTTACCTGAACTTTCTTGAGCAGAAACAGCTGTATGTGGCTTGTTGGCACCAATCTGCAAGCAGATAGGATGGTGCACAGGTTGTGATTGCCTTTCACTTCCGCAGCAACAGCTTCTGCTCCAGCAAGCAACTGCCTTGCTAGGAAAGAGCAGCTCCATGGAGCTTCACAGACATGCCAGCTAGAGGATGAGGGCTTATTTTTTAATCAAAATATTCAATTCTGCAAATGGGCATTAGGGAAACTCATCCTAAAACTCAGACTCTGCTCTTTCTTCTTCAGCTGCTTGTAGCAGCTCAAACACAGGCACATTGCTGAAATACAGAGCTAGCACTTGCCACAGTGAGGCTTTGCAACAGCTTTCAATTTATGGGAGCAAATTAGCTGCGTGGCCATCTGTCCTTCACCAAACCATACTGATCCTACTCTGGAGTCTTGTTGGAACAACTCCTTTTTCTTGAGAGGATACATATCAAATTACTTTTTTTTTTTTAATTAAATAAGTGTGGGAACCACAGGTGGCAGACCAGACAACAGTAACCCTATCAGCAGCATCTGTTCACCAGCAGTAACCCCCTCCAGCATGTGCCTAACAGATGCTGGTTAGGTGCTTACGCACAGCCTGACACCCAGCGTCCGACCCGAGCAGGCAGCTGGGTGCTACTCAGCCCACCTAACCCCCTGCTGCACCTCCTGGGCTCCAGAGTGCCTTGTCTTCTGCTGCAGCACCACAGCTGGTTTGGCTTGAAAAGTGAAAAAAAAAAAAACAAAACAAAACAAAAAAATTTAGTGTTTTGTTTTTTTGCTAGACCCATTACTTGGCTTAGAGAGATTTCAGATTTGCTTCAGGGCCTAGCTGAAAGCAAGGAGTTTGATTATAAACAGCCATATACCCTTCCCTGTATAACACTGTCAGCTTGTCACCAAACAAGGCCCGCAAGGAGCCCACCACCACTGTAAATGCAGACCTCTCCGGGTTTGAGGTGGCTGCAATCTTTTGCCAAGTGTTCACCTGCTCTGAGGGGACAGTTCTTCAGATGTAAGCCTATAAAGAGAAAGCACTAGCTTTTAGCCCTGTAGTCTGGCTTTCATTTCCCTAAAGAGTCACATCCCTTTTCTACAGGTCAAGGGAACAAAAGGACCATTGCAACCTGCACCCTTTTCTGGCCCAATAGCATTGTGCTCATCACACCTTTGCAACTTTGCTGAAGAGAAAAAGGACTGATTTGGGAAAACTTCCCTTTTCTTCAATAGCTGTATTTAGGGGCTCCCTGCTGAGCAGTGTGGAAAGACAAGCTCTGCTGTGGCTCTGCTGCTGCAGCCACAGCCGTTGCAGCCTCAGCAGCTATGCCCCCACGTGGGGTGATACCTACAGCTCATGGCATGGATCTTGCTGCGTATGATTTTCTGGCACTCTCAATGCAGCCTGTGTGTTGCACAGCCAAAAGCCAGATCCCACTGGCCATTCCTGGGTTTTCCACATTACCAATCACTCCCTCCCCTCTTTCTCACCCCCTCCTTCTCCTCACCCTTAGGTCCTGGTGCAGGACGGCCACCAAGTTGAACAGGGCTTAGGGTGTGGTCAAATCACGCCAGTGATCATTAGCAGGACCTGCTGGGCTGACCCAGCCTCATTGTTTGCCCTAAGGAAGAGGGACAACCTCTCACACCATCTACTTACCAAATACTTTGTTTAGTAAGTAGTATCTGCTTCTTAGGGGGTCTGGTATTTCTGCTTAGTCCCAGCAGGACTGATTTTTTTTTCCTCCTTTGCAAGACATGGACCGCTGCTGGTCCAGGCTTTAGTGTGATGGGTCTGAGAGCAGCAGGCTGAACAACCAACACACTCACGCACCCATTCACTGACTGATCGACCCACCAACCGACCCCCCGACCTCCTGGGTGAAGAAGTGTGCAGCTCAGGCTGTGCCCCATGCAGCCAGGCGCAAGGACAGACCTGGCTCAGGGGCGTCCCTGAGAAGCGAGGCTGCCAAAATGTACCTACTTGGGAAAATCTGATACAATGAAATAGGATGCAAACTTGCCTTGCTCAATGCTCTAATATTAAGGGCATCAGAGGACAGAGAAACAGTAATAGAGGCAGGTGGGGTTGTCCTTCAGTTGTCTTGTACGGTTCTCTCAGCCCTTGAAGAGGTGTCCAGACCTTTGTAACTAGCTGAAGAGTGACGCTCCTCTCACCACTGAAATCACCAGGATAGGCCTAGAAAAGTTTGTTGTTATTATCGATACGAATAAAAATAATTATTGCAAATAATAAAAAGTTAAACAGGTAGCACTGGGCTAAGCCAAAATGTTCCAATATGGCCTCCTTGGCCTCCAGTATTTTGTGCTGTGGGCAACCTTTTTCAGCCGTTGCTTGCATTTATCAGAAAAGAGATACAGTTATTGCTTTTGTTTTTTTTCAAATAATTGAGTAATTTAATCTTTTAAGTGCCCCTGAGATCACTTGCTGTAATTAAAGACAGAAGATGAATGACTGAAGTACAAGGACCACTGGAGGACTTTAAAAATGAGCACGTCCTTGACTGTGTCTCCTGTGCATTTATATAATGATTATCCTGCATTAATATGACCAAACAGATACAAGGAGAAAATAATAAGAGCTTAGCTGCACTTTTTTACTTCCAGCACAATAATAATACGTCACTAGCTGGAGGAATGTGCAGGTGAATACCAAGCAGGAGCAACCATGCGCTGGACCCTGCAACCTCCCAGTATGAGCTGCAAGGAAAGGCAATATCCGGTCACATATCCTGCAGCAATGTGACTGATAAATGAGTTACAAATGTGTAAAAAATTCACAAACTTCCATTAGGAATGGACTTAAAGGCTCAGCTAGTCCTGAGAAAGGCAATCGCAACACTAGCAGCTTACTTTATGGGTATTTATTTTCCCAGCTTTTGGAAATAAGAAACATTTGATCCTAATAGAGAAGGGTTGCTACAAAGTAATAACTATCAGCAAAAAAAACCATAAGGCCTATTAAAAGCATTTTGTCTTCTAAATAAACTATACATCCTGACATGCTTGTGTCATGCCTTAGTATTTCAATCTCCATTTCATAGCTCAAATATAAATACTTGCCCAAAAAGGGAATACGAGCCGGTGATAAGAGTTGGAATTGGTACTGCTGCGTTTTCCATCCACTGCTAAAACCCCTGGGTTATACCTGTGGCAAGCTGCAAAAGCAGCAGCTTCCCGTGCTTGCCGGGATGGCACAGCGGACTGCAGCCTGTCGGGAAGCCACTCGCTGCCTGGCTGGTCCCTTCCCCAGGGAGGAGCAAGCTGCCCGCTAATACTGTTTGCCTTCCCCATTGCCAGGCTACAAAACATTGTCACCTCGTAAAACTTTACAGCGCAGGTAGTTTATACTGTTACACCTCTTGAACTAAACACTTGGCCAATTTGCGGTTACTTCCAGCAGGAGGAAAAACAGATTTCTTGGGTCAGGTGCTTTGTTTCTGCAGCCCCGCCAGTTTACAGCTCTGCAGAAAGTCCTTTGCAGCCCTTCCAACACAGAGGAAATCAAACAATAGCCAGCTCTTTCTGTGCTCCGCGCCAAACCTTCCTTGCAGCCAGCATCCCGCCGAGGCATGTTTTCATTTCTGCTTTAACTCAGGGCCACACTGCACGTCCGGCGGTGGATGCACTTGGGGCTTCCTCACCGCTTTTTTCCAGACACGCACTCACCTCCCAGCAGCCCTTGGCCCCACGAATTGCACTTGGCCGTTGGAGGCATCTCAGGCTCCTAACAGCTGACCGAGACCGTGCCCAGGTCCCCCTTGTCCCTGCAGGTATCACTTCCGTAAAAATCACAGCAACAGGCGGGAAGGGAAGTGTTAAAATTCATCCTCCCCTCTCAACAAATCCAAAGCTTTTTGTATTATTGACTCCCCTCTTTACGTGAGCAAGAAACTACTTCTACTAATAGGAAAGAGTTTAGGTAGAAACTAATAGGATCTGATATGAATTTGCAGTATTTAGAGAATATCCTCATCGTCACTACTGCCGTTTCGCTTAGCTCGACGGTGATGCTGATCGCTTCAGCCTGTCAGTGCCTAGCTTCTCCCTGCACCTCAGACACCTGAGGGCCTCCTGGGACTTGGGCCAGAAACACATTTTGCTGAGACCAGGAGAGCTGGAATTGGATAATGATGCTTTGCTGTGCGGTGTTCCCAGTAATTCTGGAGACAAGGAAAAAGCCTTTTCACCTGCAGAAAAATTCATCATGTAGCAGGTTTATCTATTAAGAGCAAATATGAAGAATGTAGGCATTTTTCAGATTATTTCCTCTTTTTTAAATTTTATTATCTTTTTAACAAAGACTATTCAAAGTCCCATGGCCCATTAAGGGGGCCCTCGCTTGCCAGGGGATTGTTCTCTCTGTGCTCTCCGGGCGAGGAACTCACGCATCTTCTTGCGCCTTTGGCTTTCCTGCCCTGCTTCATTAACTTTTTCCCTGGCTTCTCTCCACTTCTTTGGCCCTTTCTCCTCTCCTTCACAAACACACAAAGCATCACAAAATAATAGCCAGCAAAATGTCACCACCCACAAGTGTCTTGGCTGCAGACTGCTATTATTTCAACTTTCTGGTTTCTTAATGAATTTAATTTTCTTAGAACTGCCTGACACACAGAGTGGTGTTCTTGTTCAACCCAGCAGACAAAATAAAAGTCTCTGATATATCTGACTCTGCCAGTTTCATCTCACCTTACTGTTCCTTTTTAATCTTTTAAAAGGGGGGGGGGGGGGCAACCAACCAGCACCAGCCCAACCTTGTAATGGTTGGCTAAGACTGCCTTGGCAAGCTAAGAGTGCCAGACCGAAGCCAGGAACAGATTTCCCCTTTCTTTTCCTTGCCTCCTCTTCTCAGCTTTGTAGGACTGAAGAAGGAAAAAGACTGAACTTTCTTAGCTGAAGTTGAAATACAGCACCTAAAACTGACTTCTTCCTCCTTAATAAGGGTATTCCCACCTAAGAGATTTTTGAAGCAGAAGGAACAGAATGAATTCTCTAAGCACCTCAAAAGCAAAATAATACAACACAAGAAAAGCGAAATCACGAGTTGTGTATTTAAAGATTTTGACACTTGTATGGCCCCTGTCTGATTCATTATTCTTTTTCCCTTTCTGCTCCCACTTCTTTTAACCTTGACATTTACTTTCCTTAGGATGTTTAATAAATATGCCACAAACTTACTGCTTACTGCCACAACTATGCTGACAAAATCCTACAAGGCTGTGGTCAACTCTGCTGTAATAGAAGAGCTGTAGAATTTATTGCAGTAATACTAATGGAATAAGCTGTTGCACCAAAACACTTTTATATTGGTATGGTTACTTCCACAGGCTTTTTTTTTTTTTTTTTTGTTAGCAAAAGTCACTCAAAAAACCCCAACCAACCATTAAAAAACAAAGAACCAAAAAAAAACTTCTAAAGCCCCAGTGACATAGCTCTGACAGGAAAACCTCTGTTTAGACATAAGCCTAGTCTCTACCAGTCTCCGACAAAAGTCACAGTTATTTATGTGGCACTGGAAAAACAAACAGCAACACAAACTCCTTACAGCATTATCACAAGAACCTCTCCTGTACTGTATACTTCTTGTTGCAAACAGAAAACTCGAGAGATCAAAAATAAAGATTATGTTACAATTTATGTACAATATCTTTATTTCATTTCTCAGATTGTATAAAAACAATATACAATTCTTTCATTCATTTAGCCAAGACATTCTCCTGACATTCACTGTTCAATCTTCTTCAAGAAATAAAATAGAAGCTTTGCACTCATGTCACAAAAATATTTTGAATAAAAATATAATGTTCTTATCTACAACATGTTAAATTTGGAGCACTGAGCAAACTCGCACCACCACATTCTAGAAGCACAATTAAAACCAAGACATGAGTCTACTTATCATACGGCATGTTGACACCCACTGTTATACATGCATACTCCTGTGACTCTTCAGAAGATAAAATACCACGCTCTCTTGAGCTGTCTTTTTCCTTTGAGTATGGAGCATTCTCTGTTTAAAATCTTTGCTGTTGTCGGCGTTGCTTCCCGAGATGCACAGATGGTCACAGCGAAGTGCCAGATCATCATTCACAGATAGGTATCGCAAGAAAGAAAGGCCTTGTGGTGTGTGTCCTCGTTGAAGGAGGTGATTACCAAATCAGTTTGCACACGCACAGTGCAGTGCTCTTTGGACAGGTATCTAATCTCTGCCTATTTAAGGGCTTTTTTGTTGTTTGTAGTGGGGTGATTTTTCCTAAGAAAATCGACAAGAAACTCACACCGGACCGTGATTACATACAACCAAGTAGATTCCTGAGGCAAAACCACACCATTATCTCCATCAGAGCGGCCTGTATTTTGCTTGGCCCATCATTGTAGAATTAATTCACTGAGTTACGCGTTGCTTTGCATGTACAATATTGTCAGCAGATTGCTTAGGAGAATACTTTGGCAAATTATCGTACCCAAATCCAGGCGGTAACTGTTCTGCAGTGACATTTAAAAACTCCTCGGAAGGGAAGAACACCAGCAGCTGTGTTATTTCTATGGGCCACGGCACCATTACTGTATGGGAGAATACGGCTTCACAGTAACAAGTCCCAATTTATCTACAAATTAGATATCCAGCTGGTGCCATCTGCCTGTCGGTGGCTACATATCACCCAGCCAGTGTGTCAGAAGAGCCTGCAGTATCTCTTCCTTGCTAGGACTGCTGGGTTCGCACGCTGCTCTGTGACGGGCCTATTAAACAATGCACGACATTCACTTGCTGGATGATTAATTGTTAGTAAAGTGTCAGCATGACCCAAGCACACTTCTGGTGACCGTCAGGATGGCACCCATATTGCTCTGGACTTGCCAGGCTGGGGAGGTTCAGCCCAGACCCACTGAACCCAGGAAAACCAAGGGGAGAGGCATGCACTCAGCTATTCAAAAGGATTAAGCCTAGACTTACTGTTTCACCAATGGCAAAATAATGTAATGGAAAAAGTTATATATGACCTTGGCCAAAGTTTATGTTAAATGAATGTCATTTTTTGTTATGTATTGTGATGGCATCTGACACAATGAAGTAAATGTACTGCAAGGTGATTCACTGCCGTAACATGGAGAAAGCCATTTGACATTTCATATACTTGGGGAGAGCTATTTCTTTGTAAGCCACACTGCACCAGGCAGTAATACATAAATATATAGCAGTTTAAAATTTGCTCTTCCTCAGCAAATCCTATCAGGCTATATATAATTTTCATATACTTTTTAATACTTAATCACTTACCCTGAATTTTTCACCTTAATCTTGACAGTAAAATATATATTAGTGCAAAGAGAGATGATTTTAAATCTGGAATTAAAGGGTAAATATATTAATCGTTATGATAAGATAATAATTCTTTTCTATTTTTATAGTTCACTTAACAATAAATATAATCTAAGTTACAAGTGGAAATCATATTTCATATGTAAGTTTTAATTTACAGCATAGAATTACTGAATTGTAGAATCATTCAGGTTGGAAAGAACCTTGGGAGGTCATTTAGTCATCTACTAGTCATCTAGTAGATAAACATCACATTTAATAGTATAATCTGCTTTGGTAGATAAATAATTCTTAATTGACATAGAGCATATTTGCTTAAGAAGTGCTTTCCAGTGACTGACGTTATTCACATGGCAATACAAATACAGTAACAGCTGAAGGCAATGCAGGCCTAAAGACAGAGAAACAAGACCACACCACTTTATACAGTCGACGCTCCTAATGCAGTGATACACAAGACAGGCAAAATGATGTAGTGTTTTATTCTAGTCTCCATTTCTACTAACAATCATATTGCTAATATTTTGCTAATTTATTTCGCTGAGAAAAATTGAAAAGCCCACAAACATTCAGTAATAACTTGGGAATCAAGTGCTGTCAGGGTCAGATCTAGTTTCTCAGAGGAGACCCTCCAGAAGAACTTGGAAATGGCTCACAGAAAACAAACAGCATGCTTCAGAAGCAACAGTTCCGAGGTCTCATACCATGGCAAAAGCAGCAACAGAGCACTGGATTATTACACTAAAATGTTGGGATTTAAAGTCTGCATGCTCAACATTACTTACATGCAAAGACCATCTTCCTAAACTACACACAAGTTTCCAGCATGCTAGCAGTGAGGCAGCAGCTCAGTTCCAGCTGTGGGTAACTACTGCTGCAAGAAGTGCACGGACAGGGCATCCCGCCTCGGCTCTGTCCACGGGCTCAGGTCCACAATTTCCCTGACAGCTGAGACAGCAAAGACATCCCAGTCTCTGCTGTCTGCTTTTCTACCGAGCAAATCAAACAAAGGCAGTTTCATTCTTCCTCTCTCTTCCCCATAGCCAGCATGCTCCCTGCTGTCCATCGGCATCTCCCAGGCCGGGGAGGGCAGAGCTGCCTGCGCTGAGGTTGCCCACGAACAACACCCTCCGTCCAACAAAGCAGGCAGTGCTGCGTTGCACTCAGAAGAACGGTCTCAGCAGCAGTCTGTGGTGCAGCAGCAACAATGTGAAGTTGGTGGAGAATCAGCAACCTGATTCATAGTTAACGGGTCTACTGAGAGTCCCCAGCAGAGCAGAGACTGGAGTCCCCTGTTCTTCACCCCAGACCTGCTTGAGCAGCAGGGCCGTCCCTTTCCCATTTGGCATGCCAGGTACTTCTGCTTAGTCTCCACACAGTCCCATTCCCTATTCAGCAGGTGTTGGCTCCGATCATCTAACATCAGGACTTATTCCTAATTTGGAAAAGTAAATTATTTTGTTTCTCCCCAATCTTTTCTCTGAGAATTTGACATCCAGGCTCTTCTGTTGTTCCAGGTCTTCAAAAACTGCATCTATCAAAGTCAGTGAAGGAAAACCAATGAGGGAAAAGCATTTGCTCAACAAAAGATCCCAACGAAAGTTGTGAGATAACTCCAACCACAGGAATTAAGGACTTGTCACAAACCAAACGTACTAAACCACAGAAAATGATTTCTGTAGGCCATATGCTAACCATCTTTTTTTCACTGTCCATGTTCTGCAGTTTCAGGCAGCGTTATTGGCTTCCACGTGCTGAAGCCAATCACAACATTGTGTGCTATTATTCAGGTTTTCCAAGGGGATGCAAGTAGAAAGGTAGTAAGTGTATATAGATGGACAGCTCTATTTATACCGTCTTTCTACCCTTTTGGAATAGTAACTAATGAGGAATATAGTAACAATAAAAGCAACAAATATGAAAGCTATAAAGGCTAATAATGATTTTCTGGTTCGGAAAAAGTGGCATTCGGGACACGAGACAATCTCTTCAGGGCACAATACATCAGGAGTTTCAGGTCTAGGAAAACCATTCTTGTCAATTATTTCTCTGTAACGTTTCATAGAAGGCTTTGGTTCATATTGATTCGCAACATAACTGTAGAGACCATATTTAGGAGCAGTCTTGTCATTAAAAGAATACACAAAATATCCTTGTAGGTTAACATTATCCAGGGTGTAAGCTGCAAAACAAAACAAAGTGTTAAAGAAAGGAATTTAAGTCATTTCGGCATTCTAGAGCGGTGTAATATGCCAGTACACAAAGCAAGCACAAGGGGATGTCAAACGCAGATCCACACTCTCCTCCCAAAGATAAGGCAGTGTATACATACATCCATGCAGTATTTGTCATAAAAAGTAAGAGTTTGCCAAACATTGCCGGGTAGTTTGATCTGAGGGTGTCCTATAATTTATTCCCTTATATTTAGTATACAAAGCAATGACGGTATGACTGTTTAATGATCAGCCTGGAGCCTCTTGTGAAAAGATAGCTCTCTTACTATTTTTCATTTCAGTTTTCCGCACACTTTCTTTATGTTTCTCTGATTGCTCTTTCTCCCTTGCAGACAATCTCCCGAGTGGGAAGGCTGAGGAACGGAGGACAATAGGCTGCACTTCTGACTAGCAAATGTACACTGACGTCAGGAAAAGACACGTGCCAATGCTGAGCTCATATCCTGGAATACCATCAGTGCAAGTGGAAAGGTCATGCAGATCATAGGCCTCTCTGGTTATTGGCCTGAGTTTCTGATCTAAGAGGACCTGTGTTACTCTTTACTGAGAACATGTTCACAATCCATACTGCTTAACTGGCTACTGGAAGAAGTCTAGCAGCAGCAGCATTAACCTTGAGCCATCAGTCTTGCTCAACAAAACCAAGCAGTCTACAGTAATAAAGGCAAAGTGTAATACTTTATCCCTTAAAATCACTATTTTGTACAAATTAAAGCAACATCTTCTAGCATATATACACGACTGAAAGCTAACTATTGCTGAATTTTCATACTCCCTGTAAAAATAATTCTTTCTGCCAACATGTGCAAGGCACTTAGCAACTCTAACCCACCTTTCATGTGTGAAATGAAGTAATATTTACCTGCCCTTTCAGAGAGCTGCTACCAGGGATAATTAGTTTGTGTTTGTAAAACTGCATGTAATGGTGTTACATAAATGGTTACTGCTGTTCTTTGTTTTCAGTTGGCAAAGATGTACTTAAACACTGCACCAAACACTTAAAAATATAGCCTCATTCCAAAGGGTCCTGTACTGCATTCTGGAATCATTTATCTGCATAAACCTATTGGCTCCCCTGGAACAATGCAGGTGAGCAACATTATATGCCCCAATGCTTCCACGTACAGTTCCACAAACCAGCTGGAGGAAAAAGGTAGAGTACGAAACTGAAGGTGAGACCATATGTGTACCAACACCTCTTCACATTTCTCTCCAGTGTGACACTGAGGAAAGGACAGAAGATTTTTAACTCCTGTGCGTTAGTACACAGGTCTTGCAGGAAAAATGCACGTTTTGGAGAAATCTCCATCCGTCATGATGCCAAGATTAAGAGCTTGTTCCATGTGTAAGGACAGGATGGAAAAAAGCACAGTGCCAGAGCGAGAGAAGAAAAGAAAGCATGAAAAAGCTGGTATTACTGCCTAAGTAAACCCTGCGGAGGAGGGTGTGATGTCAAATGCGGAAGAGTGACCTTTTGGGCAAGTATTGTGGCTGGTTTGCAGGGATATATTCGCTCACAACAAAGAAGGTGGAAAGAATAAAGCATGGCTTATACGCAATGCTTAAATTGAAAAATATAGTAACTATTTCCAGAATGAATAGAAAAGGGGAGAAGTCAAGTGATTAGTGAAACTAATACCATATCTATGCAAAAGAAAAGTTCTTTAAAAAACAGGGGGATATGCAGGTTTTTTGGCTATTTGGAATTGGGAGAAAAGCTCAGATTCATACACACTTTGAAAATAGAAATGCCAAGAACTGATACAGCCTAAAGTGGTGGGGAGAAAGCACTACAAAAAGACCACACTGAAACCACAGGCCTAAAAATATCCAAGATATGTTTTTGACTCTGCAGATCCAGAAAGCATGCACTCCAGAGCTTCAAAATGCAGGAGGAAGAACTCCTGGACCCTTAATGCTGATTTTACTAATTCCTGAAAGAGGTGGAAATTCCAGAGAAGGAAGTTAAAGCTGATGACACTTAAAAGAGTGGACAGGATTACCTAGGAAACTATGGAACTGTCAGCCATACTTCACACCCTAGCAAAATGGTGGAATATAAGGCTTGATAAATAAGAATCACAGTAGACATTTATGTTTAATGCCAATCAGTTTAGCTTTACGGAAGATAAATATTGTCAAGCTATCTTGGCATCTTTTTTTATGAGATCAGTAGATCAACAGAAGTAATGACGTTTGATGTAATATACTTAGAACTTCATAAGGCAGTTTACTAGGTATTACAAGGCATTTGGATCAAGAAAATAGAATGTTACGAGATCAGGGCAGACCCATAACCCATAATAAACAGCTTTCCACTGGTCTCAGTTAAAACTGATAGGTCTAGAAATGTAATTGCAGATGAGGAAACGTTACAGCAAGGGTTTTTCTTCCATGGGCATGTAGAGATTTTCTCTTAGCACCAAGGCATTTCGTGATTTTAAATATTTCACTGACCTGAAACAAAAGTCTGCAAATAACATAAAGATCAGGGACGCATTCTAGCTAGCGTAGCATACTTGGCACAAGCAAACAACTTGCACTGGATATGGTCAAATGTAAGGACGTCAAGGGACAAGAAGGCCATGCGTCACTTCAGAGGAGTTCTGCACTGAGGGCAGGGATCTGCCCGGGAGCTTCAAATCACAGTAGATAATCACAGAGTGTGCGACCTATCTTCTGCCATGGCTAGGAGGCTGCTTTAGCGTACAAAAGAGCAGTTTAAAAGCTGAGCGATTTTACCTGCCTCGGACATAAGTATGACTGTCATACAAACTGCGTGTCCAGGTCTGGGATTTACATACTTCAGGCAGAATGATGGCAAACTGGAAAAGATTTCAGTAATCAAAAGGTTCCAAATCATGTTTACAGTAAGGGACACAAAGAGCTTTGTCTGCATTAGTTATCAAAGAGTAGAGTGAGAGGTAGCTTGTTTTCTACCTGTGAATACCTACGTAAGCAATAGATGCAAATACATAACAAAACTTAATGGCTTAAAGCTGAAGCTAAAAAAATTAATGCTAGAAGTAAGATTTATGGATATCGATACACACATACACATATAAACAGCAGCTACCTAGGCACTGCAACAGCTTACAGAGAGATTCTTTATCAGTAAAGGTTCCTCTTTCAGGACTGGTGCTTTTCTAAAAAAATCTGTGTTTCTATGTCAGGATGACTCAAAATGCCCTCTTTTTGCCTTATAATTTATGAATCTTTGAGACAGAAAGAAAGACTGTTTTGAGCTTTGAATAGCAGGAAAGAGTCCAGGAAATGGCACAATAAGGTAGATAGCTGAATTATTACCAACAGCCAAGATCACTGTTGGATAAGATACAGAGACAGCTGAGGTACAGAACTCATACCCACCCCCGGGGCATATCAGTAGAGTGGGAAGCAACACAGCTAAACAATAGCAGAAGTGCAGTAAGAAGAAAATCTGACTAAATACATGTGGAGTTTTTCATACAACTTCTATTTAAATCTCTTGAATCAACATAAAAAGTTCTTCTGCCACTTTAAGCAGAGTATGTGCAAAATCTGTCTCCTTGACGCTTAATAACATAAATCGTTTATAAGCCAAATAATGAAAAAATATATGCTATGCTATAACAACATTTAATTTACAGAGTACTATGGGCAATTTTTTCTTTATGTAAAGCATACTCTTATCACATAGGGTATACTAATACTGGGATTTGTGGCACATAAACCATCAACAGTTCCTTACCTTTTAAAGCTTCATTGATGTAATTCTGTATGTAATATACTCTGAGCTTATCATACACCATATTCTGGTCATCGTCAATTCCATTAGCCATAATATATACTGGGACATCACCATACTTTGATTTAACCCACTTGAGCAATTTACGCAATCCCCAGGGCACCACTGCAGCTCGCCCAGGAGAGTGCAGCCATGTGATGTCATTGATCATTTGAACTTCAAGATAGTGATCATATTTTAGTGCATCTTCTTTCTCCCAGCCCACAAGGGTAGTAGTGTAGTGACTTAAGGCAAAAAAGTCAAATGAGCCTTGGATTAACTTCTTTTCTTCTTCTGAGAAATAAGGCAAGTGGAAATTATACAGGTCAACACTGTTTCTTTGGTGAAGCCATCCTCTCATCATGCGTGGGTAGTCACCATTCCCAAAGATGGGCTCTGCAAGCCAGCCAATATCAAATTCTAAAATTCTGTCAGCAACTTCTTGGTCATTTTTGGAAAAGGGACAAGCTGGTTCTACCCAGTCAGCTTGCAGAGCTATAGATATTTTACCTTTCTGAGATCGTCTGAATTCTTTATCATAAAGATGCCATGCTTTTGCATGGGCTTTCAACAGATTGTGCCCGGCAGTGTATGTCAGGTTTTTCACAGAGGGTTCGTTCATTGTGATCCAAAATTTCACATGGTCCCCAAGATTTGTAAAACACAGTTTGGCATATTCAACAAAGGCCTGAACAGTTTCTGGGTTTTCCCAGGCTCCATATTTGGCAAGTGAAACTGGAAGCTCTTGATTCTCAGCCATAGGTTGCCATAATGCAACAACAGGAGTTATGTTAACTCTGAGAAGTTCACTAACGAAACACTGATAATAATGTACAAGTGTGTGATTGATTAGAGAAAGGTTACCTAAAGGAAGAATTAAAGACCATTTTAGTGAAAAATGGAAGTGTGTGACATGCATTTCCTGCAGAAGAGAGATCTGGAACCTGATAGCAGCAAAGTCAACACAGTGCCGCTTGCGTTTGGAGGTAAAAACCCCATTCACTTTAATAAGCTGCTTCGTCTGATGAACATCCCACACATAAACATTAGGGTCAAGAAACTGGGAAGGTGTCGTGTCTACCTAGGAAGGAACAAGAAACATACCAGATACAAGTCGTCAGTTCTAGATGCATAGGAAAATCTTAACCATCAGGCACATTTTACTGAAAGAACATCATGAGTGCAAACACTGCATTTAGCACCTCTGTCACATCTCTGATTCGATAACAAATCTGACTCATAAGAAGGAATTAGTCTTCTGTTAACATGTGATATCAGAAAAGTACCAAATATATATATATATAATTTTCATCCTATTTTCCACACAAGCTTATGCTAACATAAGCCTGTTTATATTTTCTCCAGATTACTTCATTCTGTACGGGAAACAAGGGATTGCTCAGGGACAAGGCAGTAAGCCTGCAGTAGATCTCCAGAGAAGCAATCTTCAGCAAAGACTATAATAATTTTTAAAATGTTCTTATTTCAAATTTAAGAAGCTACACTGAAAGGCCTACAGAGAGATTGCCTGTTGTAAATTACCCAGTGGCTTCTTCTTCAAGACCACTCCCTGAATGCAACAACAGAAATAATAAATGCAACATCATTTCTGTGTTCATTTTTCTTTTCCTAACTATGATGAAAGATGAGTAACGCTCTGCACTTGATTTTTAGCATGAACTCAGTTGATGAGTAAAATTCTTGCTTCTCACAAAAGTTCTTTTTATTTAACTCATACTGGATTCATTTCCAACTTATTTCAGCAGGATGTTGATCTCTGAACAAATTTTTTCTCTGACTTCTGAATAATACCACTATAAGTCATTCCAACAATAAATACATTTCTCTTCAGGGCCAATGCCTACACCTGAAGCCTTTGGGGCTTCGGATGTAGGAAGCGCCTGTATGATTTACAAAAGACACAGTAAAAGATGAGCTTCTCCGGGTCCCTTAGAATTATACTTTCACTTTTTAATGAATATCAAAAACATAACAAGGAAAAATGGAAAAGTGAGTTAGTTAAAGTAATGCACAACGTAAAATTTCCTTCTCAATCATACTCTAGTATAACTCTTACAAAAAAAAAATCCAAACTACAAGGTGCTGGTGCTATATATGTGTCTATCTGTCCTTTTATTCTTTTTTCTTTTTTTTTTTTTTGTGCAAGGTCCCCACGAGTTCAGATTTCCTTGTCCTGCCTTCTGTTTGAAAAGCAGGTGTCAGCCTACAACCAGTGTTCAACTTGTAGCTGAAGCTCTGCGGGTTATAGAGAAGCTGCTGAAAATCAGTTGCTGTTTTCTCTGGAGAGGTCAGTACTGTGCTTATAGAAGAAAGTAATAAAAAATAGCATGTCTGAGGGAAATTGCTTTTCTGGAGAATTGTCCCTTGCAGATTACTAAGGCATGCATTCCCACTAATACTGTGGGAATGCTGTCAAAAGAGTTTTTCCACTGTGATGCATCTACAAATCACGTTACCGAAGTCTTACAGCACAAAATGTTTGAGTGGTCTTTTGAAACGAAAACGTTCAGCAATTAGGTAAGGAGGTTACAGTATTTTTCAGGAGAAGAAAGTCAGATCTTACTTTTGCAGTAAGAAAAAACAAACAAGCCCTCTATGCTCTAGCCTTAAGAAATATTCTGCCTTTGTGGAAAATCTAAATTAAAAATTCTGTTCTTGGACCCAGCCTCAAAGCTGAATTCTACTGCAGATCTTTACTGTGGTCAGAGAAGCTCTGTAAGCCAAAATAGCATCTGAGAATTACAGAGATAAACTGTTAAAGAGACCATAACTAAGCTACAATTTTTACACATAAATAATAAATGTTCAAGGAAGATGAAGCCTTTCAGCTCTACCAGCAAACTTACCTGGATGTAGTTGTCAACAACTCCCCAAGCAAAGCCACAGGGAAAGACCCCTTCTGTGGGCTGGTTTTCAGGCAAAGGTGGGAAGCCATTTTTCTCTATCAGCTTTTGATAGAACAAGACGGAAGATTTTGGCATCAGCTTCTTGTCATGGCTTTGAAAATCAACATAAAACAGTCCACGTCGAATGCTGTATCCCCTGTGCCATTCAAAGCCGTCCAGCAGGGACCAGACTGTGTATCCAAACACATTAACTCCATCATACCGGATGGCTGAGGAAAGAACAGAAATGAACTCATCACAGTGCTCGCTTTTCCTACATAGATTGCCCCGTATCAGGAATGGCTGCAGCGTTCGTGTGCAAGAACAACGTGACAGGTTAGATGAGTATCGCGGGCCCATTTCAAAGCCCGTGCAGGGAATATATTGCAGCTGCACTCAGGGAGCCCTGGGGGCATGGGTGCATCGTGCAAGGCAGCAGAGGTATCTCGCTGGGCTTTAAATAAGCCAGTTTTGGAAAGGAAAGCAGTGCGGCAGTGGTTTGCTAAGTGCTGCTAATTAGGCCTGCCAAACCTTAGCCTCAGAGCAGAACGTGCTACAGTCAAGACAGTTTGCAGCACCTGAGCTAGTAACCAACCACACTGCACCGCGCACGGCTAAGCAGACGTTTCAGCTCAAGGGTCATTAATGTAGCGCTACCATGTACACCAAGTTAGACTCCTTTTTCTCCTTCCTCTCCACTACAAATATATTGATAAAACCTGATATAACTTTTATGTTTTCATGGATTTCCATTACTACAGATTTTCAGTAGAAGTGATAAGGCAGGAAGACCTTCTTTATGTGAAAATTCTGTCCCTTTCATCTTTTATGGCATACCATTTTCCGGCTTAAAGATTTAAGGGTTTCTAAAAATTTGTGTATATTCTAGACCCACTGCCTGGCTTTTATAAATCACCACACCCTTTGCTGGTTAACACTAGGGTCTACTGGCATCTATTAGTATTACCATACTGAGATTTACAAATTATATTCACTTTTAGCTGTATTAAACACTGAGATTCAGCAAAATGTCCCTGGGCAAGGCTCGGATTCAATAAAGCACAAAGGAGTGTGCTTATTTTAATTACATAATTAGACCCACCCTAATTCAGCAGTGCATTTAAGCACATTCTTAAACGTTCTTTTGAACTCGAGCTTGGCTCAGTAGCCAGAAGAGTTTATCTTTATTACTCACCATCTTCTGTAAACGCAAACTGGGTACTGACTGAACGTAATATTTTCCAGCCTAATAACACTGAAAGCATATTTCAGGCAACTAGAATATCAAGATCCTCATTTCCTTTTCGTGTTAATGTACCTCATTACAACCAGTTATGAAGGACCAAACGGTTTCTTGGTTGTAACCCTGTTTGAATCAATTAAATTAACTGTGGTTACATAAGCAATGAATCTGGCCCAGTCTCTTTCACAGGTCATGAGAAAATGTCTAAGGAAATGGAATATTTCTCCTCCTAAAGGCATCATTGTTTTGTGTACAGCAAATACTGGTATTTTTCTAACCTCTGCACATACACATGATGAGATCTGCCATACCAGCAGAGTAAAAGTCAGTACAGGTCCACTTTGTTAACTAGCCACAGTGAGAATTTCTCTTTGAACAGCATCTCATTCCTTCTGTAAGTCACCATAGAGCACACCCACATTTTCTGATCACCTCATAAAAATTCTCCTCAAAGTCTTCTTTAAAAGTGCATTAACTTGTGCCACCTATGAAAGCAACTTGAAAAAATGTTGGATGTTTCATAGACTCAAACATGGTAAGAATAAGCATTGCACATTATTGAATAACTACATGGAAAGTGGCAGCCTTTTTTTTCTTGGTGTATCTCCCCTCTTTTTTTTTGTGTCTGTCAGTCCACAAGCCAGTCTCTTTGAAATCTAAACTCTCTTGTCCATATCGCCTATTGGAAATAATTCCTGGCGTTAGTGATTTCCCCCAGCATGCACAGAGGCGTGCTACTGCACAGGCAAGCATGGTGTGAGAATTGTGTTAACAATTAAACAGCATGGACTATCTCTTACCAACACTTAAGCTCATGCTCTTTTTAGCTCAATTGTACAGATATAGATCAAGGAACCACGACAGACTCATAAGTACCAAATTCAGATTCTTAAAACCTTCCCCTACGCTGCTGTCCCATCCTGGAGGTGCGCAAAGCCCACAGCACCTGTTTCAATGTGGCAACTGCCCAAGACTCTATGCTTTGCCTCTGAGCATACCTGAGAATTGGTTGGCCCTGACCTAGCTGCCCCTATTCTGCTTAAGACTCTTTGAATTCAGATCTGCTAACTTGCAAGATAATCACCTAACCACTAGGTTAGCCAAAACTATGGTATAAAGGAACTCTCATGCCCTTCTATTCAACATATTTCAGTTTACAAGGAATAATCAATTTATTCATAGCATCAGAGAGAGAGCAGGGAGGTGAACAGAAACCTAAAGTAAGTGGTTAGACACCCATCCAAGTGAAAAGACACCTTCAATCAATCTTCAGCTCTAATTAATATTTAACTACTTTGTATTACAGTTTTATTCAACCCTCCAAAGCATTTAAAAACAGGAGATCAATAATAGAAGCAGTGAAAGGCTTTGGGGCTGTGAATCGCAAATAAGTAGGGGCCATTTCCCACAGCCAAGAAAAAGATGCATGGGGCTTGCCCACAGCATGCAGTGTCAGAGTGTGTGCATCTACATTAGCATTTTAATTAAAACCAGGAGTGCACTCTTGAAGCAAATTGCCTGATGGTCCCTGCTTACCACACCTCGGTTCTCAGCACAGAGTAGCCACAGAACGCACGGCCTGGGTTGCTTTTGGGTAAAATTAAACTGGAAGCATGCTTCAAGAATGCACAATTGATGTGACTTCTGCCACAGGACAACTTGTGCTAGTCCTGAGTAACCCCTTCACTCAAGAATGCACATTGCGTGAACACCAGAACCCCAGAACCATTTTTACTCTATTTGTTTGCTCCTATAAGGCTGCACTTAGTTGCTAATGTAGACATAGTGCTATGCACCAGTTCTGTCTGAACAAGTGCATATACCCAACATATCAGGCAGAGATATTAGCCAGATCTTGGAATCAGTAAAACCACATCTGTTTGACCTTTTGTCTAAATTAACTATCCTTGACTCTCAAGGTAATACCCCTGATGCCATTTTACTGCTCCATGATTGCTGGAGTGAATTTGGTTCAGGAATCAAAGTTCAGGAATCTCTGCATTGTAGCGCTGAATTAGTGCACAGGATAGACATGCCCTAAGTCTCTGAGAGAGCCTTTCTTTTTGGCCTTTTCTGTTGTCTAACTTACACTGTCACAGCCAACGTGATGCTTTTATGGATCTCTTTCTTAACTAATACTCCCTATGTACTGCACGGAGAACGTTGATACTTACAGGATATTGCAGATTCTAATGGGCAGATAAGTTGAGTGCAGTGACTTACATTACGGTGATGCCAAAGTCCCTACCGTAGATCCAGTCCTCTGTCTTTGTTTTTTTTCTGTAAAAACTTTAGCCAAGTACTGGCATTCATAAATTAGTATAATGGATAGACTACTGTTGTTGTAGTTGCTGCTATTATTATTTACTGAGTGGTGCATTAAAAGGGAAGAAAATCTATAAATTGAGATTGTTTCCAGACAGCTCTGATTAGAAGATGGATCCATGTATATATGTCCAGCAATTTACAAACTGAGTAGAAACATGGGTAACAGGACCACGATCTTTTGTAGCTTTTCATCTGACCTCATGCTAACTAGTATTACTGTACATACAATAATTAGCAACTGTTTGGCATTCAATTCCTGCCATTTTGGATGCACCGACTCACATATTCATTCACCTTTTAATTTATTGCAATGATTAGGTTTCTGGAGTAGCAGATGAAACAAATGTGGGAGTTCTTCACATATTTTTATGAGTGTTGAGAAGAAAATGGAAGTCATTTTTACTATTCCCGTCTCTGAAAATAGCAATGTAATACAAATGCTATCTAGTAGGAACAAACAGCTATAACAAAAATGTTTTTAAAACCAGAACAACAAACTGTAGACATGGAAATCAATTACTAAATTGTAAATTAAGACATTAAAGTCAATAAAGGTGGAAATGGCAATTAATTATACCAACAATTTATTGATGATTGAAAGAATTTGTTTTGTCACAAGGAAATGTGAAAATAGAAAATATCCGTCATAGAAGGTAGTGTATTTGAAAAGAGAATTGGTCAGCAACTTAATTCAGATTATATAATCTCAAACACTTGGTTTTCCTCAAATTCGTGTAAATTCAGGTCATTGTGACTGATGTCAAGAGTTGTATTAATGTAAAGCCTCTGCAAAGGCAAAAGAGACGAAGAATGAAAAAGTTTCCAATTTTTCATTTTAAAATGTATTCTTTCAGCCTTCTGCTGTATTCAGAGGAATTCCTGTCAGATAAAATTTACCTTTCAACATATATACTCTTACCCCTGGTATATATGCATTCAGGTATCTAAAATATGGAAAGTAATCATTAATAAATAACGCAGCAAATTTCCTTCTGTCCACAGAGAGTACATAGTTCACACTGATTTTGCACTTCCTCCCACTAAAGACAGTAGTTACATGTGACTTCAAAGACAGCAGAATCAAGCACACAAAATGATATCTAGAGATATTAAAGGTCTTCAAGAACTGAGAAGAAACTCAAGGAAGTGATGTGGAGTCTCATTTCACAAGTGCCTAGATGAATGTTAAATACCAGAATTAATTCTCAGACTGGTTCATTAATGAGTCTCAGTAGGCTATTTTGCATAACGATTCTGCCAAGCATATATTAATACAACCTCAGTCCTACCTTTTAAAGTTTCCATGATGAACTTTTTGAGATAATAAATATATTTGGCATCATCTCTCTTGGTGCTACCAGAAACAAACCAGCTGTTTTCCACAATGAATATTTTGGGGTTGTTATATTCACTGCTTATCCAGTAAAGGAGCTGTCTCAGGCTTATTGATTCCAACTGCTGGAATTTCATGTGAGAGTCCAAGAGCTGGAAACTCAGGGTCGCTCCAAATGACAGAGCAAAGAAGTCAGCTGTTCCCTTGATGTATTTCTTCTCAACTTCACTGAATTCGGGCAGCAGAGATGACAGGTTACTCCTCATGCTCTCTGGATACTCGCCATCAATAAATATGGGCTTAGCAAACCAGCCAAGCACAAAATCAAGCGATTTTTGGCATTCTTTTATATTTTTTTCAGTCATATTTTGAGGTTTTATCCAGTGGGAGCTAAGGGCAATGGACACTTTTCCTCTTTGAGTCGGACGAAAATGATCGTTGTAGAGATGCCAGACTTTAGCATGGGCCTGTTGAAAAGAAAGACTGTAATTAATGCACCTGAAATTCAGTTTGAAGTAACATAATTAGTCTCAAGCACCAGTGTCTTGTGTCACATAGTGACCACATAAACCTTGCATTCAAGGGCTCAACCTTATTCATTTATCAGCAGCGTATAATGGCTACATTAACTTTTCATTAATACCATTTAATGAAAGAAGAGAAATCTCCAGCTGTTTTGGGAAAACAGTATCTCCAGTTTTCTAAGAGATACTCCTAGCACCAAACACATATCTGACTGCTAGTTAGACATGGCTGTTCTTATTGAGTGAGGACATATTTCAAGCACATATAAAAAATAAAATGCATTTAATAAAACATGTTTCAAACTATGTTTTCATTACAGGAATATCACTTCAGTTGTGTATTTACAGATATACAGTAAGAATAGATCTTTTTCCCTTATCTAATCTGACCCCTCAAATAATGTATGAAAAAGAAAAACCTTGAATTTGCTCCAGTCTGAATGTCAGCGTATAGTACAGGAAAAACGACCAATCTGGACTGAAAAAGTCTGCTGAGAAATAATTTTTCATAGTTCTTGAAAAGTTACTCTGGTAATGGAATTTAATTTGTTTTAATAAAATATGCTATTTATCTCTAGCATCAGCTTTGAACCATTTGATTCTTGACATAACTTTATCTGTTACTGTGAGGAGACCTTTTTTACCAAATTTCTCTTTCCTGTGATCTTATAGAGTGGATTGAAACAGTCTCTTGATGTTCTCTTTGAAAGCTAAATAGATTAAGTTCCTGGAGCCTTTCATTATCTTCAGGCATAGTTTCAAGCCCTTTAACCATTCTCATTGCTCTCCTCTGACTCTCTTCCAATTTGTCATCAACCTTTTAAAACTGCAGAAGCAGAACTGGACATAATATGCCAGCAGTAGTCTTGCCAGAAAAAAAAAAAAAAACAGAGAGAATTAATATACTGTTTCTGCTTATGTGGCCATAGCATTACACTGTGAGCATAAGCTCATCTAAACTGCCACAATATCTTTAGAGCCTTTCACCATCTAAAACATATATTCTTTCTTTGCACCTAACTTATCACAGAATCTCGACTGCTCTATGAATCAACATCCCCGGTATACACCAACAGGAATTGTACATCCATACATCAGTAGAAATTGTAATGTTTTTTCCTAGGTCATTGATAAAAATGTGAAAAATATAAGATCTGCTCATTAGAATAAAACATTAGAACAAACAAAACCTGCTAACTATTGACAGTTTACAATTGCATTTTGAGACTTCTAATTTAGTGTTAGTTCATATAATGCTGTGATAACATGAACCTCCATTCTGGCCATACAAATTCACAGGAGTGCTGGATATACAATGGGTTATTAATCAAAATGTCATAGTCATTTTTTTAGTTCTCTCTGGGATATAAACCATGTAGAAAGCCCTATACTTCCACTCTATGCAGTTAGTATGCTGATGAATTTTATCATCAATGTATTGATAATGCTGTTCACAGTTTCCTTTCCATACACTTATCTTTCAGGCTTTCAATTATGATTTCCAGTTGCCAGCATTATTAGGAACATTAACAACTAGATTATTAATCATTTCTGACAAAGACACTGTTAATTACCCAGGAAAAATAATGCATTCTATCATTCTACTGCTCTTGCAGAATTTTAATTCTCACTGCTGGGAGAAAAGCAATTGGAAGTGAAGGACACTAAAGGTAAGATCAATAATCAAGACTCAGTTCAATTGCCCCCATAGAGAAATCTGCTGCATTTGAGTCATCATGGGGTATATAAAACATCTGTGCAGATCTGACAGCTAAGACGCAGACTCTAAAGCAAACTTGACCCATGTCCTTTTGGAGTGGTCACTAAAGGCCAAAGAGAACAACTTTGGAAATTTTAAATGACAGTAAACACCTCTGCATGCACATCTGAATCAAGTCCTCAGTTGCAAACTTTATCATACATACTTTCAGCTGTAATTCAGCAATAACTCAAATTAAGAGAGATGCAGTCCTACCATCTGTCTATATTACTGTAATGGATTTTGATGCTAGTGAAAAACTGAATATAGTAACCACTTCAAAGTCTCATGATAAAAATGAGATCTGACCTGCACAGACATAATTTTACTTTATATTGAAGATCCATTCTGCTGAGGAAAGAACAAAAGACATTAAATATCACAGCCAACACTCCATACTCCCAACACTTTAACCATGTTTTTTACAATACTATCAGGGAACAAATGTGTCACCACTTACAAATCTAAGAGAAGTTTGGAGATAAATTATTGATGGTACAATTTCAGAGGATTATTCTTGATACCCAGTCTTAACTTCTCACACAGCACCTGCATCTCTCTCTTTCTGGCTATGTCACCAGCATAAACAAAGATGTCTTGGCACAGGTAGCTTATCCATTGTAATCAATTTTATCTAAAGCAGCAGTTTATTTCAAGTTTCTTTTGGGCTGCCTCATTGACACTACTGCTGTTAGCAATGATACTTGGACTAATGCTACAACAGGAATGCCTACCCATGCTGCAAGCAGCCTATCATTCAGGTTTGCAGGTATGTCTTAGACACATCTTAACTTCTCTCAGAAAATACCTACATTTTTCCTCATAAAGGTACCATATGTTTTCCCTCTGTCCGACCTGATTTATCTCCAGATTTCCTGTCTCAAATGTTAAGACACCACCACATCCACTCCCAGATACACAACTTCATCTCTCTGTCATCTGCACTTGCAAGGACGCTGCCCAACTATAGAGCACCTATAGGATTATGGAGGACTTGCCCTATGGTTATAGGGCAGCCCTCCCCTATCGTTCCCTACCAGTGCAGGGAGATCTTCCAGCATTTCAGTATCCCTGATTCCACCATGAAGCACGGAGGAAGAGAATCCCACAGGTTAGTCCTTTCTCCAAAGGTATGGAGGTACCAGTTACTCCCTCAAAGGAATAAAGATATATGAAGTGTAACAATATGAGACTATTTCACACAAGTTTGCTTTCTAAGCTGGTCATCTTGTCTGCCTCTATAGAAAATGAATACCCACGAGAAGACTGGTTTCTAAGGTGTGCAGGATGAGTCACTCTTTGTGAGTCCATCTCTCTCCACTGATGGACAGAACCTATCATTTAGTTTAGACAAGACTTATGATCTACAGACAGCTGAAAGCAGGTGAGAAGAATCCCATCTTAAATGTTTGCCTCTAGAGTGTGAATGAAATAAAGTGGGACGATAATACACCAGCTAAACACAAAAAACAGTGTGTTAAAGTCCTCAGGCTCTGTGGATGTAGATTAATAAAGCAGTTCAAAAAGAGACAGAGATAAAGATAGAAGAAGCCCATGACAGAGCAGAGAGTCCATATGGAAATCTGGGACAGCGGTTTAAAGCAGCTGCCTAGACATAGGTGTCTAATGCTGTTTTAGGTCCTTCAGAGCATTCCAGTCTCCAATTACAGTTTCAGAGAGGTATGAGTCTCCCATAAATCCTAAGCCACACCTATCAGCCCCACAGAGAGGCTTGGGATACCGTAGGATGTGTCACATGATAACTGGCACCTATCTTCAGGCAAATTAATCCTGCTTCTACAGTGGGATTCAGTTTGAAATGAGGACACCTATAGTTAGCTGTCTACATGTGAGCTAGATGCCCAGGTTCCTATCATAGGCAATGGAGATCTCAGGCTCCACTCAGCTGCCAGTCCAGAAAGACACAGGCCTATGAAATATCTGCAGCCCACTTGCAAACATCCTAAACAGCCTGGAAAACCTCACATGGCACTAGATATCTATACTCCACTTCTAGTCCATCTAGCTAATGGAGTCTAGAGACTCAATTACTCTAGAGAGTAATTCAGCTCACTGTACAGTAGCCGTAGCATGGCACACAGCAGAATCGCTGTCTAGGTCCAGATAACTGTATGGATTAAGGGTGGGATTTAATGTAGGTGCCTAGATCCATTTGCAACGTGTTGCCTGAAGGGGGCTGGCAGATACGATTCAGGGCCCAACATCAGAGATCTCTCACTGAATCCCACTATCAGTTCTTCATATTTATCTGAAATCTTACTTCCTAATCTATGGTACATTTTTTTTTAACTCACAGCTGACTAAGATTAATACACTGCAATTGACACTCAGCTCTTTTATCGACACGCAGCATAGTGATTCTGCCTCCCTTGTTGTGCCACGGTGCTGAGCCATGTTATTTTGTTCCCCATTAGTTCAGGTGGATGTCCAATGCTGACTGATCATTTGGTTTGACTGGAAAGACCTTACTAAAAAAAGGCTGGTTACAAACTGGCTCTAGGGAGAGTCAGGTAATCACCAGTCTGTTAGGAGAACTAGCTGCTAAAACCTAGATGCTGGTTTCTCAGCCACTAAATTTGGCTAGTCTTGTCATTACTACTTGCTTTCAGACAGTAGCTCATATTCCTAGGCACCAAACACTTGACTGACATCTTTTTCTGGGATACTACCCTACATTTCTGGACCTGCTGAGACTTGACCTAACCTGTTACTGGGAAAGCCTCCCATCAGGGCTCCCTGTGCTTACCGGTGTATATTCTTCAGGAACATACTGTCTGAAAAGCTATGAACCTAAGCTTCAGAAAGTAACTTTTAAAATGAAAATGAAAAAAGAAGCCTCAAGATGTAGCTTGTCCTTAGCTAAACCTGTCTGTATGTCTGTGGTTCACTCATGGCAGGGTCTTGTTTTCAAGTTGAAATTCTCTACTTTCCCCCACCTTCCCACTCCTTATATATTCAGCCCACTCTCTACCTCCAATCAAGCTATGAAACTCTGGTATGGGCTACGTTTGACCAGCCTTGTAGAGATACCTGTGTGAGTCAAAGTCAATAGTTCAGCCTCGATGAAGTGTTAAACCAAGGCAGAAAAGCCACCTGCAATGCCACAGCACGGGCTAGTCCTACAAAGCCCACATTCCTGCACGAGAGCAGAAATAATTCAGCATAGGCAAACAGACTTCACAATCCGACACAGTCATATCCTACTCTACATCCTACTCATATCCTGCAAAAGGGCAGATATACACAGTTCAAGACTCTTTAGGTTAAGTCAATTTAGTAATATACAAATATTTGCTTGCCTCACTGCTCCTCTAAATTCTTGTGCAAGATCATCAAGACCTTATTCAGTCTGGCACCGGTATGCATCATTCTGCAAGTTTTCAGTGCTTATGTCTATCGTAACACATAACCTTCACAAGAGCAGATCAAGAATTATAATTGGGAACATCATGATTCCATAATTTGTGTTCATTTCTCTAGAACATATTGTCTCCATTTTTAGTTGTGTGTCTTCTGAACCAGTAATAATACCATTCATTTCACAAATAAACTGCTCTCCATGCTCAGATGAACCATCTGTATTAACTCTCTATTTGCATGTTAATGAAACTGAATAGGAAGGTGTTACTGAAATGTGTTTAGCAATACAAAGAAAAGAGTTAATTGGAAGAGACGTGCAAAGGATTTTTGATAATTACAAACAAGGCAGATGTATCTCCCCAAAAAAGTCATTATCCAGTCCTACATAAGAAGCCCATCCAAAATGGATGTAACTACTGGACTGACATGGGAAACTAGCATAAGTCAGAATTTGCCTTGAACCAAGAAGAGGAAGAATGTACTGGGTTTTTTCCCCATATCATCAAAAGCAAGTATTTTAACCAAAAGTCACAACAAAGATTGCCACATTTCATCCTTAGATCCAGAGTTAAGTAGGTTTTATCCATACAGTCTTTGAACAAACATTCTCTTTCACAAGAAAATGACATCCTTAAGACTGAATAAGCAACAGATAAAGCTATTTAAAAAATGCTTAAGATTTGTCCCATATTCAAAGGCTAGTAAGATAAAATCTTTATGTATAATGCATAATATATTATGGTAGTCATGCTAGTCATTTAATAAGGTATTTTATTCTCTATAATTTTTCATAAATATCTCTTTTTCTAGGTTTATTTTTAGAGTCAGTTAGCCAACGTTACAACAGACATTTTATACAATAAATTTGGTATTTTCCACCAATCTCAAAAACCTGGGACTTGTAAGGCTTGTAAATGGTACACAGAATGTGATGTTTCAAGTGAACATATTTCAGCCTTATAAATGGTTAATATACAATTTGTTACAATTATAGCTTTACGCATTGATCACATACCTGAACTACAGTGTTTTGTTTCAGTTCCTTTCTTAGTGCACTTCAGTTACTGTTTTTCCTGCTGCGCTGGTCACTGTAACGTTTTCATGCCTCACAAACATGAATAGATTTATGCCACAGAAATGGCAGGATGCATTATTATTCCTATTTTAAGAACTGGGAAGAGAGATTATGTGACCTGCCTAAAGAAATACATGGAAATAGCAAAATTAAACCAGGTATCTTAAGTTCTAGAACAGTGTATTAACTCCAGACAATGTCTCTGTTTGGTATGATACTCCACTCTATAAAAAAAGCTTCCGTGATGAAATCAAATACTTGTCTGAAAACACATCTGCTAGAACACCATTTATTCTCATCACAGGCAAAACAGAGGAGCTTTGCTAGAACTAGAGTAGAAAGGAGAAGGTAACCTCTAAGCATAGAGCTGGAATCAAAATGCACTACAGGTACTCCAAAAATATTAATAGAAGAAAAAGCAACTAAAAGATAAGGAAGGAGATGAGAGCTATTTTTAAATTTGATTTTGAATTTTATAACAGATAAAGACGAAGGTCTGGAAAGCCTGGTACTTTCATATGTTGTATGCACGTGGGAATCAAGCGTAAGTGAACATCATCACAGATGCAGGGGACAGACACAAACTGACTGCAGTGCAAGAGAAGGAAACTAAAACCCCACTTGATCACAGATTGTGTCACAATGAGTCCTGTAGGAAATCGCTCCTTTGAAGCACGCAAAGCCTAGACATTATAACACAGGCCCTGAATTAAGCCTCTCTCCAGCTCATCCCGACTTGAAAGGCTGCTCACCTTAGCATGCCTCTGTGGTGTGGCAGCCAGAGAGAAGGCAGCCAGATTGTGGAGCAACTCCACAACTCCTGCAGGTGCCACCAAAGACTCTGTAATTACAGGCACTGACCTTCAGGGGGAATTCATCTCACCTAACTTTCTGTCATCAACAATTGCACGTGAACAAATCACATGAATGTCAAAGGAGGAAGCTTCTACATCGCTATTCATCCAAGTCACGTTTAATGCCCAGATGAGAGTGAGATGAAAAGTACCTACTTCCAACCAGTTATCACAAACGTAGCCTGGCACTTCTAGTTAGATTCAGTCACTCTGGGAAAGCAGCTGAAAATCTCAAGAGACTTAATATTCCTGGAAAATATAAAGGTCAGCAGGGAAAGAATTAAACAGCACTTGACTTTGGGAAGCAATGGGAGACAAGACAAAAATAGCTTTATTTCCGACAGCAAATGCTTCTGAGACCCTTGATGTTTTTAATCATTTTCCGTTACCTCTGACAGAAAAGACTAATTACAGAATTGCATAAAAATAGTTCAAGGGATATTGTGACCCATGTGAATATTAAAGATATGAGAGATTCTTAAACAGAGTACAACAAGAAGATAAAAGCACAGAACAGTTTGAGTGATTTAAAGGTGAGAGACAATCTTGCAGTACCAAATTAGTCCCTGATAATAGATTCAACTCTGACTGGAATCCAGGACATAATACTCAGGGAATCTTTAGGGGAACACCTAGATATAGTCATTGCTGTCAAAATTGCTTTGGGCGTGTTGGAGCTACATAGGCATATTAACACTCCAGAACTGAGACTGACCTGCATCACTAGCCATCTCCAGTAGATTGTGAATCTACTGGAGGACAGGACAAGTTCCAACCCTGTTGACATGTTCAGGTATACAAAATACTGCCAAAAAAAAAGATGAGGCAGAAAGACATGGAGAACTTGGCTGTAACCCACAGGAGCAGGCACACAGAACAGTACAGACTGTAGTAAATTGCGCAAACTAAGATCATGATAATACCATTTTGCAAGAGCTGATAAGCATTGGATAATTGTGCTGAACAAAGAGGTTAGTAAAAGCACCATTAATTTGGAAGAACCCTTAACAGGAACAACAGTAAAGGTTGTGGCAACTGAATACACTACTATCCGAAAAAGCAAAAGGAACATTAATGGATTTTAAGTCAAAGACTGGATAGAGAGAAAGTAACATGACACTAGAAACAGTAACAAGGAAGAAAGATTAAATATATAAAACTCAAGCCTGATAAAATAATGCTTCATCAGAGCCCATAATGTATGCTAAAATGTATGCTAAAAACAACTGGAAAAGATAGAATTTGTAAGAGTATTGGCAAGGAGAAGTCATCTATAAGGAGTTCAAACCTTTGGTCTCATCAAGATTTGTAAAAACTGGATAGAGATGGAAACAAAACAAGTGAGGAAGGACTAGAGGACTACTTCCAGGAATCTGGAAGCTCTCAAAACAGAGAACAAAGCTTCAAGAGCCAAACCCCCCCAGAACTCACAACTCCTTCCCACAGTAAGGTAGCAGGTGAAAGCAAAGATGGATAAATATGTTATTCTCAGAATCATCTAGTGAGAAGAAAAACCACAGAAATATGTATACTATTAATGACATGAGTCAAAAAAATGACAAGCTATTTTTTTACTATATATAGATTCAAAAGGACCAAATAAATATATAAAGGATGGACATGTTCAGTACCTTCAAGCGGGGATATTCTAAAAGAAGTGACAAATGCCAAGCACTGTTCGGTTTGATAGATCAGTTGGTTTTCTGTTAGGTGCGCTGAGGAAAGTTAAACACCTATCTATGTGTATTCACACCATTTGAAAATGCTTGCTCTACAGACTGCTGAACTAGCTTGGTACCCAAGGTGTTTTGCAGGAAAAAAAGAATGTGTTTCTAACAGTTTAGTGGGTATACAGACGGTATTCTGTTCTAGGGAAAAATTGTAGAAATGTATGAGGAGGATTGCTTTGGAAAGTCTCAGGGCAGCAAGAGATAGAAGTAAACATAAATAAGACTAAAGCCCATCACCAGTATGTGTCCCAGACAGACAAGGAAGGGACACTAGGCTATTTTGGTTTGCTAGGCCTTATCTAACTGCATAAACCAACAATCCAGCTTGCAAAGATGTTGAAGACAGTCTATAATTTTGGGTGGGAATGATGGAATAAAGAACCCATGTTACTCATTACTCATACCTCTGCATTTAAAATGCTTCTAGTAGAAGGCCTATGTGCCAGTGTGAATCTTTAACCTAGAATCTTATCTTGGGCACACTAGCATATTCAAAATGAATTGGCCCTAATGAAGCATGTATCTCCTCCTGGAGTAGTATAGGAAGATTTTGTGTATGGCATGCCAGTTTGTAAAAGGCTGCCAGAACAGCAAGCAGAAATTATTCTTGGGGTATAATATTACTGTGCTACTCAAAAAGCCCCAGGAGTTCTTAAGCCACCTAGGAATGAATGGGAAGAGGCTTCTCCCCAAAGTATGGTCCCAAAACAAATTAGATTGTGGGAGTATTCAGGCCAAAGCGTTAATAATGAGTCTTGACCCTCAGCCACAGAGGCAGTAAAAATATCCTCAAAACCACAGAGAAAAGTTCAGAACTTACTATCCATAGCATACTGGAGCAAGGAATAATTGCACAAAGACCATGAATCTCTAGTGGTCCAGTTTGGCCTGTCTTAAAAGCAGTCAGAAAAACTTACTGATTGACAGTTGATTTTTGAGCAATTAATGTTACACCACAAACGGCATCTCTGTAGCAGAAATGCCAGAGTCTGACATAACGGATGTAGCAAGTGCTATCTTTGTGACCTTGTTATCAGAGAAGTGTTGAGAAAGTTTTCAGTGAGTTACTTTTAAGGGACAGCAGTACCGCTTGACACATATCCCCCAAGGATTTCACCATGCTCCAGCTATATGTGATGTTCACATTATCCAAACATCAGAAAATTTATCAGAGGCTGATTAGATCCATGTGGTTTCATGAGTAGATGATGGATTAACCAGCTGCCACACTCAAACAGAGCTGAAAGAATTAACCAAACACATAACCAAACACTTTGTTTGCACATATGGTTAAGCCTTTAACCAAGTTGTTAAGAAGGTGCAGCAAAGAGAGCAGAGATCAGGACAAAATCTGACCATTTCAAAATTAAAAAAAAGGCTGGCACAGGTATCCACACTGAGGATACTGTTCCAGCATAGGCACTTTAATTGCACTTTGTCACCCCTCCAGAAGCAGCAAGGCCCTGCTATCACACAAACAAGGAAAGAAAGTCATAGCATATGGTCAGTTCACTTCCCGTGAAAAGGAGCATATGGTGCTGGTATGGGCTCTAGGACACAAGGAACAGATTACTGGAGGCAGCTCAGTTACAGTTCCCACAAAACATGGACATTTGACATACACTGTATCAAGAAAGGTAAAAAAAAGCGCATGTTTCTGGTTCACAGCTAGCAAGGTAGACTCTGGCCTTAATAAATCTGGGAACTACTCTCAAGCTTGGACAAGTTCTGCAGTCTCCAGCGGAAGGGCTGCTAACCACAGGAAAAGAGCACAACTTCCATAGCCAGAGAAAAAGTCAACAGATCAGACAGTTGAGATGGAAATAAACTTAAACGTAGCACAAAATGAAGGACAAGAACTGCAGTTCACAGACGGCTCAAGTTAATTCAAACGGGGACTTCACAGAGTAAGCAACTATCAGTTTAGGAACTCAACAATCTCAGTACAATGGACAGGAAGCCAGTTGTTTACCATGGTAGTTTATTATTTCCAGAATTTTAAACCAAACAGTTGGAGGTACCATTAACACATCCTCAAGGCTATAGCGATCAAAAGACCCAAGAAACCTATTGGAATGGGAAAGAAGACAAGTTTGCAAAGGAAGTAGCAAAAGATTTGCAGCTGATACTGCAAAATCTTACCGCTGTCACAAGATCAGCAACACACTACAATGCTTTGGTTTGGGAAATTTAGCACTTATCTAACAAGGTGATCCAGAAATTACAGTGGGTGAAAGAAAGGAGTAACTACCAACCTCTGCACATTTAAGGCTAGCGATAGAGTAGTGTGGGCTCAATAGCAGAACGAACCTACGCTTGAATGTGTGGTCCCTGACGTATACCATTGGGATCTCATACAATTTGTTCACAAGAAAAGTTATTTTAAGAGATTAGAGCAACAGAAGGAGTAGTACAAGTGGGATGGTAGCCTCCTCTGGAAGAAGACATTAAACAATGGGTAGAGAACTGTTTAATGTGTACTACAGTAAATATTTTTACTACAAGAGTAGTAAGGTAGACCCCCTCTTCACCACTAAAATATAACATGTCCATGGTCAGCAATATAAATTGGCATGTAATACCATGCAACTTTATCAGTCGCACAATAAAGTAACAAATATTGTGTAGTAGTAGAGGATCCACTCTCTAAACGGTTAGTGGCAACTCCAGTGAAGCAATGCGAAAGCTAATGTGATACAGCTCTGCAACGCTGTGAGTCACCATCAGGGATTTCCAGAAGACAGTTACTCTGACCAAGAGCCACTTTTCACAGGGGAAATCCTGTATGAACTTTGTGAAATACCAGGGATCAAAGATTTCTCTGCTGGGCATCCTCAGAGTTCAAGCCAGGCCAGAGCAAGCTAACTGGACTCTTAAAGAGGCTTTGAGAAAGATAAACCACCTGTTTTGTTACAGCCATCTGGTCAGCTGCTACAGTGCACAGGTATGTGCTTACAAGATAACGACAATCTGAAGTATGAGAACACCACAGCGGTGGTGGTTTGACTGGGAGCTACCCATGAAACAGCAACAGAAGGTATTCTTGGAGCACTGGATAAAGGTACTGGCCAATAGCTTCTTCCTTCGCAAGCTGCTTTGTGAAAAACAATGGCCATCGGGCAGCAACAGCAAAGAACTGGAAGACCTTTCCATGGAAGGGTAATTTGGAGGCACTTGGTACTATACCGTTGATGCCACATCAGGAATTTTAAACTCAGTCAATGCATATGTAGCCAATACATTAGAAGCTGTTACAGATCATACATATATCACAGCAGCACCAGAGGAATGAGAATCAAACAAAAACAATGAATGCTATGAGGTAAGTGACATTTTTTAATGACTGCAAAAAGTTTTGGTTCTACCTAGTAATATTATATGGGCAATGGCATGTAACAAGACCCTGATGTTTGCACATGGGGCAAAGCTGAACATCAGTAGGCAAAGTCAAAACAAAACTACTGGATCAGAGTCTCGTGCTATAACGCAGGCAACTGCAGCCCAGAATGAAAGGGACTTACCTGAATGCAGCTCTCTACAAAGATTATTAAACCAAACATTGGGTTATTCATCCCTATATCTAGCTCAATCACTCATGGCACAAGAAACCCAGTTTACCCTGCTATAACCTTGGCTGTTAAATTCAGTCATTCTGAGATTAGAGCTGTGCATCAGCTCTATGGAACAGACAGAAAGTTCCACGTAGCCCTTGAAAGGGGTGCCAGCAAACAGCAGATCAGGATATGCATTATATATGTGAAGATACCAGCTTAAAATCCTTAGACAACTGTTTAGATTGTAATTTGGACAGATGTGAATAGGGAATTCTTTTTTTTTTAAATCAGTCTAAAACTGTTTATGTGAGATCCAGCTGTGTTTGTATGCACACCCAATACACAGAAATCCCTGCAAACAATCTCATTGTGTATAACCTGCTTGATAAAATGTGCACATGTAAGGGAACTGATTGAACGATTTGAATTATACAGCACCTTTGCAAGTAATGCTCAATTTGTAAAAACCACTGCAACTGCATACTAAATTAACTTTTATCCAGTAACTTTTGTAATAGCTTTTGATTATTGCAGATAATAAAGCGTTCAACCGTAACAGCTGAAGTCCAGTGGGTTGTAAAACAAGCCACAAATGCAATGATTACAATGCACTGCAATAACATACAAATTACTCATATAACAACCGCAAAAGAAAAGGCAGAGGGTCCCTTGTCACTCTCTGTGGGAATCCCTCTTGTGTGGTCCCCTTCAGCTGCAGGCTTTTTGAACTTAGCTCTGTGGCCTGTAGCTGTAATCCCACTCATCATTTCTATACTTCATAATTCATACAAAATAGAAGAGTATTAAGTGCTTAGCAAGTTGAGAGATAGCTATACGCTGTAAGGAAGAACTATGGGATACCTTCAGACGTATACAGGTTATCACAAGGACAGATCAGGCAGGAGAGAGCAAACAGCTCCAAGAAGACCCACTGCCTGGTCCTGATCCACAGAAGCTGGAGGATCTGCAACATCCTTGCTGGATTCAGGAGTGATAGCTCTCAGCTGGCAGACTATGAAAAAAGGGGATTATAGCCCAGTAAATATAGTATTGCTACTGCTAGCACCAGGCTACTGAAAACATACTACTTAATCTTGACTCAGCAATTATGACTTTTTGGGATTTACTTTGGCCAGTCAGGAGTCTGTTTTAGCTGCAACTGCAAAACCACTTGATATCAGGGGAGAGGGGAACTACTGCCTAACTTGTATTTTCTAATTTTCCTTAAAGCTGACTGTGATGGTATGATTTTTTCTAAATGGTATTACATGCCAACTTCTAGGCAACTGAATCCCAACACTAATGACATCTTTGGTCTGAGGGAGATCCTGCCTAACCTAGATCTGCCACTGCAGAAGAGTACAGGGTCATCTGTAAATGTGAGCCAGAACAGATCTTCAGGGCATTCCACAACATTTCAAATGGTAACTGACATCTATATTGAGGCAACCGAATCCTACCCTTACAGAGCAGAAATCAGTTCCAGATCCTGACGCACTGCATTACACGTCAAAAGCACTGATGTCTACATGTGACCTATGAGTTTGATTCACTTGCTTACTCAGAGAGATCTAGTGCCACCTGAGGTGTTCTGGACTATCCAAGACACCTGCACAGGCTGATAGACATGACCCAAGACCTGTGGGAAACTTGTGCCTTTGGGACTGGCAGCTGGAAGCCAGGCAGGGTATTCTAGGCTTCTCAAACAGGCACACCTGCCTATGTGTGCAACTTAACTAGCCGTAGCAAGTCTGTGAAGAGGTAGCCTCACAGTCACATGAGGTTATGACTGGAAGAAGAAAATACTGTGCACAGTAGGTAAGACTGTCTTAAAACCCTGTAAGCATGTGGGGAAACTGAGAGGACCTCAGCTAGACATTTTCACTCCAAAAGTCTTACACAAGCAAGAACCTCTGCAATGCTAAATGGTGAATCACAGGACATCACAGACGGAAAAGGTAAGTGAAATGGGTGACACATAACCTAGTGATTTTGATGTCTCAGTGGTCATCCGCATGTCTTTGCAACAGTACAAGGAACCATAGAGCTACCTGAAAAGTTTTAATTGATACACTGCCTATGATTAACTGTAATTCTTCCTAATGTTACTGATTTTTACTGCTTCTGTGATGTTTGGCTACTTTGCCAAACTACTCTGATTACTCTCGTAGTTGCCAGACTCCTCAGGCAAGGCACACTTCATCAGCAGGGATACAGTCACTGCAGGAGGCAGACTTCTGTCAGACACCTTTAATTTGAGGAATCGCCACACTCCTCAGCTGCCACTCAGAAGAAAATGTGCAAGTGTTCAAATCACAACCCCGAAGATGAGAAATTCCAGTGCAGGGAAGGGCAGGAGAAAAGGAGACTCAACGCAAGAGAAACTCTTGGGGTACAACATTCGTAAACATTCAAACAATACAGTGATGACTCCAATTTAGAGATGGAGAGACAAATGGGATATCCAACTCTATGGAAATAAAAAAGCTATTCAGGATCTTTGCATCTCTACAGGGGAAAGAATAATTTAGGTGTATTTCTCCATTTTTTTCCATGAGCTTTTGGCTTCACTGCAGTTACAGATTAAACTAGTTTCAATTTATATCTCCTTTGATTTGGGAAATGCATTTAGAACTTCATCCAGAGCCTGCTGAAACCATGAAAATACGCCTTCAAGGCATAAAGACGTCCCTTTATGTTTGTTTCTAAATGCATGTTTAATGGCAGACATAAAATTGGTTGGTTACAGATATGAGTGTTGACTGAAAAGCGTACAAATGAAAGTTTTCCTGCTTTATACTTGTAGTCTACAAACATAATAAAAAGCACCATTTCAGCTAAAGGTAGAATCTCAGAGAACATAAAAATACAACAAACAAAAAGTATATAAAATAAAACATATAATTCTTACTTTATGAAAATAATCATTGTATTGTTGATTATCTGTAGAAAATAAGCTAGGTTTCATCTGTTTGTATATAACGAATTTCCTTACTGAGAGAATGATAGAATACTGAATACATATTTTAACATAGTTGATAAGAAGCTAAATGTTAGAACACTTGGTATAAAAATCCCATCTATAGTTAGTAGTTTCCTTCTTTGTAAGTATATCCTGTATTTTTATAGTATACAATCCAGAACAGGTACTTTTTTGCTACGCCATTGCACAGCAATCCCAGCCTTAGCAAACAAGAACAGAAATCACAGTAAAATAGTTTTCATCCAATCCTTATAGATTAAAAAAAAATAGAACCATATAGTCTAAACCATATAGAATAGGGCATGTTACATACATGATATATACAGTTGCAAAGGTTAAATAACTACTCCTCTTTCAACAATCCTTGCTTTTCTTTCTGTGCTCTTACCACCATAGTATTACATGGTTTCTGACCAGAACTAACATTACATTAACTGAGGTATTCATAGATACTAAATCACTTGCACAAATGTTAAAGGTACTGACCACATTTAGGTTTAGACTCAACTTTGACAGTGTAATCGGCGCTTCTGGATGCCAGCTACATGTTTTTTAACAAAGCAGATTAGCATGTTTCACATTTCCTTGACTGGCTGCTAGTTCTCTACATATATTCTCTTTGGAGAGAAAATAGTCCTCTCCTGAAGAAGAGACAGTAACTTCAATATTAGACATTCATTACATACGAAACTTACAAAACATTACTTTCACTTTGGTTAACACTCTTGCAGAAAGATGTTTTTAAAAAAGTACTGAGTTGAAGGAACTGGCACGTGACAGAACTTATCTTTTCTGTACTATACCAAAGTATAATATTAAACTTCAGATTGCTCAGAAACAAAACACTATCCCATAGAAAGCCAGTGATATCAAGGGATCTCTCCACACCAGTGAGAGTCATCATTGGACTATGAATCTAAAGTATACCCACATTTTATTCTTCCTATTGATGCTAGATATGGCTGAAAACTTTTCTGATATGGGTTTCTTTAGCCATTTTAAATACAGCTGTAGAAACATAAGGAGAAATTACAACCTTAAACAAGCACTTAATTCACAAATTTAGAGACAGCTTTTAAACCATTTGGCTGGGCACTGAAGGTCAAATTGTACACTCAGCTACACCAGGGGACCTCTTATGTAAATACCAATGGCATTTATTTCTGCATAATCACATCTTTGGAAATTCTGCCAGTACACTGTAATATGTAAATATCCAATATGAAATTCAAATAATACCTTGAATAATTTGAAGGAAACTTTTTCTGGGCAGAAGCCTAGTCCTTAGATTAAAACGTACTAGAACAACAGAAATGCCAGTTCATGTATTTCCTATGCAATGGTGATAGCACCATTTCCTCCTCCTACGTTCAGCTACAAACACAAAAGAAAGTAACGCTGCTCTGCTTCACAGCCACCATGAAAGTAAGCTTGAACAATTATGAACAACTATGGTAATGATGACCAGATGAACACCTAACAGTGAGACACACATCTATCATTTAAATACTGACTATTTTAAAGGACAACAGTTCAAAGAAAAGAGTTTGGAGAGATGCCTCACTTCTAAGTAATTGACCAAAAAGCTATACAGGGATAGCAAAATTTTTCAATAGATTTCAATACAGACATTCATCGAAGGACTCTGAACCTTGAGGAGGGTTGTGAACTAGGTCAGGAGTTGTTACAGCCCCACTCCAGAGACAACAGACTCATGAGAGACATCTCAGCCTTAAATACTGGAGGGCAGCAACAGAGCTGTGCTACTTCTCTCCCTATTTACAAACCAGTGACAACCCCAGTGACTGAATTTTTTTTTAAATACTGCCTTTGGTTTTTAGACCAGTACAAGCTCTTGTAAGGAGACGGAAGTTTTACATATATTCTGGGCTTCTTAGATGGAAAAGGAGATTAAGTGTATCCTTGTGCCTAATACAATTTTAATATGCAGCTGTTTAATTTCCAGCCATAGTGCTGATGTGTACTTCAACAAATGGGGCAGACCAGTAAAAGCAGATCTGCAGAGCGAAATATTTGGTGTTGAGAATCAATATCTATACTACCCCATGGACTAGAAGCTTATTAGCAGCTGGAGCACCCTAGGTGTGCTCCTGCAGAGCAGTTTGCAGGTTAGTCTCATCCAAAAATAATATAGTTTGTGTACTCCAAAATTGCTTTAGGTTACAAACCACAGTATAGCAAAGGGAGACTGCCAGGGACTCACAAACCAAACACACTCCCAATATGTATTGTAATGCTGTTGTAGATGCATGCTTAAAGAGCCTAACATTATAGAAAAATGAAGAATAATTCTATTTTTACAGAAATCAAATAGGAAAATAGTCTTTCATTTTGAGAGATCTCAGATATACGACAGAAAGCTGTCCAGCAATTTTTTCCTAGAGAAAAATATAGCTACAGTTATGCCAACATAACCTTCAATAAGCATGCAGTACAAAGGTTATTGAAAAAATGGATTTAGGAGAGGGTAAATTAGGATGATGCTTTAGATATTTAAAAAATTCACAGATTGCTCAGCTGGCATGAAATTTTGGTTGCAGCAAATGTGCTGCAGGAAGCAGAGCAACTGGCAGACCAATAATTAATTAGTTGCCCAAATGCCAATAAAAAGCAAATGGATGGTCTGAATCAGGGTCTGAAGGGCCTGAAGAGCCAGGCGTTTTGCTGAGTGGGAGAAAGGAAGGAAATGGAAGATGTTCTTGCTCCTTGCATGACCCGAATTTTGATTAAACAAAGGAAAAATATTTCCAGCCTAGTACACCAGCCACCTAAAATCTAAATGCATACTTCTAATTTTCATCAAAAACTCTTCTACACGTGAACTTAGCTCTTACAGAACAGCTAAGATATTCTTGAAGAAACAAACATATACATTTCCTTATTGTCTTACTGGGAAGAAGAAAAATCTCTGTAGAAATGAGCACTCGAAAACAGTAAGGTTCCATCGATAGCAACCAAAAAAGGGAATGTGTTTAAAAGGCTTTCCTCATGCTAGCGATAGCGAGATGCAAGAAAGCAAAGATTTTGGGAAGAAATATCAAAGACGAGGTAGAGATTTCATGTGCATATCTTGAAAATTAAAATAATTGAAGAATATTAGCATATGGTTTATTTTCAAATTAAAAAATGCATTAGATGTTTATTACCAAATAAGCCACTGGGCACACAGAATAAAAGGACGAAAGGAATGCCTTTCTGGGTCAGATCAAGAGTTTGGCTAGTCCTGTACCATCTCTGACAGCGGCAGCAGGACATGCTATTTCAATAGAGCACATGAGCCCACTCGTCTTCTGAGATCCATTCTCCTACTCACCTAGCATCCAAGTCGTTCTAGTGGGGATGTGGGAGGGTAGCTCTCTGCCTGCTTCCTTTAGTATGGACCCACTGTCCATGAACTTGTCTAATCACACTTCGAACCTGCTGGTAAAATCCGCTTCCATGACCTCCTGCAGCAATAAATTCCAGAAGTTCATGGACTCAGGGATTTTTTTCTTCTGTTTTAAACTTATCACCTACTAGTTTCAGTGAATGTCTCCTAGGTCCAGTATTGTAGGATGTGATAAATAAGTTCTGCATTCACCTTATCCACGACCTTCATCATTTTGTAGACCTCAGCTGTATTCCCCCCTCAGCTTTCTCCTCTCCAAACTGAAGTATCTACTCATAAACCAGTTGTTCATCCTATTAATCATTTAAATTGCAATTATCTAACTCCACTATGTCCTCCTTGAAATACAAAGTCCAGTGCTGCACACTTAAATTAAAATGTGGGTACACTGATATTTTATGCTATTATGAAAACTCTGTCCTCTCTCTGGTTCTCAATACCCTTCCTGATGATGCCCAGTATTTTCTTTTAGAGCTTCTAGATTATACAGTCTCACTGAAGAAAATGTGTTAAGAGCTACTAAGTACTCAATAATAAAAATATTGCTTGGTGTTACAGCACTGTTTCAAAAGTAACAGGAATTTAAATTATTTAGCCATATAACTATTTAAATAATTATATCAAGTATCTACAATTAAAATGTAAATTATAAATTTACATTTTATAACAATTTTTCAGAGTCCAAAATCTGTATTTTAATACCAAAAGGAAAATTTAACAGCTATAGAGGACAGCTTGCACAATTTTCTTCAGTGCTTTCAACCATGGCATTTGTTTTGCAGTGTGGACTAGCAGCAACACTACCAGACTTGGAAGGTAGATTAGAAGGAGAAAAGCACACTGACCTATACCGTACATATGGCACAGCATATGGCAGAATCCCACTCTTTGCTGAGCCTATGTACATGTTCATCTCATAGTCTCTGCTATCTTAATCCAGCTAAAAGGAGAGAGGATTACTGAATCCCAAGAGGTTCCTAAAAGAAAGAACTACTATGATACGGCCCATTACCAAGAAAAGTAAGAATGGCAAATGGCACCCACCCCTGCCTGTTTTCTATGGCTTGTCTTCATTGAAGGAATCAGACTATAATCCATGAAACAAAACAAGTGTTCCCCACGTGACCTCCGCGTGGACATTTCCTTTGGCGGGAGAGTAAGCGGGAGCTGAATCTGAAGGTGCCTGCTTCTGATTTGTTCACTCCAGGCTTCTTTTATACTCCACGGAGAGAAACAAGAAATTCTAGGTGCTATTTCTCTTACCTCATCCAGATGGCTGGAATTGGTCAGAAGAGTCATGCCTTAAAAGTGTCTCCACTGAACATAAAGCGAGCATAAGGTAACTGGTTCAGATGTAAATGTTTGCAACGTAAATGCAAATGTACAGTGATGTGAATCACACCCTTTACGTCTGGTCCTTTTCAATTTAAAGTATATAGTTTAGCAACTTTAATTAAATATACTTAGGGGAATATATTTAGGAGAAGAGAAGTTTATTGCTACTCTAAGAGTGCTGCCTCCATAATCCCTCCTTTCAGGGAAGACTGTGCTGAAGTAAAAAAATTGTGAATGAAAGCAGAGACCTGCCACAAGCCTGGAGTTAGCAGGAGTTAGTCCTGCTAGTTGTGAATCTCCATAAGTTCCGGCAGGATGATATTTAATCAGCTGCTACATTTTCACTGTGGACCCAATAAAGGATTTCACAGAAAAGCATAAAACATTCTGGACAAGGCAATAGAAATGCTTTGCTAAAACATACAATATTCCATAAGAATTTGGTGAGTCATCAAAATGTGAAGGAAGAATTTTGACTTTAGAGAATTTTCATAGTAATATAAAAATACTATACTGAAAGTTATTACCATTTTTAGAATCTTGTGTCTACTGTATGCCAGGCATTAGGAAAATAGGATATATCTATATTTAAGATTAAGAAGAACCTCAGAGGCATCAGGTTCAACCCGCTGCTGTCATACGCTTATATATGATATAATCCTGTTCATAAATTGATCTAGATTCATTTTAACATTGGCTAAGTATCTTGTTCATACTATCTCCTCTGGAAGACTATTATAGGATCACACTTCACAAAGCTTTACCAGTTTATTTTTCTAATTTTCAGGTTAAATTTATTCCTGTTCAGTCCAAACAGTTTGGTTTGTACATCAAAACTGTCCTTTGGCTTAGACAGCTATTTTCCTTCATGTGTTTCCACCATTGATCTATTTATAGAAGCAGGCATATCTTTTTCAAGTGTTCTTGCTCAGGTAAATAAACGATGTTCTAGTAATATAATTCCTCATCCCTGCTGGAAATAGCACCTGATACAGACTAGAAACAAATGTGTCTTTGTCACAGCCGGATTCTCTTGGCATCTCACAGTCATGCTGTGATCAGCAAGTTCTCAGCCTCTAGCAAAAAAAATTGTTAGCCTCTCAGTTCATCTGTTTATTATCCTGATGATACTTGCACTGGCAGCGTTTCCCAAAATTTAGCCCACACTCTAATCAGTGCAATCCTACTCTGTGCCAAAACATGGTAGTGAAAACATTTTAAAAGTTCAGTCCCACTAGGAAGTACCCTTCAGCCTGACACTTCTACTTTCGGCACAACCTCTCGTGAGGTTCTCTTTAGCCGTTTCTTAGCTACTGCTGATAGTTCCCATTCTCTGGAGCTTAAACAGTAATTCCCAAGTGTCACCACTTCAAGTGTCCTACTGCAATACAGGTTGATTACTTTATTTTTCTAGATAATCAGTTGCCTTATCACAGAAAGCCATCCCATAAGTCTAGGTTGACTTTGATACCTAAGTTCATTCTGTTTTTCACCTGTAGTTATTTCCTTTCATCTAGCCATCATCCTCATTAACCTTCCTTTTTCTCCCCAGCGTGCAGAATGATCACTCTTGTTGAAATAATCAGACAAAAAACATGAATTCATTTTGGAGGTAGATTTTTTTTATCTCATCTTCTTCAGCCTGACTGCTGTATGTCTTCCCTTACTTTACTTTTCCTTATATGATTGAAGAACAATTTGCAATTTGTTTTATTTCTTTAAGACAATGAACATTTTCTAAAAAGTCTAGTCTTATCACTGCAGGTTCCGTCTATATCCCACAGACAGATACAGGCACTCCAACAGGAGCCTTAATCTTTTTTTTTTTTTTTTTGATCTTAGGATGAGTTACAACACCGCTTACTTCTCTCCATTACCTGTAAAAGGACCCTGGGATGACTAACTCAAATGCAGATGTATCTGCTCGAAGTGTCTAAACTTCATTCAAGTGTGATTGCTCTCACCTGCGTCAATTCCACTGTCCACAAGCAAGAGGGCTCTACGGGGACGAAGGGTCTATACAGCAAAGTACACGCACGCATTCCTTCACACAGCCATCATCAGCCTTGATACAGGCCTGTTGTATGACTCTTAAGCACTTGGCCCATCACTTCAAAGTATGCTGCTCAATGCCAAAGGTTTAGAGGCAGCCAAGCACAGCTTAGTCAGTATCTTCACTCGCTAGTTGTGGTGCAGTGCCAAAGTACACACAACTACACCACTGGTCAGCCCAGTGGTGTAGTTGGCTCATGTAGAACGAGTCCTAGCTGCAGATCCCTCTGGGATCACTGGGAATGCTGTCAAACCATTTTAAGGAAAATATCTTTACACTAAATCACATTTCATAATGGTCATTGAAAAGCCAACTATTGAAGGGTCAAGCAGATGCCAAACTCTGTGTCAGAACTGATGCAAGCACTGCCTGGAAGACAACACTATGGTCCCGTTAAATTGCAGGAAAGGAGCTACTTTCCATGCTACAGTCTCACCAGAACTATCAAAAACCCCTGCTGCTGACAGCTAAAACTCAGAGTGGACATGAATTCCAGCCTGTTTAACACTGGTTTTCCATCAGCTGGATAAACATAATTTGCTACTGATAATCCTTTCAGGTTGAAGATTGTCCTAGCTGTACCCAATGTCAATGCCAATGAATTACTTTCATACTAAATACAAAGATGAATGTGGGGACTGTGCAAGCTCTAATCCCTAGCCTACCTTCCTATTAACACCATAAAATGCAGTTTGAGAGCTGCTGGCCAGCTAACAGTGAAACAAAACACTGGCTGTGTCCACCCTTTATAAGGCACACTGTCCTTCCCTGCCCGCTCTCCTCCATCCAGAGTTGGATCGGGAAGAGATAAGCTGATAAAAAATTTACTTGTGTATTTCACAGACCATTCTTCAGTTAACCCATCTGCCCCACAGTCAGCAAAATGAAGCCAATTTTTCAGCTAGAAAAGATATCTGTATTCAAACCACAAGGTCATGCTACAGTTCCAACAATCTACATTCTTTTTCAGCATTTACATCGGCAGTGTCATTTCAGTAGCACAGAATTGCAGTGTTTTCATTGAAAAGACTCCAGAATGACACACATGGCCAAACTGTCTTCTGGACATGCTGTAGCCTTTAAAGATTTTGAGACACAAAACTGAGGCTTTGGGCTGGTGCTTCCTGAAGTTGTGCACAGTTATTGTAAAAAACAATAGTCAATTATATAATGACGGAGTCAGCAATTAATCTTACCAGAAACATAATGTGGGGATGGAGAAAGTAGCACTTTTTACACTTGTAGAAGAATAAGAATAGAATGCAAGGACCATGGCAATGGGTCAGGCAGTCTGACCCATTTCATATCCGTTGGACAAGATCCAGAATAAGAGGCTTCAAAGGAAAATGTGAAAGTCCCTCAGGTAAATGTAGGGTATTCCAACCTTGAGGCATCATATTGATCTCTAAATTGGGATTGGGTTAAACTGGAAAAGTTGAGCTTTAATATTCCCTCTTTTTTTCAAATGAATAATTATTTTTAAATCATTATCTGTATTAACAATCCTATTTAATTTTTATTTAATTAAATCATTATCTGTATTAACAATCCTATTTTTATTTTCATTTTGGAGAAATGAATTCCTCCATCTAACTGGCCATAAAAAACTATCTCCTGATGTTAACATGAATTGCTATCTTTTCAATTCATTGACTATTCCCATGAACATATGTAGGACAGCAGTAATTCACCTGCCTCTCAGTAAACATGAAATATGAATTGTATTCAACACCATCACAGCACACAGCTGAAATTTCTAATGCTCGTTAAGCCAAATATTTAGAGTCCTGGATTCTTCTTTTTGTCATGTACCGAAAATATTTGCGTAATTTTATAAGCGATCCTATTTAAATATATTTCTTATTTAAACTACAAAGTTTAATATTAATCTATCCTATCCTCCTCCCACTACTCCACAAAATGAAGGCCATCATTCAGTCTGGTTTCCTGCAGTGAGAAACACGTAGGTCAAGTAAAGGTATGCGACTAGAGAAAAACTGAAGGAGGGCATGGGGAGAGAACACAGACGGAGCTGTGACTGGACACAAATAGGAACTCGCATCCAGGGAACTTACACCGCTGCTGAGACTCCTCTGCTTGAAATCAAAGTTATTTTTTCCAAGTGTATTTTCACATGATCACTGCCATAAAAAATAAATGCAACATTAAAAAAACACTTAAACCACGAGATCCAGCCCTCTGATCTAACGTTTCTTCTACCTCCGGACTTCTTAGGTGCTGCATCCAAGCTCCTACCACAAGGAAATTCAGCTTTAAAAAAAGTACCTATTTTGGAGATACAGAAATAGCTTTCTGTCTGTTCTCAGCAGATTCACAAATCCAAGCTCTCAGCTAAGCTGGCTGTCTGCAGAAGTTCTCTAACCAAGATTTTGTACGTGTTCAGCCAAAGAGCAGAAGGCATCTTAGGAAGAGGAGATTGTTCTGAGAAATATCTGAGAAGATCCTGCAATCTTGCCAAATATGGGTGGGGCTCCGGCTACTTCAGGAAATTAAGGAAAAGCAGCAAAAATATACTGAAGAGAAGATAATCTTCAGTGCTGGGAATGAGAAGACATAAAAACGGGCAATGCTGGGGATAATGAAGCTGTCTCGGAGAATGGGATTGAGAAAAGGAATTATGCCTGTCGAATAGGATAGGGTAAGGAGCATGACCAGTCAACTTTATTGTGACTAGGGGAGTCCAACATGAGGACAAATGCTAGAAGGCTGCCATTTAGGTAAGGAGTGGCAATATCATTTCAGGATGGATTCCAACATGTAATACAAAATCCTAGTTTTTCCAAATTCCATGCAAAATAAAACAAATAAAAATGCTTCATTATTTGTGTTTCATGCCAAAACAAAATGCGCTGTTTTCCTGATGCAGCACAAGAAAATCACTAGGAGTGTTCTAACTGGAAAAGTCTTTCCAACACAGAAAAGAGCAATACTGGAAAGAGTCTTACTCCAAAGGATCATCTCCTCCAGTATAACTTGCTCTATTTCTTGTGTAAAACTCCCATAGGACTTCGGCCACTTGCCTAAGCCACTCAAAAATTTGAGATTGCTTTGTTACGCTATCAGTGATGTAATAACAAATAAAAAATGAGTTAATTTATCTGCCTGGTGTTATCAGGGCAGTGGGAAGTGTGCAAACTCTATATTGTCTGAACAAGGAGGGGATAGATTCAGTTTATATACGCTTATCCTTGGTTACACAATGAAAAACCGCCAACATAATTCCCTTCTGTAGTTTTCATTTGCTTCCCCAGGGAGCCTGCCTCGCAGCTTTCTGGGCCATTGTCAATGCTGCGGTTTCTATTTTATGCCCGATGTCGATGTTAGTGTCACAGGAAGCCAGGTCCTCTGATTAACAGTTAACTGCCCATTTTGGAAATTACTCTAAGGATCTGACATGCCAATTGACTCCCCTGTCTATGCATACTTCTCAGTAGTACCTTTTCCTCTAATGTTTAAATAACTCAGTTACACATTTCTACACAATCCCAGGTCACCTATTCCCTATGAAGATGAAACACTCGGGCCGCACAAACATGTTTCCAGACCCTCCAAGTCCTTTCCCACATTGTGCACATGCTGCTCTAAAGTATGTTTGGCCCTTTGCAATTCCTATCTTTCTTTATAGTTCACTTTTCTATACTCATTTCACTTTTAAAAATGTTCCCCCCAACTGCCTTCCCACTATATGAATAGTCCCTCAGCAAAAAATGGAAAAGGAAATATATGGACCATCAAGTTCAGTTACCTCTAATTGTGCAGTAAGCTTTCGGCCCCAAACACTACACAACAGTATCCACTATATGACCCCTCTTTCCCATTTTCATGGCATCATGAGCCACAAAACAAACCCCAAGACTTTTAACACAAAAGAACATCGAAATGCTCCAAATGCCACAAAGGGTCATAGGAACAGAATAGATATTATGAGAATCCTAAACCCTTGCAACAGGAGGGAAATGATTTAGGCAAAATGCCCTAATGATCCTGAGAAACTAGCCACACTACGTGCTACACAAGAGGAAAACAAAAGAGGCCCAACAAGAAACATCACTGCTCCTTGACAATACAAGCTGGGTCAAATTCCTTCCTGACCACAAATCCAGAACTCCCCAAGCCAGATCCCACAGGCCAGCATCAGTGTCTCCTCTGTACCTACACCTACTCTCTCTACTTTCTATAAACCTGCTGTTCCAACTTACCAGTTTTGTACCCAGGAAACATTCTTCTCTAGAAAAGCACAACTCGGGTCAAGTGCAATCTGTTTAGGGTTCCTCTCCTTTCACGGCTTAGCTTTAAAATGTTGTTTCTATAACTATTTCAACACCAACCAATTTTGAAGTGCTATTTCAATACCCTAAGCTGTGCCCTGGAAAAATGCTGCTTCCAAGCTGCTCTGTATTACAGTTTGCTAGTTCTAATATCCAGACTCTGAAAACGATTGTGCCAATTTGTTGCTGCTTTTATCAGAATTTTTACCCCCCTTTCAAGCAAATGCATTCTTCAAGTACCACTTTCCTTTTTGCCAAAAACAGGGATGAAGAACAGGATAAATCACTTAATTACTGTTTCATACAAAAATGGTACAAGCAGTACAGCTACAAAAATGAGACACAGAATAACCACTATACTGCAAGAATTCTGTCCTGATGTTTTATTTCTTTCATCAAAAAATAAAAGGCATCAATCTATAGCTTCAAGAAGTCAGTCATATTGCAGTAGGTTATAGAGCAATTTCATAAGCGTAAACTGTCCCAATTTGAAGCAATGTGTACTCATCCAGTGAAAAAACATAGACGGCAGTGTGTGAAATGAGTGACTGACATACTGTATCAACACGATGTTTTTCACCATCATGTCAAAATGGGAAGCTAAGATGTTCCGTGGCAAAACCAAAATAAAATTACTGACTTTTATATCCATTGGCTCTAAACTTTTTCTGTGAAACTGAAGTGTCTATCTGAAATAGTTTAATTTCAGTGAATCAGCAAATTCCAGTGACAAAGGTTTTAGATCCGACTTGCTCTAATTACTTCCTGTCTTCCTGAAGTAATATAATGTATTAGGAATCTGAGAAAAGGCTAGCTGATATGATGAGGTCAGCAGCAGTCAGGGCTGACTATGAAGAAAAACAAGAAGGATTTTTGATTCTACCAAGCATACTATTATTATTAAGGAAGCAAAACCTCAGCTGAATCTTCTTCCAGCAGCCCTCTTCCTTGCCCTGCTTGGTACCCTAATATTCCCTTCTTATTCAAAACAAGAGGCATGTTCATGGCCAAGGAAGGGAAGTAGCACGATAAACTGAATTCAGCAACAGCTCCTTAACTGCATTTCCAAGATTTGACACTTTGCATGGCAGAGATGCTACATGAATATGGGAATACATATTTCCTTCAAGTTAACAGGAATACATCTGTTCACCCTGCTAATTTATTTAACTGCTTGAAAGTGACAGGATTCTCAAAAAACTTTAAGGAAAAATCAGTTCTGATTTTCCTTCCTCTTCAGGTTGTTCAGTGCTCTCTCCCTTTCCCAGTACCACAGCAGCAAGGGAAGGACAAGTGGAAAATAATAAGCCAAGACCAACTCTTGGCTTTATTTCCCTGACTCTTCACACACTGCCCATTTTTCTAACAATATCTCTTTCCTGTCACCTCCTCTTTTTGTTACTACCATGCCTACATTCTCTTTTTTCTGGCCTGGCTTCTAACTTCCTTATGGAATAAATAACTGGCCATTCTGCTGTAGTGGCATTTCTTTCAAATAAGTGAAACTATCTTTCCAAAGAGAGCTTGCACCTAAGCTAACATTGTACTACAGCAGGAAAGAAGGGAAGAATAAGTAAGTGTATTACAATGAGTGTGTCACCATTGAACAGTAAGGTGCCAATATAAATTTCATTTTAAACTTGAGGTCACAGTTATTGAATTGACTTTTAAGTAAAATTGTGCTAGTTATAAAAAAAAGGGTATCACTCAACCTTACAATGCAATATATTTCCAATGTACTTTCTCAAAAAAAAAATAAATACTGCATAATTCTATCATATTTTAGTTAAGGAAACATAACCAGAATAATTAAACAATAACATGTTCAATAGTTACATGCCTGCATTGAAAATGATATTATTTTTTAAAATGCTGAAAATTAAATAAACAAATTGAGTAAACTTTGTTCTTGGCTCTGAAAGCCCATCCCCTCCTTGGACTATTTGTTGACTTCTCTAGAAGCAGGATCAAAACAAAGAGACATCGCTATCTGTCCAACTGTAAAACAAATAGCTTCTAAACTTGTACAGCAAGAAATAATTGTAGTGATGCCAACATTTTCTAGTTTTTACTAAGGGCATTACACTGATTAACTGCAAAAAGATTTCTAGGTTGACTTTTGGACTCAGAAAATAACAAAGCATTTCCATAGTATAATCTCTCCTGGCTGATTTTAAATCAGTCAATTATTTTTTGAGGTGTGCTAATCTGACTTAAACAGAAGTCAAAGCTCAATTGTTATTGCAACCTCAAAGAGCAAACAGCAAAATTATCATGTACAGACTAAAGTGATAGTCTATTGGAAATCTGCGTGATTCCCCATCAGCTCACCCTTCTGCTGAACAGCACTTGGCAGGCTGCCTTCCAGCACTCCCAGGCCTTCCAGGTCCCAGGCTGGCTACATCTGGAGATGTGCAAAACCCCCATGCTCCAGACACGCACAAGTCGCACAGCCCCAAATGACACGTGGCATTGCAGCCATGCTTGGTCCCAGTGCCTTGGATCCTACAATAGCTGTTATTTAAATAATACCCATAAAGATTTCAGTAACTGGGAGACTTTATAATATATTTTTGCTCAGAATGAAAACAAAACCAAACTTAAAACTTTTGCAGTTCTTTGTAACACAGAATTGCTATTTTCCTCCCACACTAAACATACCCAAAAATGAAGCAACACAAATACACCTCAGTGCGACCAAATCTAGATTCTTAAATTACTTTGTCTTCCTTATTCCAGTGTGCATCCAGAAGGCCCTCCCTGCCAAATCTTCAGGGAGCTATACCACAAAATTGGCCAATTTTCTTATGAGTTTTGCTCTGTCAGAGCAGTGTCGATGCTGTTACAGAAAGTCAGAAGTAAATTGCTATCACCAATTTCCTAACTGAACTGTTTACTCTTAATACATACTGTTTTTCAATTTTTCCATCGAATTACATTCCCAGAGTTTAAATCCTGCCATATATCATTCTACTATGAATTTGCAAGAAAAGAGGAAGAACATAAGTTACCAAGTTCTGTCACCCCCATTGTCACCAATTGCATCTTGTGTCTCTTTCTCAGACTGATCTAGCTCTGTCTTAAAATATGGTTTTTGTTCCCACTGTTACCAAACAGTCATTCCAGAAACTCATTCCTCCAAATAGCTATAGGTGTCTTGTACTGCCTAATCTAATTTTATTGATGGTGACTCTCTAGTCCTTCAAAAGAGATAGCATGCATCCTGTAATTCCTACAACCCGACATCTTTGTATCTGGAGGTCACCTCCCTTATTTCTTCAGGATCATTTCCTCTTGTTTATTTTTACCATCATGGAAAGAAAGGAGAAAATCTCCTGTAAGCATTTCTTTACTTATAACTGCCTGCAAACAGGCACCTTTGATTGCTAGCTTCTTGGCTTTTCTAAAATTTTGCCTAGATCAGCCTTGTACCTTCAGGTAAGCTCAGCAGTTTGTGTTCACCAGCAACTGCCAAATGCACAAATCACACGCTCACTTGCAAGGATTAACAAACAGCCCTCAAACAGACTCTGCCAAAAAGAAACTGTAAACAAACCACAGACTCTACAAACTAGAGCCAAGAAAACCACAGAGCAGTACATGCAAATGTATATTTGCCCTTTCCTCAAAGTAAGTAGGATTGCAACCCTGGACTTCAGGAGAGCTAACTTTGGCCTCTTCGGGGACCAACTTGGAGGAATCTCACAGGTTAAGGACCTAGAAGGAAGGGGGTACCGGGAGAGCTGGTTAATATTCAAGCATCACTTCCTCCAGGCTCAAGACGGGTGCATCCCTCTGAGTAAGAAGTCCAGAAGTCCAGCAAAGTGGACAAGAGACCTGCGTGGATGAGCAAGGAACTCCTGGCAAAACTCCAACAGAAGAAGGAAGTGTACAGAATGTGGAAAAGGGGACAGGCCACTTGGGAGGAATCTAGGGATATTGTCAGAGTATGCAGGGATGCGACGAGGAAGGCTAAGGCCCAGTTGGAATTAAATCTGGCAAGGGATGTCAAGGACAACAAGAAGGGTGCACTCTGTCCCTTCCTCCAGGTCAACAATGAATACATTGAACAAGACTGGACTATAGTGGACAAGAGGGGATATATATAGTGGAATACTATATATTCAAGTATATCAATAGCAAAAGGGAGACTAGGGAAAACGTGGGCCCGCTGCTGAATGGGGCGGGGGCCCTAGTAATGAAGGCTCTAGAGAAGGCAGAGTTGCTGGATGCCTTCTTTGCTTCAGTCTTTACTGCTAAAGGGCAGTCCTCAGGAATTCCAGACCTTGGAGGCAAGAGAGGAAGGCTGGAGAAAGGAAGACTCTCCCTTGGTGGAGGAGGATTAGGTTAGAGATCATTTGTCCAAACTTGACATCCATAAATCCATGGGCCCCGATGGGATGCACCCACGAGTGCTGAGGGAGCTGGCAGATGTTGTTGCTAGGCCACTCCCCAGGACTTTCCCCTTGGAAAGGTCCTGGAGAACAGGAGAGTGCCTGAGGACTGGAAGAGAGCCAGTGTCACCCCAGTCTTCAAGAAGAGCAAGGAGGAGGAGCCAGGGAACTACAGGCCTGTCAGCCTCACCTCCAGCCCGGGAAAGGTGAGGGAACAGCTCCTCCTGGAGGTCCCCACTAAGCATGTGGAGGGCAAGGGGGTGATCAGGAGTAGTCAGCATGGATTCACTGAGGGGAAATCATGCCTGACCAACCTGATAGCCTTCTGTGATGGAATGACTGGCATGGTAGATGAGGGGAGAGCAGTGGGTGCTGTCTCCCTGGACTTCTGCAAGGCTTTTGACACTGTCTCCCATCATATCCTCCTAGGCAAGCTCAGGAAGTGTGGGCTAGACGAGTGGACGGTGAGGTGGCTTGAGAACTGGCTGGATGGCCGAGCTCAGAGGGTCGTGATCAGCATTGCAGAGTCTAGTTGGAGGCCTATATCTAGCAGTGTCCCCTAGCACTCAGTCCTGGGTCCAGTCTTGTTCCATGAATTCATCGATGACCTGGAGGAAGGGACAGAGTGCACCCTCAGCAAGTTTGCTGATGATCCTAAACTGGGGAGAGTGGCTGACCCACCAGAAGGCTGTGCTGCCATTCAGAGGGACCTGGACAGGCTGGAGAGCTGGGCAGAGAGGAACCTCCTGACATTCAACAAAGGCAAGTGCAGGGTTCTGCACCTGGGGAGGAATAACCCCATGCCAGCAGGACAGGCTGGGGGCTGACCTGCTGGAAAGTAGCTCTGCAGAGAAGGACTGGGAGTCCTGGTGGAGAACAAGTTAAGCATGAGCCAGCAATGTGCCCTTGTGGCCAAGAAGGCCAATGGGATCCTGGGGTGCGTTCGGCAGGGTGTTGCCAGCAGGTGGAGGGAGGTGATCCTGCCCCTCTCCTGAGCCCTGGGGAGGCCTCACCTGGAGTCCTGTGTCCAGCCCTGGGCTCCCCAGTACAAGAGAGACATGGCCCTACTGGAGAGAGTCCAGCGGAGGGCTACAAAGAAGCTGAGGGGACTGGAGCATCTCTCCTCTGAGGAAAAGCTGCGAGAGCTGGGCCTGTTCAGCCTGGAGAAGAGAAGGCTGAGAGGGGATCTCATCAATGTGTATCTGAAGGGAGGGTGTCGAGAGGATGAGGCCAGCCTCTTCTCCGTGGTGCCCAGTGACAGGACAAGAGGCAACAGGCACAAACTGAACCACAGGAAGTTCCACCTAAACCTGAGAAAAAACTTCTTGACTGTGAGGGTGACAGAGCATTGGAACAGGTTGCCCAGAGAGGTAATGGAGTCTCCTTCCCTGGAGATATTCAAAACCCGTCTGGATGCGATCCTGGGAAATATGCTCTAGAGGACCCTGCTTGAGCAGGGAGGTTGGACTAGATGATCTCCAGAGGTCCCTTCCAACCTAAACGATTCTGTGATTCTGTGAAGAAGAATATGTATCTTAGTCACCAAAACTAATTAAAATGCCACATCCCTAAATGCCCACACCCTGCACTGCTCACTATTCACTGTTTCTACTAGTCATTGTTTGCCAGTAGCATTACCACCTATATAGACACATTCACTGTCTGCCCATATTTCAGTCTAGTTGAAGAAATACTAAAAGGAGAAAAAAACTTTTGTTCCTCAGAGTAGACTGGTTAGAAAGAGGTGCTGTTACTCAGAGGAAGAGCTTATAAATGTACAGAAGGAAGCTAAGGTAATTGCACAATAACTGTCAGAGTCCCATTCTGATTTAATTTCTACCAAGGCAAGAGAGATCAGAATGTGACCTAGAAGGTCAAATTCTGAGCATATGGTGAGTGAAGTAACTTTTTCTTACCTAAGACAGCATGTATGCCTCCCAGAAGAAGTCAGTTTCTGCAGAAAAGACAAACTTTCTGCACTTTCATCTGCTTACAGTAACTAAATGGAGGCTTCTTCTACTTAACGTGTCACAAAAGAAGTTTGCAAAAGCTCTCTGCCTTCAGCCAAAAGGAAAAGGCAGGAACGACAAGACAGTCAACTCTATCTCAAATTAAAGTACACATTTAACTCCGCAAAAAAAATGAAGCTAGGCTTTACATATATTTGTATTGACATATATATTTTTATATATATAATGTATTTATACATATACTGTGCCAACAACATTCTCAAGTATGGATAGGAAATATGCCCATCCACTACCTTAAGTACTGGAAATGTTCCACAGAGCAAGATGAAATGGAATCTGGAAAAGGTTGTCATGCAAAGCCACGCATGGTAACAGGAGTCCTTCCACAGACTTCAGTTCTAAAACTGTAATAAATACTGGATCTCTTCTGCATGAGGAAAGAGGCTGGAGAGGAATAACAGTGTTTCATACTTTATCAGTTCTTACTAGTGGGATACAGAAAATGGTATCAGGGAGCAAACAGCTTTACGCTCATGTACTCAGGGAAACTTTATAAGATGTAAATTTTTTGGTGCCTATCTAAATGCCCTTATCTATATAAAATTGCTGTTAATCATCAGTCATTATCTTTCTAGCACTGAGCAGAGCCATGTCCAACTTGTTAAATAAGGACTTTGATCTTTAATGAAAAACACAGTGCTATCCATAGTGCTATCTAAAAAGGAAGCGTACTAGATTACCTTGGCTAGGAACCAGGAATGTCACTTAGGCGCCTTCAACTTTGGTACTGCTATTGCAACAATTAAAAATTTGGCACATGGCACTTAAAACAAGCTTTGAAAACACAGATTTGGGGATGCCAATAGCATTAAATACAGAGATCCACAGCTATAAAAACCACAACTACATAAAATTCAGACAGCAACACTAAAATCCTCATAACGAACAGCAACTGCTTCTCCCTCTGAAGCTGGCCCATACAAAACACAGTAGGAGGCCTGAACTGCAGTTATTATCCGGAGAGCAGATGATTGACTCAAGCTCAACATCAGACATCTCTGTTCACTCACAGCAGAGTGCCCTGTGTCCCAGCTCCTAATAGCTTCTAACTGAAGAGAGGTTGCTCCCTAGGCTGAAGACATGGCTTTGACTCCCTTTAGGCCAAGGAAGGAAATATACTCGGGTACTCCACTTCCAGGGTGAGCAATTGAGTCTCCCCACTGCTTGTAAAAGGCAGACACCATTATTTCTGAGAAGAAAAAAAAAAAAAAGCCACCATGCTTTATACCAGACTCGTTGCTTTTGTCAGTATGTGTGGTTTGAGCACGCTTACCGGACTGGTGAGGAAACCTCTGCAAAACTTTCCAAGCTACAGAACATCTACACTTGAGGGAAGTCCACTCATACTTATCTCTGATAAAACCTTATTCCACAAGTAGTCCTGATATTTCTATAATTAAAGGATAAGGTACTCTTTACAGATAACAAACTGCTTTTTGTTATGGCTGAATATTTGAAAATAACATTCCTTCTGCAAGTGTGTATGCATTCAAGTAGCAGCAGCAAGAGGGAAGTTACATATTCTATCTTTAGAGCTAAACAAAAAGAATGTCAAAGTCCAAATTCCTCTATTTATCACATTTTAAAATGAAACTCCATTTATTTTCTCTTTTGATGATTAAAGCTTCAGAAAGTCATGTCAAGTCATAGCTGTTAACATAATTTGTGAATATACTGTAACCATCCTTAGCAACTGGCATAGGAAATTGTAGCATCTTTCTTGAATTTGGTCTATGACTTGACTATACTTGTTTGTCATCTCTGACATTTGAAAGGTACTTGATTCAATTAACTGGTGATTAACATAATCACTACGGTAGCAAATTCTTTTCAAATCTATACCGTCCAAGCAGAAAAGATGATCGATATTCAAAACCACAAACAGAACCAATTTCTGGTTTTTCTGTGAATTATGTCTTAAGAAACTATGAATAGGAAAAAATTTCAAAATGCTATTACTTAGATTTTTTTTAATTTTTATGCATTATTAAAACTATTATGAGGTATATTACTCTCAAGAAATTATGAGGTATTTTACTCTCAAGAAATCCAAAGTCATTGCATTTGTACTGAGTGAACGTTTCAAGGCTGTCTGAATGTTAAAAAAAACAATACGCAGTGAGAAAAGACCATTCTCTTATACTGCAATTATTGACACTTTATTAGGTTTAGCACTGAAGGTCATCAAAAGAGTACTTACCTTTTGTTTTGGAAAGAGAAAGGAAATCAGTATTCTGTTGCTATGTCACTGGTTTCTAGGCAGCAGTTCCACTCACTTCTTCAGGAAACAAAGTGTTCTTCTGTTTCTGCAAATGCTGTTTATATTGAGTAAATCCAAGTATGTTCAACTCAGACAACATACTGTGAATCAGTAATGAAAAAAAGCATTTGCAAAAAACAGAACATGGTACAATCACCCCTCTCAGTTCCTATCTGAAGAAAGAGACACAACATATACATGACAGATTGCTGCCAATATATGTTCTGGCTGTTGACTTGAGAGGATGCCAACTGTTATGAACTGTACTTGATCTATTCAATTTATTTTGTGAATATATACATATTTCTTACCAAGTTTGAAGGACTTAGATATGTCAAAAGTAGCAAGTGTCAGTGGAGATATTATAAAAGGGTGAAGTTTTCAGCTAATGTCAATCAGCATCACTCCAATAAACAACCAAAGATGCATCCACAAAATGTTTTTTCTTACATACACCTTTATATTATTATTATTACTGTTTGTTCATTATAAAAACGGTGCCTTATGCTATCCATCCAGATATGACTCAGCTGTGGAATTTCCTGACAAGCAGAAGTTTTAAGATATGTCTTTTTTCTCTCTCTCCAAAGAACACCCTGCATGTGCAGAGGTAGCATGTAACTTTGACAGCATAAAATTTAACACTTTCAGCAGGTGACATTGGCCAGGCTGAGACTATTAGCTGACTATGAGCATAAATTAATGAGGGGTGGCCGGAAAGCTTATGGCCCATAGCTGGCACCACTAGACTTCCTATATGGACTCAATTCTAAAAAAAATGTTTCTTTCACCTGTCCTTTTGTCCCTCAGAAAGAAAGCAAATGTCATCAGCAGAAAAAATTCTGTGAGTACAACAGGGGCTCTACCAGCATGGCTTGAGCAGCTGAAGCTCTGTAGTGCTCACATTGCCACTTGTAGAACATGAAGTCAAGCAACACGCAGTATTTTGCAAGTCTGGTCCCCAAACCTATTTTGCAATTAAAGGACAGGGAGGCTTAGGGGTAGGTTAATTTAAACATGTATGAGCAAGCATCGAAAACTAATGAGCACAATTACTTCTGTAAATATGTGCGATTCTTCAGAAAGTTTTCCCATAACGTTTTATTCTGCCTCTCCAAAATCAAAGAGGACTCCCTATGTTAGATTTTGAAAATATTATCAGAATATTTTAAGCTATCTTTTTACTGAAATTTACCCATTCCGGACTACTGATAAGAAATTGGAACAAACTGTTAAAATGACAGAAAAACTTCAGAAAAAATCAAGGTAATTAAAAAATTCAATTCAACAGGATGAAATCCATTCAAGCCAAATTTCAATGTTATTCAAACTCCCTGTTTCCACCAGCCCTCAATTGAACAGCCTGAATTGAATCAACTCTTATTTGACTACTTTTTCAGATAATAACTCACGCGGAAAGACAGAGCCCAAAATCCACATTTGGATCTGCTGAATTTTAAAGAATTTAAAGGAAATTATTTCATCTTTCAAAGTAATTAGCGTCAACTAAAATAAATGACTTGAAATTTGTGTTCACTAGCAATTAATCTTTCTCCTCATAAGGGTCTTTGTTTGAGGCAGAGAGGTTGAAAGAAGATAATCAAAAGTGATTGCGTGTTGTAAATATACACAAAACTGTGAGAAAACACATTCAGTCATCTAATCTGTCAAGATCCAAACATTTATGAGAATATGTTTTATCTTTTAAAGGACAAACATATCTTTCACTGGGAAACAGAGACAAGAAGATCCCTGAGAAGGAAACAAGACTAGGACAAGCCTGGGACTGGTAATGGAAGACATAAGCAACAGGAGTTTGGGTGGCTGAAAAGTTTTTTGTGAGCGGAGATCAACTACATCTTTCCTGGAAGGGCTTGAGGACTACAGCCCCCAACAGCACTGCCTAGCGCTGTGCCCCCGCTCCAAGTTATGTAATGAAGTGGCAGACCCACAACTGCACAGCCTTCTGATCCAAATCCAGGCTGCGTGTGCTCCTGAGAATGAGTGACCGAAGTCACTTACAAAACTATATGCAATCCCTCCCTCCTGCATTAAAAAACATTATTCAAGCTGTAAAGTCAATCACTCAGGAGTCAGGCAGAGGAAAACTAAATCTGCACATGGAAATGTAATTCACTCCCTTTAACACACGCGGAATAACTTGGTCTTTCATTACATGATCACATACACTTTACGGATATCAAGCTGTGTGTTCAGGGAAGCCATATTCTGAAGCTGCCTACTTCATCGCTTGCAAAAGTTGAAAGGTGTAATTACGGGGATGTAAGAAACAAAAGAAGAAACTCACTGTTAAAGCCATTAAGTTTTCTGCCCTGAATAGTCAGGCCAGATCTCTGCCTGTACTAAAGACTTCTGCCTAAGCATTCATGGATGAGAGCTTCTCTGCATGAACTGCGCATCCCTTATTTTCTGTGTGGGTGATCTGAGATTTTGGGATCCAACCAGCAGAAGAGCTGAATGTATAACTGCCCAAAAATCACATGCCAGGAAGAGGGCACCAACAATTAGTGGATACTTTTGACCTTAATTGCCTCTGTCTTTCGGTTCCTCATTTGTCAAATGTGGAAAAAATGATACCTCCTACCTTACAGAGCTGTGTAAAAAGAAATGATCACTGTTTGTGAAAAAAATGAAATGATAGTCACTAGAAGAAGACTGATTCAGAGATTATGTCACTAAAATAGTTATAGTAGACTTTCCTGGTCTAATTTCTTATACTTTCTATATGCCTTATGAAAGTCTGTGCCTTAGTTTTTCATTTATGAAATTGGAAGAAAGCACTTCCCTTCTTCATAGGACTTTTGTGAGAACAAGAATATGCTTGAGATTAGGAGGCGCTCAGATACTATGGTGATGTGAGATATAAATACTCGGGAAAAACAGCACTGTGGAAAATTCATGGAGAAAATAACCATTACATTTAGTTATCTGTTTTCAGAGCCCTGTATTCAGACCCGAAGCCGCAAACCGAACAACCAGGTGGAGGGGAGAACCACACAGAATATTGAATTGGTACTCATCACTTGTCCATTTTGCACAGCAGAGGAGAGGCTTTAGAAAGAAAATAAAGTGACAGACAACATTAAAAGTCCAAGTCAGCATGCCTATGACTCTCAGAGCTGAAGTAAGAATTGCAAGGTAAGCTTTCTTTTGACAGTCCGAGAGCTCAGATTTGCAGCTTTACTGATTTCTTTTGCATATGATCTATACAAAGTCGGAGAAATAAAACTTCAGCTCCCAAGATTTTGTCACCGATGGCACCGAGTCTACAGCCCTTACCCTTGTGCACAGTCCCACTGATTTCAGAATAACTATGCAAGTATAGCAAATAATTTGTGAGTAACTATTTAGAGATTTTCTGAAAAGTGTAATGATCACTGATAGGCGACAAAGTCTTGCTGCAAAATTTGGGGCTAATACTGCAAATGCTTAAGTTTAGGAGTACCTTCACTCAGAAGCAGATTCAGTTCAGTGAACTGTACAGTCACGGCATCAAACTCAGTCAAGTACATCCTAAGAACTGCTTAAGAGTTTAAAGGTTTCAGCACCAGGAATTTAAGTGCCATCTGAAATGCTACCCCTGTTCAAATTACATCCATGTGTACACCCATGTACACCCCTCTATTTTGTCTTGAAACACTTTTAACACTAAATGATGCAAAGTTAATGCATAAAAGAGGCAAAAGTTGACTAAGCCATGAGTTGGATGTTTTATCAGCGTTCTCATTTCATATACGATACTCACTCAGGAGAACAATACGCTTGCCAGTAAGCATATATTGAGCAAATGAACACTAGCAGAGTTTAGGAATGTGCATTCAGGTAAAATAGATTATTTCTTAAGAGCTGTAACTAAATACCACTCCAGTGAGACATACTGAATCTTTTACTCAGTCAGTGAAAAAGATTTGCACACACTTTTGCTTAATTCTGACAAGTGCTTCCAGCAAACCTTACAAATATACCATATATAAGTAAATTACATAAAAAATACTTATAACAAAAAAGTTATGAGACTTACTAGCCTAGCTGGGGAACACAGGGTTGTTTCCCCCCCAAAAAATGTTCTCTTTGTCCAGAAAAATCCTACTCTGTTAAGAAATATTTTTGGTAAGACGTTTCAGCCACCTCCACCACCTCCGTTAATTCAACCAGACTTTTGTATCAAACACATGAATTCTTTTTACAGTTGTATTTAAAATTTCCACAGCAACTTGAAGCGGAGGCTGGAACCAGCACTGGTCTGAACTCAAACGTCCAGAATCGCATTCACAAATGTCGGGAGACCAAAATTAAACATTTCTGCAGTATACAAAGAACATTTTAATTCGGTGTGTTTGCATTAAGTTGAGGGAACTGCAACTACAAAGTTTGCGCCTCCAATTTATGAGCCTAAGGCGTCTTTAACCCCTTGAAAAGGCTACCCGCTCCAAAGGGGAACAGAATGGATGTTTAATTCTGATGCTCACTTCATATTAATTTGCCTTTTTTTCCCCCCCTTTACTTTAGTGGCTGTCAAAGGCACGGAGCAGCCTGAGGGCAGCTTCCCACAGGCCCAGAGCTGGCACCACCTGAGGGTGCCGCTCTCACCGCCGCCTGGGGGGCAGCACGGCACCTTCCGGAAGGAGGAGAAGAAGGCCCCAAAGATGGTGGGGGAGCCCCTTCCCCCGCCCTCCCACCGCGCCGCCGTTTTACCTGCAGCAGGTGGTGCGCCGCCCTGTAGCCCAGCCGCGGGCCGCCCCGCACGCCCGGCGGCAGCCGCCCCGTGCCGTAGCCGTGCCAGGCCACCACGTAGGGGTTGTCCATGGTGAGCCAGTAACGGACCTGCCCGCCGAAATGCCGGAAGCAGAGCTCGGCGTAGTCGCGGAAGAGCTCGGGCAGCACGGGGCTGGCCCAGCCGCCGTAGGCGTCCTGCAGGCGCTGCGGCAGGTCCCAGTGGTAGAGGGTGACCACGGGCTCCACGCCCAGCTGCCGCAGGTGGCCCAGCAGGCGGCTGTAGTAGGCCAGCCCGGCGGGGTTGAGGGGCGCCGTGCCGTTGGGCAGCAAGCGGGCCCAGGCCAGCGAGAAGCGGTAGTGGGAGACCCCCAGGCGCCTCAACCCCTCGGCGTCGCGGAACAGGTTGTTGTAGCTGTCGCTGGCCACGTCGCCGCCGGCGGGCTGCGGCGGCCGGGCGGCGGGCGGGCGGTGGGCGAAGGTGTCCCAAACGGAGGCGCCTTTGCCGCCCTGGCGCCAACCGCCCTCGGTCTGGTAGGCCGCGCTGCCCACCCCCCAGAGGAAGCCCTCGGGGAAGGTGTCGTGCAGGAAGAGCTGGTCCTCCGGGTAGGGCAGGCGGGCGAAGCGCGCCCAGGTGCCCGCGCCCTGCCCCGGCACCGCCAGCAGCGGGCGGCCCAGCAGCAGCGCCAGCAGCGCCAGCAGCGCGGGCGGCGGCGCGCAGGGGGCCATGCCGGCGGGCGGCGGCGGGGCTCCGCGACGGCGCCTTCCCTCCGCTCAGCCCCCCGCCCCGCTCCCCGCCCCTCCTCACCTTCCCCCCCCGGCCCCCTTTTATCCTCACCTCCGCCCTCCCCCCGCCGGTGGGCACGGCTATTAATGATTACCTCGGAGCTGCCGTCGCCAGCCTGCCCGCCCGGCCAAGGGGGAGCGGGCTCCCGCCTTTGGGGAGCGCCGGCTGCGGGGGCGGGATCGAGGAGGGGCGGGGGGGGAGGCGAGGAGAGCGGAGCGGAGGGCGGCGGCGGGGGGGTTTCCTCGGGGGAAGGAGCAACTTGTCTCCCCTTCGGGGCCGCCTCGGCCACCCGCAGCCCTCTAGGGCGCAGAGCCCGTCAGCCCGCCCCGTCCCGAGGTACCTGCTCGGGCTCTCTCCCCCCCCCCCCGCCCCCGCCACCTCGCCAGCGGCCCCTGAAACGCTCAAAACAGCTTTTTTTTGGCTGAGCCCACCCGATGGCCGGAGCGGCAAGCGCTGCGGCGCCCGGGAGCTGTCCCGCGGCCGGGGCGCCGCCGCCGGGGAGCTGCCCGCGGCACAGAGCGGCGGGCAGGCGGCCGGCCAAAAAATTCCTGGAAAACTTTCCTGGAGGCCCCCCCCCCCCCCCCACCCCACCCCACCCCACCCCGCCGAGCTGCTGCGTGGCTTCATGTATGTGCGGGGTGATCCAAAGCCTGCGGCTGCTGCTTTTTGGATTTTTTTGGTTTTTTTTTTTCCCCATACTCCAGTCTTTCCTTCGTGGTGCCGGGTCGAGGGACGTCGCAGCTGCAATAATAATTTAAAACGTCATGCATTAATAATTAAATAATTGTAGGCATGCAATAATGGTTGAAAACGAAATCATTGACTGGGGACTTCGTACGCTCTCACCCCCCCCCCACACACAATAATTCGTAAGCTGTCACCTCCAACTGACACCGCCTTTTCTTTTCTGGAGTTGCAGGTTGGTATATTTGGTTATTTACTGCATGCAAAACAAATTTCAATTAGAAAGGCCTCGCAGATCCTCATGGGGAGCAGAAAGAAAAAAAAGAAAAAAAGCTGTGTGTTTAAGTTTAATTATTTAGTTATGTCTGTTAACTGCTTGTGTGGATGTGATACGTGAACTTCTTAAAGGCAGGTCTCAGTCTGCTGAGAAGTAAGAATTAGCTTAAAATATTGCAGAAAGTTGGTATTTAATATTCAGTTATGTGAAGCCTAGGATGAGCTGGGGCATCTAAGAATAAAACACACCTACTAGACAGGCCGTTAAGGACAGAGAGATGTTCCCAGGAGATAAAGTTATTGTTTAACTAAAGAATGAAAGCATTAAGATAATTTCATTTTATTTTTAGAAAATAAGTGCCCTCAGAGGAGAACTCCACGTAATTGCTAATAATGAGTGGATGGATTTAAATGCCAATTGCTAGTGGACGCTGAGGTGCTAAAGGTGTTCTCTTGAGCCTAGGATGGGCTCTAACACCTTTCGTAATCACGGCAGAGCACTTTCTTTGCGTCTTTAAAGAAGTTTGAGCTTTCACCTTTTCCACACTAGTTCGATTTGATTTGGGGCTGCTGGGTTGTTTTGTGGTGTTTTTAATGAGGGGACCAAGGATCTGGAGTACCAGATGGTAGTAGTCTTCCATTGTTTCTGATTAATTTATTCCCATGTTAGAGGGATGGAGTTTTAAATTGCCCAGGGGCCCAATAGCATCCTTTTACTAAGGGCACAGCAAGTTTATGGGGTGGGAGCAGGGAAGAGAGCGGCAGATACTGCACCAGAGGCTAATCGTCCGCTGCAAGGAGTGTGTTTGCTCTACAGTCTGACAAGCTGGTGACATTTGATTGCAGTCTAAGTAAAGGATAACTTGAGCTCCAACTGCAGCAACAAAAAAGGTGTTAAAATTGAAATATGGATGCCCTTTCAGGAGGAAATGAGTAGTATCAGATAGGCTACATCAGATGCTCCCCATATTCAGGTGTACCAATCCCCTAGGAAAAATATTAGCACAAGCATATTAGTTGCTCTTCCACAGCAGGTTGAAAATAGAGGTTTGCTAAGAGGTTGTGCATGTACATTTGCTTTTACATTTGCGCACTCTTTTGAAGTATGGCTTGTTGGGTTCTGTTTGTTCTTTCGGAGTCCTAAGTTTGTTCTAAGGATAGCATCACACAGTAGATACTTGCAGAAGCTAGAGATTAAATCTTAAGTACACAACAGGACTGCTCTAGTCCTCCCTATGCAAGGAGTGAAGAGTCAGGCTCCTATTCAGCTACTGACCTGATTCCAGTGGAAGTTTAATGCCTTTGCCTGGGACTTGCTGCCTAAGTATTTTGAAAATCTTGGTGTAGAGGCAGATCTCAGAAACATCTAAGCCTAAAAAAAAAGGCTTTGGAGGTGTCAAATCTATTACTGAGATTTAAGGGGAAAAAAATTTTGATGGGTATCTGGGGACAAAAGACGTTTTAAAATATATCCTGATGCATTCTCTTTTAATTTGCTAATTATTAACTAAAACACAGTTTAATCCTATTTATAGTTAGACCCTTAACTGAAACACGTTCATTAGGATCTCTTTTTCTGCAGAGCCTCTCTACAGCCAAAGGAAAGAAATAGTGTTAGGGTGAGTCAGCCTATGTAAGAACTTAGTCAACTTCTGGAGGTGCCTGCCTTCTCCAAAAACTATACAAGGAACCTACAGTGAGTATGTTCCTGAACTCGGCAGCCCAGTTTTAAGGGGTGAAATCTGGCCATGAGTTGCTGGCACAAAGCTGGCACTTCACCTTTATGTTTATCAGATGAAAACTGGGTCTTAAAGTATAGAAGTCAGAAAAAGTGCACCGCTACCTCCATTTACCTGTTTTTCTCTTTACAGAGAAAGCTTGTTTTCATGTTTCAGAACAACGCAACCACCCTCTGCTCTGGGCCAATATATATTTTTTTCTGGTCTAAGAAACACTGTGCAATATTAACCATGCAGAAAGGTCAGCCAAACACTTGCAGACATGCAGGTTTCTCTGTTTGCTCCTTGAGTTCAAAGCGTGGCTCCATCGTGTCTGCCCTGCTGAGCAAGCACACAACAGCAGCCCAGCCCGGCAGATTTGGATTTGTTATCTTTCAGCTTTCTTTGTATTAGTGATTAGTGAAGGCTCAACTTCTGGTAATATGTATGCTGGATATGGTAAGTGACAGTATAATTTTCAGTCAGCCTATACTCAGAAATTTTCTTTATCAGTTATGCAGCAGCATGCAATCAAATTCAACAATGTTGTGACTGAGCACTTTTGTTTCCTTCCTAAGGAAACAACTTTCGGGGATACTATCTTGGCTGAGGGGCCATGATTACTGATGGCATGCAATTTTAGGTAAAGCAACTGTGTTGATGATTTAGATTCATTTAACACCTTTTCCTGATGTTACGTCATGCATTGGTTTCAATGCAGCAACCCTCCTCCTCATTTTAAGATCTCTGCAGGATAGCGACCTGGCTTATAGTGGTGGCATGTATACTCCTACCTTTGGCAGAGCAAAAGGCCTCGGCACCTGGAACAGCCATTTTCTGTTTTAATACCCATTCTTCGTTTACAAGCAAATTTACAAACATTTACAAGCATAAAGCCAGTTGAAAATAGTCTTGTGTAGTAGATCAGCCCTGGTGAGGCCTCACCTGGAGTACTGTGTCCAATGCTGGGCTCCCCAGTACAAGAGAGACATGGCCCTACTGGAGAGAGTCCAGCGGAGGGCTACAAAGAGCAGCGGGGGGGACTGGAGCGTCTCTCCTGAAGAAAGGCTGCGAGAGCTGGGCCTGTTCAGCCTGGAGAAGAGAAGGCTGAGAGAGGATCTCATCAATGTGTACAAGTATCTGAAGGGAGGGTGTCAAGAGGATGGGGCCAGTCTCTTCTTCGTGGTGCCCAGCAACAGGACAAGAGGCAACGGGCACAAACTGAACCACAGGAAGTTCCATCTGAACAGGAGGAGAAACTTCTTTGCTGTGAGGGTGACTGAGCACTGGCACAGGTTTCCCAGAGAGGTAGTGGAGTCTCCTTCCCTGGAGATATTCAAAACCCGTCTGGATGCGATCCTGGGAAATATGCTCTAGAGGAGCCTGCTTGAGCAGGGAGGTTGGACTAGATGATCTCCAGAGGTCCCTCCAACCTAAACCATTCTGTGATTCTGTGATGTTTTCAGTCAATTAGTTTAATTGATTTAATTAGTGTTCAATCAACTTGTTCGATCACTTGTTCTATATGTATATGTGTATACATATGTATATGTACACGTGTGATATATTTTGTATCAAAGCCTAATCAATACTGCCCTAAGCCAAGTTTTGGGATTTTCCTCACATCCATCATGCAGATACGTCAAACACTATTTTCGTCAGAATCCCACAAATACTAGAATACTAGCACTCTTACTAAATACCATTCTATCTCTGATTTCCCCCTGAGGAAGAGATGGGCATCTTATTGTTCAAAATATTAATCCTCCTGTGATTTCAGGTGTGGGTAAAGCAAGATCTGATATTAATTATGGCAGTAGATGTATGATGTATAAATATGTGTCACCTTTCCACAATAGTACTAGTAAGATGAAATTCAGTTTGGGGTTCAGACAGCTACATATCTTTAACAAGAAGTAGATGGCTAAGTTCCCAATTTATTTGATGGAGGTCCGGCCAGAGTACACTGTGGAACTGGTGAGCTGAACAGCCCAAATGCACAGAACTCTGTTTCCTACACCTAGGGATCTGGTATCATTTTACATGTACTAGGGTATCCTATTTGACTTCCAGTTGCCATTACAGAAGGGCATAGGTCTCCCACATTCAGTTGCCAGTATAAAGGCAGACGGTGTCATTTGACATACCATAGAATGGCCATGGTATCTACCCAAGACTGACAGATATAACAGAGGGTCTATAAGGGACCTGTCCCCTTTCAGAGTATCAAGTGGCAGACAGATGAGATACCTACTCAAATGTCATGTCAAATGGCAATGGATGCCTATATGTGGGCAGCTGAAATGAGCCCTCCATGCATTATCTTTAGCTCCCATGCAGTCACCATAGGCTGTTGGAGATGGATGTAGACACACGTTTTGGCTGCTGAATCTCTCCCTTAGGGCTTAACCTTAGGGTGCACAGAATCATTCTATGCTATACTGATTACATTGGTTAGATGTCCTTGAACTATCATGGATTTAATTCAGTTACCTAAACACAGGTGTTTAGTGTGATGCCCTAGGCACCTGAAACATTCATGTGGGATTGCCAGGTATGACACAAGACCAATTCCTTCTGAAGTGGGAGCCAGAGGTCAGACAGGATACACTACAGTGTCTAAAATGACAAGAGATGCCTATGTCGAGGTTACTGAAATACTTTCTCTGCTTACATATAGAAACCTATAAGTAGACACCTTCATTCAGGGTGAATCCAAAGCTGGACCCCACCCTGGGTTTGTCAGTGTGGTTAACTGTGGAAGGCTGCAAGTGAGACACTTGTCTCTTACTCTAACCAGTCCTGATGTTTGAGGGATTACTGACTCCAAGCACTGCAGGAACTCACTACAGCTGCTCCGAGATCTTCCTGACATCTCCCAGCCCAGCTCTAGAGCCTGTTTATATGGCCCAGCTGCTTCAGCCTTGCCCGGCCCCTAGCTCAACTCAACATGGGAATTCTCACAGAGGTTTCTTTACTCAGAAATGGTAGATGTATATGGTAGACAGAGTGTAACATTGTGCTATGAAAACATAGCTGTGGTTTCAGCAATCTCAATCCAAAGAATCCAAGTCCTCTTTATGCACATTTAATGAGTCCGTCTTAGGTTATACCAAGCACCCTTCTATTAGCTAATATCTTCTACCCTGCCTCTGTTACACATTATCCAATTGGCTAATTATTTTTCCATAAAGTAAACATCCAAGCAAGCTCCAGTCATTAACAGCACTGTGTGCTTATGTTAGGCAATAGATCTTTATGTGCCATATTTGGATGTTTTCTGGTCTGCACACCATCCTCTCTATGTGACATGTGTCCTGTGTAGGCTTCTTAGTTCTTTGATAGACTGCAGACATCCTACTGGTTAATCTAGTATCTGACTGCTTATCAGACAAGTTTCAAGCTCCTCATTACTTCGTTGCCCAGCTACAATCTTTAAATTTCATAAATTTTAAGCCTTCATAGAAATACTTTAGTCTGTGCTGCTGGCCTGCATACAGGCTCAAGGAAGAACCCACAGATTTTCCTCTAATCTTTCTATTCAGCCAGATCACTTGGATGGCTATAGCTTTTAGAAACTGCCACTTCTGTAGTGTGATAGATTAAAAAAAACTGTGTCCTCAAGCAGCATTCAAAAATGGCAGGAGAAGAAAAATACAGAAAACCAAGAAGAAACAAAAATCTTACAGTGGAAAGTATCTGACTTTCAGTTATTATCTGACTTTCAGTTACTTTGAGTAGTACACAACTGCATGGGTTCTTCTGGGTAGCAGCAGTGAAAAAATGCTTAATGCGAAATGCTTTGGCTACTGGCCATGCATCTACACTTTCACGCCTCGGAGGTAAAATCCACTGCAGTAATCCTCAAGGCTTTTTTTTTCTCTTATTAAAAAGGTCTACTTTTCAAGAGTGGACTGTTGTAATACACTCTATCTTGGTCTAATCTGGTTTAACTCCTCGATTGCATTTCAAAAGATATGTAGTAAAAACACTTAGAAGTTACTGTGCATACTTATTGTTTTGGAAATATATGTCTTGACTTCCTAATGGTTTCAAGCCAATCGTGGGAACACAAGAGTAAAGCTTTGCTAGAGTACCTGAGAATAGCTCCCAAGTATATATATCTGAGTACGGAGCATGCACTAAAAGTCTAAATGACTTCTCAGTTGACTATAAATCACATTTCAATACTACATACCTGAAACAGTATAGAGATTGAGATTTTGCTTTTTAATCAAATTTTATTTTATGTAATATAATAGTTGTATTTTTTAAAGAGCCATCATATGCCTGTAGGCCTCAAAAATGTTTATGCGTTTCCAAACAATATTCTCCAGACATTTAGTAAGATAGTGGCATAGTGCAATATATTTTCAGAGAGTAGTTTACTAAGTTTTAGCTCAATTCATTTTAAATGATTTAACTCATAACTGTGGAAGAATCATTTAGACAGAAAAATCTTAAGTAGAATTAATACACTATGACAGTTCTTAAAACCATACTTATTTCTTGCTGAACCAGTCTTTGCAACACATTGGAACAGGCCAATATTGGCATGAGCTGAAACCAACAAGAAATGAGCATCTGAACTACGGTATCATTCCACTGCTTGAAAAATAGATTTAGCAAGCACTAACTTATCCTGCTGTATGATTTTAGCAGGATTAATTCTTATCAATTTAGCTGTGGAAAGTGATCTGAAGATACAATGTTGGAAGTATTCTGCAGGATATTCCTCTCTGACTGAATTTAATGCATAAAAAATTCAGCATTCATGTACATAAAACTCAGCATTGTGTTTTCATTTTTTAATATTAGTGCTTTTTATTTCTGCATTTAAGCCCCTGTGGATCTTTTTCTTCATAGAGGATATGGCATTTTGCCAGAGGTTTGAAAATAATGAAATGAAAAAACTAAAATGATGTTTCTGCATCTCTTTGTACCACAACAGAGACCACAACCTGGGATTTTCACATGTAGGAGCCTCTACGGGTGAGATCCAGTCTACCTAAATCCCATTTAAATTGTTAAATCTGTTTCCCCCCACTAACGATCCAGTCCATCTATTTTCCAGTATTTTTTACACTAAAAGTGCCTAAACTCATTAGGCAACTCCCTGTTCAGCCTGTAACTTCCCTGGGCACCCATCATCAGTTGTTCACAGAGGCTCAGTAGACTTCTGGGAGACAGGTGTACTTCTGCAACCAGCGTAAACCAGGCTTAGGCTCCTGTCTAAAACCAAGATAAATGTCACGGCTCGCATGCTGCGTGGCTGTGGTTGACAAGGAACTCTATTCTCTGTCCTCTTCCTAGAATCCCTGACCCTTCTCCATCTGCACAGGAGTCTTCCTGCCAGCCACACCAGTCTCCCCTGCTCACAACAGGGAGAGGGAGGCTGTACCTACTTCTTTTCTACCTTCTCCCCGAGGACAGATACCACTTGCCCAGCCATTCTTCCACGAATTTAGAAGGAGGAGCCCAGGTTCTTCTGAAGACCAGGAGACAATTTACAAGGTGTTATCTCATCATTAGGAATATGGGGAGATGTTTGAGGCCACCCAGGAATAAAAGACAGCATTTCCAAGTTTCATCTTTCCTCCCCATTGTCTATTACCCTCTTTGATTCTGGGGTTGAAGTGGATTTCTAAGTTTCCCTGAAGGAGGGTTTCCAAGAATGGGAAAGCTTTCCAGCCCCTGCCATGCAGGTATGAGGAAGCCTCCAGGTATTACATGTCCCCTTCCAGGTTACAATTGGATTATCATCCCTGCCCCTGTGCATGAAATGGAGGTTTCTAGGCTTGCCTTGAGTTGTTCCAGGTCAGCCTCAGAAGTAGGAGGGGCCAAAGGATGTGGAAATCCACTTTTCGTACAAGGGGATGTTCAGGATTTGCCCACATCTTGGAGACACAGTTTGCAAGGATGAAGTGAAAGTGATTTGAGTTTAGGTTTCTAACTTCCCATCCTCACATTTGTGTTCCTACCATAGAATAATGGAGAACAATTCAGAGTCCTTTACAGGATAAAAGGAATAGTCATGCTGGACACAGGATATGGTCCCCAGGATTGAGAAAAAAAGGCAGTTCAGGTGCCTTACTGGCTCTTTTCTTATTTACAGGAAAGCGGTTCACTGCCTCTCACAGGAGATGAAGAATGATTTGGTAGTTACAGCTAGGTACTGGTTCATTACACCAGGAGGGATATTTTGGACCTGACAACACTATGTTTCTATTTTTAGTACAATCAGTTACTAATTGTCTTTCAAATCATTCTGAATGTGCAGTCAATGCGTATAACTAGTGTGATCAAGAGAGAAAGAAGGGAGAGATATGGAAGGCTGATTTTTTTTTCAAGAAAATTGGACTTGCAACCATTTCTGTAAGAGAAGAGAGGAAAAGCTTATTTGCCTGGTAGGCTATGATGTTCTGGCAGTGATGAAGAAGGTAAACCTAGAACACTATTACACAGCTTTCCACTGGGAACAGCTATTCATTAACAAGTTGAAGTAAAATCTGACAGCTTAGCAGTTTGCATTTAACAGACGGAATAAAGAATTAGTACAGTTATGCAGTGATGGAAAAAGATCTCAAGTCTAATTCAGATGGTGAATCGTTTAAGCTGTATCTGCAACGGGTAGGAAGAATTTTTGTGTCTTGAGAACCAAACGCATTTGTTTGATTGAACACTAATTCAACAACTAATCCATTTCTGACTGAACACTAATTAAAAATGAGTTTCACATATTTTTACTTCTTCCTTTAGCCACACAATAAAAAAGGGCTTAATTTCGAAGGTTGTTAAAAAAGAAAAAAGCAACAAACACCACACATTTGGCATATAACTATTCTAGTTCCTAGAACCTTATGTTAAAATAGATATCTAAACAACTTAAGGCCAGGTTTGATTTATCTCAATTTTTATTTATAATGAGAATACACTATATTTTAATGGAAAATATTTTTACATTTGCAAATAAATTAATAATAAATCATAATATTTAACAATAACTCTGTTTATTCCTTCTGTCAGAAGTTACTTGGAGGGAGCCTGTGTTTGTTTTCATTCTCCATCGTCTTTGGGAGTTGAGAGAGGATGATGGTATTGGGAACGAAATGAAGTAGGTTGTTAAAGAAAGGAATCTGGGGGACAGAGAGGGTTCCACTTTATGTATTGCCTCCTGAGAGTCTCATTTCATATGATATGGGTTTTCTGGGCATTCCTGTAGAGCGGATGTAAGGGCAGCATAGCAACACCTGCAGCGAGTGAGACTAGCATGTTTGTTAACATTATTTCAGCAGATCTTCAACAGTTTACAGAGGATCATAAATGAAAAGAGAAAAATGGTGATTTTTAAAAGCGTTGTTAGTATCTCTGAAAAATGCTCAGCAAGATCTCATGCTACAGGGAAAAACTGCTTCCCAAGGCTAAGGGCATCCTCCTGACTCTCATCTCACTGCTCAGCGCAGTCGGCCTCGTAACCTCGGAGACCTCGAGGTTAGTGACTCCAGTCTCCAGAGGTTGCAGCGCTGCTCTTACCTCCTAAAGAATGACGACGGGCTTGGTTTGGTGGCAAAGGCTCAGTCTAGTTTACTGTCTACAAGACATGGCCTTCACACGCTCACAATCTAACTTGTGAGGCATTAATATGTGTTTACCTGTAACAAGGTATTGACACAATGCCATGCAGGTCTTCCGGGATGTTCTGAGTTCTGCCTTCACTCCCTCCTCTTTTACAGTGATCAAAACAAATTAGGCGTCGTATTTTACCCATGTGCTTAGCTGCATCCTGCCCTTCTCACCTTCAAACAAGTTCCAGGCCGTATCACCACTTCTTCCACCCATCCCATGAAAGAAGAGCATACTCCCCAGCAGCGTCTTATGCATGTTTATGCTTCATTGCTTTAGCTTGTGTAGAGGATTCATGTTGCGTTCGCAGTTCACTGCCAGGCCTGCTCTGGCTAATGTTTTATCAGACTCATATATGAGCAGTAAAAGAATTGAATGGTGCTGCAGAGTAGCCTCTGTCTTCTAAATATTGAAGGTCTGCTACATACCAATGGATAGGTAACTATTTCTAAAGAAAAAGTAGAAAGGATCTTTGCTATGAAAAGTATGCAACCTGGAAGCAGTGTCTTTTACTAGCTCCACCAATACTGTGATGGGTAAAGCTGGGTAAAAAGAGGGAAGCCTTTTAGTAAAGCTTGTTTAGAATGCTATGGCTTGGAGTGCTTGTTGTTCCCTTTTTTTAATAGTAACAATGGTAAAAGCTCTAGTACGGGTATAGGTATAAAACTACATTATTATGGTTTAGCTTATGCCTCTTCCCAAACAAGAATAATCTACACCAACAGAAAAACTTTTATGCTCTTTAACTGATGTCTTGGATCCATGACAAGGTCAGTGAGCGCCAGCTGATCCGCACTTACAGTCCATAGGGGTACCTTGTTACATGGCAGCTCTGAAGCTGTTCACCCTTAAAAGAAACAGTTGCCCTTTTCACTCACTGCCTGCTCCCAGGACAGCTTTTCTAACCCATTAGTCTCTCAGTACCAGAGAGGTACCTGGTATTGGTTTCACAAACCGGGAACATTGCATTTAAGGGCCTGTGGAACAAATTCCCAGCCCTTTGGAAGCAGCTCCAAATGCTGGGGATGGTGTTGGACAAGAACAAGGACAAAGGGAGAAGCTAGTCCATGTTACCTTCACAGCAAAAATCTTCCCCCTCAGCACCGATCTCTTCTGCTTCAGCAGCCCAGCCTATCTCTTTGATTCATAAGTTGCTAATATCTCTTTTCCTACATGCACCCTCTTTCTCCAATAACCCCTCCCATATGCACACAAAAGGGTTAAAAATGAAAGCAGGAGAGAAATCAGGGAAGAAGGAAAATAAATGTTAAAATAAATGTAACTTACAACCTTTATAAAAACAAGGAATTCAGTGAGACTGCAACGTGCAAAATTAACATAGTTTGCAAAAGATTTTAAAGTTTCTGTTTGTATTTGGAACTGGGAAATGCTTTTTTCCTAATCACCTGCAGGATCTTTGTTTGAATGAAGTAATCCAGCAGCCTTATAGGGAATGAAACAAGGATAGTCTTGTCTGAGCTGCTCTAGCCTATGCTAACTCATGAGTCCATCTGTACTGGTAAATACAAGTGGGCTGTGGTAAGCTTGAGCAGTCATCCTCAGGTCACCGTCACTGTTTATCTGCCGTTCCTTGGCTCTGCTTTGGACAACTCCATCCAGCTCTCTCCAAGACAAATCTGCTACAAAGTGGAGTAGCCATAAGCACTGTGGACAGGAGCTAAACGGTGCTACTTACCCCTAAGCCCAGGAATCAGTCCATTTTATTCTGCTCTCTTTTATTTAGCAGCACTGACATGGCCAAAAGTGCAATTAGCCACTTTCCTTTGGTACTAGGATTATTTTTTTTAATCTACATATGCACCAGTAATTAGCGATGCATCTCATCTAGCTTTCTTGACTAGTGTTTGATAAAGTCTTCCTCCACCAGCTCTTACTCAAAGGACATATCTGTTCATGCTCAAAATGCTGTGCAAATTTCTGAAGATGGATATATACATCTGTTGAAGTCCTGACAAATTTTCTTTCCAGCTTTTAACCTGCTATTACACTTTGCTGCCTATTATCATGCTGCCTCCTAAGGCATAAGCCTCCTCTCACAACCTACCACGGTTATTGCTCTGATGTGAACTTTTTTGCCCTCTTGCTCCCCTCTGTGACAAGTTGTATACTGCTGATCCACATTTCTTTCTCAGAAATGTCAAGGGTCAGGATTTCATCACAGGTGCTTGTTGCCAGGAGGGATAGACACAGGCCCCTGTGGACTCGTCCATGCGAGGCCAAGGAGATTAAAGGTTTCTGAACCTGGAAGGGAAGGAAAGTGGAAGAAAAGTTCTGGTCCAGCCAGCTAGGCAACTGCATAGCACCGATGCAGCAAAAATGTTTGGTAGTGTGCTCAGGAGTGCAAATAAGACATATGATTCTAATATGTTAAGAAAAGAAGGGAAGAAAAGATTATACTAGTCAGTTTATATTACATATAGAATATATTGAATATTATTGAAGTAAGTGGCTTAGAATGGCCTAAAGGAACACTACAGAAATGCCTGCTGTTAGAGTATCTCAGAAAAATGTACAAACATTATCAACCCTCTCCCTTCTGAACACAATACATGACCACCAGTGAGATAAGGAAGAAATTCCATGTATACACATATGTATGACGTATTTCTGAACAATGGTGATAAGTGGTAATAACTTGAGACTGACATTATATAACAAAGCTGTGCTTTTTTCCTCCCATAGTCATATTTGCAAAGTTTTCATACAAATACTGTCATATAAATTGCCTTTGTTTTTAAGACCAAAAAACCTGGTACTACTTTGGCTGCTAGTATGCTGTCTGCCACGCTTATTATTTCACTGTTTTCCCAAAACCCCCAACCTACAGTCATCCTCACTTTTATCTAGACTGAAAGATTTTCTTGGGGCTGTAGAGGAAGAAGAGAAAGTGAAGACATCATCTAGTATTCAGTATTAGGCTTTGGGATTACAGGAAGAGGGATTAAAGGGAATACAATAATATAGATTGTTGCAGTGGTTATCAGAAGCTTTTAGCAGAGGTTAGTCTCCAGAGTTCAAGACCCTAGTGATGCTACAGGAAGGATCTTGTTAAACATCCAGGTTCAGAAAATTACTTTAAAAACAGGTTCAGATAGATAAGGCACAACTTTCTTTAAATGACTTCTGAAAGTTTTCTTGAGAGTAGGCATCACCTTCCTTTCTGGTAAATATATATTAAACGTCAAGCTATTAATAGGGTGATATTATCTTACTGACTGTGTTATCCGAATGGTATTTTTTAGGATAGGTTGGGAATTTTCCAACAGAAAGTATTTTTGGTTGGAAAATGCAGCTTTATCAAAACTACAGCTTTTTTATGGAAATGTACATACCAGCTTTGATACAGACGGAATTTTCTTATCAAAAAATCAAAGAGTTGGAGAAGTTTAAGTCATAATAGCCTTCTCATTTGGCTCACTTATCTGGCTGTGGGAAATCAAGGCTGAAACTTCTGACTGTGCATGATTCTGCTTGCAGACTTGAAGATCTGTTCTCTACGACCTGCCAGGAAAGCAATCCTTTCACCCAACTGTTCTGGGATGAATTCTGTTTCATCTTTTCTGTTGAGCCTGTTCTACTTCGTATAAGCAAGAGAGAGAGAAAAAGAGACTTACTCCGCAGCCCAGTGGTCATGACCCACACATGCAGTACAATTGCCAACAGAGGTGCCAGGTGACGGGAGCACCAACCTATGTAAAAACCTTGCAGTTCATGTCTCTGATCTGAATGCGGCAGAGCAGATTCAAACACTGATCTCCTTTGTCCTATTTGACAGCTCATTCCATCCTACTGATTCGACGAGCCACAGGAAGGAGCGAAAAAACAGCAGACACCCTCAGAACATGATATTCTGAAGAGGTAAGAGACTACAAATGGGGAAGAGACTCAAAGAAGAAGAAGAAGTAGGTCATTTTTCCAAGGTAGCCACTGGCTATGAAAACACAGACACATTGTAGAGAAACACTCATGATGCAATGTGAATTGTAAGAATTTGAGGCTTTTGCCTCCAAATATTTTGTCCCTTGACAGAAGTGCAGCCATTTCAAATTTTCTCCAGCTGCTCAAAATTGCTAAGTAAGCACGCCACTGCAATAAAAGAACACAGTGTAGAAAGACAGTAAATACGACTTGCTTAACAAGTGTGTTACCTCATATGACCAGACAAAAAAGTAGATAGCATAGTCTAGGTATCCATGTGCTTTAAGCAAAGGCTATGACAAGCTGCAAATCACATCTTTTGAATTATCATATATCCATTTGCAGTGTAACCAGTCCCCTTCAAAAATGCATACAGCCAATCAGAAAGCAAATATGAAATTTGTCAAGGAAACCTTGTTATAAAAAATGAAGCATCATATCTGGTGGAGAGGGATTTAAAGGTCAACCATGCCTTCCCTCAGTGCTATAAACATACCTTTTGTACTGCATTAAACAAACATTTGCTAATCTATTTTTTGTTCTCCAATACAAAACGTCTTGATGGACGTGAGTTCCATCCTCTGTATTGTGGGAACACCAGACCTTCAAATTAATGTCTTCATACTAATGCTAGCTGAAAACCCTTCCTTACTGCAATAATTAACATGTTTTTGTCTGTCCTTGGTTTCTGTCTGATTGCGGGAAAAGGTTTTGGCTTCATTCTGAGCCTCAATAAGAACACTTTTAAGTATGTCCTATTCAGCTTTCATTTTTGCACACATAAAAGTTATTCATAGACAAGATATATCGTTTGTACTAGACATAGTCATAGATAATGCTGCTAATCTTTTTTCTGGTCATAATTTATATGAAAAATCCAATTATTAATGGCTTTAACTAGATGAACAATTATTACGGTAGAGAGTCAGTCAGTAACTATGGGGCCTGATATGCTGCTTGTAAACACTGTTTGCCACCTTCTAAATACAGTCTACTGATTTGCCATAGCCATATAAGATTTATAATGTTCATTAATCATTGCATAGCCTCTTATAAATGTAGACTCAATATAAAGTGCAACCTTCTTCTTTTCTTTAGCATCCCCTTTCATCAACCAGACATCAGTCTTTTGATTTTTTTTAATTTGGTATATCTGCTTCATTTAGAATGAAATGCACCTCATTTCACCCTCCACCTAGGTGAAAATCAGATTATGATTACTGTAATTCTTATCTGTGATTCTCATTCTCATATTTTTAACGGAAGGAGTAAAATGACACACAGATCTTGTCCTGACCCTTGGCACAGGAATGTACTTCACCCCAGGGCCTTCATCAATCACGTAAACTCACCAAGTAATTACAACAAGAAAGAGAGGCAGAATATCATGTTAAGTGAAGCTAAGGTTTTTTTTAGTTACTGGGGAGTTGCTTTTGTTTTTCAAAGCTATTTGTACTTCACCTGATTTTCTATTTGACTTACAGGGTAGATGGCTTCTTGGATGACCAACCAGCTCAGACCTCTCCTGGTTTCATCTCCAGTGTAACTTACTGGACAGGATGAAATGGAACTGATTCTCTAGCTCAGCCCACCCTCTGATCCTGTACAGATGGCCCACAATTTCTTGCTCAGTATAATGGACTAAGGACCTGTCCTTCTCAAACAAAAAGCACAAAGGAGCAAAGGTCATGATATGTGTCCGGCAGCAGCTTCCTCTGAGACACTTCTGATTTTGTGCTGAACAATTATTGCAACAATATTGTAAGCATGTACGAACCATTTCAATACATTGACTGTGGGTATCAAATTCATTTCTATCTGGGGATTAATCATTGCTAATTAAAGTCCCTATTTGCAAAGAAAAATATGATTTCTTCTGCTTAAAGGGAGTCTGAATATGTTACATGCTTCTCTGTACTTTATATTCGGAAACAACCCCGGCGCAATATTTCACCAAATGGGAAGAGTTGGGTTTATGTATGATCTTATTTGCATGCACAGTACGCCTTGCATTGTAAGAATATATTTGACTTGCTTGTTTCCTTTGCTAGTATGCTTTACTTGCATGATATTAGAAATGATGGCTCAAAAAAGATTAGGTTTTTTGTACTGCAGTCTTCACTGTGGACATCCTGAGGAATATATTCCTGAAATTTCTTTTTATCCTTCAGAAATTGGGGTTTTTTTATGTCAGCATGTCTAGAAGAGTCATGTAACTACCACTGAATAGCACAGTCGGGGAAACTATATTCTCCAGATGCAATAAAGGTTGCTGTATTTTATTTCCTATTTTCTGTGAAGGAAATGACTTTTAAAAGCCTCCTATGATTTCGCAAGAAATAAAAAAGAGAAGATAAATTAGTTCCTGCAAATTGTACATTTCTACTGCATTCATTTTAATGAAAGTGTGCCAGTTTCAAAAGAAGTGAGAGAGGGTTTTTTAACTATAATGTCCTCTTTAATTAGCTTTAATCAGATATTTTATGGCACACTGAATACGTACGTATGGATGCTCAATAAAATTCTTATTACTGTCCTCTCTCTTACAAGATACATACAAACACATATTTTATTTCACCAGACCTATTGTAATATTTTTAAAATAGGTGTAGATTTAGCTCAGCCATGAAAAAGTGCTTAATTTTGCTCCCATGTAGCTATGTGGCAAACTCTGTCGCAGCTCCAAGAATTTAGAGAAATTCTTAATGTTTTATCTTGGTTAAATCTACAACAAAGACTATCTATAACAAAATAATTATTACATGTTAGAACTAGCCCTAAAGAGATAACATAACGATTAAATAGCCTCAGATATGTTGAAAAATTATATTTGAATTATTTGATGAACTATTCTGGGGCTTCCTAGAAATGAGCCTTGTAAGCCATTTGTATTACCGTTGCCTTCAAGATTTTAGTAAGATGTAAAGATCTTCCCTGTTGACTAGCCTCCTCCAATAATTATTTGCTGGGTAATATGAAAAGGAACAGATTATTTAGCTTGGCCCCATGGTAACTCCTCAAAGGCCAGACTCTGTGTAGTGTACGTCACCTTTATGAGTATCTATAAAGCCTATCTCTTACATTTTCATGAACTGTAGAGATAAAGTCATTTCTAAGTACAAAATAGTTATTATATCCCTTTAAAAGAGCTCTTTAAAAATCTTGTACAGGAAAGGAAAGGCTCCCCCCTCTACCTCACATACATTCATTTATTATGGTCTTAAGGGGTAGATTTTCAAGGTATTACTCTCCATCTGTATTTGAGGAAATAATCAACGGCTTTAGATGAATTCTATTTTCTTTGAATCATCAAGGAGAAATGGCTTAAGGCCAGCTGTCAAATTCATTTTTCTTTCTCTCAGGCTGGATGAAGAGATCTTGTGATTTTCTTGCTGGCCTTGCACAAAAGTGAATCTGCATATGAAAACACTGAGGTTTTGGAAGAGTTAGACTGTTTTCTGAATGCTGTGAAATTCAAGTGGGATTTTGGAGAGTCACTGAATTTTTATCTTACCAATCTGTGTTGTACCGATTCTCCTAAAGTTATTTAAGGTAACGCTCCAAAAGAACACTGCTGCATTTCCAGATGGTTCAGTTGCACCTAATGGAAGCTGGTATGATAGGAAAGATGATATTTTTAACTTACTTGCAAGCCACCACTTTACTGGTTGTCTTATTAGGTAGGTGGGGCATGGATCTACAGTCGTTTTCATATTCTCCACATCTTGTCACCTTCTGGCCAGTACAGAGGTGCTGACACTGTTTCTATTCTCCTTTTGATAGCTCAAGTCTCTAGCTGTGGTCTCCTAGTGGCATGGCCCTCAGTTTTCAGTTTCACACCACTCATTCAGTGCTTAATCACAGAAAGGTAGAGTCGGGAAGGCTCTTCAGAGAGTGTGCTCTCCCTGAAGTCCATCCTCCTGGCTAAGAAAGGATTAGCTTTTCTACAAGCAAGATTCCTGACACCAGTTTGTCTAACATTTTTAAAAACCTCCAATAACAAAGACTTCACAACCTCCTGACCAACACTACCTATGAGTGTTCACTATCCTTAGTTAGGGCATGCACTAAGAGGTAATACTTGGACTTCTTTGATTCAACTTAATCCTTTTTTTTGTCTTATCCTTTCAGTTTCTCTTCTTTAGATTAAACAAATTTCTTCAATCTTTCCTCACCAGTCATGTTTGCTGATCATTCTTGTTACTGTTCTCTGGATTTCCTCTAACTGGTTCAGATCATTTTTGAATTGCAAAGGCAAGAATTGTTTTATGCCAGCTGAGGCCTCTAAAGCGCCATGTGGAGCTATTTTAGCTGGCTGGTATATAACGTTCCTGTTTTTACATCCCAGCATGATATTTGCTTATTTTGCACAATGCTAATTCTTCTTCTGCTTCTCATCCACAGTGACCCTCAGATCCCATTCTGCAGAGCTGCTGCTCCCCCCAATCCAACATTTGTCCCTGGTCAGATATAAATCTTGCGCCAATCTGTGTCGAACCAAACTGGCAGAGTTGGGAAGGGGCAGGCTCACATGGTTTTCATCCATTTATCTAGATCATTCTGGAGCCTAAGCCAGGCCACTGGCATCCTTGCAGTCCCTCCAAGCTTGGCATAATCTGCAAAGTGAAAAATATGCTCTCCATTCAATTATCCAATTGATTACAGTGTGAGTTGTTGGACAGATCTGTAGAGCAACAGTCAATACTACTCTCTCATGTTGCAGGGAACAGCTGACAATGACTCTGTGAATAGAATTTTCCAAACATTTTTGAGTTCACTTTGCAGAAGTCCCATCTAGACCATGCTTCCCCTCTTTGCTTCCAAGAATGGAAGATGAGTCTGGAATTTTACTGCATTTGGCATTGCCACAACTTCCTCTGGGATATCCAGCTCCGCGCTGGCACCAACAGTCCGAGAAGGAAGCTGACTAACAACGGAAAGTTTGAGGAAATGAAAATGATTGAGAGGAAAAGAAAATTGACTGGAAAACTCCCACATCTCAATCTATATAACCAAATGAAAAGAGTGGTTATAAGAAGGCTATAACCACTTAGACTGCATGGAGAAGTGCAGTCTAAGCGTCTGCATGGCGAACAGCATTTTAACAGAGGCAATCTAGCAACAAAAGATTTATTAGCTCTGGAAGCCAAGTTCACATGATGAATAATGGGATTTTCATCCATCGAAAAAACAGTTTGTGCTGCATTCTCCATCACTGGCAATTTTGAAATCTGGACTGGTTGATTTTTTTACAAGTTGTGCTGTATCTCAGAAGTCCTGTGGTTCCTATTACTTAGGTAAAATTACCAGGACCATCTCTTCAGCCTTTCATCCTACACGGTTTGTGTCTTGACTTTAATTCTACTAAAGTACAAACAGATTAAGTGTAATTCCCAAGTCTTGTTGTGTGCAGCAGGGATATGTAGGGTGCTGTAGAGTTTTTTTCCTAATATTTAAAAGAATAGGTTGAATAGGAGAGCATCTTTATAGTGGGATCCCAGCACGTTTGCTCAGCCATTGTGCCTCTTGAATTCCATCATTTCACAGTGTCAGGACATATGCAGCCCTAATTCCTAGGGTGAAGGCAGGACTGAACAATTGCACACCTTATATCGTGTGACATGATCTGGAGGGCAGCTGATACTGATGGGGGCTGTTGGACCCTTAGCAGCCCAGTGCTCCTGCTCAGTCTGCAGTGGAGGACTGTGAAAGTGATACTGTGCTGGATGTGCTGAGCTCTGTATTTTGCACAGGAGGAGAGGCTCAGGGGAGATGATAGTAGACCTTAAGGCAGTTATTTTCACAGGAGTATAGAGAGAAGGAAGAATCAGAGCAACCTCAGAGGTGAGCCACATGTAATAACACCTTGTGAGTCACAGTGGGAATCCAGGAGTTATTATCCAATAATAGCACACAAGGCACTGGAAGCTCGTTTTGGCAGTTCTTACTGCTCTAACATTTTTAACATAACACTTCGAACATTTACTATGCACCATCACCCAAAGAGAAGTCAGAATCAGTATAAAATATGTGATTGAAAAGATAATCTCTGTCAAATGCAAGGGCTCCATAAGTAAAGCCTTTTGGTTATTCTAAGGACACTATTCATAACACTGGGAAGTGGTATGATTAAAGGAAGACAAGTCTGGAGTGTAGTCTTAAAGAAGCTTTGCAAAGCAAAAATATTGAACAGTTTCAAATCAACTCTAGACCAAGGAACCTCAAGCAGTGATGCTACAACATGTAACACAGGGCCATCTCTGGGCATGGACAGCGCAGGCAGCTTCCTTAGGCAGCAGGCGGCAGGAAGCATCAAACTGTCTGCTTTGCCTAGGAACAAGGAGAGGGACACTAGCCACTCCAGCCTGAATATGTTTCCCATAGCTACAGAGGGAAAGACTGAAGTCTGAAAAGGGGCAGCTAGCCACCCCAGCTCTATCTTTTATGGTAGTACAATAACACGTTTAGTTTTGTAATATTGCAAACCCTACCATTCCTATTCTACATTGTAATCCCTACCATTGCAATATCCCAATTCCTACCTGTTCCTCACAATCCCAGATTGCCATTGTATATAAATCTGAATGAAGTGGAGGTAGAACATTGTACCACAGTGGATCTTATGGGTGACAGGGAAGGGACAGAGAAGTAAGCAGTAACTGTGTAGGGAAGCCTGGAATTGTTAAAAATAGCTGTATCTCTGCATATGAAAAAAACTACTGTTTTGGAAACAATAACTTCTGCTTCTTGGAGTTTCTTAAACATAGAGCTTCATATTTTAGAATTTGTTTAGACCTGGAAAATTACGTTATACTTAGAGAACAAAAAACATCTTTCATCATCCCTTACTTGTTCATTCACACATAGAATTCCCTGAATAATAGTTTTGGCTGGGAAAAATTAGACGTTTCTATACTCACAAAATCAGCAAGGGAAGGATGGACCCCTCTTTTGTGACTATACTGCATATTTAAAATATGCAAGAAGGATGTAGAAGACCTAGGCTTGAGTCTGGTCTCCGAAGTGGCTTGAAATACATCGCTGGTTTTGCAAAAGAATGCCCTGAAGACTGTGCTATTAGATTTTCAGCGGAAAGGAGGATACCAATATTGACATCTCTTACTCTGTTGAAGCTATTCCACTGTGATAAAATAGACTTCTGTTTGTCAAAGTGGTGCCTAGAACGTTAGCTGCCACAGTGTCCACACACAACCTAACCATCCTCTCTCCCTCTGACCCAATGAATATTTATACGTCAGCAAGAGGGACTGAGGGGGCCACATCTCCAGAAGAAGCTTGCAATGTTATACATGATAGGGCTTGTCTCAAGATTGCAGGCAGAGCAGGCAGAGAGAATTGCTAGAGAGGGTTATTTAGAAGCACAGCTTTCCATCTATCCTATGTCACAAAGCAGACCCTGTATCAAGAAGCCCTAATGATCAAGGACTATTTTTGCTATCCTTTTTTTTTTCTGTATGTTACATGACTGGGACACAAGTCCTCATTTGTCCCCACAGAATGATGAAAAAATGTTCTTCAGATTTATTGTTCACAGATAAGTCAGTGAACTGCTGCTTTTCCCGCTTTCTGACTATCTATCTCACTTTTTATCACTCCTCTTTCGCCCCTTTCCGTTTCTGCAGCTTTATGCAGTACTAAATTTGGGCAGGATGCTCTTTAAACCCTGAGCTCCATGGCTTAGACAACCTAGAAAGCCACAATGCAGGTTCTCAGTAACTTGGAAAATTGTAGTAAGGGACCAGAAAGAGACCTGCTGATGCTATATAACCACCTTTCTGTAGTATTAAAGATATCCATTTTATCTGGCAACGACCATGACATTTTTCTTATCCGTTCAAAATATTGAGTGAATTCACAAATGACTTTCAATAACCTATTTGTATTCATTTTCTTTTTCTAAAATAAACTTGTCTAGGAAAAATAATGAATACTACATTCATTATATAACGGACGCCTTTCACAAGACATATTCTGCCTAATACATTTATTTACACCCAAAGAATATGATAAGATAAATTCAATTTTCAACCAGCTGAACTGTGTTACGGTCCCATTCATTTCAATAGCTAAGCCACAGCAAGAAGCATATTCTGTAAACTCTTGGAGATTAAAATGGTATTTGCATTTTTAAGAGTTTTTCATTACTTTTTGCAGTCTTTGTGTTTTTCCCCTAGATGTCAAAGCATAGAATAAAACCGGGCTGTCACAAATAATAGCAAAGAAGTAGTATTTGCAGAGAACTTTGATTTCATTCTAACTATGCATTTTCTAGCATTTTGGCAGACTTTGGCCATCTGTTGTTGAGCTGTGGGGACTACAAACTCCTTTCCATGTGGAATAAAAGGTACTAAATATAGTTGCCATGAGCATGAAGCAAGTGATTAAGAGGAAAAATTTGAGAAATAATAGAAAGATAGCACTAAAAAAGTCTCACATTTGAAACTTTAACAATCTTCCAGCCCAGAGAGAATTTGGATTTTCCTCTAGTGTGAATCAGGAATGGGGTACACTGTTACAAGGCTGATCTGAAGCATGAAGTTTCCAAAGAGACCTCCTCGAGGGGTACCGTCATGCATCACATTCATATATGTGCTGGAGGGGCGAAAGAGGTAAGGGAGCTCTGAAGTCTCCCATTAGTAATGGTGCACAGATGTAAGCTTCCACATCTGCTGTTGTGATAGTGTGGCTGTGCAGGCCCACCTGAGAAAAGGGCTGTGCCCAGCTCTGCTCTGCTGGAAGGAATTACTAGAAAGCATAATGCTGTACAGTTATTCTCAATTTGCAGTTCTCATTTGCAAGAGTCAATGAAAACTACATCTGGCATTAAAAAGTTGTCTTTCTATTCCCCAAAGCAACAGAGGAAAATAATGGCAAAACAGTGTTTTCGCTATTTAATACAAAGTAATTGGTTTGAGAAGTGGTGCAATGCTTTGCTTGATGTATTTTTGCACATCATTCCTATGTTCTGTTTCTTGCTCAACATTCCAGGAAAATAGATTCCAGTTCATTTTGTAATTTACACCCGTAATCACCACCTCCACTGCTGGTTGCTCCTTAGAGTGTATTTTTGAAGGCCCAGTGGGACAGCCCTGGGCAGTGCAATGTCCTCCATCAAATGCCTCCAATCTTGTCCTGAAGATCAGTCCTGAGGTTCTTTTTTCAGCTCTGATGAGACAGAAATTGATGGAGTGGGCCCAAGGGAAATCACAGGTCCTCAGCAGCTTTGGAAACATCTGTTCCTTAGCTTAGCACTTGAACACACATGAGCTGCATGAGCTTCTTGCCATCCTGATCTTGTGAAGGAGGAGGAGATCCTTATAAGTAGTACAAACACACAAAGAAAATGTTTGTAGGTCATGGCATAGCCTTCTGCAGGAGAACTTCATCATATCTGAGGTCTGAAGAATGTTTCTCTTCACTCTTACTTTATCTTGCTGGAAATTCATGTGATCAACAAGCTTGACTGAAAAAATCCATAAAAATGAAAAAAATAAATTTACTGCCACCTTTAAGCCACACACAGGAAAAAATCCCAAATCCAGGTGAAACGTGGTTGGGAGGAATTTTTTTGTCTGGCAGGCTCCATTTTCTGCACTCTAAGAAGTTTATTTTGTAAAAGGTAGTACAGTCTGACTGGAACTAAGTTTGTGAGAGGAATGTGATAAGGATCACTGATTAAAGGGCAAAAGGCATTCTGACCATGCTTTTTCTTTTTTTCCTATATGCCCTCTGTGTAACACAATTTGTGGGAAATGTGAATCATACAATAGTTATGTTGAAAGGGACCTCTGGACCTTCTGCTCAGTCTACTTCTCAAGGCTTCAAAGCAGAGCAGGTTGCCTTGTCCAGTTGAGTTTTGAATACTTCCAAGAGTGCCGATACCACAACTTCTCTGAGCAACTTGCTCTAGTATTTAAACATTCTTCAGAGCTTAGTATTTCAAATACAAAAATATACACACACATACACACACACACATATGTCTGTATATATATACATATACATATATATATACACATGACAGGAACCAACTTTTTTCATATATTTGCACAGCATTTAGCACAATAAAGTTCTAATGCATAAATGTTACTACACTATAAGCAATAATAAAAGTAGTAGACATTATATTGTAAAATGCATTAAATTACATCCTTTAAATACTATTAATCTAATTGACAGCAATGACAAACTCCCCCTATATATCTAAGACTCATGTCTGTTGTAATAACCTATTACATCCAACATCTGTTCCCAGAGTCCATTCACACAGTACTGAAAGATTTTTTTCTTTAACATTCTGACTAATAATTTTAAACTCTGTGAAACTGCCTGTATTTTAACACATTAGCTTCCAAAGTGAGGTCTTCTGGGAAGGCCACAAACCATTTTGCTCAATTAGCACTTGTTAAAACCCAAAGAGTGAACATGATGCATCTGCAGCTAGGATTATCACACAGTCAAAAATTACTCATTTCTGGAAACTCCCGTGAATAGCTTGACTCACCACTAGAAAGACTTATGTCCAAAACATATTGCTGGAGCAGAAGGTCTCTTCTTCACAGCTACTCCGTGTTTCACTGGGGGGGATGCTAAGTACCTCCAGCTGATGGTGAGCCAATGGAAAATGAGGGCACTCGTTATCGGACCATCACCCTCTCAAATGTTTTTTTGTTTGGAATAGCTTAAGATGCTTAGTTTTCAGAAGTGTGTCACTGTGTGTGTGCTGCAAGCAAAGTCTCATAATGTTTTAGCACAATGCTAATTTCCTATTTAAATTAATGGAATAGTAGCATCATTTACTCTAATAGCTCCCATAATATGTGGTATCATTTCTTGTGTAAGTTGCTTCCCACAGCTAACCTGCTACTGTACAAAAATGATATTGAAAAGACTATTTATCTTAATGGTGTCTACTGAAAGAAACTCAGTTGTGCTCTGTATTTCTTGGAAGCTCTGCCACTCTACTAGCCAGCACGGGAGCTGCCTTTATTGATATACACCTTATAGAGTCAAAGAGGAGGTTGATTTTAAAGAATTTATGGGATTTTTGCTGCTTATGCTTTTTCTTTTTTTTTTTCTGCTACTGCTCCTGCTGCCATGTCTGATCCTCAGAAAGTTGCTACTTAAAAGGGAATATCATTCACATATTGCTGTGCCAGTACAATCTAAGGGACCAAGACTAGAAGAACTGCTGATAATTTATATGCCAAAATAGGGCAAAGACCATCCAGCCTCAGAACAGACAACAACAGTCGCTAAGCAATAGGTGATCTCTGTTATAACAACTGGTACTTACTGCTTCTCATCCTGAAAGATGCCAAGTCAGCTCAATGATCATAAACACAGAATGAGACTGCCAATAAGCCATTGTTTCTGGTGTCATTTGCCCAGCCATAAAAAACATTGTATCATCCAGGACATGACAAAAATAGCTAGAAAATGCTAAAAAGAATCAAGTTTATATGATAGGTTATTAAGGTTGTGATCAGATGCGCACAGTCTAGTTGGAGGCCTGTAGCTAGCGGTGTCCCCTAGCACTCAGTCCTGGGTCCAGTCTTGTTCCATGAATTCATCGATGACCTGGAGGAAGGGACAGAGTGCACCCTCAGCAAGTTTGCTGATGATCCTAAACTGGGGGGAGTGGCTAACACACCAGAAGGCTGTGCTGCCATTCAGAGGGACCTGGACAGGCTGGAGAGCTGGATGGAGAGGAACCTCCTGACATTCAACAAAGGCAAGTGCAGGGTTCTGCACCTGGGGAGGAATAAGCCCATGCCAGCAGGACAGGCTGGGGGCTGACCTGCTGGAAAGTAGCTCTGCAGAGAAGGACTGGGAGTCCTGGTGGAGAACAAGTTAAGCATGAGCCAACAATGTGCCCTTGTGGCCAAGAAGGCCAATGGGATCCTGGGGTGCGTTCGGCAGGGTGTTGCCAGCAGGTGGAGGGAGGTGATCCTGCCCCTCTCCTGAGCCCTGGGGAGGCCTCACCTGGAGTCCTGTGTCCAGCCCTGGGCTCCCCAGTACAAGAGAGACATGGCCCTACTGGAGAGAGTCCAGCGGAGGGCTACAAAGAGGCTGAGGGGACTGGAGCATCTCTCCTCTGAAGAAAGGCTGCGAGAGCTGGGCCTGTTCAGCCTGGAGAAGAGAAGGCTGAGAGGGGAATCTCATCAATGTGTACAAGTATCTGAAGGGAGGGTGTCAAGAGGATGGGGCCAGACTCTTCTCCGTGGTGCCCAGTGACAGGACAAGAGGCAATGGGCACAAGCTGAAACACAGAAAGTTTTATCTGAACATGAGGAGAAACTTCTTTGCTGTGAGGCTGACAGAGTACTGGAAGAGGTTTCCCAGAGAGGTAGTGGAGTCTCCTTCTCTGGAGATATTCAAAACCCACCTGGACACAGGTGGAACGTGTTCTAGAGGACCCTGCTTGAGCAGGGAGGTTGGACTAGATGATCTCCAGAGGTCCCTTCCAACCTTGGCTGTTCTGTGATTCCGTGAAGTTCCACAAGACTTTGAATGTTATCTTAAAATGGGTTATTGTAGACTTACATTTTTGTTATACCTGTAGGCTGCAGTCAAATGTAAGCCTATTTCTGTCAGGTTGTACCATTCAAGAAATCAATATTCTGCATACAGATACCATAATCCAGGGCCATGTGGCTTCAGGCTATTTGGCATCCAAGTGCTCGGTTTTATGTAACAGCCCTGCTCCCCCTTGAGTTGGAGGCAGTAGACAGATGCCTGTGGACTTCATCAGGAGATGAACCAAAGCCAAGAAACATATTCAGCGAGGCTTATTCCTTCTCTGATTTATTAATCTGGCACATTAAAAGAAGCAGGGTGCCTGTTGCGACCACTGAAAGCAGCAACGTGCACTGTAACTTCATAATCCCCCTCTATTAAAAGTGCTTGTTTGCTAGAAAACTAAACTAGCCATGAACACACATACAGCACAGACTGCCTTTCTTCTGAATATGACCTTCTCAGGGCATTCATTATTAAATACCTCCTGTACATGCAGAAAGTGTGATTGACAACATTCCCCAATGCAGCCTAATTAAATTGAGTATTTGTAGAGCTACAACATTATTTAGTTGGTTCTGATTTTCTCCCATATTCAGCCTCTGGTTCTCAGCTATTTCAGCTCTAGAACTGTTCATGAAAAAGATGAGATTTCTTTTTGCCTTTTTTACGTAGTAGAGTCAAATGATTCCTAGGCAGAGGCTAGTTCTGAAAAATAGCAACTCACTGTCTAGGAGACTTGGAAATACGCAAGTTAGGAGCTTCTGCCCTGTGGAGCCCAGCTACAGAAGAAGGGAGCAGGTATGCTACTTCATACTTACTGCAAACCTTCTGATTTATAAATTAAAGATATACTGTGACGTTGTAAGACATACCTTCAAGGCATCCATGTGAATCCCATCCTAGGGATTACAGAAACTGGATTAGTAATGAATTCATGTAGCACCATCCAAGTCAGCAGAATTAAACCAGCAGAAATTGCTGCCTGTAGTTTTTAAGGTCAGAAAGACTCTGATGTGCATCTAATCTGGTCTCCCACATAACATACATCAGAGTTTCCTGCATAATAAATTTTTCTTTGAGCTACACAAGATATGACTGTCATTCTGAGTATTCCTCTGCATTTCAGAACGACATATAGTCTTGATTAAAATTTCCATGCAATGATGAATTCACCGTTTCACTAAGTGAATTGTTCTAGTGATTAATAGCAGTGATTGTTAAAATGTTTCATTTTGCTGCCAGTCTTAGTTTTTCAATAACTGGAGACAGAAACAGGGCTGGAACAGACCTGAAGTACTGCTTATGTAATGGCCACTTCATTTAAACCCAGAATTAAGATAACAAGCAGTTATAGCATAAGCTTACGTACAAAGGCTAAATAGCTGGAGGATGTAACTACTTATGCTCACAGAACAGAAATCCACAGGACCCACTGGTTTATTACATATAGGTCTTATATGGACTTTCTGGAAGTAAATTTACCTCATTAGGAACAAGGAAGCCATAAAATGTATGACATGATAAAAAGTGGTTTTCTTGCAAAGTGATCATAAAATAATGCTTGCTGCCATAAAGTATACTTATTACAGGTCCTGACACACAATTATTGCTTGTTACGTTAAAATGATGGTATTTACCCGATAGGGAAAGTATGTGTTATTATCATAAAAACAGTATATTATTATATCTAACCATCAGTACTACCTCAACACCTACAACTTACTTGTAACTTTTTATAAAAGACATGTTTTCAATAGAATTTCTGACATTTTCATGTTTCTCAAATTCTGTGTAAGATATAGTTCAATATGTTGGCAACAACTTATAAGATTTCCTCTTATTTCCGTAGAAGTATATTTTTAAATTGGGCTTGTAATTAGGTCAAACATGTGAAGAAAAAACTGGAAAGACTGAGATCCTGCCTGAATGAGGACAGCTTCTCTTTGATGTGGTAATTAAGTTTTGGAAGAACTATAGTAATAATTCAGAAGCCTGAAGAGCAGAGACAGAAAATATTTAAACAGTCAAATATTATATTAACCTACAGGATTTGGAGGACAAGTTATTGGTGGAGGGGAGCTTTGAAGGAAAAGAAAAGGAAAACAACATGAAGTAGGAAAATACAAGGAGAGAAAAAGAGAAGCATAAGAAAAAGAAAAGAAGCAAGATCTGGAAGACAAAATGGAAAGGAAAAGGAGATGGAAGCATGTAACAAGAAAAAAATGTGAAAAATAAAGATATATTTAAAAAATTCAGGTGTGCCTATCATAACAGCGTTTAGCAGGTGAGGAAATTCAAAGCAAGAGTAGCTCAGGTGACAACAGCCACTAAAGCAAGGTTCTCAGTATCTGCTGAAGGACAACTAATAAATTGTCCTGACAACCAGCTGCATATGTTCACAGTTTGACTGCAGAAACTTTTACCATCCTTCACAGTAATGAAGTCTTACAACATCTGCTTGAGGTAAGCATCAGTTGCTGTCATTTTTTCCACTGAACAGTCAGTGATATCCACAGTGGATTTTTGCCGTTCGTATAACATCATGCAATAGGTTTTGTTGTTGTTAAAATCAGAACTTGGATCCAATAACTCCCAGGCTTCCACTCAGTCTTCCAGATTACGTTTAAATTCCGAAATAATCATTTTTAATCATCATAGCACAGGATAATTCTAGCAGGACAGGACAGGTAACAGGAAGATACAGCTTGTAGGCAATCTCATCAGCAAAACCATCTAATATACACCATTTAAAGATTTCTTTCTGTGGCACCAGCTACAATAATTATTTAAAAATGGTTCTGTGTGAAAAATACATAGCAAACTAGCAGTATCAAAAGCTTAAAAAGATTCCCAGGCAACCATGGTTTTGCATCATTCAGAGGTTGGTTTGCATGAACACATTTTATTCTGACTTTGATGACTACAGCCTTTCTCCGTGATCACACATACACATTAGGAATTGGAAGTCGGGTTCCATCTGCCTGTCCCATCAGGAGCAAGACAATTCCTGCTTTTCATTTTCTGTTTTGCATACTCTACGTTAGTGCCCAAAAGTGGGAGAAGAGACAATGCAATAGTAAAGTCTAATTGCCTCTGCTTTATGATTCTAACTGGAAAAACGTTACACTGAAAGCAGTAGAATGCTGAGCATCCTTGGAATAATGATGTTGTATAGCTGCACATTTGAAACTAGGCTGTGTGCACCTCTTTCTTCCATTTCCTGATTAGCTATTCTGAAAGACCACTGAGATGAGAGAAACAAAGCATCTCTCCATAGCAGAAATTACAGCACTGGTTAAAATAGCTTGCCTTTATCACTTCTGTTACTTGTGATGCTTTTGTATTTCACTCAGTCTCAGAATATTGAGTGCCTTTGAAATTAGGCCTGCAATTTCAGACAAATATAGACTTCATGCAGTTGCAACTATGGCTTTTTACAGTGCAACTTTCAGCTTGCGTGTCCTGAAGCTTGAATGGGAAAGGCAAGAGTGGTCAACATAGGCCAGAAGACAAATCTCATCTAAGCAGTATTAAGACCTGCTTTCCTGGGAGCGTAAGAATCACTGTTAATTCTTTCTAGAAGAGCTGGTGTGAAGTCATCAAGACTGGCAAAAACATTTCAAGGTCTTCAGGGAACTTTGACATCCAGGGCAGATACTAAGTAAATTTAAGACCCCAGTTCTTATATGGCATTTTGATGCCTGTGAAGAAACCAGAAAATCACTTAACATGAAAGTGACTTGTGGAATAAGTTGTTGCTTCTCAAGATAATCCAGTGGAACAGAATATAATCAAGAATTGTTCAGACAGTTCATTGACATGTCCTATGGATGAGAGGGGAAACTCATTAGGTTCCAGAATGCAGTTAAGCTAGTGTTAGTGTTCAGTACTACTGAAATACGTGATTTTCATACAACCCAAAACCTCAGAAGTCTCATAAGATCACCATAATGTGCCTGTAGGCCATCTTACTTGCAGACTGCAAGTCTCCTGGGCAAAATAATCATCTTTTGTTTTTTGGAGGCCTTAGTGAAATCTTAAACCCTGTCCAGTTCCTTTAATACTCTTCCAAGATAAGTATGAATTAAATAAATTTGAATAGGAAAATGTGTGAAGTACCTGAAAATATTCCTTAGAAAAATTGGACGGACAACATTAAAAATAATAGCATAATTCTAAAAGTCATTGGGAGTATTCTGCACTAAGGATGGCAAACAAATCAGGGTTATAATGCAATGTCACAAATTGGTAAGGCCTGATCTAGAGTTTATTGAAGTCAATATACATGTCTCTCCTCACTCTGATAATATCAGGCCCATACACGCTCCTTGTCAATGCATTTTTTTCAAATCTACCTTAGAATTAGGTTTTCTTTTAATAAGGATACAAATTTATTCCATGCTCACAGTAAAAGAACAAAAGAGAATATTCAAAATTAAAGAATGAAACCCCAAAACTTCACATTTCATTCTATCTCGGTTTTGAATGGTTTATCTTCTTCCACCTATCTTAGCAGTATGTGGAAACAGGACTACTGCACATAAAGCACTATCTAACTAGATGGTAAGAAAATGTAACATTGAAAAAATTCTCAAGGCTAAGGACTCTTCTTATTTTCTCATAACAATTTTACACAACTGAAATATGTATGATTACATATTGAAGGGAAAAGAAGCATCCATAATTACGCTAGAGAGAATACATCATAAGGACAATTTCATGCCTCAAAGAATAGCCCAGCAAGAAATGTCACCTGTACAAGCTGCTGCAGAAGAATCCATCACATGTTTTTTGCCGCTTAACAGTAAGTTCTGGCCATTTTCAAGGGTAAAGGTGAGATACCATGACGTGGCAAGACTTTTTTTTTTTGTAATTTAGAAACATGCACTAATTTTCAAAAAAGGGGCTACCTAAGGCAAGCCAACAGGGCTAACAGCACAAGTATTCCGGGTTTATGCTCCTCTACCTGCTCAGTGAGACCACTGCTTTCGCTAACATTCACTGATGATTATTATTTTTGAGTTTTCACTCTAAGATACAGCAAAAAGCTTTAAAAGTTAGGCTTCCGTGGTATTTTCAGGCAGTTCTCATTGGTTTGTTCCAAATACTTCTCTTTTTTTTATATTTTTTGGTACTACATATCACTTCTTTTTCCACTTACACATTTCAGTCATATTCTTTTTTAAAACAATGAATTAAAAAAGAATACCCTTCCTAACAAAAAGAAGAAGAAACAAGAATCACCATGGTACTAAATTCACTGGTCTAAATTCAATATACAATTAGTAAATCAATCTTAACAATGCTAGAAATGAAGGACAGTATTTGGTATACCAAGAAAGGAAGCCACAGATACAACTTACATAACAAATAACCATGCAATAATTATTAACTATTCCATTACTGATTACAAGAGAGTTTCCAAACAAAAAAGCTTGTAGGTGGAGGCTGAGCAACGGGAAAGAAGATACACAATACAACTCATCCACCTATAGAGAAGCTCCCTAGATATTCTGGATGGACCAAGAAAAATTGGCCAGTTTCCAAAACATTATTATTTCTCTGTATGGCTAAGTTGCATGTTTTAACACCAGAGGGGACTAGCTAGACTGTATCCTGACATCTTGTACAAATAATTTGAAATGTTATTTTTTCCCATTATTATGCCTTCATGGTGTTCTTAGTGTTTGAAGAACTATTCAAGAGATGACGCCACCACTCTCCTTGGTAGTGTACTCATTGTAAAAAGTACTGGAGATGCAATGTTTATATAGTTATGGGTAGGGAAAGCTTTATGTTGATATGGTTCAGAACAGGACCATACCCTTTCCTAAATCATAACCCATTTCCTGCTCCTAGAACAATGCCCTGGCCATACACATTCCAGCATCTCCTTCCATGCATTAGGCTTCTGTCCCAGAGGTCTGGATAAACCTCAGCAAGATCTTTCTAACTGATCAAGGGGAGGAAAAAGACAAGAACTTACAGAATACCATAATTTTCACTGTTAGTTCATGCAAATAGCAGACAAATGCACTTGTATATTTTGTAGAAATAAAGAACATCCACAAAACAGTGATTCAGAAAAGTGGCTTCCCTAAAGTCTTACATGGACTCTGTGAGGAGTATGGTCCTACATCCAGTCCAACCAGGTAAAGTTTGCAATGACAGCCCTAGGAACAGGACGTCTGCAGTGCAAGTGCTGCTCCCACCCAAGGGCCTGTCAAAGTGAGGGTGAAGGACAAAACTAGACAGTCCTTCAGCCAGGGCTTGAAATATCTGGAAGGATCCCTCTATCCATCTTCTACATACCACCTATGTTTGGGGGGCAGGTCAAAGGAAACACTGTAAGCATTTTATTTTTTAATTTTTGGAGAAGCCTGCTATGTATTTGCCAAAGTTAAAGATTAATGGGAGGACAGTGGTTCAGAGTTCCAGTAACCACTGAGGCTAAACACACTTTGTACACACTTCATGTACATGCCTTGGACTTGTTTTTCTCAGTCTTGTCCTGCTTCACTGACCACGGTGCAAAAGGAATTTCAGAGATACCTAGTGTTCAAGTTAATCTTTGGGAAGCCTCCTGGGCCTCCTGGGTATTTTTCTTTAAGATTTTACTTTGAAAAAAATCACAAAAAATGATAAGTTATCTTCAAAATGTTGAACTTCTGCTCATCCTCAGGAAATTAAGCCATAACTCTCTATGACACATTACTGCAAAGAGTATTTAATGTACATCTAACATTTCCATTTTATGCTTTGCTGTTGTGTTTGTTATTCTACGATATTTCTTTTTCTTCTTAAGTACAGGTGTTTTTTAAAGCTGACAGACTTTAATGACATTTCCATAATAGACAAAACCTGTGAATTGTGATAGGAATTTTATAAGAGCAGCTAAACATCTAAGACATTTATAACAGCAGCTAAATGCATCTAGCAAGTAGCTGTAGTGTTTCCTAGTTCATCACATCTAAAATCGGGAAGATGAAATCTCAAAACTAGCAGAAAGAGAAAGATCGTTCTTTTTTATCCTATAGTTTAAAATGAATAGAAAATATCAGTTATACTTCATACGCACAAATTAAACCATCATATTTCTTTTAGACTAAGTGCTCCAAGTATAAAACAGCAGCATGCTACATTTTCCCCATGGTCTTCAGTAAATCAGAATCTCTTTTAATATTTGGAGCTAGATATTTATGAGGAGTATTAGCTGTCTTATGTTACCTTATGGCTTCTGTATGGATCATCATGGAAAAATATAACCAAACAACAACAAATACAGACCTCTGATGTTTTATAAAATAAAGATTTTAAGGAGTATGTTAAAACTTTGGAAATATTATTCAGGTTTTCTGAAGCTGGAAATACAGTTATAGAGAGGTTAAATAGCTGGTCCGTATTTACACTACAAGCTAAAAGCAGAACGGGAAGGAAAGCCTAGTGCAAGCTGAGTCCAAACCTTGTGCTCTGTCCCTTCAGTGCAACCCTTCTCACCCTCACTTGTCCTGTTAAAATTTCCAAACTCCTAAATATTTGAATTAAATCTAGATATTTCCCAGAATTACGAGCTACCAGATGCTCTGTTCTGAAATTCACATCTGGAGCTGCCTTCTCATGGGATTGGTCCAGCTCACCACAATGGAGGCTTTGGTTTCAGAGAAAGCTATCGTTTTGCTAAAACGGCAATGTGCACAATGTGAACATAGCAGATAACAGACCAATGTGATTTAGGATCCAGTACTGAATGGGGATTGAGCTCCACTCAGAAGAAAAATGGGCAGAACGAGTTGATAATGACTGGACTGAAAGCTGCTGCAGTGTATATGGGACCACTCACAGAGGGCAGGAGGCAGAAAAGCCAGACAGTTAAGGGGTATTCTAATGACATTGAAAGGCATCCCATTTGCACTGATAAAAAATACTTCACCATAAATAAACTGAGGAACTTTTCAGCAGAAGTTGTTCAGGAGGAAAATAATTTATTAGATCTAAAAAATAAGATTACAGGTGTATTGAATTAACAAGAGGATCTATAATCTATATTAGATTTTTTTCTGGAAGGGATGTGAGTTATCATGCTCCAGGGGGTAAGACAACTACAAACTTAGTGAGATTAGAAGGAGACTCTGCCACAAAAAGTTTAGCTTATAGAATTATAAGGTAAACTGATAGAATTTATACCTTCCTGTGTAAGGTCCATTATAGCATTAATACCTTCCTGTGAAGCCAGGTTTCAGGCACTGACAGAGACAAATACTGGACTAAAAGAGCAGATGGTCAAAGCAGTATCGCTATTTAAAGCCAACAAAATTGCATTGGGCATGATTATTATGTATGATAGCACCATTCTGCAAATGGACCCAACACTAAGAAGGATGGTCCCTGCTCTAAAGAGCTCGTAAACCTTGTTCTATGTCTGGAAAATGGGTGGCACAATAGTCAGTGATGTTCCAGTCACAAGTATGATTGGATAATATCTTACCCAACACATTAATACCAGATATCACATAACTGTGCTATGTTAGGAATAATTTTCCATGTTTTACCTTATAAATCCCAGATATCTGTTCATAGGTTACACAGGGATAAAACATAACTGCATGCAGCAATATCTCTGCTGAAATGAAATTTCCTGCCAGGCACAATTATGTTGCAGCCACTCTTGCCAGACACCGGACGATTGTGTCAAGGCAGAGTGGGCAGGGGACCATTGCACTTAGTTCATCTTCTGCTCGTGGAGGCCTTTAATTGATATAGTTTGGCTAAGCATAGGCTAGCTCAAATCAACGCAGGACCTGGAGCTGGCTTCAAAAAGCTTGCTCCTCCTGATTGTATAGGACAACTGTAAATAGTGTTTTCATTCCTAGATATGCAGAAGTTTAGACTAAAGTGAATCATAAGACTGTCTACTCTGAGTCTGTGGGTCACCATAAGCTATATAATTATGCTACCAAATAAGAATGTTTGATTAAAGTATTTCTTTTCTTAAAACAGTCCACTATTAAACTGAGGATGTAAGACATGTTGAAGCCACTCCAAGCAATAATCACTCTTTGTTAAAAATTCATTCCTTATTTCCAGTTTGACTGGCTATAGCTTCCACATAACAGCTTTTCTGAAGTCTTACTAGATTAAGGAGCATTTTAGGTTACAATTTACTTCAGCAGACTTTAAATACCTGCAAGTAGACATCCACACATTTGAGCTGTATGTATATAGACTTCCATTTTAATCGTCAGTGAAAAATAGGCTCTCCTCAACTCCTAAAATACTGTCTTTGTGTACCCAAAACATTTGAAAGGTGTGGCAGATATGATGCAGGACCCATGGGAGACCCATTTCTGTCTGAACCCATAGCTGAAGGCCAAGTAGAATAAACTCGAGCATCTCAAATGGCACTCGGCCGCTCTAGGGCATTTGCAGACCTACATTTAGACAACTGAGGCCTAAGTTCAATTCCTCTTATGCAGGTATCTAGTGTCGTTCACTACCCTAGGATCTTGGAGACATCTACATAGGGCTAACAGATATGACACAGGTCCTATATGAGAGCTATTCCCTTCTGGACAAGCAGTCAGACACCAGGTAAGATGCCTGAAGGCACCTCAAAAGGCACTGCAGACCTTTTAGTTTATGCAACTGGATGAGGTCTTGAATGTGCCTGCAGAGTGGGATTGAGTTCATTTTTTGCTGTCTGCATGTAAGCGGCTACATCTCAGTTAGATGTCTGTATTCCCACTATAGCCTACAGAAACCTAAAGGCAATACCTAAGCATGTGCGCAGTGATATTTTAGATATCCTGAGGAGCCCAAGACTAGAAGATATGTTCAATGGCTATAATTGGACTTTAGATGGTAAACTCATATGTAGACACTGGCACGGACACCTAAATTTGGGTGTTACAATTAAGTAAAAATTAGGTGTTATAATTAAGTTAAAACTGAATTCTACCGAATCCCACTCTTGACATCAGGTATTTTCTCCAGTGAAGATATGCTCACTTGATCATTAAGAAAAACTGGTTAAATATTTAATCCAAAAACCCTTTCTATGTGTGCAACATTTTTGCAGGCTCCAAACCATAGAGTCACAGAAGGGCTGTAGTTGGAAAGGACCCCAAAGGACCTTACCCTAGCCCCTGTTCAAGGAGGAGTGGCCTTCAAAGCAAAAGCAGGTTGTTCAGGATTGTGTCTGGCCAAGTTCTGAATATCTCCAAAGATGGAGATCCTACCACCTCTCTGGGCAGCCTGTGCCAGTGTTTGGCCACTCTCATGGTAAAAAAACTTTTTTTATAACTGGCCAGAATGTTCCTTGCTGCAGCTTGTGACTTTGTACTTGCTCTGTGCTCTTTTCTGGAGCTTTCCAGTTTTTCAGATCCTGTAATAAAACTGCATGGAGGATGCAGCCTCCCCATATCAGTCTCAGTAATGCCATGCACAAGACAAAAATCACCTCCTGATTTTTCCATTCAGAGTACCATATGTTCATTAACTGCATCAGATTGCTTCATCATAGTGTTGTACCTTAACAGCTGTTTGATGATTTATACAATATTTTCAGAGTCCTCATTTCCATGCAGAGATGTGGCTATGTTCCTTATTTCTAGCTATAAAACCTTGCATTTGTCTATATGAAAATATAGTTTATTTGAGTGACCTTTTCCCCCAGTCACCAAGTAATTCGTGTTGTTCAGTGTGGCTGACCTGCTCTCATCAGTACTGTTCACAAATCATCTAAAATTTTATTTGTGGTTTACTTCCAGAACACTGATAAAATTGTTGACAAGATGCACTGCTAGTATTGATTCTTGAGGAACTTCATTAGAAAAAGCACCATTTGATGGTTGACAAGCGCTCTTTCTGGTATTTCTATAGATAGAATATTCAGTATTCATCTCAAGTAAACAAAATAGAGGAAAAAAACAGCATTAAGACATCTACGCCTTCAGTCTTGATTATATCTGGGGAGGGAAACCTTTGTGTGAGGTCAAAGATCCCATTGTGCAAATGTTCCCTGGACCAGATTTTATGACAGAGATCACTTTGGTTATGTTCAGTCAGGAACTAATGATATCACTTGCTTTCCTTCTATGGAATAGAGGAAAAAATGGGGGGAAATCTGCTTCAAAACAGTGTTTCAGAGAAAGTCTTTGGGCTGCCAGGATGCGGACCTGCATTCCAGATGAATGAGCACATCTGGTCATCTCAACTGATCACCTCCTCTTTAGGCATCTGAAACAGTTGGATTTTCAACAGCATTTGAACCCAGCAGCTCCCGCTGTGAACCCTGTTGGAAGTTTCAGAGTATAGCCCTTAAAATTTCACTCCAGATTGGTTGCAAACCTTTTACGAGCTTAAAGAAAATAAAAGAAAATAAAAAATAGGCCAGTGGCTTTTTAATGGTTAAAAAAAAATAAAAGTTTACACTTTTATTTTGATGTCCAGATGTATTGTCCAGCTCTTTTGAAATACCCAGCCCAAATATGCATAGCTTTTCCCAGACAGTGTTTTTATGGTAAATGTCCCAGCTGCTACGCGCTAAAGTTGTTTCTCTTCTTCCTGCCTTTCCCTTCTCAGGGAGACAAAAATTCAGTCTCTGGTCTTCTCATAGTTTCTCAGTTACCCTGAAACTATTTGTTTGAGATATTGTAGGAGGGCATGTTGAGGGACAGCTGGTTCAATTTGAAAAGTCCCTTTTCTTTAGGAAACCAGGCTTAAAATTAAGAAAATTCAACAGTAAAGAATAAACAAAAATTGTAAAAGATTAAATAATAGAGGCAAACTGCAATAATCTTTAAAAAGATCCTGATCACTCTGCTCAGATTTTGCATTTCTCTCTCTCTCGCTCTTCACATATTTCATGCTCATAAAAAGAAGGTTCTTTGGGGCAATAAAATTCCTGCTTTGGTGCATTACCAAGCTCAGTGAAGAGGGAATGCTGATAACTATGCAGTTTTTGCAATAATGAATGATTTTCATCGTCCACTGAAGAAGTTACACATCCCAGTGCACTAGCCCTTAGCAATATGTATAAAAATCTTGGAGGTCTGAGCCCACAGCTGGAAGAACTTAAATTCTCAGGAGATATATTTTCAATTAAAGTTTTTGATGTTAATACTACAGACATTTCAATAATAATTTTCTGAGGCACACAGGATATTTCAGTTACAAAGAAAAGATGATGAAATAATTACTGCGCCCAGTTTGATCTTCCAGTTTCTCAGAACTTATTTTCTTTGCTACTTCCAGAAAATTTGACTAGTAAACAAATTAACAATAATTCAGTAGCTGCTCTGAAGTTTCCCTAGTTACAAGAACAATTGTGTGAAGCAAAATTATTCCTTTTGCACAGTTATGCAGGCCAGTACAAACTATTCAGCCAAATGATAGCATGCTTTTATTTTCCAGAATAGCCTTTGCCATGTTTCAGTGCACTTCCATGAAGAAATAATTATTGTAAATAATTGGTAAATATTTGTGGTACAGCAATGCCTCTGTGTCCCAGCTGAGATTGTAACCCCATTATATTTGCCATTGTACTTACAAGCAGCAAAGACGTTCCCAGTTCTGAAGGCTTTCAAGATAAAATGGCAAAACATACAAAGGGCAGAAGAAAAGCAATACTATTTTTCCTATTTTGCATATGGGCTACTAAAGCCCAGGAAATTTACATAAATTAATTACTAGCGGTTAATTGGAATTAATGGGTATTTAGGCATAAATGACCTGTGATTTTACATGAAGTTGATGGTAAAAGAGGCTCCCCCATCACAGAGCGCTGTGCGTGCTGCCAGCCCATCCTTTCTCAGCCATTTAGGAGTTTGCAATTTCTAGGTCAATCTGTGGACAGTGGCATTAGAGTGACCACACACTTTTCCACAGCGTAGCTTGAGGTCTCTAAAGGGTTCTTCAAGGACAAGTGTGTCCAAACAGCTGTACCTTGACAGTTATCTTGAGATATGAGTTATCCTTGCAAGACCAAATTGCCTTCTCCAGTTCTTTGCTTAGGCTAGTTCAGATTTTCCATTGGTTCCCACAGGGTATGAATTTAATTCCAACCCCTGTTCATTTTTCTGGAGTTGGAGGAGGCGTAGTGACGGGCTCTTGCAGTAACAATGCTAGCAAGCCCCAAGGAGGGTATCCATGGAGGTGCGCCAGTGCTCAGGAGTTTCAGCTTACGAACCTGCTCTTACTCCAGCTCTGGAGTGCAGTGAGCCATTATTTGCCAGCTATTTTTGTGGCATAGACAAATAGGGTCTCTGATGAAATGTAAGCAGGGTTTACGTTCAACCCTCCAGAGGTATGTGGTATCCCAGTAGCACTTCACTGCCACTGGTGCAAGGTCCTGACACTCTCACAGGGTAAAGTCATGCAGAAACCCTCCACAGGCAAGAGACAATGGGCATTTCTAGCATTGGGGTGTCTAGTTGCAGGTGGAGTCATTTCCCAGTCTACTTCCTAGCCTTCAAGACTTTTCATTCAGGGGCTTGCAGTGCACAATTTAGGCAGCTCAGGGATGCACCAAAAGCACTTCTGGGTTCAACACAAACAGCAAGTCTTATTAAGGAGTGTGCATGTGGGTGTGCAGGCGTGAGGATATTCATCTACACGTAGACAAGAGATGGCAAGTCTTAACTCCTGAGTGGTTATATTAAAAGGACTTTTTTACAGTAATGTACACAGTAAAAAAAATTACCTGCTAATCCAAGAAGAATATCTTTTTGAATCTATTTAATTTTGCCTTATCCTAATTGGAATGATACAAAATGTTATCAGCTACTATATCCTAATTGGAATGATACAACGTGTTATCAGCTACTACCAACATCCTTGCTGTAACATCTCTCTGAATTCTTGGATGGTTAAATTAATTGCTTCTCTCTCATCCAGTTAATCTCCATTAACTATTTGTTCTTCTTAGAAACTAAAAGAAAACATTTTTCCCAGCAATTCAAAACAATAAAGTCATAACTTTGAGAGGCAATTTAGTATTCATAGAGTTTGAGTACAGAATCTATGAATGGGACTTGAGTTTGCCTTTTTCACTCAGCTTGCTCATCCAGGCTGAAGAATAATCACTAGCAAATGCCATGACACTGAAGAAGTAGAAGGGTTTAGGGGCTACGCTCACAAAAATAGGATGAGAAAGTTAGATTAAAACAGACACACTTTCCCCCAAATTCCTAACAGCCATTCACAAAGATGTATTTCATAGAAAACCTTTTGCACAACAGTGATCCCAAAGGGTAGTTGCTCACACACCTGGAGTTTGGACCAACAGGCACACTCCAGGGCAGGAGAAGGGATAGCAAGCGCCTGCAGTGGTGGCCCTCAACAGCTTGCCGGCTGACACTTGATGAATAGGTGGCACCTAAAGCAATTTAAATACTGGAGCCAATATTGCCATATTCATCAAGTGCAGCCCTTTGCTGATCTGCCAGATTTCATCCCCCTGGCCAGCCACTTGGGGTTTGAAATCGTCCACACTGACAAAAAGCTTTGGCCTAGGGTGAATTCAGACCGAAGAGTCAGTCCAGCCTGAAGCACAGGTAGAGGGACTCATGCTAGACTCAAGCCAAACTATCTCTTCCTTTGCTGTTGTTATATCTTAAATGTTTTTCAATGTTCTTCAGTACAAAACCCCAGGAGATGTGATAAAACTCCACTGACTGATTCTTTTTAATATATGCTGGACACTTGCATCCCCCAGGCAGAAAGCTGTTTGAAGGAGGAACATTTTATTAAAACTTTCATGTCAATCCAAAAAGAAATTAATAACCTTGCATAAGCCAATCACTGGAGTATCTTCCAGACATATTTTTCTCCCATTGAGCCTAAAAGAGAGCTTAGCACATCATTTGTCTTTAATGAAGGCTGTTGTTGCATCAGGATTGATCAGTTCATCTAAGCGCTCCTCCCTTTTGGAAGACCAGAAGCTGACAGCCGCATTCTGTCTGTAAGATTCAGAAAGCATAGAGACGAGTTTGCATCAAGTATTAATTACAATGGTGATTTCAGCAAGTCTGCAAATTACAGCAAAAAGCCAAGTGTGCTTCCAACATTATGACTGCATTCATTCTAGTACACTAAATATGCCCAAGGCCTTTCTCTTTCTCTATAGGACAGCCCACAGCCCCCTGCAGCCCCCTTAGCCTCCACAATGAGGGGGCTCGGGGCAAATGGCCTGCCGGAATCGTCCCCAGCCCTCACTAAATCTAGACTTGTCTGAGAGACTGCAGGTTGGCCCTGGCCAAAATGGTGGTAGGAACTGTGCCAAAAATTAACGGTGCGGATTATTACAGGACCGTGCTGGAGCCGGTGAGAATTTTCTTCTCACTTCCCAGGTGAGGAATTGCTGGGTTGTAACCCACACACAGGCAGTCATGTTGTCCTACAATAGCTTGAGCCATCCTGGCAGTATCATCCTTCAGTCCAACATCTATTGAATTGGGCTAAGGTTGACACAGCTGCTTGTGTGTTCTTGTTCCTCTTCCAGAGCAAGCCCTACTACTTTGCAGTGGCTGTATACTGTCAATGTAAAGCAAGCCTTTCTGAGCTATCAAAGAAGTAAAAAAGTAAAGTCTCAATTTCCTCCCTCACCCCCATCCCAAGATTTATACTCTAAACCCTGGAGATAAATGCAGAAGTGAATCCATGATGGAACAATTTAGAACTTCCTACAGCAAATATAAATTACATTAGTTTACAGCACATAAATTACAGTGGTTTAGACTTCCTTAAGAGTTTCAATCAGTGGGCTGAATACAGAAGGGATAAGTACACAATATGTAAATGGCACCCAACAGAATCTGTCTAAAAAATGAGTCTGTAAATGAGTCAGGATTTACACTTTTCATCTTTTGAAAAGAAGAGAAGCCAGGGAAAGAGGGAGGGAGAAGTTAATGAAAGGTTCAGCATTGCTGCTGCACATTTTCCCTGTGGTCTGTGGAGAGAGACAGATACTATCCGATTTAGGGATTTCCCACATCACACCAGTCTGACCAGTTGGGCACTGTTAACAATTCAGACGCACAGTGCCTAGTTCCTGGGGTCGAGAGTAAAATCTAGGCATCCAAAGAGGCCCACCCCTCCATTAGGCATGTTCATCCTACACCTGAGTCACTGAGGCACTGGCCAAGCACCCAGCCAAATCCTTTGCACTCAGAAGCATCATTCTGAAGTAAGATATTACTGCCGACTTTCTTGCATCATCACCTCCTTGGCAAATCACTCATTCGGAAAGTGGGTGATCTTGTTTCCAGGCCTGCTTCAGGATCAGTCGGACCCTGCAGCTGCCAGTTTTGAGATAGATGCCCCCATTTTCAGCTCACTTTCTTGGGGGCGCCTGGTCTGCAGCCTTCTCACTGTCTCTATGCTGCTGTGCAGCCACATCTGTGAGCTTAACAGCACCAGAGAAAGAGAAATTTAGCAAGAGGGATCCTGAGGGTATTTTTGTACAATAGTAAGTAAGTGATTTCTTTAGCCTGTCTGAAGAAGTTGAGCTATGATGCCTGGTTCTGAGTATGGTGTCCGCTTGTCCCAGCTGCAAAGTAAAATGAATTATCATAAACCACCTTGCTGCTGGCAATGCAATGGCCAGAGGGCACGATGGGGAGCCCTCACACACAGATATAGAGAGAGAGAGAGCTGATATGCCACGCTGAACTGAGGCAGACTGCTTCTTGCACAGCATGCACACAAGATATACCCTCCTCTCTGACCCCATGGCTCAGGATCTGCAGGTCCTCTCATCTCCCACCCACAGCTCTGCCGAAGGACTCCAAGGAATCAGCCCTGTTCAGCACGCTGCATGGCTCGGCCTCCAGGAAATACAATGGTGATGTACCCAATATGCTTATTTCCTGTGTTTTTCAGAGAGGTGAGATTTAGTGAACACAACATTGTAAAAGACACCACAAGCCATTCTGTATTAACAGTGGTTGGAGGAGTGGGAATGTATAAAAAGAGGTGCCTCCCATGACAAGGCGTTTGCTTACAGTTGCATTGAAGAAGCCAGATCCTAATGAGCCTCTTGAAGCGTCAGGAGGGCCAGATCGGGGAGGACGAGAAGCCGGAGACGCCCAGAGGTGCTTTGGGGAGGTGCTGCCACAGGGCACTCTTCAATACTCTCACAACACTGCTCCCCCTCCCCCCAAAAGTATCACAACAACGTTAACTATCCTGTGATTATTAACCCTTTCAGATAAGGGCCAGCGAGGCTGCCAGAGCGTTTGGCCAGTTGGCCATCTGTCCTCCCTGCCCAGCAGCGCAGCAGCCTGCCCGATCCCCCATAAGACAAGTTGCTCTCGGAGAAGTTGCCGTTCTCCCCCTTCACGGCCTGCTTCACGGGATGCCAGCCGCCTGTAGGTGGGGGAGACCTAGCAGAGCTTCAGCATGACTGGCCGGCCTGGATTAGCCTTGCAAACCAGCATACTCCCAACATGCAAGGTTAACAGAGCAGTACAGATCGCATTGATTGTGATATTGTCCATCATCCATACAAACAGCACCATGTGAGGGCACTACTGATGTCTGCATTTTTGAAAGACAGCTGAAATTACCTGGTTTCAAGTAAATTTTTGTTTCTTCTTTTAGGCACAGCGGATTCTACTTTTTAAACAGGCAGGACTGTAACAGACACCCTGATTCATTCTGATTTAAGTGATAGGTGTACTCCAACGGCCTTCAGAAAGCCTAATCAGAACCAGGACTCCACTGAATTAGGAACTGTGCAAGTAGAGATTCAGCTGGTGCCAGTTAGTTAATGGTTACTCCTGCCCTCCAAAACTTTTATTTCTGTTCTCCTTCACTGGAAGACAGCTATTCTATTTTTAGCCACATGCCTATTCTGGGTACAGTTCATCAGCATGCCACCTGGAATTAATATTTATCTTATTCTTAGCCTAAGTTACGATAAGCAAGTGTCTTCTGGCCAAGTGGCGCAAGTGGACTCAGAACATGAAACACTCACTTTTGTTTCTAGATTTTTCCCTATCACAAAAAACAAAGCCAAAGTGGTTCTTGTAAAATCCACAAGAGCACGGGTTATGAAGAGCAGGTGGGTGTCCCAGTGCAGGTCGCCCTTCATTGCAGAGAAATGTCACTTCCATGGCCCTGACACTTGGGACAGCACAGAGGAGGGCAGAGGTAGGCAGCTGGAGACTTCGGAGCAAGTTAGAGCTTTGTTAGCTTCCCTACCAAATCTTCTTCCACATTGTGAGTCCTCCATTTTCAACAGGTTTGAAGTCACCTGTATATCGGATCCGCTCTCATGAGTCACAAGATGTCTCTGCAGACGGCTTGGAGGACTCCTGAAGGCTGAATAGTATCTGAGCGAACCATTCGTTCTGAGGAGCACATGGCCTGTTGTTTGTACAAAGGGGAAAATGCTCACGCCAGGATGATATCTTCCAGCCTTTGGAAAGGGAAGAATTGGAAGCGGGACCAAGTGAATAGTGGGGTAGCATGTTTGGCTAGCTTCATCCTCTACTGACTGTGGTCACCAGTTTCTTTTCAGTCTGGGTCCTATAAAAATACAGCTATTTTTGCCTAATAAACCATGACTCAAGCTAAAAATATCTTTGCCTTTTCATACATGCCCATACATACATAGTGAGTAACTGTCACTGCCTAGCATTGATATGTACATGATGAAAGCTAGAAGGGCACAAAACCTAACTTGATATAAATGACAATATTTTTAATTTCACACAGTGGCGATTCACACTGGGAGCAACTGAGAATGTTGCCTTCTGGGATATTTGAGATAAGGACAATGATGACAAACTAGACAGTCTAAATAACAGCCACAGAAACAGTGAAAGTAAAAGCATTAAAGAGAATTTTACAGTTAATTACTAGTGGTCAGGGCACAAAATAATTGCATGTCTAAGGAACCAGTAAACAACACATAAAAAAGATTTTTACTGTTGTCAGATCACATCTTGTTGCTAGTGACAATATGACGTGACCTGATGAATCGCTAAGCAACAGTCATTCATCAAAATAAGATACCTCCCATTTTCACGCACATACATCTCCCTCACACACAACTGTAAATGTACATGCACACACATGACACAAACTTTTTGTATCACAGGAAAAACAGCCTCTCTTTCTTTTTTCCTCTTTTAAAAGAGAAGGACAAATTACGCTGACATCAGGTTGGTATCAAGGTCTATTGCGTAAAACCACACTGGTGAATCAGTCCAAAAGCATTAACGGCTACAGGGACAGTAAAAATAGAGCAAGCTGACATTTAAGAAAGATCTGTCTTTGTAATTAAACTGCTGATGTGCAAACCTACAACAGAGAAAGCGATCACAGTAATCAGTGCTAAACAAAGGTCGCGCATCGGAACAAGTCCATCAATACCTGCAGGCAGGAAGTACATTAGAAATGATTGCCACTGCAAGTAATAAGTGCATGGAAATGCTGAAGTTGTCAAAAGGGCTCTGCTTTTGGTGACAGCACTTGCTTATCTCTCTCTTCAGAGCGCTCCTGTGTAACTCCTTTCCACACTTCAGATTTAGGCAACAGTCCAAGAGAACAGACTTTAGAAAAGATAGAGTAGTACAGATGTCAGCTAAAATAGCTGTAAGGCTGAATACCAAAGAAAAAGTCTTGATAGTGTTTATAAGAGAGTTTGAGCTTTACCCAAAATCTTCATGCTTCTCTGGGAAGATTGGGCAGAATATCCACATTGCTCGAAAGTACCCACTGTGCACAGCAGTCTTTGTCCAAAGGGCATGGAGTTATTTATCCTACTTGCTTCAATCACGGTATTAAGGATGACATATGAATCCAAAGTCAAAGTGGCTCACCTCCTGTGACTGTTACTAGACCTTTTCTTTTGTTCCTTTGCTAAAAACACTCTTCTTCTTTACTAGTGTGGAAGATTAGCTCTTCTAAAATTACATCCCTTCATGCTTTTATCCATTTTAACTCTTTCTTTGTCTAACTCTTTTCATAACTTGTAACTTTTCATTGGTCCTCTAAAGGGAGCCCTGGGAAAACAAGCAAGAAATAGCAAAAGACTTAGGCTTGGATTTCAAAAGCAGAAGGCGTTAGTACCTCTCTCGCACCCACTCTTGAAATTTGAAAAGTTAATTTCACATAGGTGTAAGTAATGCAGCTGTGCTCGCCCTGCGCGACTCCGGTCAGAGTTGCCTCTCTGAGAAGATGCCTGCTGAGCTTAGATAGAAACAGGCTTTCAGTGAGTAACTGTGAAATCATTTTCTAAAAACTTACTCTAGGGGCCCTGGTTTTCTCCTTTTCAGAAGCAGGAGGTGATCAGAGTGTTTTGAATTTTTCCTTCCCTTCCCAGAAAGGACTTTTGAATCCCCCTCCTCAAAAGGAAGAGGGCAAAATAACAAAAATGATCATCATTTTCAACAAGCTCTAACCCTACATAAAGTAGGTCACGTCCTCACCAGCCTCACACCCAGCATGCTCCAGTTTCTTTGTTAAAAACACCTTCTGGAGTAAAAGACCACAGCCAGAAACTGTATCAAAGTCTTTTGCTTTATAGGAAAAAACTTTCCAGTCTATCTTAAAAAGTAAACAATAAGCCTGAAACATCTATGAACTATGGTCTCTAGCCAGATACCTTCTCTTGAGACACTCAATTTGGCAAGAAGAGCTCAAGTCACAAAAAAAAACAAAAAGGAAATTATGTGGGTTATTAAAGAAGCAAGTGAAGGTAAATCAAAGTCTACCAAATTCCCTAGAGATTAAAATCAACAATGAATGTAACCAGTATTTCCTTCAGTGTAAACTATTTGAGATATTCAAAGAGGACAGAAAAAAAAGTGCCAAAGGAGTATGATTTCTGGTAACATAGCATTTTATTTTACTTCAAAATACTTAATGATAGTTTGCCAGGGGCTCCTCTTTTCTTCTTGTTGCAGCTGAGTGTTTTGTCCTAAATGCTAATGCTCAGTCATAAGCATAGCACAAGATGCAAAGATCAGTGGGTCACCTGAAACGAACCGTAAGAATGAGGAGAGAGAAAAAAGAACTTTGAAGCTATCGTTTCATTAATAAACTAATCTCACCACTAAGAAAAGGGGATAAAAACCTGAGCTGGTCCCAGAGTACAAGGCTGCATGCAGGTTGCAGGTGCTCTGCACACTGGAGGTGGTGGCTCTGGCCAGAGGTCCTTTGTGTATCCACCATTCCTGACATGAGGTTTCTCCCCACCATTGCACAGGGAGCCTTGGTAACGCTGGCCTGTGGGTCCCGTTGCGGCAACCAAGGGCCTAAAAGACTGGTTTTACAGCAATTGCAGTATTTACATCCCTGTTATATCTGAGCCAGAGGGTTTGATCCAGTCTCCACTGAAGTCGGTAGAAAGGTAATCAGTAATGTAAAAGCTTGATAGGTAACTCCGAGCTAGCCCCACTGTACTCTGCTAGCACAACAGCCCTATGGCTGCCCACGTTTTAAAGAGAGAGGAAATCACTAGATTTTCACTGGTTCTACACTTACTCTTTTCCATCTCCTTTGCTGTCTGGCAAGGTGGGTTACTAAGTCCTCTTTAAGGTCTCTTGATCACTTAAACCAAAATCTCAGGTCCCTACCATTAATGACTGCTGTTCACTTTTAACAAGAAAGAGCCTATAACACAGTTAACAAGTGTAGGGTGCATACACAGCCCGCACCTCACCCTGCCACTCAGCTTGCGGTACAGAGAGCCATCGCATCTGGCCCCAGCCATTGCTAGAGCTGAATTGGCCCTAGACAAAGGGGTTGACCAGGAAATGCCAAGTAGGTGACATGAAAATCAGCGTTTTTAACCAAAGTGTCCTTCACTTTTAACCGAAGTGTCCTTCACTGCAGTCTCTCCAGCTAATTTAGATCAGGTTGGCATGAATGACGAAGGAAACCTACTATTATTTTTTCTCCTGACAGTACAAGGGTTCTAAAAATTACATGCGTCTAATCCCTCATTAGCTGGCATTTTAAATTCCCAGCCTGTGTAGCTTGCACTCAAGGAGAAAGTGACAGGAGAAGAGTTACAATCCCTGTGGCAAGAACTGTCACTGAATACCTGCTGGGTGATAAATCCACTAGGCTTTTTTCAGCTAGCATTTTTTCGTGCTCAAACTTCAGGGATGCTACTCAAAATAAGAAAAAATAAATGAAAATGACACGTAATCTAAAATTCATGGCATGTGACATGACCTGTTTATACCAGCTGATGTCTGATGTGTTCACTCCTTAAAAGACCCTTCACTTCATAGACTAGAAAAAGCAGGGATTGACAAGCTATATATTTTTGTAAATAATTGTTTTTCTCTCTCTTCAGAAAGTGTGCCAGGCAACACTGCATCTGGCTCAAAATTTGATCCTCCCCCATAATGGACACCAAGACAAAGTTCTCTATTAAGATGTCCAGCACATTAAAATGAAACTAATAGACTAATTGTAATATTTAATAACACTCTCAAATTGTATTAAGTTCAATATTCAGCAGAACCAACTTGCACTAACAACAGGAGGCCAATTGCAAATGATTGAATTTTGCAAATGAACACGCACAAATGAAAAGCAAAGATAACATCAGCAAGTATATTTTTGCTTATTAGGCTGATAAGCATTATATGGTTTACATTATTGAATATTGCATTGCATTTGTCATGCAGAGTAACTGTTATGGTGTCACAGCAACATGACACTAAGCCAATGTCTACCTTGTCATCATGCTATATACAAAGCGGATGCTAATACCAGACTAATGATAGAAGAAAACATTACTGGGCTTTGAGTCAAAATCTTCTCCTTTAGTCAATTCAAGGAAAAATGGTAGGAAGCTTGGGCAGTTTTCAGGGATCTTGCAAACCACGGGTGAGCTTCAATGGAGGAAAAGTGTTGCACTCCCAAACCTCTATTTATCTAGGCAAAGTTCAAGCAGTGACAGTCAGCTCTTAGGCTGTGCCACATCCTACCTTTGACCTTGCTAATGAGCAGCCAGCCCATCTGGAAGCAGGGATGGCTAATCACTGTACAGGTTGACGTTCTCCCTCACGGCTGAACACCACAATGAAGATGTCAGATTTCAGTGACTTTTTTTCCTTGATGAAATTATCTTATCATCAGCAACTGAACTGAGACCAGTGCAAGTTTTCACATGGACTGCTATCCCACCCGCATATCCCGCAGTCTTGTTATTGCCAGCTTGGGCAGGAATCCTAAATTTCAGAGCTTCTCAAGGTCAAAGAGAATTTTGCAGGCACTGTGTAAGAACTGGATAACAAGTAAATTCAAGCCTTCACACTTCACGTACAACTGCTTGATATATCTTATAGTTAAGATAGATGAAGTTTTGCCAACTGATGCAACATTCCTGTAGAAATCAATGGCAACTTCTTATATTTATAGAGTACCTTTTGCTGCACTGTCTTTAAGCTCTCTACAGAGCAAAACACACACAAATAATAACATTATTAATGCTTGGGAACAATTACAATCTATCCTGTGGAGAGTTTGTCTGTCTCTGATTAGTCAGTTCTCCCCCTGAAAGGCTATTTTATTTTTATATAGCTTTATGACAATGATAAACAGAGGTTTTCATATCTGTCTTTTCACAGGATCTCACATCTCTCAGTGGCATGAGGACAGGAAACGACATAGACAGGTCGTGAAATTTGCTGACAGTGACTGCTGTGAATAGGGCAGGCGCAACTGCCTTCGACACAAGAAAACCACATTTCAAAGCATCTGTCCTTGTGGCTTCTAGACTCCAGAGGAATTGATCACGAAAGGAAAACAAGGGTCTCTAGTGATCTGTGCTGGGTGGAAGCTTACTGCTGCTGCGGTCAGTGAATAACAAGTGTGGTAGCAAGGAAAAATTTGTACTGTCAGTAAGGCATTGCCTGAGCGTTCCTCAGCAGGATTACTGCAACACAAAAATACTACAGATGGGGAGAGAATGTGACAATAGGAGAGGCTCTGAAGGTTATATATGTAATATTACTATCATTCCCAAACCATTACATCGGAATCAGCAGGACTGTTATGAAGCAAGGGGCTACTGAGCCAGAATAATTTCTATTTGTAAGTGTAGAACATACACCGGAAAAATATAACAAATGCATAGAGTAATAATACCAACAAAAGGAGTGAGCTACACTAACACAACAAGCTTTTACCCAATGACCATCATTGAACCACATTTATTAGTGCAAATATTAGCACAATCCAATTTCCTCAGACAATCCTTGTCTGAACAGGTGCCTTTCCTCTGCTGAAGAACCTTTTTAAGGACTGACTGAGTCCACACGGAGTTCACAGAAAGACATTGGTGGTCTTTCCACTGAATAGATCATCTTTTTTGGAGAAAAAAGCATCAGAAGATGCATTGATTTCAAACCTAAAATCACAGCTTTAAAAGAAGGCAGTGGCTTCCCACAGTAGATAGTTTATTACATGCTTTTTGGTAATACAGCCAGAAAGATAGCCCTCTTCACAAGTCAGTTGGAAATGAGGTTCTGGGTGAACCTTTTTTACTCCAGTGATTAAAATTACCACTAAAATCATGGGCCAGGATTCATCTGAGCCGCAACTATGTCTGAGATGGTCAACCCATGCTCCCTTTTAAGTCAGTTCAGAGGAATGGGCACTTTCAAAAGATGATTCATCTCATCCCATTTACATGCCTGTCTCAGGGTGACATTAATTGTCCCCAGTTGTCTGGAGATGCTTACTGCTGTCTTTTGACTATAAGAGAAGTATAGGGTAATTGGCTTAGGTCTAACGCAAGACACTTCAGTCAGTAAATACTACGGTCACTAGTGATGACAGCTTACATAGTTTGTAGCTTGCTGATATGGTGCTTACTCTGTGGCACATTGCAGATGCTCATAGGATCTTAGCACTGTCAACAAAAACACAGCAAGGTGGAATAGGGGTAGTCAGCCAAAGAATATAATGACTAGCTAACTCCTTTTCAAGTGGGAAAGGGAAATGTCTCCCAAATATCGAAGGCATTGGTCTCCAAGAAACAATGTTAATTATATTTGCAGAAAAGGTAAACAGGACCCTCTGTAACATGACAGTGGAGGACAGAACTCAGACCTTTCCTGACAAATTGAAGATACAGTCAGAAAAAAAAAAAGATGCTCCTCTCTAGAGGTAAATGCAAGTTGCGAGTTACTGCAGTCAGACAGGAATAATCATTAACATACACGAAATAGGAAACCACTAGTTATGTAGCAGCTGTGTCAAAAAGATCTAAGGGTTATTGCTGAGCAAAAGTTTAACTTGAATCAAAAATGTCCTTGCTGTTGTGAAAAAGACAGCCCCATGCTAGAATACGGGAACAGGCCTATAACTTGCAAGACACTTGCATGTTACCCTGGGCACTCTGGTTCAGAGAGGGGTGAATGGACTGGAGCAAATCCCAGGTAGAGCAACAGGAATGAGCAGAGGGCTAGAAAGTAGGAAAGATTGAATGAAGTGGGATTACTTACCCTGAAGAGGATGAGATGAAGAGGAATATAAAAATAGCTTTCAGGTATGTAAAAGGATGCTGAAAAAAGAAAGGGAATCTTTTTTCCGAGTTCAGGTTGAGGTGAACAAAAGAAATGGACCTGACTTAACTTGCAGAATAGAAGGTCCAGCTACAGTTGGGGGAAGCCTCTATACCAGCAAACACAGTATGACAGTGAAATAGAGGGAAGGCTCTGCTATCTCTACTATCAGAGATCCTCATGGATAAGTTAGACCCAGACATAACACAGGCCTAGGAGAAGGCCAGAAGAATAAACTACACGTCTCACGAGTCCATTCCAGGCTTCCAGCATGCCCAAAGCACACAGTCGCTATCACAGAGAAAGACAAACAGCATTAAGTGAGAGTATCCTCCTGGGCATTTCTTAGGACAGCATGAAAAGGGACTTATTTTCCTGAGTAAGATGTTTGCTGTACGAAGCTCATAATATAATGACAAACTTGCTACAGGCCCCTTGTGAGTGTTACCAGCACTGCACAGTACTCCTCTTTCCCAGCTCCTCTGTGGAGAAGGTGTCAAACTCTCAGCTATTCCACCTGAAGAGGTTAGCTCAGGCTACTATTTGTTTCCTTGCTGGTGAGACTTTTGCATTGGCTTTTGCTTTATTGTAGAAGGATTCAGGCAAATAATCTCTGCAGACACAAAGTACGTAGCAACAGAACCACAATTTTGAAATAATCAGTTCAGAAATAGCTTGGATTACAAAGAAGTCCCACAAAAAGCAACATAAACACAGTATAAACAGATGGAAAAACACCTCTCTACAGCATCATTTGACACCTCTCCCTTAAAACATGAAAGTGCCTTTGAAGTTCAAAGTTAAATGCATACATTATCACATAGTAAAGGAATGAATAAGTAAATGTTGGGGCTTTTTTACAGATCTGTGCTGGAGATGGATTTGTGCTGAAAATGTCATTAATCAGCATTTTCACATCCTCAGCTTTCTCACAGATGGGTCTGCAGTTTAATACAGAGCAAGTCTTGTGAGCCATCACTCCCACTGACTACAGCTTGACAGATCACCCTTCCTCACTGTGAACATCCCTGTCATAGCTGCAGAGACTGTTGGTAGCAAAAAATGTGCTAGAAAAGTAATTTTTCTGGCTATCTGTTAACTCAGATTACCATCTGGAAATAAACAAAGAGTAGTTGAGCACATTATTATGAACCATGTCTTTATGGGCTATAAATCACAGCTTGAAAGATCATCCTCTCCTAAATCCATGTCTGGTTCCGCAACCAGCTCTCTGTAGCTATATTTCCTTTTCCAGCATGTCTGGATCTGTAATTTTGCTAAATGGCCAATTTTCCCTTCATTTGTTCACCTTTTTCCTCACCTTTAGATTTGTAGGAATATGTTTTTCCCTACTGAAATTAAACTCTTAAAGTCCACAGCTGTACGTCATTTGTGCTTTGCTAACAGAAAATAAACATCAACATTTATTTACAAGTTGCTGTTCCTTTGCCATGGAAAAGAAGATGAAGACACCATCTGCTGAACACTGCAGCATCTCTCCAGTTCAGAATACACACTATAAAGCTTATGTAGCAGCAATGATTTTATCAGTCTTCCATTTCTGAAGGCATGCAGTGGTATTTCAAAAAAAAAAAAAAATCTAAACTCTATCTTTTCCGAGCAAGCTGCTGGGAAGCGCAAGGAGGTAACTTTGGGTCTGACTTTAGTTTTATTTGCCCTTATATGATCAGTTAGAGCATAAACTACAACAGCATTTAGTATCCACTTTACTTTAGTGTCACAGATTGTGCAAGGAGTAAGAGTAGGAGAACTTCTGCGTGCTGCAGCAACTCACACTGACCCATTCCACTGGCTCCAGGTAAAATTACACAATAATTCATACTTTGACAGAAAAAATAGGCTGAGGAAGTTCCCACCCCTTCCCATCATGGGGCTGCAACTCACTGTCTTCTCAGTTGTGCCAGGGACTTTGTGAGGCCATGCTGTAACCTTGAACCATGAAAGGATGGAGGTTAAAAAAAGATCTCTGCCAAAAAAGTTTTGTTCCCTTTTTTTAATCCAGAACATTTCCATTATGGGATTGACAGCACACCCCTACAAGCTGCTACAGCAGCAGACGTACAGCAGTGCAAGAAGACACCCAACCTGCCTGTGCGTCTTTCCTGTGGGTAGGACTGACCATGACGAAAACCCTGCTACAGCCTGTCCGTCCTCCTGCGCAAACTGCAGTGCAGATCCTAGGTGGCAGCCGCAATATATGAGAAAAGTCAAAACGATGTGAAATCAGAAGATCTTTAATTTCTAATCAAGTTTGTAGGCCGTTCCGTTAATTATTCAGCATTTCTTATGTCAGTAAGTTAAAAAAGAAAAAAAAATAGAGAGAAGCCTCAACAGCAGAGCTTTGTTGGAAAGAGGTCAGTGGACGCGCAGGCACAGCAGTCCTGCACCTCGCAGAGAGACAAATGGTGCCATCCCAAGCAGTTTCTGCTGGTGAAACTAGAGGAGCAGTCATGACCACAGAGATTTTGGAGGGTTTCTTTCCCTGCTGATACCAGCATGAGATACTGAAGGTGAGACAACGAGAGTGCCTTCGGGGACAGCTCCTAGCAGAGCTGTGCAGTGCCAGATCCACGTCCACAGCTGATGGCAGGAGATCTCACTGCGTGCAGCCCCAGTGGGAGAGGGCAGGGATTTTTGTCTGTATTTTAATTCATAGTTTCTAGGGGAAAAATAAATTTAATCTCTAGAGAGTGCTGGCAATTAATCGAGCTGCACATTTAAAAGGTCCACATTGTAATGAGTGAGTCTGTTGTCAGAGAAATTGTCAGGGGATAAAGATGTGAAAGTCCCCAGGCTTCAGCCACACATGTCATGTTGTATCTCATACAGAGTGTCCATCCTGGAGCCCTGCTGAGTCACACACCCCCAAAGCACTGGCAGTCTCTTTTTCCTGTGTGTTATATTCAGTTGATCTCATCTTGTTGAACTTAAATTCCCTGTGTGGTGTGGCAACATGGCCTGTGAAAGCCCTTTTACTTCCCAGAAAATTAACTTAAACTATAAACCAGTGATCTCTACACATTAATCAAAATATATCTAAGGGCAGACACTGGGCTGAGTTAGAGTTTTTCCATCAGTGTGATGGTTGTACCCTGGCTGGCAGTACAACACGAGGTTGCTCATCTCAGGGTTGCCTCACAACAATTTTATATTGCACAACAGCAGCTGCATTTTCGCTGTTTCAAAATCAAATAATCACTCAGTTATGAAACTAAGACAGGAAAATAATAATAGCTTGACTGAATTTTTTTGGCAAACACAAACATTTAACCCCACAGGTTAGTGGCAAGCTGCAGCATGAAAGAGGTGAGGCTATGACTACACCTGCCTGTTGGTCCAAGCCCAATTTCCTATATGTTGACTTGCATCGCATCTACAGTCTGGACTGAGCTCAACAGGCTCTCCAGGCTCATCTTTGACTCCTGCTCCCATGGGCAAAAAGGAAGCAAAAAGACTCAAATCCCTTGGCTCCATATACTCAAGCCTTGTCTCAATCACAGCTACCAAAAGCAGTATAGATAGAGAGATAGGCTTCCTAACACTTTACCCAGAGCCAGGCCCAGTTCTGACCACCATAAAGAACAGATCTCTACTGACCCATTGCCAGAGAGGCTCCAAATTTCCACACTAATTTGTGCAAAGTCATGGGGTCTCTTCTATGTTGTGGTTTTGTGGTTTGGGACCCGAATTGGTGGTGTCTATGGCTCATTCTTGCAATGTGCTCCAAGTATTAAACTCCCACCAAATTCAGTAGATACCGAAAAGCTCCTGCTACTGGCAGGATGTAGCCTTTAATGCACAGCTTTTTACAATCACATATCCTGCAGCTAAACCTCAGGAAAGCCTGAGGCCTTCCCCTCTACTCAGCCCTGGTGAGGCCACATCTGGACTGCTGTGTCCAGTTTTGGACTCTCCAGTACAAGAAAGACATGGACATACCAGAGCGAGTCCAGCAAAGGGCCACCAAGATGATTAAGGGACCGGAGTATCTCTCATATGAGAAGAAGTTGAGAGAGCTGGGACTGTTTGCTCTGGAGAAGAGAAGGCTCAGGGGGATTTTGCCAATGTTTATAAATATCTGATAGGAAGACGTAAATAAGACCAGACACTCTTCAGCAGTGCCCAGTGACAGGACGAGAAGCAGTGAGCGCAAACTAGAACACATAAAATTCCACTTGAATACAAGAAAACACATCTTCGCTTGGGGTGACTGAACACTAGAAACAGTTGCCCAAGGCACGTTGTGAAAGTCTTCATCCCTGTAGATACTCAAAATCCAACTGGACCTAGTCCTGAGCAACCTGCTATAGCTGATCCTGCTTGAGCAGGGGTTAGACCAAGGGATCTCCAGACCTCCCTTCCAATCCCAGCTATTCTGTAATTCTTAAACAGAGGGTAAATCACCAGTCAGGTGACCTTTCAAGAAATACAGCTATGTTTCAGATTCACATTTCTTTAAAGCAAAAAGCACACAAGATGCAGTATGACATGCTTGCAGTTTCCAGCTTTTAAATCAACCTAATCAGTAGGGTGAAGCTGCCTATATCATCTGGGCTCTATTCCAATGGAAAACACCTGCACAGCTGTACTTAAGTCATCTTTTCTAGCTCAGTAATAACAGGACTTCCTTTGCATTTGGATAATAAGGATATTTTTGGTGCTCTTGGAATAACAAATACTTAGTTTATCCTAAAAATACCATGTGGAAATACCAAAGCCATTAGTGTTTACATATGCTTGACATTTAAACATCAAGATTACATATTTACCAAAAGCCCCCCCTTTTTTTTTTTAATGTCATTTTAATATATTTTCACAGTTGGGAAAGAGGACAGTTGTGCCTACCATTGAAAAATCAAGTTTTGCATAAAACAAGCCTGAACCTGAAATGCAGTGATGCATTCTAGAAAGATTATTTTTCCATCAATATTCCCAGCTATTGCTCCACAACAGTCAGAGTAGTCTACTTCCAAAACCAAAAATAAATTGAAAAGCCTTGGACAAAGAGGCAGAATTAAAGAACTAATTACCAACATTTGGACAGCTTTTAATGAAGTAGGAAGGTGATTCACTGCATATAGGGAAAAACAAAAAAAAAGACTGGGCAGCTTCCTTCAGATACTTGAAGGAAGACATTTGTACCAGCTTTCCAAAATCAGCTCACATCATTGTCTCCTTAGCATCCTGTAAAATATTTTGGAAGGATATCATCATGTATTTCTTGTTAAAAAATACCAAACCACTAAAATGTGATCTCACATATATGTATAGGTATGTATATGTAGGTATATATGCATTTGTATATAATAGGTACATGTGTTTGGACTTTGAAAAGTCAAAGGTTAGAAAAAAATGTCTACTTGATAGCAGTATGACTCCCACAAAGAATGCAGGAGCAGCAAAAAGTAAGTACAAAATGTGCCCAAGCAAAACACAAATCTCCGTAGAACAAGTTCCTGTGGTGCCTATAACACGAAAGCTTAGAATATATGGCCAAGAATTCAAGATTTGAAAAAGGCTTGTGTCTTTTAGATAAAGAACGCCTTTAGGAAATCCTCCTATTTTTGTGTTTAAGGGGATTTCTCACTGCACAGATCTGCAGTTTTCACCACAAATGGAAGAGATGTTTGAGGGAAAATTATCCCATGCTTGTCATGCATGGTTTTCTGGTCCCTTCCTTTGAGGCATCTAGGACTAGATTACAGCATGGGATCTGGACAACGTTGAACTTGGTTCCTTTCCAACCTGGCAGTTCCTAGGCTCTGGCAGCTCTTTATTCCCCCTCTTAGTCTGTGTAACTGGTGCTTACAGTAGCATTGTTCAAGAGAGTATTTCTTTCTGAAAAATTAGCCAGCTCTTCATGTTGAATCTGTTACATTGTCAGTATCACCTCCAGTAGGTGAAAGAAAAATTATCTGAATATAACAGCTAGGGAGGCCACAAGATTAACTGCTACAAAATATACTCCTATAAATATATTATTTTCAAATGCACAACATATCAGGGCTATTAATTTATTTAAAAAAATAGAATGAAGGGGAAGCACACCTTATTTTTTCTCCATAGCATGAAATGCATGGTGCTGAGACTAGGATTCTTTTTTTCCTGATTGATACTCTCTCTCATGTCTTGTAAGGTCTTATACTGCTGCCAGCCATGAAAGCAGTCACTGGCAAAACTGCAAGGACTGTTAAGCTTCATTTCCTCTCATTGCCAAGAGCACAGTTTGGTGTATATTTGTTATGTTGGGTACTTCAGGTTTGCTACTAGAGCCGGTTGAGTTGGGGTTCTGCTTCAGTTTGCTTCTTAACTTTTTGCTTTTCAGTTTTTAACATCACACTCGTTTGATTTACTGTAAACAAATGAACACAGACACATACATGTTGCTAAAGAACAGACATTTATCCTACAGTAACGAATTTTCTTCAGATGTTTTGCCCACATGCATGCAAGACTAGAACCTTCTGAAGAGCATCTCCTGATGTCCACCCTCCAAAGGCAAGCTGCATATGTAGACATCAGGTTGACGGAAGGCTGCTTGAAAATATGCCCTTTCTTCTTGGCCAAAGCCATATTTTAACTTAAACCTCCTTATGAGGGTGTCTTCTATTGTATGGTGACTTGCTGAACTGTTCATATTAACTTTCTACCTTTCATTAAACTGGAAGATAAAATTTGTAGTTCTATAGCAATAGAAGTTATTATATTAATAAATTAATATAAATAGAATCAAAGAATGGCTAAGGTTGGAAGGGACCTCTGGAGATCATCTAGTCCAATCCCCCCTGCTCAAGCAGGGTCCTCTAGACCATGCTGCACAGGATCGTGTCCAGGCAGGTTTTGAATATCTCCAGGGAAGGAGACTCCACTACCTCTCTGGGAAACCTCTTCCAGTACTCCGTCACCCTCACAGCAAAGAAGTTTCTCCTCATGTTCAGATAAAACTTTCTATGTTTCAGTTTGTGCCTGTCACTGGGCACCATGGGGAAGAGTCTGGCCCCATCCTCTTGACACCTTCCCTTCAGATACTTGTATACACTGATCAGATCCCCTCTCAGCCTTCTCTTCTCCAGGCTGAACAGGCCCAGCTCTCACAGCTTTTCCTCAGAGGAGAGATGCTCCAGTCCCCTCAGCCTCTTTGTAGCCCTCCGCTGGACTCTCTCCAGTAGCGCCATGTCTCTCTCATACTGGGGAGCCCAGGGCTGGACACAGGACTCCAGGTGAGGCCTCCCCAGGGCTCAGGAGAGGGGCAGGATCACCTCCCTCCACCTGCTGGCAACACTCTTGCCTCATGCACCCCCAGCATACCATTGGCCTTCTTGGCCACAAAGGCACACTGCTGCCTCATGCTTTACTTGTTCTCCACCAGCACTCCCAGGTCCTTCTCTGCAGAGCTGCTTTCCAGCAGGTCAACCCCCAGCCTGTCCTGCTGGCATGGGCTTATTCCTCCCCAGGTGCAGAACCCTGCACTTGCCTTTGTTGAATGTCAGGAGGTTCCTCTCTGCCCAGCTCTCCAGCCTGTCCAGGTCCCTCTGAATGGCAGCACAGCCTTCTGGTGTGTTAGCCACTCCCCCCAGTTTCATGTCATCAGCAAACTTGCTGAGGGTGCACTCTGTCCCTTCCTCCAGGTCATCGATGAATTCATGGAACAAGACTGGACCCAGGACTGAGTGCTAGGGGACACTGCTAGATATAGGCCTCCAACTAGACTCTGCAATGCTGATCACGACCCTCTGAGCTCGGCCATCCAGCCAGTTCTCAAGCCACCTCACCGTCCACTCGTCTAGCCCACACTTCCTGAGCTTGCCTAGGAGGATGTGATGGGAGACAGTGTCAAAAGCCTTGCAGAAGTCCAGGGAGACAGCACCCACTGCTCTCCCCTCATCTACCACGCCAGTCATTCCATCACAGAAGGCTATCAGGTTGGTCAGGCATGATTTCCCCTCAGTGAATCCATGCTGACTACTCCTGATCACCCCCTTGCCCTCCACATGCTTAGTGAGGACCTCCAGGAGGAGCTGTTCCATCACCTTTCCAGGGATGACAGGTTCACCTCCTTGCTCTTCTTGAAGACTGCAGTGACATTGGCTCTCTTCCAGTCCTCAGGCACCTCTCCTGTTCTCCAGGACCTTTCCAAGGGGAAAGTCCTGGGGAGTGGCCTAGCAACAACATCCACCACCTCCCTCAGCACTCCTGGGTGCATCCCATCAGGGCCCATGCATTTATGGATGTCAAGTTTGGACAAATCTCTAACCCGGTCCTCCTCCACCAAGGGAGGGTCTTCCTTTCTTCAGCCTTCCCCTCTTGTCCCCAGGGTCAGGCATTCCTGAGGGCTGCCCTTCGCAGTGAAGACTGAACCAAAGAAGGCATTCAGCAACTCTGCCTTCTCTGTATCCTTCGTCACCAGGGCACCCACCCCATTCAGCAGCGGGCCCACGTTTTCCCTAGTCTCCCTTTTGCTATTGATATACTTGAATATATAGTATTCCACTATATATATCCCCTCTTGTCCACTATAGTCCAAACTGCTGCGTCTGTTCACTGCATCTGTTAGCTGCGCTAATATTAATCAAACTTTGTTTCACTGATAGCAATGTGTTAACTTTTTAATATATAAATAAGCAGTTCATGTTTCAGCAGTCTGCAGAAAAGCACAAGCTGGTAGTTGTTGGTGTCTGTCTTCAGCGCTCTCTTGGATCTTTCTTCATTGACTTAGGCTTGGAGTGCATAGACGTCCTAGTTAAGTGTCTTTAGTCAGATTGCATAAAGCTGAGCTTTCATCCTTCTATATGTAATATAAAGAGGCCGTGCACTCAGATCTAACTCTCTTCTGTTCTTCTTATCTAAGTGATACACACTAAAGAGGTGGTGTCTGCGTAGAGGTGGTACAGAAAACACAATGCAAAGGGTTTCATTGAGTTGAACGTTCTTTAAAATTGTGCTCAATATCAATCTGAATACATCATTTATTTCAATATATCTTTTTCTTTAAATCATTTAATAAAAGCTTTTGTACATACAATTGAAATTTAGTTTAATTTGAAGATCAACCTTAGCAGAATCAAATGTACATTTCTGCAATCTGCTTGCTTCTGTTTACACAAGAAAAATACTTTTTCTACTGTGGTATTAGAGGTACAAAAGCTGGTAACAAGCTCCATAATATCTGGGGAGCTTTTTAAAGTGAGATAGCTACTTTTCAAAGATAAAACACTGCACCTTTTTCTAAGACAAGACTTCTGAAGCAGGCTCACACATTCCACTGAACCTCAACACATGCTATTCCGCATACAGACGTCTTTCTTTGCCTGCTATGATTTCCTGGAAAATCAAAAATTTTTTTAAAAGGTGCCTAAACCATCCTACAGTTCTTTTGCTTGTCAGTTGACCACTGTAAATTGTCCTTAAATTAACACCTGAGGCCATAAGCTTGAAGGCATACAAGGCCTGTTGTTTCTCATTTTAAGGATATATCATAAACATTTTTAATACACTGTGAAAGAAGCATAATTAGTAGTTAGGTACTTATTTCTCTTCATCATTATCTCCATTTACGTTACTCTTTAAGAACTTTAAGATGTCTACCAGGAAATCTTCCCCTAGCGTACAATGGTTATTTTTGATAGTCACATGCAATTTTAGAATCTTTCAGCAATAATCTCCTGATAATTCTAGAATTCCTTTAGTAGATAAGGAAAAGTAATTGAATAATTTTGCCACAGATCTTTCAAAGTCAAAGATGAGCTGCCTACTGGAGGTTTTGATGATGGGAGACAGGCAATTGGGTGGAAGTAAATATTCATTCTCTTCCTCCAGCTTCACTGTTGACTTAAGATACTCATACAATGGAGCATTTCCCTTTCAGCTATTTATTAAAAAGCTATGAAAAGCATTTTGAAATGTAATGGTCTGAGGAATCACTGACCACAAAAGGAAGTATGCCTTTTTCAATGAACCCTTTAATTGCTTTCTCAGTTGAAAAAATAACTAATGTATTTTGGCAATAACTCTAGTTTTCACTGTATTTTTCACTGTATTATTTTAAATATGGATGAATCTTAGAATTAAATATTATTTAATTTCCTGTCATGATCAAGTGATAGCTATATGAAGACCTACAGATAGTCTAGACATTGGGTACTCTACAATATGCTTTTCTTGCTTCTGTGTCAGCCACGATGGTGTTTTTGTTTTTAGTAGCTTCAAATTTTTTAGCAGGAAAATAAAGAAAAGGTTTCAAAAGTTTCGTTTCTAGAAGTACAATTATTTTTCTAATCTGCCCTATTTACAATGTCTTCCATCTAATAGTCCAGCTATCTGTATTGGCTAATTCAAAATCATATTGTCACTCATACCATCATTTGCAAAGCATCTTTTTAGAAACAAGGGAGTATCTTTTCTTACAGATGAAATGTAATCACTGAAGACATTATCATGGTCACAATCCACACAGGGATATAAATCAATGAACCAAGCATACAGGACCAATATTTGGGCACAAAGTTGGATGGTGATCAACTGTATCAGTTTTGCACCTCTGAATACTGAGTCAATAAGCTCCAAATATAGTGTCCCACGCTGTTGGTATTTACTCCCTGATGATATATGTAATTAATCTTCTTTAGATATTGAAAGTCTGAGTACACAGATAATGCTATCTTGCAGATAATGCAATTCTTTTAGGTAGATTTCAGCTTTGCTGGAAATTCATTCCCGTGCACCGTTTTGCATTTCATAGGGAGTAGAACATATATCCATATAGAGACTGAGAAATTTAGGATTGTCTCTTTCTGCATGTGCCATGTACTTGTAAATCTTAACATCTGAGATCAAGTATATATGACTTGATTTCAACCAAGGCAGCTGAGAAGATGAAACAGATGAAACAGCAAACAGAACTCCCTCCAGAGGAGTTGTTACTCACACTGCTTCTCTCAGTCATTCCCAGATCTTTGTCTTCTTCTGACCAGTCTCTTCGTCTTCACACTGCAGACTTCCAGCAGAATCTTATTGAGTCCCTCACATTATTTGAGAGTGTTTTCCCCTGAGGTGTCTGTTGTGCTTCAGTCCTTGTCGCTATGCTAAGCTCCAAGGGAGCACTTTTGTCTTCGAAGTTCTACTGCAGGGCTTAGAGGCTTTCCCTCTCTAGAGCTTTGGCACGAAGAATAATCCTCCAGCCACTGCAGAGCAGCTCAGAACAGCTCATCGTTCTCTTTTCACACAGCCACTAAGTTTGCATGAAAATTTCCACAGAGCTCTGGTGAGGGGGTCTATCTGGGAGTGCTCAGGGGCCTGCCAGAAAGACCCGCCATGTTATCATATTTAAAAACTTTTTTTGTACCTTGAACCCACCTTGCAATGAAATATATAGTGTTCATTTGTGGCAAGTATTTGTTGGCTAAAAGAAAACATTTCCAGAAGTCTTCTTCCCCTGAGTAAAAGTTCCTTACAGATGTTCATAACACGTTCAATGGGAAAATGATCAAACACATAACTCTTCCTATTGATGTGCAATTCATTCAAGTCTAAACACAGCTCAAGGAGAAAAGCATTTTTTGAGATTTTTAGCTAGCTTTTGTTAAGGCCCTAGGTTTCTTTCAGCTGAATTCTACACTGAAAACAAGACTTAATGAATTTATTGTTTATCAGCACTCTTCAGGTGTTGAACTGAGTCAAACTACCTTTTATTCAGGCAACCAATGAAGTGATGACTCAGAAAAAGGAAGAAGTAATCACCCTCAGGAATACCTCAAAAAATAAAGGACAGCCTTAAAAGAAGGGATATGTCGTCATCCAACACCTCTGCACAATATATTCTATACAGCTCTAAGCAAAGGCCTGGCTGGATGAAAGCAACATCCCAACTGACATTAAGAGAGGGATTCATAAAGAGTAACACTTTCTTAGGGAGGCTGGTCATGGGACCGTTCACAGAGGTGACGTTAGACTCCTGTTCTGGTGCATCAGTCTCTCTGAGGAAGGTTTTGCCCTTGTAACTTTGCTGACGCTTAGTCTACTTTGCGTGCGTGGAGCACATGCTCCAGGAATAGGATACATGAAGCCAGTCACTGGAAAGGAGCCACTGTTTTCTGGAGTACTTGGATTTTTAAGATATTTCTTTGCTATTAATTTTTAGTGAAGAGTCTAAGAGCCCTAATCTGGAATCTACTGTACTAGGAAACACACCTGCATAAGAGAACAGGGATAGCACGATGCAGATGAACTCTTCTGGAAGAGCAGAGTCCTCATGACATTTCGAAGGCCTTTATTACTATCACCTTTACTTCTGTCATGGTTTACCCACTTTCTGAACCATTTCACAGCACAGTACTGGATCTATCTTGACTTATTAAGCAGCAGAGGTTCAATGACTTGATTGAGCACTATTTCTGAAAGCAGCCCACAGTCACTGTGTGGAGGTGTCACAACTCCATTCAGATGGCTTGGAACACAGGCTCAGGGCTAAAATCAGTACAAAAATATTTTCTATAAGTGTTATGGTTTTATCTAAGCTTCTGGAAGAAAGAACATTGCATTGAGGTTGTAGAAGAGCATAAATGTTAAATAATGGCAATAATCATCGGTTTCGGATGGACTTGCAGTGGTCTTTCAGCATTCAGAGTGCTGTGTTCAGTTTCAGAGCTAAGAGAAAAAATGGAGTGACACCGAGTGCCTAAATTTGCACAAAATCCCAGCACAGTTTGGCTCAACCCAGCACAGCTGTCAGATGGGACATGCCCTCTGCTGGGAGAAGGGAGACAGATACTGCAAACTAAATAGGACCTTGGGAAAGGGGGTTGCACAGCACAGGACCCAAGTCAGAATGCAATGGCTTTCAGGGGCTCAAAATAAGCCAGCTTCACCCCAACATTTATAAAACTTTTTAATATATCTGTAACCCTACATTGGTAAAAAACACTTTAAAAGTCTTAATTCCACTGAAGGGCAGAAATGCTATTGCTGTAGATGACCTGTAAAAATCTCAGAAACGTGGTGAATTAGTATTAACTGTCATAATGAGGCTTAGATAGCTGAGAAATGTACAAAATCATCCAGATGTTAGTGAACACTGCATTCTGTTAGAACTTGCTTAAAAATTCTAAGCCTAAATGAAATGACATAAATCAAAACAAATAGGAAACAGCTTCACCTCTTAAGCATCACATGCATCACAATAAAAACGCTGTTTTAACTGGGGACACTGGAAAATATTTGAAAAATAAAATAATATAATAACAAGAACCTCCATGTATAGTACCATATGGATTTTCTCATACCTAATGCTAGCTGAGACGAACTCAGAGAGAGAAGAATCTGCATATATCACAGTGGCCATTTAATCTGCTGTGTGCTGGAAAATGGGGTCTGCCTTTTTCACAGGGATCATGGCAGATAAATTACAATTTATTTTTAAAAAGCTGATAGACTGCACAATGCCTTGTTGTGCTTAAGGACTCTTTTAGGGAAAGTAGGGGGCTATATCTGTGCTAAGCCAAAGTTCCACTCTGATTGCAAGGATGGCTCTTTTTCAGTGGACGATCCATGCATCAACACACTACGATGCAAGCCAGACACCTCTATGCAACAGTTACACTTAAGGGGAGAGTAAGGGGAAAAAAATAAAAGGGAGGGTTTCCTTTAACAAAATCAACCTGTCATTCTTTTTACACATTTAAGTGACTTTTTTTATGAACACCCACAAGCCAGCTGCTACGGAGACACATGCAGAATGAACATGCTTCACACAGGCATAGAGCAGCCGCAGATTGGCCAACAGTGAAGGCAGAAATGACTGCTCCACGCCTTGGAGAACTGGAGCATTTTTACTGAGCGCAATCCTGCAGTTTCTCACTTCAAGTAGACAGTGATGAAAATCCCTCCAGATTTCAGCCACGCTGAAGCCCATACAGGGAAAGAGGGAAATAATCCTTCCATTTTGACTGTTGGTTTTTCCACTTCAAAACCCACTAAAAGACTCTAAAACAACCACTTCTGGGCTACACAGAAAGGTCATTTCTTCTTGGTGATATTTTAAAGATCCCAAATACAGAGGGCCTGAACTGCACTCACAGGCACTGGCAGACACTGGAAGCAAGTCCACTGAAGCCTCCTTTTTGCCCCTTCGTGCTAGGAAGCAGTCACTCACTCCAGCAGTAGTCTTGACCTTAGAGCAGCATTTTTGTGGCTTATCCCAAACATATTTGTGATACTTGAATTATCAGGAGTCTTCAACCACTTCCTATTAAAAAAAAAAGTAGAAGAGAGGTTCGTTGCCAATGTGACCAATAATGTGGATATTAATGGTGCCTTTACCCCTCCTCTTATCCTGGAAGACTTTGCACACACTTTACCACCTCGGCTGACAACATCTTTTGCAGGACAGTTGTGTCACATTAAGAACTGTTAAACTACCACACAGGCAGCCAGACAGTGGAGTTTGCTTTTGGGAGTAGATGGCCAGCACTACAGAGAAGGCTTGAGGCTGCTGAGCCATGCCTGCCTTGGATTATGCCTGCATGTTGTTTCCTGCACTGGCTGCAAACAAGAGAGAAACTGTCAGGCTGAAGCTCAAAGATGTACAGAGCAGTTTCAACAGCCCAAACTCCCTTAAATGACAACTGCCAGGAACATGTTTAGCTACAGCTACTTTGAGGAAAGGGCCTAAAGGTTTTGGCATATTGCTTGAGACTTTCTGACAAGCGGGAAGAGGAGGGATAGAGGCCTTGCTGGTTCTGTGCAGGTGTATGAATGTCGATGAGAATAGTGCATGCCAATCAACCAGAAGGGAAACTATGGGTTATGGATCTGGGGAATCTGTGGCGCTTGCACTGTTTGATTTTCCCTATCTGATTGACCACTGTAAATTTTCAGTACAGGTCTTAGTGCATGATCTGTTTGAAAACCCAAGCCCACAGGCCTTGGCTGGGTCCTTATCTATTCATGCCTGGTGTCGGGTATGTCAGAGGTAGTCTCCCAGTTGGCAAACCAAAGCTTGTCTCTAAATAAGAGTGTGGCTGTATTGTCCCTAAAGCACAGTCAAACAGATGGGATGAAAGTGCAAAATGCAGAGTCTGAAACCATCTGAAACCATCATGAAAACGTCAAGATGTTTACACCATTTTGAATGGTGTGAACACAGCAAGGAGCACTAAAAGGGAGCAGAAGCTCTGACTGGGCCTGTGACTGATCTGAGGCCACAGGAGAAACCTTTTCTCCTTGAGGTGATTTGGATCTGGAGCATCACTGTCACAGTCCAGTATCTGGGTGCAAGGAGGGAGATATTTCCCCTCTCAGGCAGGAAGGATCTGTGGCTGAGTCTCAAAGTGTCTAGGTGGCTGTAATCCTGGTGCTGGTGATCCCTGTGGCTACAGTGTTTGAAGCGGGGAAGTCAGGAGGCCAGGAGCAGATTTGAAGCATGCCGTCCAGCAGCCCTGGTTGCCTGTTCAGACTGTCCACTGCACATCCCTGCCCATTCATATTACCGTCCTTGTAGCAGCCAGATTCATTTTAGTCACCTCAAGACTGTACACAAGTCTCTCAGGCTTCACCAGAAATGGTGGATCAGGGAGCATATCCCCATGCTCTCAAGATTTGGTGTGCACCCCATTCAGTCCTGCCCTCCAAACCCATTTCCTTCTCTCTTCTCTCAAGGACTACTCACGTTTCTAAGCTACTCTCCCATGCTCCAGAGAGGCCTCCGCAAGCTCCTTGAACATCTTCTCTGTTCTCTTTACAATCAAATCAGGTAGGAGTTGGCAGTGGTTGATGCAAGTGGTGTCCTTGTAGATCAGAGTAGAAGGTACCTCATTCAGTTTTCACAATACCAAAAAACTCTTAGTCTGGATGCATCCTCTCTAGAGTCTTTTTCTACTTTTAGGAAGCCTGGACACAGTAAGTTCTTTTCTACTTTTCCTTAAATATTTATTGGTGTGCAGGAGTATTTAATCTTCCCGGTTCCCAGCATTATCAAATGCACTGCATGCTGCTTGTCTGAGCATGCATGACTCATATGAGTCTGGCAGAGGGTCACTAAGTCATTCAGGGAGCTAAAGCTCAGGACATACAAGGAGAGGCTGAAAGAGCTGGGTTGTTTCAGCCTTAAGAAGAGAAGGCTAAGGGGAGACCTTAATACTGTCTATAACTACCTAGAAGAGAAGGTAGAGAAGACAGAGCCAGATTCTTTTAGGAGGCAGACAGTGGTGAGACAAAAGGCAACAGGCACAAGGGAAATCCCAATTAGATATTAGGAAAAAAATTTGCTCCTTGAGAATGGTTAAAATTGGCACAGGTTGCCCAGAGAGGATGTGAAATCTCCTTCTTTGGAGATGTTCAAAACATGACTGGACAAAGTCCCGAGCAACCTGTTCTAGTTGGACATGCTTTGGGTTGGTGACTAGGTGACCCCCTTCCAATTTAAATTATTTTGTGGTAGTATCATTTCATTTGCCAGTTCAAGAACTGTACAGGGCTCAACTCCAACAGGCAAGTATCTAATTACGAACAGTAGCGCAACATGGAACGGAAGATGTAGATGAATGATAATTGCATTTGCACTTCTGTTGGCCCTGGAGCATCTTCTCTAGTAAATATGATAAAACAGCAAGATAAAATCCAATTTAAGAGGCTATGAGGAATCACAAGCCTTATGCATGGATCTTATTCATCACTGCACTTCCTGATGTTTTACACAGTGGGGAGGGTAGGAAGGGTATGAGCCCTTGCTTAAGGCCACAGAAAAGGCAGCCCCAACCTGTAATGGCTGTGTCCCTGTACAGACATTCTCTGTCTCTGATATTACATTTCACATTCTCTAGGGGTGTACTTAAGGCTCACCACAACATTAATGTTGTTTTGTAGAGTTTCAGGTTTATAAGAAAGCAATAGGTTTTTTTTAATTCATACTTTGCAATGTGCTGCTTGCTTGTGCTTTGGTTATTACCTTTATATGGCTCATAATAAATTTAGAAACTGCATTGATAAAGGTTTTATAGTTAGGAAAGCCTTTAGAAGTTACGCTGATATTAAAAAAGGCTTTGTATGATTAATATTGATATAAAAAGCTTTTCTAGGATTTGTTGACATAAAAAGCTTTTCAAAGATTTTACTGAAAAAAATCTACCGCGATGAGATTTTAATGAACACAACATTAAAAGGCTCTGAACCTAACCACCTGGCACTGATTTTTCTGCATTAAAAACCTCAGTTACTGAAATGCAGAATGCTCTTTTTGAGAAAGCCACGCAGGGCTCAATATTCAAGGAAGACATTTTACAATCTGGCACAGCCAAGAGCTTTGCAGGTGGAACAGGCTGGGATCCAGGTACGAAGCAGGCCATGGTAGGCCATGGTGTTGGCAGCCTGCTGGGGAAGACAAGCAGGTAAAAGGCGCTCGTACCTCGGGAGAAAGCAGGGAGGGTCCCCAAGGAGGCATCCTCTCATGGGCGGCATCTCACCTGGGAATAGACAGGTGCCATTTGTACTTCTTCTGATGCAGTACGCACTCACAACCGACAAGAAAAGGAGCACAGTCACCGTTTCCTACACAGCGCTGCTGGAAGCAGCAGGCTTGCTGAAGCTGCTGAGGAAGTCCTGGCTCCTCTGGCTCAGCTGCCTGGGCTGCTGGTCTGGCTGGTAGACAAAGCACCACGGCTGCTGCACACATATCTCTGGAAAGAGCTGTAAATCCTTCTGTCACTGATGACTCTTGGACAATCACCTGCATCTAAGACGGAATAAGGATCTAGGTTAGCCTCCTATGCTAATTTATTATCCAGTTGTCCATTGCATGGGAGGCAGGGGGAGGTGGTGACCTAAACACTGCCAGCATTGCACCTCCTGTCTTTAACTCATCTATAGGCTACCTTGAATCTTTCGTCTCCCCTCAGTATTGCATGATGCCCTGCTTATATCCTTTCTGAATCAGAGACAATGCTGGGAGCTGCTTATTTTAGCACGTTTGAATTTTAGAAGGCAGAACAAAAGGAAAATGGCACTGAGTACAGGAGCACTACAGAAATGCCTTCTGGCACTGTAGAGAGAGAGAGGACTCGAGGGGAAGATGCCCTAATAGCGCAGTGAACATTTTTAAAAGGGAGATAACAATGAAAATTAGCATCAAAAATAAATTCCACTTATTTCTTCGTAATTTCTTTAGGAACTGGTATTCAGACAGGATAAATGCCTTGAGTAAATCCCCATAACACTTCCTTTAATATGTTTATATTATGTGTTTTATTGCTCCAGATTATTCACAAACAAACAAAAACTACTCAGAAAGCAATACAACTCAAAATAATGACTTAACAGCATCCTGATTTGTATACATACAAATATAATCATTCGATCAGCTTTAAATTATCAAGAAGAGGTTAGTTAAGAGCTTCATGGCTTAGTTAACAGCTAACAAACACAACAGGAGAAAGAAAAACAGAACAACTTGTTACGTCTGACTTTGACCCAAACATTCCCTCAAACACAGGTATTTTCTTAATGATTAAAAAGCCAAATTAATGATCCATGTTATTAAGGCAATAAGCTCCTCAATGGAGACTATTAATAGCTTCCTTGAGTCATTCGGCCTTTGGCCTCATAGAGTGCTTGCCAAGCATGACCTGTCCCAGGTCCCCCCATTGCAAATTCATCAGATCCACTCAGAAGAGAATCACAGCATCCAAGTCGCATGGTCCTGAACACAATTCTGCCTGCAGTGCGACTCACAGAGATGCCTGCTTGGGTAAGCAGGAAGCCTGAGACACAGTTTTGGGAGGCACAGGCTCCCCACTCACCTCAAAGGCCCCCTGCTCCGCTAGTTCATGCCCAGACATCTCCATCGGCGATCCGGGAGGGGCAAGAGGAGGCTAGTGTGGGGCCTAAGAAAGCCCTTGCTGCCCCACTGTTGCTTACTTGGTGGAAAAAAATTCCTTCTTACAGCTCCTGGCAAGAAAAGTAACCTTGCAGTGTGACGTTTGTGAGAGGTAGAGTGGTCTGGTGGAAAAAGCAAGAGCAGGCTCTATTCTTGGCTCGGCTGTTGGCTAGTCTTTCACTTTTCCGTGCGCTGGACTTTTCACACCTGCTAAATGCAGTTAATTTGTGAAATCCTTTGAAACCCCTTGACAAAAAGGGCTCTGTGAGAACAAGATACCCAGCAATTTCAATCCTATTTAAAAGGGAACAAGGCAAGCACCCTTTCCCGATTCCTCATGTAACGGTGTGTCTTGAATACTGATGTGCAGCCTCTCGCATTGGTTTGCTTAATGGGTTGAATAAGTGAATAGGGACAGAACAAGGAAGCACTTTAGTTGGGATAGCAAATCTGGTGACTAAGCACCATCATCATGACAGCGGGAATGTGGTGGCCTTTAGATCTCCCTGGCTTTCACTGCAATGCTGTGGCTTTCTTTCACCTACAGTCATTTGGTGCAATGAGAAAAAGCACCACATGGAAGAAAAATACATGGGAAAAATATTGCATCTGCTCTTCTCCCTGACTTATGAGACATATATATATGCATTATGACCTCTTTCTAATGCTGCTGGCTGTAATAAAACAGATGGTGCAGAGTCTCATACTGATCCAGCAGTTTCACGCATATCTTTTGGATAAGCCACAAAAGAGCAGACTAGAACCTGATCTGAATTGACTGGAAGTTTGAGGTGGTGAAGTTAGGTCTGAGTTTCAACTTATAAATATTTTTAGTCCCTACCTGCCACCATCAGAGAGCCAAATAAAGGGGCATTTCCTGAAGGATGCATCTTTCAATTCCCTACAAGTACAATCAACAAGGGGAACTTTTGAAAGAACATGAAATAATTTTTTTCCTTAAAAACTGCCTTTGTATAAGAAGGTAATTTGACTCTTACCAACTCCTAGTATTAATAAAAAATATAATCTGAGAAGCAGTTGAAGAGCTGAGCAGATGAACCTCTCTTTGTATACCACTGTATTTCTGCTGAAATCCTAAGGCTTTTATGCACTTTGACATTTATTATATATTATATTTCTGAGTTCTGTATTATACTTGGCAGTGCCAGATATTTTTCTACAATATAGATGGATTAAATGGCAAAAGATTTCTGTCAGTGAAATGAGCAAAATAGGAAGTACAATTCAACAATTGCTATACAATTGCTATAATTTCAAGCTATAAAAATGGATAAACATTCAAGGGAGTTTGGAGAGAAATCTAAAACTGGAAGGAAAAGTTTGCTTAAATTTTCAGGCATTAGTACATCCATCCTCTCCACAATAAAAAAGGCATAGGAGCTTTCCAGCAACGCAACATTGAATTAACAAATCACTGTTCTGCCATGCTCAAAATAATATCATTAAAACTCATATTTATTGTTTAGGCTAATTGTTGGGATGGAAATGGCTAAGTCTGGAGTGCAAACCTCAGATCAGTGAAGTATCCTGCTTACAAAATGTAATTTTGTTGAATACACAAAGTTCTTCAGGTACAACTGGTGGACAAACTGGCTCCATTTTGGGTGATGCATATGAAAACCCTCCTCTTTTCTGTTTCCTCAGTTTAATAAAATGTGAGGACAGACAGTAACAAAATCTGAAGCATACATGACCTTAAAGTCTAGAATTTGATGTTATCACTACTTACACTTGAGAAATATGTTTCACATTTTCGGACAGAAAGGTATCGCAGCCTTTGTATGGAAACAGTAAACAAAAAAGAAATTCAGCTTGGCATCAGCACCATAACACTGCTGACACTTTCAAGGCATGTTGCAAATGTAATTATCTACAATAGCCAGACTATTTAAGGCATGTAACTGCATAATTAGGGTCCCTTATGGTTCATCATTATTAGGGAATAAATAAGATTCGAAAAAAGACTCGATGTTATCTACTTTTTCTACTTTGTCACCTGACATTTCTTTGTAACTATTAATAGGACAGATAATAGAAAGGAAACATTTTGTTCCCCTCTTTGGTAATAGTCATTGCTAATTTCCATTACAAGTAGTTTTCCTCCGGCTTTGGAAAAAAGGAATGCATTGATAATAAGTCATTTGTTTCTGTGAACAGTAAAACCTTGACTTTACAGCTGATAATAAACAAGTAAATATTTTCCTTTAGCAAGGAAAAATTGAAATGCATCAAAATGACCTCTGAGTGGAACCTGACCGTTATCACTGATGGAAATTTGAGTTTTTCCATAATACAGAAGTAGCAAAGTCTCTAGACACAGGAAAAATGCTGCAGCTGTTTGCAGGCACTTGTGTACACAGCGAGTGAATAAAGGACATATCGGCATTGAATGCGAAAGCAAAACCAGAAGATTAAGGTAGGTGTCTTGGGAGCAAATCAGTAGTGGCCCATTAATGTCGCAGATCATTCTGCCGTTTGGAAGGTGAGCAGGAAAACTAAATCTACTGTTAAAACTCATTGCGATGTTAGTTTCATACAAGTAGCAATATGCACATTTGTTGCACATACATAGCTGTTTAGGGTTATATTGCTTTAAATATCCCATAAAGTCTTAGTTTAGTTAAGGATGGGGCACAGAAAAGTGAAGTAACAGGACAAAAATCAGTGGTAGGGTGGGTAAAAGAAGATAGATATGCACATTACGAGGCCCGTGTTATGACCACTCAACCATGTCCTCCTTTGAAACAAAAAGCATATTCCAGCAACATTGCAATTTGCTTCTCAAAGAACGAAGCACGTTAGCACAGAGCTGAAGTAAAATATTTGCTTTTAACTGAGGAGAGGATTGTTAAAAATGTTCAGTTTTCGGCTTGTGATCTGGCAACTTCTGACACTATTCTGTGCACATACATGTTTTCCCTTAATTTTAACATCTGGAAGTAAGCCAGGAAAGCTCTCTCTGTCTGTGGCATCTACTACACAAGATGGCATCCAAAATAAAATATTGATTGAACTAGATTCACAATGTCTTTTGCCTCTAACAAGAGACTACTAATAGATTTTTACAAGAAAATAGACTTCTGTTTGGATCCCTCTTCATTAATATACCAGCTGAGCTGCGAAAGGATATATCCTATTTCTGGACCCTCTGAATATGTCTCAACAGCGATGTGTAATACGGACATTAGCAAAGACTCCCTCAAAATTTCCCCCATGTGTCCACTCCAGGCCTTGTGCCCTAGCAGGGCAGATACCTGGGTAGAGAGAACCTCTGAAAAACTGAGAAAATTAATGTATGCATTTTCCTATTTGAATGAATTTCACTGATGTAGAAGTTGCCAGGGACAGTAAACTAAGACCAAGAGTAATTTCAGCTTAGTAGGAGATTATATTCTGATGCAACGGGGATGTTAAGCCAGTTATCTTTACTTTATACATCCTGCAACATCTGCTTTTAGACAGTTCATACAGAATTTCACTTTCATCACTCAAATCCCTTTTAAAGAAAAAGCTGGGAAATGGTGTTTGTGGCCTGGATGGGATTTGCGCTGCATGGAAAGCAGAGCAGTGTTTTTGCTGGGTACAGCCCATAACCAGATGTGTCTGTTCCTCAGCACACTCCAGGCACGGGGAACCCAGCGGCTTTCTTCTGGGCAGCGCTTGTAGCACAGCTAAAGCCGAGTCTCTCTATTTCTGCCCATTATTGAAGGTGCAACTGTCCGCGTAACCCACGTAGCTAATTCGAGCTCCTGTAGATTGAGAAGATGACACCAAACAGCAGGCTGTGGTGGATGCTCTGGCTATCGATGTATAGCTGCACACACTAGCAGTACAGGCCATGCATGCTGCACACTCTGACACCCTTAACTCTGCTCTTCTGCAGGAGAGCAGATGTTGCCCTTTGGTATCAAACCCCCCGCAAGAGCCGAAAACTGTAAACCGCTCAGCAGCCGCTCTCTCAGCCGCTCAGCAGCTGAGTTCAGGGAACCGGGCACAAAGACTTTCACAGTCCGCCCTCCCATCCCCTGCCTCTCCTGGTCCGCACGCCAGAGCACAAGTGGGTCACAAACCGTAGTGGATGAAAAGAGACAGCAGGGAGCAATTATTCCCCACATGGCTTAAAATTAGTTTCCCTGCTCAGCTTTCACTAATATGCTAAGGAGGAGGTGGCACCATTTCTCATGTTGCTTTCCAACGTGTGAGACCTACTCTCGGGCAGATGGCGAGTGGCGGGTGGGAAAAGTATAACAGAAAAGCCCAGGTGATGTGCAGTCAAAACAGGAACACTGAGTTACAATGCCACACGGGAGGATACGCAATATTCTGCACAATAATCGAGGCTGTGGATGAGCTGTGCCCAGTTCCTCTAGAGGGCCATTTTTCACTCTGTACACCACAGAACGCACTGTGCCAGGCAACAGAAGCGAGATAACCATCATCTTTATTGCTGGAATTGTAATATAGAAGAATTTCATTAATATCTACAAAGTATGAGTCTCGCCTTCCCATCCCTCCCTACTGCCTTCCTCTGACTCCTACACGGCTTTTAAAGTTTCATGCACATAGGCACACTGAGCCAATGAGGGAAAAACAAGCAGAAAAAGAGACAAATATTGTATATTGGAACCTTGAAAGCCCACATATGAGAAATTTAAGACACAGTATGACCTTATTTTTGCTAGTGACTTCACCGTTAACCTTTTCCTACTCCCAGCCTGTATGCCGCATTTATCTGAGGTTCTATAGAGATCGCTGTCTTTAACATAGTGCTTTCCACCCTTAAAACTCCGGCTAGCTTGATTAGTTCTATTTTCAAATGGGGAGACAGAAATGTCAATGAGATGCTTGCCCCAGCTATCTGCTCCCTTCCTTTCTTAAAATGTTCCCATCCCTGCTGCATGGGTCAGCTGCTGTGGGACGAACAGCAAAGATTCCTGCCCCACAGCTGCTGCAGCACCTTAGCAGCTTCTGCTCTGGCTCCTGGTATGCATCATTTCAGTTGACAGCTTCGCACTTTAAATCAGTGCCAATTATCCTAATATTCTACCCAAAACTGTGGCAGGTTAGCAGTTGCTAAACAAATAGCAGTAAGGAGAAACGGAAGGGCTAGGAGGAACAGCGGAGGACAGAAGCCACTATAGACATCTCTGCTTAGGATCCCTATAGGCTGCATCTAAGCAGCAAGCAAGCAGTAGTCCTGAGGAACGCAGGTCAACGGAGAGCAACAAATGCCTGGCCCGGGGGCAGAGATCACCAGGCACGTCATAACCCGGCATGCTGGGACCTAAGGCAGCCTGGATCTGGCCATCCATCCTTCTGCCAAAGGCTGTGATTGAAAAACAGCCAGCAAGAGCAAGGTTACAAGACGCAGCTTCTTAAAAAAAAGCGCTGATCCAAAAGCCTGCAAATGTGGTCAACACTGCTTTAAATATGAATATTAGGAAAAGCAGTAAGTGGATGGAGACTGTGCTTTAATTATGAGAAAAAGCCAGTAAGCTGTTCTCGCCCTTTAAGTACCTCCCCCTGCACCATGAATAGCTTTACTTTGACAGAAAGCACATCAGGTCCTTGATGAAAACACAGCAGAGCTCGGTCTGTGTGAATACAGCTGCTAAGCAACCTTACCAACATCCTGCCTATTCTTGCATTATTGCTATGAATAATTATTCCTCCATGTAACCTCTGCTGTTCTGTCACTGCTCTTCTACAGCTGTATACCATCATAACTGCAACTAGGTCCAAACCAAAATCCCAGACCTAAAACTCTTCTCACATTTAAGGAACTGTGGAAAGAAATCCAAACAGGTGTCTGCCCTCCCTCGCTAAAACTGGATGACGTGAGCCCTGAGTATAAGCAACGCAGACTTTCAAGGCTGCGCGTACATTTAGATTCTGCGGTTCAAGCCTATCTGTACTTGTTTACTTACTCGGACCTCTAATGATAGAGGCAACTTTAAAAATTCAATGTGGAAACCAAGCAATTTTGCCAAAACTTTAAAAATACTGTTGAAGCACTGGTGGTAATTAAACCATTTACTCCATTTGCTAACTATTCTGGCCACTCTTTCTGAAACAGATGTTGAGCTCTCCTTTCTCCATGCTAGGAAGCAATTTTATTGTACAACCGAATTCAAGAAACTTAACACAGTGTTTGGGATAGAGGAATGCATCGCTGCCCTCTTGGCACAGCTCTCTGTTAACAAAAGAAATGAGCGTTATCCAAGTTTATCTCATCCTTTGTGAGGCTGCCCCGGGATTTTCTTCCTAACGGTTGTGGTCTGTTTAAACTCCCCAAATTAGGGACTGCAGAAATTTTAAAAAGGAAAATATAATAGAAAGACTGAAGGCTGCTGACCATGCTTAATAAATATATAGAAAGCTGTTTGTTTTAGTTGGTAAATAAAATTTCAGCTCCAAAATAATAAGCTCTAGTAAAGTCACATCACCAAGAATGCAAAATTTAATCTGTTACTAGCTTTATATTGCATTTCTAATCAGTATGTGGTTGCAATATTGGATTATAAAACAAATATTTGTTAGTAAAAGAACATACTAAATCACAAATACTGAAATAGTTAACACTGAAGGAGTCAGTCGTATTTATAAAAAAAGCATCTATAACGCACCTCTTGTGACATGAGCAGATGGGCAGGTGGGCAGATACATGTTTACTCAGCAGTGTTTTCCTCGTAAGCATTACTGTCCCAGCTCTTTTAAACTACAACCTAAGGACGATGGTTTTCCAACTTTTTTAAACATAAGAGCCACTGAAATTTTTCCAGCGGGGTTGAGGGCTCCAGCCTAGAGATAATAAATTTGTTTCTCTTTGCCACCTTGTGCAGATCCATCAGACAGCATCAGCAGAATCCAGCAGGCTGAGCATGGACAGAAAACCACTTTTTTCTAGGCTGTAAAGAGTTAAGCAGGCATGTCTCTTGCCTAGGCCAGGAAGACAACTACTTTTGGAAGAGAAAAACAGTCTTGTGGCAGAAGAACAGGAACTGTGTGGGAGTGAGACCCTCTGCTTTATGACTGTGGGCAGGCCATTTCACTTCCGTATCATCATGTGTACCTTTAGGGTCAGCAAGAGGCCTTGCTACCAATGCTGGCAGCTAGCAACGCAAGAGGAGATTTAGCGAGAAGAGGAAAGGGTCTGTCACTTTTTTCCCTAAGAAATTAAAATGCTATATAATTGCTACAGCTTTGGTCTTACAGCAAATTGTGTTTTTAGCTCTCAGAGCTTGTAACAACAAAAGGGACATAAATAATATATTTATATTACACTTTATATTCAAGGTTTTCAGTGCAGTTTATAAAGATCAGTTCATGCACACAGTACTGTTGCAAGACAGGAAGGTACCCGCTTCATCTGTTCACTGACGTCCACAAAATCAATATTAGCCAGGTGTTAACTAGTCTATGTTTAACCAGGAGAATCGTGCTACTCTAATTAAACTGATTTTAATAATAGTTTATTTAAAGCTTTGCAATTTTTCATGTAGAAAAAGGCTTGTGCCTTTCTGTATCTGTGCAAACGCACATGGCTGTCCAGCGATGAGGGAAGGCAACGCACTCCCTTCCTGCAGTATGGGGCACCAACCCGGGGGGGAGCATGGAGACAAAGTTACAGAAAAATGAATTTGCAAAGAAAAAGTCATTTGGTAGCTATTAAAGCTGAGGAACACACAGAGGGCTTGAAACAAATGTGAAAGTACACCTATTAACACTGAGCAGAATATTCAGCTTTTGGGGTGCAAGTGCTCCATCCTGGCCAGGTCCCTTGGGACTAAGACAGCTTTGGGACATGCAGGGCTGAGTCTCTCATGTCTTCTGCACACAACAGCATTATGAATAAATACTATAAATATTATATTATAAATATCATAAATTATAAATAAATAAATAAAATGAATAGATACAGAAAATACATTTTAAAAAAAACCTCTTGTGGACAAGCCCTGGTGAAGGCCCCAGACATTCCTGGTTGTGCGTATGTGCAATCTCAGGGGCCATTTGGATAGATTGTGAGGCTGTTTCTTCAACCATCTTGCTAGCTATTTTCATTGGCATCTGTGCAGTAAGGTTTTGGCAGTAATTAGCACACACTAAGCAGGGCTGATTTGCAATTTTGTATGGTATAAAACCACTTTGGTATGACCTTCATTTTGTAGTAATCCCAATAAAAAGGAATGCTAATGAAAACATGTTTATGAGGGATTAATATGGCAACAAATATAAAACTTCTGCTGCATGGTATTAAAAAAATTTCTAAATACGATTCTCATGACCCCTCTAAATATTTTAAATTATTTATACTGACCTTCTGAACAAATCTAGCTCTTTAAAATTAAGCTGGAATACCAAATGTAACAGAAATATTACCGTTGGAGCGCTGGAAGTTAGATGCCTAATGTAACACATGGGCAAGGCCCTTCATCTCTCTTGTTCTACTGCTATGCTCACATGGTACATGAAGTTTGGGGCCTTTGTACCAGACGCCTTAGGGCTTTTGGTTCCTTCTTCTTTCTCCAGCCCCTTTGTAGGTGATTCCCTGGCCTGAGAGCAGGCACAGAGAAGACAGTCAGCTCTTAGGGCAAGACTCACCGGCAGAACAGCTGTTTCCCGTTTCCTCTGGGGACAAGGGTTGAGCTGCACAATATTGATCAAATCACTTTGTTACATATGAGAGAAATGCTCTGTGGCTTGAAGTACCCTGGAAGGGATAGGCTTTTGGGGGTTGTTTTTAGGGTTCTGTTTAGATCTGGGATCTGTTACATGGTAACCCACTGTTGTGGAGGGTGAGTTCTGAAGATTCATGGGAACGTTCCAGTTTTGTGCAGCATAAATGTAAACTTTCGTTATCAGCCCATTAACGCAGAATATCTATTTCAGTCTCACTTGTGTTGGGCCCTGTAACATCTGTTGCAGCAATTATCGAGCTTTGGTATGGTCCAGGTTTGAACACCAAACAATACCATTCATATCTAACTTAACATACTTATCACGTTTGTTTTATCCTTTTCTAAAATACTACTTAACATATAAAAACTTAACATATATAAACTTAACATATTTTTGCCTTATGATCAGATTTTAGGTCACGTGTTGAGGTGGTAAGGAGAACGACTGGAGGCACAATCTTTTATTTGAAAAGAGACTGAATGGTGTGAGATGTTTATCTTAGAAAAGGATAAAACAGACATAGTAAACAGATATGACCCAGTCAAGCATCTAAAACACTTCCTTCAGTGAAGTTCAGCAGTCACAACTGGCATGTCAGGGGAACTTTTCTAAGCCTTTTCTAGCCTTATCGGTTGGATGGTCAACAACCCAACCAATTTAATTACAATAGTACCTGTAAATATTGCTAAATTCAATACACACAGTGGTGATTCCAGTCATTTTATTCTCTCCCAGGAGTGCCAAACATAAAGAAGAAAATTACAGAAAAATGACAGGAAAAGCAAAGTAGCTCTCCCAAGGCAAGCAGACTTTAAAGACTTCTGCTCAAAAACATGCTCAACATGATGGCAGAAAATAGGAGGTATAGCCTGGCCAAACAGTTCAGTGAATGTTTGTCACCACTGCCTGTTCAGCAAGCACAAAGTTAGGTCCCTTGAGATAGCAAAATATCTTCTGTAACTCCTTCTATCCCTGTGCTGCAGAATAACAGACAAATCATTAGTTCTGGCATCTTTTAACAGAAAATCAAAGCACTGTAGTTTTCCTGTTTGCATTACAAAGTTAATCACAAAATTCGTACAGACTGAATACTAACTGAATGGCTTGCTAGAATCATTTTGCATGTATCATGCATTTCAATTGAATGATCAGATGCATTCTGCTGCTTGCAGTGCCTTGATTTATATCCCCAGAAACTATCTGCCTACTCTAGATCAGAACAACATTGAAAACAGTTTTTGCGACTGCTTTAAGATTGCTTGCAATACTTTAGCTTTTATTAGGACTGTTAATGTAAACAACTGTAGTAAACCAATTATTCCAAAATGCGTTGTTGCCTGGTTGCACAGATTCTGAGAGTAGGAAAGACAAAGGATAGAAGCGAGAGCTCTGGGAGCCCCCAAGCCAAAGAGAAGAACGTGCAAAATGTCCAGTGTCACTCATGAAATAGCCGTAGGGTCCCCATTCAGCTGTGCATTTTAGCACTGGATATGAAGGTGCACCTCCAGCTGTTCTACTGGCTTCCACTGCTTTTTAACAAAATCGCCCTGTGTCATCACCAGTATCCACACTCTCAGGGTTTGGGCATTGTGGAATAGCTTCTCCTGAAGCTATTTGCAACAGCTACCACAGCGTGACTTAAGGATTTTGCCAGAGGAACGTACTGGCACAGGACTTGTGCTCAGGAGGGCAACTTAAACGCTGCCATTAGTTTTACCAGCGAAACCAAAATTGAGTGCAGACCTCCCAGAGCACGTGCCAGTGGAACGCATGTGCTATGAGAGAAACTGCGCAGCTTACATCAGGTCTTCATCCAAGATTATTGTCTCAAAACTTAAATGCCTGTTTTATAGTTAGTAAATTGGTAGGCAGTCCTTCGCTCTGGCATCCACTGAAGAAGATTAGCTAATAATCCAACCATACAGATAGTTTTTCTTTCAGTCTTTGACTTGAATATGTTTACAACAGTGACTGAAACTGTGTGTTTTCTGGCTGACCTGAAATATAAGATCACACTGAACCCTGATCTGCTCTGTCAGGTGTATCAGAGTAACATATGGTTCCTCGCTATGCAGGCTAACCCAAGCAAAAACAGAAGGCAGGCTACAACACTAAAAAAGACAAAGGTCCTATAGCAAATATTCGTTAAAACTATGTATTGAGTTTGAGACATTATATAATTTTTTCCTGGAGTTCACAACTACTAATACGGTAGCAGTTTTAAATCCTTCCCTGAAATACAAGTTTATAAAATGTGAGACAGGTGAACTTGCCATCTGGAATGGTGCAAGCTGACTACACAGGCACTTGCTACATTTAAAATGACAGTACAATTCATGAGAGGAATTACCAGGAAAATAAAGTAGACAAATGCTCTTTTAATCACTAACTTGATTTTCCTAGTCGCATGTCCTTGTTGTTTGTTTACTATCAGGTAAGTGTTCAGAGTGCAATGTGATGGTTAAAAGGCCAGTGCTATTTTTAGCCATGTACACATCATAAGGCAGCACTAACGTAGGACAATTCACGGAGGCAAGGCACAGGTCATTCTTGCCTGAAAGCATGTAGTGCTCTAGCTGCTGCTTGAAGAGAGAGGACCACTGTCCAGGTCAACAGCTGGTTTATAATATTCCTGCGTCAAAACCTAGTCCAAGTATATATACCCTCAACTGAGAGTGGCCAAGTGTAACAGATCTTTCTGTCTGAAGCCCTGTTAAAACTACCAGAGGGGTGAGACAGGGCCACGTCACAAGCAGCCTCCCAGACTTTTGGACATGAAACATTTAGATCTAACCAGCTGCTGAAAATCCCACATTGGCATAGGCTCCAGGTTCACGCTGTATGCAGAGGGATGGTGAGAGCGCACAGAACAGCGCATATCACTGTCCTCCCCTCCATTTCCTCATCTGCGGCCCAGCACCTGGGGCAAGAATAGAGGCTAGCCAAGGGCAACATAGCAGAGCCCCAGGCTGCCTGCAGGGCATTATGGACAACAGACTAGCAAAAGGCTTTCAGTATGCCAACAATCAGTTGTGGCGTTTTTTTGCAACCTTTTCCTTCCCAAGGGACATGAATGCACTGCCGTCCTCCTGAGGCACTCCTGAGGCATGTGTCTCCCCGATATGACAGGTTTCTCAGGTATTTGGGCATTTAGGTTGTTCGCTCAGTCTGAACTGCAGTGAAGGTGCCATTCTACATGGAGTGGCCTGTAGGGAGACGGCAGCAATTTTTTAACTCCCTTGGGCAAGGGAACAACTTTTGCTGCTGGGAGGAGCAAGGAAACACTCATGTAAATACAAGCTGGTCCTTGGAGGTGCCAGATGAGTTGGGTCTCAAGACAGAAGATGACCTAGCTCAGAAAGAGGGTCAGCAGGACAGAAGCAGCTCAGTAAGAGAGCTCAGCAATGAACAGGCCACACAGGATAACCATCCATTCACTCTTCACAGATCTTGAAAGGTGAAGGCAGAAGTTTTGTTTAGGATAGAACTAAGGACAACGAGGAGAAGATAGCTAAGGAAAACAGATTGCTACGGCTGAATGTTAATAATCATCTGAAATAATGACCAAGTTGCATGTGATCTGAAGAAAGAACACAGGAAAGACAACTTTTGTGCCTGACCTGCCACCTTAGCATACTACAAATTCTCCTCATTTAACTGCAGAAAAACATGTCTGAGCTAAGTCCAATGGAGTTCCCACAGAGCTATTAACAGAACGGATCAGGGAGGGAGAGCTGGTGGCTTAGCTACCTCTCAGTAACCGTCTAAATACCTGCACTGTGCTTTAAAGATGAAAAACACCAAGTGCTTAGTAAATTAGAACAAAAAAAATCCCCAACACTGGCATCTATTAAATTACAAAATAACCTCTCCAGGGAAGTCTCAGAAGTATTATCACTAAATAAGTTTAAAAATGAACAGCTTGAAATGTATTTACGATAAGAAAGAAACCTGCATTTGCCCCAAGGAAAAGAGATCAAATGTCCTAAGGCTTCAAGAGTCTTTCATCTCCAGTTTTTTATCACTCTTTCCCGAAGCACAGGAGAGAGAGATGATTATTTAAATCATTTTTTTCTCTAGAGCTATCTACTGAAACGTGCTGACAGGTGCTATCTATCGACCATGTATTTCAGGTAGTTCACAAGGCAGGCAAGTAAGGGGGAATGCAGTCCTTGATGAAAAGCACACACACACTGGAGCCGGATACAGCTTTTCTCTGAGACCAAGACAAGCTCAGAACAAAAGGAAGAGGAAGCTTTTTCTTTTTCCTTTTGGTCGTTCTGCATCTGCTCTGCGCACAAAGAGGAGCTCTTTTCTTTTGCTATTATCACCAAGAAGAGCCAGGACTGAAGCCGTTTATATTGCTAGTGGCAGAGGGAGGGGCAGGAGGCTGCCCCTTCCTTTTGTTCTGAGCATCTCATGGTTCTAGGATTGACTGAGCTGTTGCTTGCTGCCTTGTACAGATTTTGTGTACCAGGTTGGCACCACATGGCAGTCAGGTAAGAGCTGACAAACTCCATTCGCAGAGGCAATCAGCCAGGTATCTTGGGCAGGCAGGTGGAAGAGAGGCAGATGGAAATATCATGCAAGATGTTTTGATATGACTAACTACTAAATAGTCCATAATGAAATTTTCCTATACAGCTTCAGAGATAGCCAATGAGGATAGCTGGCCAAAGTCTCACCTAGTTTTTGTATATTTACGGGCTCTTCAGCTAACTTGTCCAGCCCTACACATACACAGAGACATGATATATTGCTGGTAAATCCACATCTCCTCCCACCACTGCTTGTCCTACTTTTTCTGGGCCAAAGTCAAATACTGGAGTATAAAGTCTCAAGCCAGGTACCGTAATTTAGTGCGATAATTCAGGCAAGCAGGTAGCTGTAACTCAGAATCAGAGATGCTTGCAGGAGGACATCTGCTCCATCCACAGAAAAAGGATCTGAGATCTTACACAATGAGACCTTTGCAAGTCAGACATGAGAAATCAAGCCAGAACTCTACTTCTCAGTGCATTCAGATGCTCAAAAAACACATTTTTCAGTGGTGCAATTTCCATGCTGTATCTTAATGGAAAATTACTTGATAACCAACAGCTGCACTTTCAGAATTAGAACCAGTGTCAGTTATGGAGATCTATATATATTGAATCATATTCATAATTAAAATTCATCAAGTGAAAATTTCACTATCAGCAAATTTGATGTGCTAGAAGATTTTTCAAGACGTGTATTTAAACTGAACTAGAAAATGAAGGCATATTCCAATAAATCCACCAGATTGTTGTAAATTATGTGTAAGAACTGTTTCTTTTTTATTAGAGACTTGTTTTATGATAAGGTATGTTAATATTCATACTGGCTTACGGAAGATAAAGTCACAATACATGTGCCAAAATGTGCCAAACATTAATATAAAGGTACCAGCTTCACCACCATCTTCTAAAAATAATAAATCTTATTTTATTGAAATTTTTGTAGCATATCCATTTAGGATGAAAAACAAAATACAATGTATTGTATTTTCAATACAGCCTCATAAAATATTTGAATACAATATTTACTGTACAGACAGGATGAATCAATAACTAATGATTTCTGAGCTTTCCTCTTAATAATCAGTGATTCACAGTATCACAGCAATTCACAGTTATCACAGTAATTCACCTTCCCTTCCCCCCAAAACATATTGTCTAGAGTAAATAACTTTTCACAAAGCTTCTTAAAGTACTAATAACAAACATCCTGAGTAAAAGATACACATAATGACCAAAACAGCTGACTCACAGAGATGCTTTTTCAGTATTTATTACATTGTTTCACCTCCTACAGAGCAACCTAAACAACTTATTTTCTTGCAAGTAAAGGCTTAAGTAAAACATGTAGTAGGAATGTAGGAACATGTAGGAACTTCTGAGCTATTCAATGTCCATAAATTTTCACTGAGCATTCTGAATATGTGATGACAGCTTTTTTAGGAAGATTATTTGGATGCGCTTTATTCAAGGTGTTACAGTCAAAATCTTGTGAACAAAAGGAGGTACACCTTATGAGTAAAGCCAAGAATGTATTGTTAGTTAAATGAAATTTTAACTGTCAATCACAAAATTATTAGTCCTGATATTATTATAAAAACAGACATAGAAAAGAAAGAAAAGAATGCTAAGTCTAGTAATGATACAACTAAAACTGTTATATACATACTTCTTAGTACCTCCCCCTTTCTCTGCCGTTAAGATCACCTTTCCACTGCCCCTCTGGGTGCTAAGGTTGCGGGTTTCAGTTACCGGGAGGCTACAGCAAATCATCAGCATCTCAGGTCTCTTACAGGGAGCAGTAGGATGTTGATGGGTTTCTTCCTCCTCACTCTAGAATCCACTTGGAGCTTTTTTTTTAGAAAAAAAAAAGTTTTCTATCCCACTGTCCATGTTGCTTCTTCCGGTCTCCAATTCCATGTGAAATCTGAATTTACCATATATGAGGTTTTACATTTGCTAAATACTTGCTCTTTGTTTTCTTTGTTACTCCTAAAACCAGTTCTATCCAGTTCCCAGGTCTGCCTTTCTTTAACTATCAGTAACTGACCACTGACAAGCTGTTTACAGCTCTGGGGTCTCAAGCATCATCTCTGTTACCAGCTCATGTTTGCACACCTTTAAAGTGCATCCTGTGGCTTTCCTTTCAAGGCCTCTGCTATGACACTATGTCTGTATTTCTCTATACTGCGTTGTTATGCCAGGATCATACATTTTTTATTCTACATAAAATAACTATTCATTTTTGCCATCTATATAAATATTATAGTTATATCATACAACTGTACAAAGCTAAGTAAAAGTAGAATAAAGTAGACAATAGTCACCTGGTCATTAGGAAATTGCTGTTTCAGCTAGACAAATTTTGCTTTTGCTAAAGCAAAATTCTGGACAGGCCAAGACAAGCCCAGACAAGGCCTGACAAGCCCTGAGGACTCACAGAGTTAGTGCAAAGCCTGTGGCCTGTTACAAGCAAACAACAGCAACGTGTGTAACCATGTAAATACTTAGCCAAAAGGCTACACAAAGTTTGGATGTGTGACAGCCTACAGATTCAGTCCACCCTTGAAAACCTCCCTCGCATAGTCACAGAGAAGGGAACTTGACTCACTCAAGACTCCCCTTTGCAGCCAGTCTGTTTTTAGTTGGAAGTAAATAACTTCTGATCTTCCCTACTAACAGTTGCATCTACCCTGACTCAACTGTCCTAATCGATAACTCTACTGCTTCTTTCCTCCCTTGAAGAAAGTCAGCCTGGTTTTAAGAAAAAACAGCTCCTAAGATTTCGTTTCCTGGTGACTGGCTTTTCCACGTACTTTAGCCCAGACATGAGCATACAGGAAAATGATTCTATCCCTGCCTAGAGGAGCAGGACTCAGTTTAACATTGAGCCATAAATATGCCCCTAGACATAGGAGCCAGTTAAACTGGGTTCTCCTCTTGCTTCTTCACCAGTTCCTTGCATGATCTTGTATAAGCCACTATGGCAACCTCTGACTTGGGGCTGGCTCTCTTCCTGCCAAATTGGGGCAGTGTTGTCGCTTCAGCCCTTTTGACAAAGCAGTTCATAAGCTGTAGGTAAAAAGCACCATTTAAATGCAAGCTATTAGTTTATTATCCATAAAAGTCCTCTCCAAGCTGTTTTTTTCATTTCTGACACAGCCCCTTTTAACTTGCACTGTAACACTGTGTCAGCCCCGAACTCTAGCTCCCTGTGAACAGTCACCTGAAGGCAGAGCTCATGTGCATGGTGGTGCGAGCTGCAAGCAAGAAGCTGCTCTTCCATCCTGACTCCCATTTTCCTCTGCAAGCGAACCATATTCTGGAAGTGCACATTGGGATGCTGTGCTTTTAATCAATGTCATTCTGGGAAGAACCTGGGACAAAACAGGATGGGGGGGGTGGAATATTACATTTAAAGCTATATCTCCTTTATTGTTCTTCCCTATGGCCTAACCTTGCCAGCTTCACAGTGGTTCTGGCTGTGCAGCTCCCCACCGCACTCTCACAGCAACTGCTCTGCCTCAGAAATATATCCTGCTTGTGTTCAGACCACCTCTTCTTCATTTTAGACTGGACTGAAAAGAACTTGGAAGCCAAGGAAAATCCCCAGTACCTGAAAATTCAGCTATATTTAACTGACAGTGAAAGGTCACAAACATGTCCAATTTAATTGCCTTCCAGGGAAGATTTCCTCAAATGCTTCTTTCCCCCCAGGACCTGGTCCCAGGTCCTGGTTACACCATCACTTCTATTCATTTCCATAACAAAAATCCAGAGATGCCTACATTCACAATTATTCCTCATTTCTCCGTGTAGTACATGCTTTTGTAAGAGCTCATGTCAAAAGATACTTGCCCTTTCGAAAGTGTCTTCATCAGGTCCGCAGGTCAAAGTGAAGCCTTGAAGTTTCTCCTACCAAAACAAAACAAAACAAAACAAAACAAAACAAAACAAAACAAAACACTGTGTTAACAGGGTTAGTTTGCACCCTCAATGCAGAAGTTAGGAGCACTGTTATATGCCCCTTCCTCTCTTCTACAATGTGCCCTGGTGCTTTGCACTGCTTCTGATGTATGCCGGCACTTCAGAACTGCATGCACCGTTAAACATTCATATTTTTCAGAAACCACAAAAATCATGTCAATTTTATGTTAATTACACTACATTTTACCTCATATTTACACTGATGTCTGTAAATAGGCGATATGCAAAAATATTATTTTCTGTAACATTTAGGAGAAATTATGGCAATAGGTGATTGTTTCTGTTAGTGCATATTCTAGTGGTAGAAATTACAGAGTGTAGCTGCTATATACATGGTTTTAACTGTAGCTGTACACTGAGCCTAGGCCAAAGCCTTCCTGGTGAAGCTACTAATTTTATCTTCTAAATACCTGGTGATATGAATGTTCTCTTTCTTCAGAATAACCCTTGAACTTATCTTCTCTTTTTAGTATATTTGTCATCTCCAGTTGCTCAAGTTTACTAGCCTAACGTGTACGTTCCCAAACAGATCTTTCACCTTAGCACAGACGCACTGCATGAACAAAATAACCAAACTGCACCTTTCATTCATTTTGCATGTAAACAAATCATTCCTAAGGCCTGTTCTCAAACAAAAACATTGCCACATTATCCACACAACCCCATGTGTTTTTCTTTACTAGAATTTATATGGTGTTCTCCTCCAGACCACTTACGCTCTTTTGCTTACAGCAATTAATGGAACCAGACCTGCACAGAGCGAGGATATTTAACGTTACAGCATAAAGGTTACTTAGCCAGTGCTAAGCTGTTCAGCACTGCACATTTCTAGCACTCTCTCCAATTTATTTCTAAATACTTCTATGCAAAGGTTTTCTATAATTAGGCCAAATACAATCAATTTCTACAGCACCATTGTTTTCCCATGTTTCAAAGCAGGCACTGAGGACTGTTATATATTCTGAATTGATTGAGCATAGGGATTACTTTATCTCCAGGGGAGATGATGATCAGCATTTCCCACCCAGTTCCTGAGCTGTCTTTACTAATTTATCTTAATAACATCTTTGTGTTTTGATTCAGAAGGAAAGAGATCAAAGCAGGGAACAAGGCAGGCACACTTTCAAGATTAAAATTGTCCAGAGGCAATCAGCAGAGCAAGTAAATAGCAGTCTGAAGAAAAGCCTGGTTTGACGTGAGTATTGTTGTGCTCCTGTAAGACTTACGGAGCTCTCTCCCAGGTAGCCTGGCTGGCTTGGGAGGTCACATTTGCCACTCCTGCTATTTCTTGTTGTCATCCCTTCCCTATTGCCCTTTCTTACCCTTGAAGTTCATTAACAGCAATTTCAACAATGGCCAAACCTTGTGATTCTCCTTTTCCCCTTAAGGAGATAGCACAGAACTACACTCCTTCTAGGAAGAGGATCTACAAGCACATCAGGCAGTTGCTAACTTCACTTTGACCCTGAACCCTGGCATGCTGGGGGGTTCTAAACTATCAGGTTGAGGTGTAGTGCTCAATACCCTCAGCATAGGGTTTGGGGCTTGCAGGATTAAGTATTTTGTATTAGCCTAACACTAATTCCCTTTCATTTCAGCAGGGACAGGAGTAGAGGACTGAGTACACTGGGGAAGCGTGGGAGCCTATGTCTTATTTGATGCTTGATATGTCTGGCCTGATACCTTGCCATTTCTTATGGTCCTCTCTGTTTACACATTCACATTTTCTAAATTAAACTGTTTCCCCTTAAGATGGCTCCATGTCACATCTTGAACAGAACAGCCTAATTGGAAAGGAAAACGCGAGTGAGACTGCACTCATCGTTTTTCTGCATGGTGGCCTTAGACATTTCTGTTTTCTTGACTCTCTTTTATATCAGGAAGACAGACCTTTGCAAAGGAGCGCTTCAAAGTGTTCATTTTGTTAACTTCTGTTGGAGTCTGATTTCTAAAGCAGACTCTGGTCTCCTCCCAGTGAGTTCAGGACTCACTGCAATCTAGTTTAAAACTGATTTTCTTTTCTAAATCAATGAGCATTAGGCCCATCCTGCGCTCTCAGCTTGCTCAGAGCCAAAGGTTGACAGAAGCAGCTTGACTTTGATTGAGAATCAATGCATACAAATACAAGGTTGTACGCCTGGGAAGACTGGAGACAAACTCCTCCTGTGGAATAGGGAGTCAGATACCGGTAAGCAGCAATTCTGAAAAGGACATTAGAGGACACAGTGGAAAAGCACCCAGATCTGAGTTAGCAGTGTAGGACTACAACAGAAAGGAGCATCGTGACCCTTAGCTAGGTAGCAGTACACTGAACAGAGAAGTAGTACTCCCTCTTATTTGGACTGATGAGACCGGTGCTGCTGCACCGACCCCAGACCTAAGCTTTGAAGCTTTGGAGATGCAGAAGAGGTACTTAGAATTTGCGAGTGCTCTTTATTTTGCAGGTCCTCTCATCTTTCTTCTCTTCCCAAAGCCTTGTGTACTCTACAGATATGTTTCTTTGCTAACAGTCAATGTGTGATGGAACAGGAGGCTTTTTAAAAGTATCATTGGGCAGATATGGGTGTTCTTGTACTAAATGTTCACCTGAAAGGCAGAGAGCAATTCAGACGGTTCCTCCATAACTGCTTCTACGAAAGGAGACAAGAACAAGGAAGAAAGCTGGAACTAGCACAGAAAGGAGTAAGCAATCCTGTCTCTGCAGGACTCCCGAACATATGCTGCACTCTACAGTTCTGCAGTGGCCCTAATGCTATAAAGAAACAAGTTAAACCTAACCTGAGAAGCATTAAACGAGAAACTAATCTTCCTCCTGAGTCAAAACCTGACTGGAGACCAGAGCTTGAAGAGGCCTTCATGAAAAGCCTGTTAGCACTGGAAGCCAACTCCCAGAGCATGGGTGATGAAGAAAAGATAAATGCCACTCAATTGCAAGTATGAAGCTTGTGCTCAGCTCCATTCCATTATAACCTGCCATCATGGGTGAGCCTGGCTATAATATTTCCTTAAAAAAAAAGACATATTTCTAAGTCTCATTCTTTTCATTTTCCTTGTATGCAGCCCTTCATTGGAAAAGCTAACTTCTGTCGTGACAGATTTTATCACTTCCTTACTTCCAAATCCCTTAGATTCATCAGTGAAATTAGGCCAGAAAGGTAGAAGTATTAATTTTGAAATTTTGCTTTCTCAAAACTGCTTCTGACAGCTAAGGAACATGAAGTGGCCAACATCTGTCCATTGCTTATTCATCAGCTAAAAGGCCTGTCAGATTTATCATGGCAGTCAGGGCTCTGGCATGCATGTCAAATCAAACATCCACTGGGCTCACTGGAGCTACCACTAGGCTCACTGGAGCTTCTACTGAACTAGATCATCAGCCTTAATTACAATTTTCCATGACAAAGTAGCTTCAGTCTCTTTGCAAAGTATGTGTCAGCCCTATTTAATCAGAGAGGAAATTGGGCAGAGATGAAGTCATGGTAATTAGCTCTTCTCTCTCCCCTTGACACCCCCTCCACAAGAGAGAGTTTACAGAATACAAAAAGGATCAGAGAGTTTCTTAAGTCCAGCTGCCTCTATTGAGAGAGCGGATGCCCTGGTTCTTCTCAGTGACCTCACCAGTGTTAACTAGTTCCTTTAAAAAGGGAAGATTGCTTCCCTACTAATGTTATTTTGTGCATTTCTATGACAGAAAACTGATGTTTCAGTCACAACGGACAAAACGGTCTGAAGAACCAAAATGCTCTTCCAACGACCTGTTTTAGCTGCTTGTAGCTTTTTGAAATCCAGTTTCTTGTAACATTTTTGGGAGAAATGCTATACTTACTAATCAGTTTTTCTTTTCTATTGTGAAAAGCAGCCCTCTGAAAAATCATGCAAGTTTTTGACTTTTTTCCCCTCAGGTATTAGAGAAAACAGGAGAGAACAAGGAGAAACAGAAGAGAACTCGGTACACTGGAGAAAAAGTTATGAAACAAGCCTCTGTTCTGAAGAGCAACCAGAAGTAATTCACAGCTTTTAGGAGGGGCTGGTTCTTTAATGGAAAACATATGCTTCCATATTATAATCACAATAATGCCAAATAGTGATGCGATTATTAGATAGCTGTACTTAATAACAAGCATATCTTCACAGTATGCGATAATCTAACTGACCTGCAAACTCTCCGTCTATGATATATATAACTATTCTATAGATATAGTCTGTTTCAAGGTTATGACTTTTAGCCAGTTTCAGTTTTCTCAGCTTTCTTTTTTGCTTTTTGGTGAAAGACAGACATGGATACAAGCGTAACCCAGTTTACTCCTCCCCCACTTTAACCTTAGTAAGGAAAGGAAAGCAGAACAGCTCCACAAACCTGAGTCGTTAACTTTAATGGAATACACTGGGTTCAGCAGCTTCAGGGAGAAAAAGAAAAAGCAGCGTGCAAAAATAACATCCTTTTCTTCGAACGCTTCCCAGTTCCAAAATGGTGCACCTCCTCCTTCTGGCCTTTCTCACAGGTGCGTGTATTCAGGATTACACAAACCTAAGCATGTGCCTGAAGGAGGGCAGAAGCGAGTGGAGGTTGTTGCCTCACCCAACCCCAGCCACCGCGTCTCTGAGTTTGCAGGCTGACTTCTCTTGCACAACACCGGTGAAAGGGAAGACAACACCATCAGCCTGTTTGCAAGAAGGCTGCCCTCCCGGGAAAGCCTACAGCCAGCGGCACCTCTGGGCCTGGGGTCGCACATCGAGCCCCACGCCGCCAGGCCGCGACAGAAACGGACGGACAGATTTGCGAGGCATTTTCACTCTCAGGCCTCGATACTGCAGCCTGCTGGGAGATACAAAGATGCGTACTACCCATCTTCGATGGGGGAAGAAAACTGTAAGTACAACATACAAGGGCCTTCTGAAGCTTGGGAGTACAGCTGCAAGCGTCAGCATTTCCCCCAACACTGCTGCAGTGCTTCACGCGCTACCACAACATTGCCTTAAGACATGGCTCTCTGACTCATTCCTCGTTTTAACACCTCCCAGCTTTAACCGTTTCCAGGCGGTTTCACCCTTGCATTTCAGGCGGGAGCGCCGCCATATTCAAGCGACGCCACGTCCCTCCGTTGGAGACCCCCCCCCCTCCCCCCGCCTGTAACGGCCGAAAGCCGGTCCGCGGGCGCTGCCTCAGGGCAGAGGCGCCTCAGGCTGAGGGGACACGAGGCGCCATGGCCCCGCCGCGCTGCGCCGCGACGGCGGCGGCGCCACCTGCCGGCCGCCGGCCTCACCCGCAGCCGGGGCGTCGCGCCCGCCCTCCGCACCTCTCTGGGCGACCGGCGCTGCCCGCAGGCCGTTTCCCGGGGCTGGCGGCTGCCGCCGGGGCGGCCCGGCACGAGATGGCGGCCCGGGCTTGGCCCGCCCTTCGCCAGCAGGGCCCAGCCGCCGTGGGGTGGGGTGCGGTGCTGTGGGGACCCCCAGTGCGTGCATGGCGGCCCCTTTCGGGACACCGGCTGCACTTGTTGCACGCGAAAATAATCCTTTCGGTACCTTGCATTGACCTGATTCCATTGAACTCGCGCATTGTCATGGCTTAAGGTGCCGAGCTAACAAAGGTGGCAGCTAACGCCCGCACGTGGGTTTTCTCGCTTCTCCCAGCATCGTTACAATTTTCTCAGAAGCAGTGGTGCTAGCAGGAGTCAACAACCCTTAAACAAAACAAAAAAACAGTGTTAACAGGTAAACAACAATCAAATTGGACAACTCTAAGCCACAGAATTCACCCATAGATTTCTCTTTCAAGTTCAGCTTTTCACACGTTGAAGTCACTTGTCTGCACCTTCAGACCCTGTGCAGCTCTTGCTGGTCTGTTTTTCGTTCTTATCAAGACTCGCAGCCTTGACATCTGCTGCCATGTCCATCTCCTGCTTCGTCTGCTCTGATCTAGTCTTTCCTCTTCATGTCTCTCCACAAAATAATCGCTGCTTTTTCCAAATTCTTAGTTTCACCAAACCTCCTCTAGACTAGTATTAAGCTACAACCTCAAAAATGCTTACCTGAAAATTTGCAAGTGTCTGAGGGGTTTATGGGGTTTATTCATGTTTCATTAAAAACCCTTGTTAATTTGCAAAACTGCTGAATTTATTCAAGGAGGGACGAAAATTCCTTGATCATTTTTAAACATAAGAGAAACCCAACTGTGAGAAGTGTTTCTCTAACTAGTGGTCCAAATAGCCTTTTCATTACCTTTCCCCACATCCCTTTGCTCATCTGTCATGACAGATTAGGCCAGAAACAGTTTGTCTGTTTTCCCACATTTGCCCAGTGTCCATCAGGGAGCCTTGAAGTGCAAATAATACACTCTTGGTCTAGATCTTCACTGGAGATGTGATGGAGCATTAGTCTAAATGGCTGAGATAAGTTATTCATTATAGAGCAAAAATAATCCTTTTTTTTTTTTTTTTTTTCTTTCTTGAACAGAAGGGACAAGGCAACAGACACTGCTGGCCTGAGCTCTGGCAAGGTATGAACTACGCAACATGCACTAAGGCTACAAAACTGGGAGGACTAACTGATACACCAGAAAGCTGTGCTGCCAGTCAGAGGGACCTGGACAGACTAGAGAGTTGGAACCTCAGAGGAACCTCATAAAGTTTAACAAAGGCAAGTGCAGGGTCCTGCACCTAGGAAGGAACAACCCCATGCCAGCAGGACAGGTTGGAAAGCAGCTCTGCAGAGAAGGACCTGGGAGTTGTGGTGGACAAGTTAAGCATGAGCCAGCAATGTGCCCTTGTGGCCAGGAGGGAATGGCATCCTAGGAAGAATTGCCAGCAGGTGGAGGTAGGTGATCCTGCCCCTCTCCTGAGCCCTGGGGAGGCCTCACCTGGAGTCCTGTGTCCAGCCCTGGGCTCCCCAGTACAAGAGACACATGGCCCTACTGGAGAGAGTCCAGCGGAGGGCTACAAAGAGGATGACGGGACTGCAACGTCTCTCCTCTGAGGAAAAGCTGCGAGAGCTGGGCCTGTTCAGCCTGGAGAAGAGAAGGCTGAGAGGGGATCTGATCAGTGTATCTGAAGGGAAGGTGTCAAGAGGATGGGGCCAGACTCTTCTCCGTGGTGCCCAGCGACAGGACAAGAGGCAGTGGGCACAAACTGAAACAGAGAGGAAGTTCCATCTGAACATGAGGAGAAACTTCTTTGCTGTGAGGGTGACGGAGCACTGGAAGAGGTTTCCCAGAGAGGTAGTGGAGTCTCCTTCCCTGGAGATAATCAAAACCTGCCTGGACAGGATCCTGTGCAGCATGGTCTAGAGGACCCTGCTTGAGCAGGGGGGATTGGACTAGATGATCTCCAGAGGTCCCTTCCAAGCTCAACCATTCTGTGATTCTCTGAAAGGGGGCTGCCTCCAATAAGCCTGTCCACGAAAGGTAGCTCTGGCAGGTCACATCCTTCCGAAAACCAGAGGAGGCTTTGGGCAGAGCTCTAGCCTGCAGTATCATGTGTATGAGGTTTTACGTTCACAGACTTACTAACTATAACTAAACTATAAAAGCTACAAGAATAGCTGTGTTTTTGGATCTTTTCCCTTCTCTTCCCTCAAGAGTACTATGAGATCTCTCTTTGGCTTATTGCTGACAGATGAGGGCAGACTGAAGTATTTATATTTGCCTATATTTGTTTTCATTCCCCCCGTGGATGATGATTTCATTGAATACTTTTTCTATATATATGTGGAGACTGGGACTGTATTTGTGAACTGAAGAAGTTTTTTGTCATTTGGAAATTCAGCTATGAGTCTGACTAGTGAAACAGAAAAGTCTTAAAAATGAGTAATATATGATTTATGTTGTTTGTGCCACCTGCAAGATTGGCTACATTATTCAGTCATAGAGAGACAAAAATACACCAGAAGGTTAATCTAAGAAAGCTAGTTACACCTTGATGTTTCTTTTTTTCTCTCAGCTCCTGTGTACTCAAGGAGGTCCCGCTGTTTTCATAAGCAGACAGTAAAATGTCAAAACATGTAGTGACCTGAGAGCTAGTTTCTTCAGCTTGCAGTGTCCCAATACATTGATGTACCAATATCATTACACAAGTCTGTCAAAATTAAACCACTTGTTTATAAATTGGTAATTACAAAAAGTAACTTGATCTTTTCATTCCAAACAACATCTTGAAAATAAATAAACTTTTGGTTTTGCCTTATAACTCTTTTCCAAACACCATGGTATCAACTATGTCCACCACCACTGATTTTGCACAGAGTTCGTAGCAAAATGGATTTGTACTGGGGGATGAGTAATGTCTACACTAGACTTCCTGTCCCAGTAGTGAGCTTTTACTCCGCTCTTGTTGGAATTTAGCACTCCAAGTACTTTAGCTCAGGAGGCTCCAATTGCCAAGACTTTTTCTAAAGCAGGAGATAATCTAATACATGGTTCACCACTTTGAGAGTTCTGCTGCTAAAAGAAGCAGAGGCATTTATTTCACAATAGTATTTAATTCTATGTGTCACTAGTATCCCCAAAGGATGTCAGAAATGTCAGAAAAGAACAAAGATTCTGGTTTTACTCAAAAAAAGAAAGTAAAGAATGGAGAGAGGAAAATAGGGAAAAAGTGAGACAGATCTAATCTGCTTTTCCTTTTCTTGTAAAGAAGGAATAAAAGATGTGGAGAAGACAAAAAAGGCTTTTATGTAGTTATACCCCTTTACTTCATTGAATTTCTATGCCAGGCAAAACAGATAGAGCGTCACTAGAACGATATCCTTGGCTACCCGTGGTTATGCTAGTTTGGAGGACTTTTTGATAGTATTAAAAGTAATTTACAGGCGACTATGAAGAGACGTTTGCAAGGTATCCAATTGCAATCTAAATCTACTCTTCCTAGATGGAATGTGGAAAGGAATTAGCCCAGCAACCCCCAAACTCTATGAAGGAGGAGAATCTACCCCAATGCAATGACAACAGACATAAGTCATTAAAAAGTCTCCACTGTATTTGCAGCCCAGCCCCAAAATGCAACAAAACATTTTTTTGCTGCTCTGTCATGCACAATTAAATTTTCTGGAACTGCTTAGTTAATCAAGGCTTCCATAAGCACATTAAAAGATCTTTGTTAATGGCATTCACTTCATAACAGGCAGACTGCGGGGCTACGGCAGCTCTGCCAGCTACAGAGGACTGAAACAAGCCAGTTTGAACAAACTTCAGCTAGTTTGGAGATTAGCATCAGCCTGTAATACAGGGAACAAACAAATGGTTACGAGTTTAGCCCTTCAGAAAATGACCCACACGGCTGTCATTTCTGAGCTGCAGTGGGTCCTGTGCCAGCAAGGGAAAAGAGACTTTGAATGGTTGGAGGGATGCTAAAAGGAAACGTCTGCACTTCTGAATGGCTGTGCACTAGGAATATCACTTCTGTCACACTGGGAATATCACCTCTTTCATACTGTCCTACTTTTTCTCTGCTCCTTCTTTGCATGGAAGGCAAAATCCATACTGTCAGGATGGCTCACAGGGACAGAAGATGGAAACTGAAGGACCTCTTCCGGGGACTACAGGAGGAGGTAGTGAGGTCATAGGCTCATTTTGGAGGGTGGACAGACAAACAAAAGTCCTGGAAAGGCAGGGATCACAGTCATCATTATTTAATGACGATGAGGATTATCTCTGTGGAGAGAGAAGATAGCTGCTCGAGGACATGCCTATCTCATCTGGGAAATGACACAGTTCTAGACAGATCATTTTCAAGTGTATTTAACTTACAAAGCGGCTGTGAAAAAACAGAACAACAGAACAAATTTAAACCATCTGTTTGATCATCTTGCAAACTGTAAACATTGTCTTGAGAAAATAGTTTTTCCTTCAGAATAACAATACACACAGATTCAATTAATATGTGGAGAAAAAGGAACTTCTGCTAATATAGCTGGAAATTACCCAGGATATAAGTCAGTATTTAAATTATTTTAAGTAATTCTTCTTCTTTCATCAATTTCCTCCAGGAGAATGTAGGAATGGATGCTCTAACTTCTTTGACACCTCCCTGTGCAGTTGTCCTGCCCAGCATCATTCAAATTAATCATTGCACTCAGTCTACTTAAAGCCCATGTGCATGTGCCCTTATCTCGTCTATACTTTTTTTTTTCCATGCAGACTCTGTAGCCTCCACACTTATTCTTTCCTTAAACTTTTAAATCAGCATATTGCAATCAAAACTGATATATTCAATCATCTGATTTTTTGTCTTGTCTACATACTGGATTTTTTTTTTAACTGTTCGTTATAATGCATAGTTAAGAAATAACTCCTGTCTATAAACCTGAGACACCAAACATCCTCTTTCTTCTCCTAACTCACAATCCCTTATCAGCAATTTCATTGGTTTAAAGTAACAGAGAAGAAAGCAGTTCATGATAACACACTAGCTACACTAATGTCTGCTTTACACCTTTTCAAACAGCATATTTGTTGTTCACAATAACATTAATTTCCTAGATCAAAAAAAGAAAAGATTCAATCCATATATAACATCAACCTTAACCTAAAGCAACACTTAAGAAACAGTGCCAAACCTAATATATGTTAACAGTCTTTGATTTATAGATACAGACATTCAAAACAGTAGAAGAAACTGCTTTCAAAATATAATCAGTTATACTGATTAGTGCTCAGGGGGACTAAGCACTGGAACAGGTTGCCCAGAGAGGTGGTGGAGTCTCCTTCGCTGGAGATATTCAAAACCCACGCAGACGCGATCCTGGGAAATATGCTCTAGAGAACCCTGCTTGAGCAGCGAAGTTAGGCTAGATGATCTCCAGAGGTCCCTTCCAACCTCAACCATTCTGTGATTCTGTGATACCGACATACCCCACATCAAACTGTGCTAATTAAAAAATAAAAGTCCTGTACAAGCGAGTTATTTTCAGCACAGTACCAGTGCTGATGGGCTAGCTCAGCAGAACCCAGCTGGGGTCTGCAGGCCAGATCCAGCCTGCAGGAGGTTTCCCGCTGGTCCACTGCCTCTTTTCCCCAGAGGAGAGGGGGAACAGCTACTCAGGCAACACGTGCAGTGCTAACAGCCCAGCATCTCTTCCTGGACCTGCCAAAGCCTGACCCAGAGAGCCACAAGCTGCCACTGTTCACGGCAGAGATGTGTCCTCTTGCACCTCTTCCTGGGTTAAGAGGGGGCTGGGACCTCCTGCTGCCATGTCAGGATTCGTAAGTGGGATGCCCCCATCCAGGGCCTGGTCATCATCCAAGATGAGACACCACCATGAATTAGCTCACCAAGCACTCTTTGTCCAGAAGCCACAGATTGTCTCAACAAGAAGATATCACCAAAACAGAGAAATCACCAAAACATTGTGAGTCATTGTGGCTCTGTTCTCCTCTCTCTGAAGTCAGTCACAGATTCCAGCACGAGGCTCTCAGGTCTGCTGAAGTTTGGTTGCTGCACTAATGTGACTAAGAAAAAAAACCAGCATGGCATCACCTTACTCAACAGAATCATGGACACGTCCAGGTATTGTTTGCAGTAATATGAAATGCAGTTGAGGGGGCCATCTTTTCCATTGCAAGTCACATTCCGCCACCAGTAAACAGTCAGGCCACAATGAGGCCTTTTTCTGAAGAACAACTGAAAATGTGTATTTACTTAGGAAAAACAAAATCAAGACTGCAAAACTAGTCTTACTGATATAAAAAAACTGACATGACATGAAACAAACAAACAAAAGCATAAACAGACAACAGTATCATGTGCTAAAAGAAATCCACGTTAGACAATCAGACACTGCAGGGCTGACTGTAAATTTTAAACAAACCTGCCAGTAAGGAACCTGCTTGTTTTTATCTGAAGTACTGGGAGCTCCCACTAACAGAGCGACTTTACCAGGAAGGCCTTTCCTTTTCAGGCACTACAAACCTACACAGTTTTGCTTTTAACTGTTTTGTAACAGACTATAACAATACTACAGTCATTCATGTATTGCTAGTCAGCTACCAGCTGGTAAATTCATTACATACTGTACTGTTCATGCAAGTGATAAATGCATATCCCTTCCATAGGTACAAAAATGTGATCTATGTTTCAGTGAAATATAGATTATCCTTGAACAGTTCTCTGTTCCCACTGAAAACAAGAACCATCCTACTGACAGTTTGGTTTGCAAAACCAGTCAATTCATCTTTTAATAAAAAAGCTAATCTACAAAATTCCAGGTTGAAATTCAAGTAGCATATGCAGCTGCTGGGGCAGACACTTTTCAAGGCAAGTTTAGCATACAGTCTGGAAAAATTGTGTGTGAGCAAGATAATAGAGGCACTCAGGAATTCAGGGTTATTTGATAGGTTGAAGCTGCATAGCAAGACCACAGGATGAAGGGGAAATAGCAAACAGTTTTGAATGGAGAAATATTTTCATGTGTTTGGATAATGAAGTGGTGGCTAGCGTATTTCTTTTGTTATACTCTCCGTAGTGCAGAGACCTCAGTCTCTGATGGTGCTCGTGATTCAGGTGTCTGAGGCAAACAAGACCAACTAGCATTTCAAGGAAGTAGAGTAGTGAAGTACTGTCTCCCTCCCTCATGTTTTCTGTCATCTGAAACTTCCCTTGGGTAAAGTAAAGGAATACAATCCTTGCAGGGGAAATTAAACTTCTCCCATATCTAGAGAATCTTCTCATAAAATGATATACTCGGAGCAGATCATTACCATTCAGGAACAAGACTTCAGGATTATGATGGATGCTTTCATTAATACATCAGCTCAGTGCTCAAAGATGAAAACCCAGTGGTAGGAATTGTTAGGAAAAGAATAAAGAGCAGAACAGAAAACATCATTATGCCAAAACTAGGCGCAGTTCCAGACTCCTCTTGCCAAAAGGAAACAGCAGAACCAGAGAAGTTTCAGAGAAGACAACAAGGATAATCAAAGACGTGGGATAGCTTCTGTGTGACCCTCAGAATAAAACAAAACAAACAAGCAAACAAAAAACACAGATAACCTAAGTGATATTGTAAAGGTCTGAGTGGCATGAAGAGAGGGGTCAAGAGCTGACCATTCAGCGTCTCTTCCATGACAAGAACTTGGGATTATCAAATGAAGGTAGTAGGATCTGGACTGAGAAGCAAGTAACTGGAAGCGGTTCTTCACACAGTAGCTAAGCAGGCCTGTGGAGCTCCTTGCAAAGGAGCAGCCTGCATGCATAAAGTTTACATGGGTTCAAAGGAAGGCTGGACTTGGAAGAGAGATCTCCTGTAAGTTACTAAACAGTTAAACCACAACAGGCTCAGGAAATCCCCTGAACATATAATAGCTCACAACAGCAGGAATATCTGGGGGAACTATTATATACTCTTATCCTGTTTTTATTCTCAAGGCACCTACTGCTGGAGGCCGTTTGTCTCACTTGTACAGTGCAGATTCCCAATACAGCCACTCTCCTGTTCTTTGACTTCAGCCACTCTCCCTAACAAATGCCAGTCGGATCATGAGCATCTGTGCTTAACCTTGCTTCCTCCATTCACATTGTACACAGTGGTCCATCCTAAAAGAAAACCCAAGTCATCTTTGTTGGAAGGAAGATTAAAAACCCTGCCAATAACTATTATGTATAGAAGAATACAGAAGAACGCCTGTTGTGCTTTCTTTTCTGGTAGATAAGAACTTGGATGGTGAGGGGGCACACTTATCCCTAGGGAATGCCATGTTGATGAAAGCAGTCCTCCTTATGCTATTGTGTCTGCTTGATAGGATACTGCATTTACACCATGAACATAACTCCGAGGGAGTCAACTGCTGCAGGAGAGGACTGAGTACAAAAACAAACCATGCGTTCAGATAAAACCTATCCCTTGTAGAAAGAGGAGTTACCTAACTGTCTTCAACTACTGCAAATGCTCAAATCCTTATGGAATTTATCAGTGCTTCAGCCCCAGGACTGGTACTTCGTCAGAGGTTTCCTAGAAGGCAACCTCTAGAAGGCAGGGTGCAGTACAGAATCACAGAATAGCTGAGGTTGGAAAGGACCTCTTGAGATTGTCTAGTCCAACCACCTTGCTCTAAGCAGAGTAAACTAGAGGAGGCTGCTCAGGATCTTGTCCAGTCAGCTTTTGAATAACTCCAAGGTTGGAGACTCCACAGCCTGTCTGGACAACCTGTTCCAGTGTTCTATCACTCTTTCAGTTGAAGAGTTTTTTCCCCCTATATTTAAACAGAATTTCTTGTAATTGAATTTCTGCACATTGCCTCTTATCCTGTTACTAGGTACCACTGAGAAAAGTATGACTCCATCTTCTTTATTAATTTTATCTTATCAATCTGATGGTGGGAATAAGACTTCCCCGAGCCTTTTCTCCAGGCTGAACAGTCCAAGCTCTCTCAGCTCTTCATATGACAGACACTAATCTCTTAATCATCTTTACGGTCCTTTGCCAGATGTCTCTCTTGTATTGAGGAGGGCAGAATCAGACCTAACACTCTAGATGTGGCCTCACCAGGGCCATCAGCTCAGTCATTTTTTAATCCATCTCACAGTCCGTTTATCTAGTTTTGTGTTTCATCAGTTTATCTCTGAAGAAGTTATGGGAGATGGTGTCAAAAGTTTTGCTGAAGTCATGATAAAGAACATCCACTGCTCTCCCATCATTCACCAAGCCTTCCATGATGAGATGATTGGCTATCAGGTTGGTCAAGCGTGATTACCCCTTCATAAATCCATGCTGACTTCTTCCAATCACCTTCTTGTCCTTTATAGATTTGGAAATGTTTTCCAAGATTACTTGCTCCATCACCTTCCCAGGGATCAAGGTGAAGCTGACTGGCCTGTAGTTCTCTGCATCCTCCTTCTTGCCCTTCTTAAAGGGTAAGAGTGGCCTCACAACAACATCAGTCAGCTCCCTCAGCACTCATAGGTACATCTCATCAGATCCCATGGACTTGTGTATGTCCAGTCTGTTTAAATGCTCGCTAACCTGATCCTCCACGGAGGTTAGGCTTCCTTTCTCCAGACTTTCCCATGGGTCTCAGGGACCTGAGATTCCCAGAGACCAGTCTTATCAGTAAAGACTGAGGTAAAAAAAAGACATTGAGTACGTCAGCCTTTTCTGTGTCCTTTGGCACAAGAGTTCCTACCCCATTCAGCAGCAGTCCCACATTTTCCCCAGACCTCCTTTTGCTACTGCTATACTCATACAAGCCCTTCTTGTTGCCATTCATTTGCCTTCCCAGATTCAACTCCAGGTGGGCATTGGCTATCCTAACCCCATCCCTGTATATTTGGACAGTGGCTATTTCGGTTGAGTGACGAGATCCACCTTCCACCTTGTGTGCTTCCTTTTTATGTTCAGGTTTGGTCAGGAGCTCCCTGTTCATCCATGCAGGCCTCCTGCCACCTTTGCTTGACTTCCTGCACATGGGGGTGGACTGTTCTTGACCTTGGAGGAGGTGATCCTTGGAAAAAAAAAAAAAAAAAAAAATCAACCTGCTCTCCTGGCCCCCTCTTCTCCCCAGGGCCTTATTTAGAAGGATTCTTCTAAATAAGTCTCTAAACAGGCCAAAGTCTGCTCTCCTGCAAGTCCACGGTTGTGATCCTGTTCTTTGCCTTGCTCCCTCCCTTCAGGATTCTTAACTCTATCTCATAACCACTGCAGCCAAGGCTGCCGCTGACCTTCACAGTTCTTATTTTGTAAGTATCAGGTCCAGTAGAGCACCTCTCTTTGGCAGCTACTCAGTCACCTGTGTTAGGAAGTTGTCATCAATGCACTCCAGAAACCTGGATTGCTTATGCCCTGCTATGTTGTCCCTCCAGCAGGTATCAGGGTGGTTAAAGTCCCATATGAGGATCAAGGCCTGCAAATATGAGACTTCTTCCAGTTGTCTGAAGACGGCCTCATCTACATTTTCTTCCTGATCTTGCAGTCTGTGTAGATGCCCACCACAATGTTACCCATGTTGGCATGCCCAGTATTCCTCACCCATAAGCTCTCCACTGGTGCATCACCATCCCTAGGCAGGGCTCCTTGCTCTCTCACTAATTTCTCAGATAGAGGGCAATTCCCCACTTCACTGCCCCAGCCTGTCCTTCCTAAAGAGCCTACATTCACCTATTGCAGCACTACAGTTGTGTGAGCTACCCTACAACAACCCCATAATCCCAATGAGATCATAGCCCTGCAACTGCACAGAGACCTATAATTCCTTCCATTTGTTCTCCATGCCTCAAAAAGGCATCTCAATGTGCCAATTTCCCAGACAGAGTATGAGAGTTTCCCCCATCACACTGTCCTGCCTGTAGACACTTCCTTAATTTTGGGCTTAGGGCTTAAATTGGCCCACTTAAGCATATTTTATTGATTACAAGGTCTCTCTTGTCTACATTCCCCTGCATCATTTGTTTGCCAACGCTTTCTACCACTTCCATGCTTGATGGTGGGTTGTCATCTCGCCTCCCCTGTTCTTGTTTAAAGCTCTCCCCGTTAGGTTGTCGATCCCTTGCTTGGTCAGGTGGATCCCATCTCTTCCTATCAGTCCTTAATCCTCAAAGAGGATTCCATGATCATAAAACCCAAATCCCTGTTGTTGACAGCAGCTGTGCAACCTGTTGAGTTGCAGGATCCATCCACTCCTCCTTAAGCCCCTCCCACTCACCAGAAGGATGGAGGAGAAGAACAGCTGGCCCCCGTGCCCTTCGCCTTCACCCCCAGGGCCATGTAGTCACATGTGATATGCTCCAGTCTCCTCTGGCCATATTGTTGGTGTCTGCATAGAAGACCAGCAGGGGTGAGAGTCCGATGGCTGGACAAACGGCGGCAGTGTCTGCAACATCCTGGATCCGAGCCCCTAGCAAGCAGCAGGCCTCCCTAGACAGCAGGTCAGGGCCTCCATCCTCACAGCAGGGAGTTTCCCACTGCCATCACTCACCACCTCCTCCAGGTGCTGCTGCGGGGCTCAGGTGTCCAAGCAGGCTGAGCTGCACTGGAGAGAGGTCCCAGCCCCTTACCTGCTACGAGGGCATCAATACTCTTCCCTGCTGCAGATCTGCAGGTAGAGCAGAGCTGTCCTCCTGGGGCTGGAAGTCCCCAGCTCCCGGCTTTCGCCATCATGGGAATCTCCATTTCCCACCTCAGAGGCTCCCCCTGGCCCCTTCAGTGCAGCAGGGTCTTCGGCTGCTGTACCCATCAGGTCTTGGGAAGATGCAGTTTATCTTTCTTGCCATCCCTGATGCTGTGCAAGTGGCTGCCTCCTCCTACAGCTCTGTTGCTTGGGGGCACTGCCACTGCCCAGTGGCCAATTCCTGCAGCTGAGGAGCTCATCTGCCCCAGCCCTGGCCTAGATGTCCCTGCAGCCACAGCTAGGACTCCCACCCTGGGGAGCTCAGAGGTTACAGGGCCGTTACTCTAATAGCTGCTGGAATCTATGCCCTGTGGCACAGCGCCCCATGACTGAGCACATGCAGAGCTCCAGCCCCCTCCTGCACAAACTGCTGCCTTGGGAGCCAAGCTCTCAGCTCACATTTCTGTAAGGCTGCCCTGTGGTACCTGCTGAAGGCACATAGTCCTCCCTCCTTGGTCCTCTGCCAAAAAAGGTCGCTTTCGTCAGGAATAGCTCGCAGAGCCCATCAGAGGTTGCTGGCGCTCACTAGCAGTCACAGCCTCCAGTAGCTGTCCTCGCCCAGCAGCAGGCACCCTGGCATTCCCCACTGGGCTCCCAGGAGACCTCACTGATCCCAGAAGAAATTCTCAGAAGATCTAGAAGATTTCAAAGCAGAGCCCCAGAAACTGCTACACAAACCACTGTGTGTGTTGGCTGCTTCTGTTAGCTGTGCTGTGCATTTGCAACAACGTGCAATTGCCTTCAGTTCCTGTCAAAATCAATTGAGGAACATCTATCTTGCTGTTTGTTGTTGTTGTTTTTTTTTATTTTTTTTAAACAAAGCTGACTACACTAAAATTGCTCTTGACTTATTCAGATCCAAAACTCCACATAATATCCTGAGATTTTAATTCAGTACTCAGCAGATTAGCAGAACAGTCATACAGGGCATTTAATATACTACGTTACTGATAGCAATGCATACTACATTAATACACTAATGCATAATATTAAACATTAGAGATACTGATAACTAAAAACCAGCTAGGAGTAAAGACCTGAATTCAAGCTGCCTACATATGTATGGGCAGGCAAGTGTGTGTGTGTGTGTGTGTGTGTGTGTGTGTGTACACATATGATAAGCTATTTTGAACCTACACTTCAGTTTTCTGACTTGTGTTTATATTTAAGATGAACTGATATATTAGTTTTGTATTTGTTATCTTCTAAACCATGCCAACTCTCTCTTCAATGATGATGCTAAAAGGCAGGTGGAACAAAAATGGAAAACTAAAATGGAGTGACCAGAATTTGCCAGGCTGAGGAAAATTTCTACACTTTGGGATTCCTGCTTCATGAGCTACAGTGACCGAGGAATAGAATCATAGGATAATTCAGGTTGGAAGAGACCTCAGGAGGACTCTAGTCCAACCTGCTGCTCAGAGCAGGGTCAGCCATAAGGTAAGACCAGGTTGCTCTGGGCTTTATCCAGTTAGGTCTTGAAAGTCTCCAAAGATGGAGACTGCACAGCTTCCCATCGGCAACCTGTTCCACTGCTTGACTGTCTTCATCAGGGACATTTTCTCTTCATAAGTTTCACCTTCTATCCAATCTAAACCTCTTGTTTCAGCTTATGACTTATCTCCCTTCCTCAAAGCCAGGCTGAACAAACCCAGCTCCCTCAGCCTCTGCTCACAAGGCCCGAACCATTTTAGTGGCCTCCACTGAACTCCCTCCAGTTTATTGATCTTTGTCTTGTACTAGGGGACCTGAAACTGGACACCGTATCTAAATACAGTCTAGTGAGTACTGAGTAGAGGGAATAATCACTTCCTTGGCTCTGGTTCTCTTAATCCAGCCCAGGGCACTGTTGTCCTCCTTTGCTGCCAGAGCAAACTGCTGGCGCATGTTCAGCTTGCTGTCTACCAAACACCCAGGGCCTTTTCAGCACAACAAGCCAGTCAGTCCCCAGCCTGTATTCCAGAACCCAGCAAAGGGTTTTTCCTGCTAAGGGGCAGGACTTTACATTTGTTCTTACTGGATTTCATGAGGTTCGTGTTGTCCCATTCCTCCACACCCTCTAGGTCCCTCTGAATGGCAGCATATCAATTGGTCACCCAGTTTAGTGTCGTCTGCAAGCTTTATGAGCAAGCACTCCCGCCACCTCCTTCAGGTCATTGGTGAAGACCACATCATAGCATAGACCCCTGCAGTACCACAGCACAGTTGTCACTGGCCTTGAGGTAGAGTGCAATCCTTGAACCACTGCCATCTGAGTCCAGTCATATAACCATTATTTTTACCCATCTAGCTGTTTAACACCTCATAAATCTAGGATTAGACTATTCAGAGATGCAAGAGAAGATCTTTGTGTGTCAGATTAAGTAGCCTGAACACCCATTCCTCATCTCATCTAAAGCAAATATAGCCTGGATTGAAATGTCCTAGGGACTACAACCTGGACCACAGCAAGTAAGAAATTCAGCTTTGCAGTTTCTCCCCACCCCCAGCAATCACCTCATCTCCCAGCTCTGTCCACTATGGCACTGAACAACTGAGTCTGTGACTTTTTTTGAGATAAACTTTTTTCCTAATTTGTGTTTTTGCTATTGGACACAACTAACAACAGGAAAGAAAAATACAGAGCCAAGAGAAACCCATGGAAGAAAGATAAAAGAGGTTTCGAAGGTACACGGAAAACACAAAGCAAAAGGTATGGAGTACATTATGATTTTGCTCTTAGCACAATGCACTTTTTCATTTTGAGTTTTCCAAGGCAACTGCCAATCTTTTATTGAACTCAGATGCTGCCTGCTGCATAGAACAACAGTATGGTCTATTCTCCTAGGAGGAGGTGAGCTTTCTTCCTAGTTTGGGAACTCCCATTTACAGCCACTAACGCCATTCCCACAATAGTCTATGCCATGCAAAGAAAAGTAAGAACTATGGTTCAAATAAGGAAAACAATCCAACATGCTTAAATCTTGCAACCATACTTTCAGAATCATTTCACCACACTCTACTTGAGCACATTAAAATTGTACATGTATACGAGAAAGCAAGTAAGAGGCCCTAGGCACTACAACAAGTTTTTGAGTTCTTACCAATGAAGATTTTCACAGAACCTAAGACCAGGGAACACTCATTTTTCAGCATATGCTTACAACCTGCTCTCCCTCATGAACGTGCATATGGCAAAACTGTGCCATTTCAGTTTGCACTTGGTAAAAAAAATTAAAATAGACATTTCAGAAGACTAACAACAGAAATGGCAGAAAGGAATTAAATACACACACAGGTTGGTTACTAATGACCATGGCTCTTAAATAGCTGAACTCACTCCCTGCCATGTGAGGCAAGCGTTTTCCCTTGCAATATGCATAGCTGTCACATTCTAGATTCTCTCCTTCTTAGCATTTCAGTCCCTCTCAGTTGCAGGAATGTATCTGTAATAGATATCACAGGACAGAAAAAAAGTAAGTAGGATACTAATGTCTCTCCAAGATCACCAGCTACATACGCACTAACTTACTTAAGGGAGTCTCTGCATACTTTGTAACAACAGTGCACCTCAAACAATTAGCTAATATCAAACAGAGATGAAGGTCCTTAGAAAAACACCACATAGCTTGTAATATCCTTCTATCATATGCCTCCCTATCAGGTCTAGCTTTTGAGTGGTTAAATCTAATTTAAGATACATGAAAGCATGGACGAGACTGCAGGTAGATGCACAGTGGATAACCAGGGAGGAGCAGACCTTCAAGCACTGCTACAAGGACCATCTGAGTTCTCGTAGAATCCATTCCGACTACTGACCCTCCAAATTACCTCACAGCTGGTCTGGACACAGACTACTACCTCTTGGACAGCCACTAATTAGAAATAGCAGAACCCCTAGACAGAACCTCTGCAGTGTAAAACAACAGCTTAAAAGATGTCCCAAGAAGGTCTGAATCTATGCAGTTAAAATGAAGGTGCCTTCTGATATGAAGGGTGTGATATACACATTAGGCCTAAAAGCAAAAGTCTGGCCCAAAAATGACTAGAACTACTTTCCTGGCTAAGATGAAATTCCCACTGCTTTGAAAAAGAATACGAGGGAGGACTGTAGAAATACTGCTGAAGGACAAGAGAAAGTGATGTGAGGGCCTGTATCTCTCTTTGACTAGCAAGGGTAACGGCTTTTAGAAACATTGCATATCATGAACAAGAATATGAGATGGTAGGAATCCAGAGGTTCAAACAGAGGTTCACCTTGAAAAACCCTCCAATCATCTCATTCATCCCAGGAATTTAAATTGAGGAATACTTTTTTTTCTTTCTGAAAAAAAGGACTCTTTCTGAGCTAAAGTAGATGACCTAGCTACTTAAGAGTCACCTCAAAGTCCTTGTCCGTCTTGAAGGTAAACAGGGTGGTGGGTCCTAAACAAGGATGGCTTAGTACTAAGGACTGCTTTTTCTTGCTAAAAATAGGAACTATTATAATGGTGTTGCTTCTCGGGTACAGAAGCAAAGTCACCAGTGACCTCCAGACCCCCCCACGGAGTCCTTGTTTGGGAAGGCCAAAGCTATAGCAAGTATAGTCAGCTCCAAAAGATAGGGTTTTGTAAGCCTATAGGTTTTTTTGAGCCTTTATCGTTCCTGCCTCAGCTGAAACGTCTCAGGGCATAATTGGCACAGCTATCAAACATGCTGAGATATGGTCAGATCTCTTCAAAGGAATGTTCCCTGTCTGAAATACTAACGATGGAAGAAGCTATTTCTGCCTAGAAGCAGGACATGCCCATGCCCATGCCCACCTACTTATTTAAAGGGACCTGAAAAAGTGGCTTTTCTAGAGGTATTTTTTAAATGTGTCCCTTTCTCTCCCAGTACAGAGCTGAAAGGAGAGAACATCAGCTGGAAACATATCCCCCACCCAAACCCCTTGCATGCAAGACAACAAACAGAATGTGGTCACTACACAAGGCCAGAAAACGTTCTTCAAAAAGTCTTTCTTGAGACTGAAGCAGTCGCTTACAAGACAGTATACCACACAGTAGAAAAGATGGCACACAAAAAGGTGTTTCATCAGGAAGTTGAAAGGAACAAACATGGCATCAGTCACTGTCCATATAACCTTGCACGTGAGGATGGAATAGGAACATACCTCTCTGAATGCTGCAAAAACATTCTCCAACCTCAAGCAGTGATTTCTTTCATTAAACATGCTCATATGTAGCCATTCGCAGAAAAGCAAGTTCTACGATTCTGTGTATACCATACAAAGAATATATCAAAGCTCCACCTTCATTTTGGTGCTTTCTGCCAAACATTTGTATACATAAGCAACATATGTATAAGCATATGTGTATGTGTTGAAAGCTGTTTTATAACCCCATAAACCCCAAGAGAAAAAATTGGTTAACATTGAAAACAAAGATTTGAGACTAAACAACACAAAATTTTCCTATGATCGTACACAGGAACAACCCAGTACATAATCTATGCTATTAAATTTTTTTTAAGGCAGATCATAACTGGCTTTTTATCCTATTTTACATAAACAGAAAACAATACAATAGAAAATCATGTTCCAAATTCAGTATCAAATGATAACATGAAAACTGAGAAAGTAGAATTATAGTTTTGAAAACATTAATAAATAAATTAATTCATTTAACAGTGTTCTCGTGATATATTGAGGACTTGATCTAAACTAAACATGACAGCACTAAATGACACTAGCTCTGTTATGGCCATCTCATTTCCTTATTTTATATAAACACAAAAAAGGCAGAAGGATGCTGATTTAATATTAAATACTAGAGTTATAAAAAAAGTAACCAAGTAGCAGAACAGCTTAGGAAGAGGAAAACAAATATTCGTTTTTAGACATACGCAAAGATCAAATACTCTCCCATGCAGAATTATCGTAGCCTATAACCCACTGTCACATCTTGGTCAGGATAGTACCCACGCATATAATGATTACGAGTTACTAAAGTAATACATATTTTATGAGTAGCTTTTTCTATTATTTCCATGAATGCATGAAAAGTCTTTGACAAGGTTTCATCTCTTCTACTGAAAAAAAGTCTTCATTTTATTTCACGTACCTACTGAAGTCTTGTTTCTTCCCTTATAGGAGAAGCAGTAACTTGTGCTCACACATCCCTCCAAATTATTCCTCCTTTTGTGCTCCCATATCCAGAAAAGAAGGTAAAGCAAAGTTTGCTTACGCTTTAGGGAAGTCTTTACATGCCAACACCTCATTGCCATTTCATTGTATAATGCAGGCCAGATCCTGGAAGATAGTTTCATAATTTTGGAGAAGTACTATACCTTGGAAGGAGCTTGATTCACTAGATACTGAGAAACAGAGATCAGAATGTAGCAGAAAGTTCCACTACAGAACTTGTATGCACCTTTCCTGAGCTGTGCCACATATGGATACAGTCTAAGGGCTGGTTAACTCAAAACAAATGGATGAAAGATGCCTCAAACAAGAAATACGGATTCACACACCTGGCTGGTTTGGGCCCATTGAAGGGAATGAATGGACTCCAGCAATGCCTGGAGTAAGACAGGAATTGTCCTCTAGGACTGTATGTGAGGTAAATGAGGGGAGGGGATAATCATTACAGCTTGCTAAGAAGGTACATCTTAATGTACATCTTAAGAGACACTGGATCACCAGGGTTTCACAAAAAGCTACTAAGAAAAGAGCTCAAGTTGAAAGATTTAATGAGAAGCAGTCAGGAGACACTGTTACTGATGGTTATGAACTATGTGCAGTGCACACCTGTTAATTAGGTAGCTTTAAGAGCTCTATCTTAGCCTTTCCTGCCTCATTTTTAGCATTGCTTATTTCATACAGCATTCAAATAGTTGCTACCTTACCATACCTTCCTACCTATGAATCTGAAAAAAAAAAAGAAAAATAGTATTAAAGGGTAGGTCCCATTATTACCTGGACAAATCTATCCAGTGCAGTTAGCATCTTTACCTAAGTGTTCCATATCCCTTACAGATGACACTTAGGGCCAGCAGTATCAGCCTCACTTTCCATTAACACACTTTGGGTACTAACCTCAATTCCATGAGTATTTTTACTGTATTTCTACATTCCAGTCTTTCTCCAAATCCAAGAGAGCAGCATATCCTCAGTTCTTCTCTCTTAAAAAGTCACTAACTGAACTTCCCATATCTACACTTTCCTCTTGAATAGATGACTATCACTGGTCACCTGGTATTGGGTAACATCTTTCCCATCTCATTTATTCATATGTTGATTCCTTACCCTTTATTCATCTCTAGCACCTTTCAAATTAATAACTCATTTCTAACATCCCATTTTTCACCCAACACACCTCCACACATCAGTGTTTTACAATCACCTAAATTATATGGAAGATGACAGAAGATAAATAGAAGGTAAACAGAATCATTTGCTCTGCTTTCCTCCTCCAGCTCTTATTCTTTGTAGGCAATGTTTATGGAAGAACAACAGCAGTTGCCTTTTGGGGAAAGCACAAAGACAGTTTCTACTGTCTCTCAGTATGCTCTAGGTTACAGGCAACAGAGAAACATTATACATCAGATTCATATAATATGTTACTGCATCTAGAGATATGGCTGCAAATAATAAATAAAACTCACTGCTTAAAATGAACACCTTATAGTTTTATTAAATAAGGATTGAAAACTCTTCTGTTCTTCAAAATAGCTTTAGTTTACAAGTTTTTCATTTTTGCTGAATATAAACATACTACAAGGAACACAGAAACCTGTAAACTTAACATATCTACCAAAAAAGAAAGTTGTTCCAAACCAGGCTATTTCAAGTTGCTATGACTTTAGAAGAAAGCTGTTTGCATTATCAGGATGTCTTCTCAACATATTAAAGAAAAAAATATTTTTAGAGTAAGAATATTTTATTCTAACACATTATTTTCTGTTATAATACCATTAGAAGTAGCTACTACTTAGACTGCTACTGAGTTCACACATGTTCTGTTGTACTGCATGTCATAATTTAAGCAATTGTCTATCTATAGAAATTCTTAGAAATGCAAGAATACTGAAATATTCTTATAGAAGCTAATACCTGAATCCTTTAGTTCTGTCGATCTGTCCAGATCCAAGTGCACAAGTTTGTGAACAGCAAATATATCCTTTTTAAAGTGAAATTACTTCTGAGTGAGCTAGCAAAAGGAGGAAGTGTTTAATAATACTGCTTTGATTTCCAAACTACTGTGTTTCTTTGTATCTGCTTATGTGAGGTAGGATACAAATATCAAAAACATGGATAGCCAAGTAAAACACCTTAGGAGGTGCTATCCATTCTCCACCACATGCTAAAACTAATCCCCCAAAATCACATGATTACTGAAACACTGATGTGGAGGGAAGGGCTGTAGAAATCTGTATTTGCAAGCCTTTCTTCCTTCTTTGAACATATAGGTAAAGAGATGATACTGCTATCCCAAAAGAATATAAATCTTCATTACAGAAATGAATGTGCTATTAAAAATTTGATCATAACTGTAGTGAGGCACTGAATCAAAATGTAATAGTGAAACATTTTAATTACTGCATACACATGTTGTATGATACTGTTTATCCTGTGTATACAAACCTAATGGCACTTGGTGAACTCTGTGCCCGCCAGACCTTTTAGATGGCAGGATCTGAAGAACTTTAAAGCAATGTGTTTTCTTTTCTTCTGTGTTTCTATCCCAGCTGCCAACGTTCAGATTCTTAGTTCTCCACTAGCAACAAAATACCAGAATGTCTACTGTACATAACTAATCAAGTGTTTTAAATAAGTTTGATAAACCTATTAACACAGCAGGAAGTTTATTGATGTCTATGGAATATAAGTCACTTGTGTCAGCATTAGGAAATCACACCTAAACTATAGGCATCTTTTGTGAAGGTGACATGCAACAAAGATGCAAAGACTGGAGTGACAATCTGTAAGCATAACAAGAAACGCACATTTGGGTTCTTCTACTCCTCCTGCTGCTGATGGGACAGATTGTTTTGGTTAGGTTACTTGGTTACTTTTATCATTTTGTTCCTCATATTAGTAAAATAGCCAGTCTAGAAGATGGCCATCAGACACTCATCTTAATGATGTGCTTGTGGATGTGTTGCTTTAGATAACCATGCTGTTACACCTGAATGTATTTAAAAATTCTTGGTAAAATACTTACTGTACCTACCTTGATGAGGTAGAGATGCATCCATCTCTACAAATTATTTTAATGCAGAAAGACAGGTTTTCAAAAAAATTTCCAGGCACAAACTCAGAATTTTGAAAGTCTGGGGTACACCTGTTTACAATACACATACACTTTTTACATTACATGCCCTGTGTGCACAAGTGTTAAGACTATTCAAACATATCAACGAATTTGGTTATTAGAATAGCACAAATGCATTTAAGAACTAATCCTGCAAAACCAGAGGCATGTAAACTTGCAGGATCCGAAGCCCACTGTGCGTATTCACAAAGGCAAACTTTGATAATCTCTCAAGATATACACGTGTGAAATAGTAGTAACAATACTGCACACACACCTCCACGTAAAGTTTTTGGAGAATCTCAGATGACAGATGCTATGCCAGCATGAAGTATTTAATCTTTAAGTTTTTTGCAAGTTAGTCACAAATTGAACATATTCATATTTAGTGGAAATGTCTTTAATATGAGTGCTTTTTTATCGTAAATTTTAATTTTTTTGTTCACATAGATTGAAATGTCAAAACAGCAAATACCAATATATTTGAAAAAAGGTTCAATTTTGCCAAAAAATAAAGTCAATTGGCAGAATCACATATAGTTAATATAGGGATCTGGTTTATCCTAAGTGGAAAAGGTGTACTCACGCTACAACTTTGAAGCAGCTTCATGTATTTCCTTCTCTATTAGTGGATTATAGTTAGTCCTAAATATTAATTTCATTCAGTGACAAGTTAAAAAAAAAAAAACTAAAAAAACCCATGCTTCTGGAGTCAAAGTGAATTACTCTTAAACACTAGTATCAAGATTACAATCAGTTTACATTTTACATATGAATTGAAGATCACTGAAAGTTTCCTGTTGCACTGCAGCAAGAAAAGGAAACTTAACACAAATAAGCTCACTTTGCTGCAAAGTACAGCAAGATACTTCGGTAATCTCATAAAAATTTCATACTGGAACTTGTTACAGTGAGTTCAATTTGATTTTTTAATGTAATACAGTACATTTTTATAAACGTAACATTATCATTGCAGAAGAACATGCTAACTGAACGTTAGCAATTTATCTTTTTATACATAATTATACTCTACTGTAGCTACTGTATGCAGATCTCAAAATGTTAGTACATAAAATATTCATTTTCTTTATATGAGATGAGAATGAACTTAAGAGGTTTGAATATAAGAATGAAGTATTTGCTGTGCCTTTTTCTCAAGGAATAATGAATTACAAGGAATAATGAATTATAACCTAAGAAATCAACATTTAAATCACAAAACTATAGTTTAAATTTACAAGAAATATTTTATGATCAGTAATATGCATCAATATTCAATGAGTTCAACCTAACCATGTTTATGCACATAAAGACTCAAGAATCTGCAGTTTGAACATCAAATTTTCATATTTTTGTAAAAAAAAATTGACTTAAAGGTACATCTTCCTTAAATTTTTTCAGTGCAATTCTGTCAAAGAGGAAAATATAAAGTTAGCTTTCAATCATTTTATACCATAAAAACAACTTGCATTTGCACTGCCAAAGTGTAAGCCAGTTTAGTTGCACCAACTACTTCAAAGTCAATTAAAACCAACCATATTTGCCCTTTTAGGCAGCATTTAGGCAGCATTTCCCCCACACCTATGGGTGTATATGTTGAAAAGGTGAATACTGAGGAAAAAATTGAGAGGCAGAATAATCTAATTGTTTAAAAAAAACATTTTTCCATCAGTAACAAAACATGCATAATGAAAAATTCTAAAAGTTTCTTTACTAATGATAGTATAGTTTGGAGATCTGTAAATCCACGTTTCAGTATTATCATTTTCTCTAATCTTTACATGCCACCTTGAAAATATAACTTACTTCTTGATGAATTATATGAAAATGCTCCTTTTTTCAGTGAGATAAAAATTTAGTAAGTTAGAAATTGATTTTTTCATATGTTGTCAACTGTAAGGAATCAGAGGGAGAAGAGCACCTGAAATTATAATATGTGCTTGGCTAAGCATAGTGTAGTAACCTATACATTTTGGTTCAAAGACACAGTTTGTATAACTGCATACAGGATACTGCCCTAGGTATTTTGCTTCTATATTTTTTTGCAGATTATACATAAAAGAACAAAAATCCAACCTACGGTAGCAGAAAATAAAAATGGAGCTTCATTCAAATCTTGAATACCATGACTGCAATCATCTGCAGCTGGTCATTCAACACAAAAAAAAAAATTAGCTCTTCATACCAAAAAAATTTGGCTCACAAAAAAAAAAAGTACAATAAACTCTCAATAGAAGGTTCTCTCATGAGGCAACCTACCATATACTACTGCTAAATACGAGTTTCCAAAAAAACATTACATCCCATTTTCAGCACATTTTTCATAAACATGCAACTTCACTATAAAATACAAAACACTTGGCTCTCAAGAACAGCTTTATAAAGACACACTGCATCAATAAAATTTTTCTTTGTGATTAACTTTACATTGTAATAAGAACTGTATTTTCACTAATGTTTATATATCAGATTTCATATTATAATGTAGTAATAATTTGCTCTTTGTGAACATCATGTTCAGAAGGAAATATCTATACACATTAACATACTAGACTATTAAAAACTCATTCAGTTACAGAATTTTATTGATACAGTAGATTAATAAAAACTGATAGGGGAAGATAAAATGGGTAGGGTATTCAGTACATTATTTAATAACACACTTTTAAAATTAAAATATTTTAAATCCTTTTTGAATTTTCAATGCCACTAGAAGTCCAGAAAAGTCTGGCATCAATACTGAGGTGTATAATAAGTCAAACAACTTCTTCCACAATTTGCATCTCTTGTATTATTCTCTTCAACATTGTTCAACTGTAAAAGTAATATAGCACCTCTGATGATAGGTAGGTGCCTAAAAGTAAACGCTAGGTCAGATTCATGAAGGAAACAAAGATTGTTTCATTTCTTTTTCTTCTCAACAAATAGCGGCAAAAGAAAGTGGCACTATTTGTTCAACTGATTTTTTTTTCTTCACAGTTAAATGTCAACAAGAGTACAAATACGAACACTGACAGATATTGCTTGAGATCAATTTTTAAACAAACTCTGTTCTTTTTTAAATCAATAGATCTAATAAACTGTGGGGCACTGTCAGTTTAAAGCCGCAGATAAAAGCTATACAAGCACTTTAGAAGTCAGAAACATTAAAAAAGAACTATTTACAGTTTTCTTCTTTAGTTCATATGTCTACAAAGCCAGCGCACATTACACTTCACAAAAATCCACAGTTAATGATATCAACATGTGTGTGGCTAAAGCTTGTGACCTAGGGACTGCAAATGCAGGGGCAGTAAAAGTAAAATAGGCTTCATCTTTTTTTTCAGCAACCCCATTTCGTGCACTAACAGCTTTGTTCAGTCTCAAGCTTTATATTAAAAGCATTCTTCAAAGCTTTCACCTGAAAGGCTGATAACTATGTATTCATTCATCGCCTTTCCCGTTTGGAAGTCCTGCGGCGCACCTGTTTGGGAAAAAGTAATTAAAATGTTTTTACAATAAACAGTGTAGATTTTCTAAAAATCCAAAAATAAGTATATTTTAAAGTAAAAAATGGTGATTCTCACAATAATGTGCAAATAACTGTATACAGTATCATTCATTACTCATTTTTAATATGGATACAAGTCTCAGTCAATGACCAGGACGTAATTGTGTTTAATGCTACTGAGTCTGCATCCTTCAGGTATTAAAAAAATAATCTAACGTCCTATTTTAGAATTTTCACATACTCGGTTGCTTTAATCAGACTTGTCCCAAAGTGTGAATTAAAGCATTCACAATTACATTTAAGTATTAATATTAACAGAACTAACAAATTCATATGAAATAAATATAAATTTATTTCAACTTATCTGCATGGGCTAGTAAGAAAAAGAAATTGGTTTAAGGTTCTGCTCTGGGATTCCATGATTGCCATCCAGTACTATTCAATATCTCCTATTTTGTATAAGGAAGCATTACTTGCTATTATAATCTAGCTGAGAAGAATGGGCATGAGTTACATGGAAAATAATTCTCATGAGAGAATTACCCAACTCAGATAGACAGATAAATAATATAGTTGCACAAAACAGAAAATTCAAGATGCTTGACAAAAAATTGACATTTTCTAAGAAACGCAGATTCTCTAAAAAACTACAGTGAAGTGCCACTATACAACACAGAGTTGAGAACCACCTCATTTATTTTAAAGGAGAAAGGTAAAGTTATCAATAACAGGAAAAGTCAGTCTCTGCACATCAGTACAAAAGAGGACACCACAAAGAGACTTCAAAAGGAAGTCCTATGCATTTCTCTTACATTGATTGTGGAAACTTCCTCTTCTTCCATTACTTCTTCTTGGGGAATGTCATCACTGACAGGTGAGCTACTCTGAAATACATCCATCTCTTCACTAGATTCATTTTCTTTACTGGCTGCTTGTTTGGAACGTCCTGCACGGCTACAATCAAAAGAAAAATTAAGATCAGTTTCATGGTAAATAGATCTGTACATGTAAAAACTTTGCGTTAAGAACAAGCATTCGATTTAACCTTTCAATAACAACAGCCTTAAGATTTTGCTTTCTGGATTACTTTACCATATATGGCTTTCTACTTCATCTGTATACAGAATAGTAGAAGTGTAACTAGGAGGCTGAACAGTATTTGAAAAACAACTTTTTCCAGAATAAAGAGCCAGGAGTACAAAGCTAAACAATTTTTGTATCTGTAGGACTCAATGAGCTCACTGGCAAGAGAGATTCTTCTCTTTAGTGCCAGAATAAGGCTGAAAAAGGATAACACAACAGTGACACTGGAGAACAGGAAAAGCTAGAGACTGAATACTGTTTTTTTTTCTCCTCCATCTACTGAATTCCATGAACAAACACGTACTCCACTTCTGCAGCGGTATACTCACCATGACATTTGAATAGTTACATCTCTCTCTCTATACATATATATATATATTTTAACAGATCTAGAAGAATCTGTATTGCCATTTATGAAATTAACATTATAATGAACCAAAATGCAAATCTACCAAGCTAGCTCATGCTAAGACAAGGATAATCAGTCAACGATATCTGAAATTGTCTTTGTTAGTTAACAATTATGGGAGCTGAACCATAGCAAAAACATCCATTTGCTTAAAATGGGAACTAGTCTCAAAAATAAAAATAAAATAAAACAAAAATGCTGGATATGTATCCAGAACTACAGCTACATCTACATTAGCATTTTGATTTGGATTATTAGCACAGTTTGGAAGTAAATCACTGAATCATCCCACTTACAGTACTTTAGTTTGGTTCACAAAGCCGTTTTTGTGCATGCAAGCTAGATCTCTTTTTGGATAAAATTTAATTCGAAGCTCTGTTCCAGGTAGGCAACACACAAATCCCCAGCGGGGACACAGAGATCTAAACCATCTGCCCTCTGACTCTTTCAAACCATACGCGTGATAGGAATTTTCAGTCATGAGAACCACACACTAAATCAGTTCAAAATAAAAATCTCAAATCGCATATAGCAATTACAGCACCAATAGCAAATACAGCAATTGCTTTAGCACCAGAGAACACTAACTACATCCTTTGAAAAACAAGACAAAACAGCCCAGCTGAAGTCTTTCATGACACTGATAAAAGCGACAGAATTGAAAAGGAAACAAGAGCAATAGTTACAATCCAGGTTCATGTTTTCACATATTACAAAAATAAGCCAACTTACATGTGCTGGTAGGTAACACAATTAACTATTAGAAATAGGTTATATACTATAACCTCAGAGTTAAAGACCCAGATTCATTGGCCCACACACTCCAAATCCTTCACGGAACAGCCTAGAAAGCTTTAGGCATCTGGATTAGATATATTCTCCCTTTTAGTACGCAGTGCTGCTCAGACTATCAATTTCCTTCACTTAAAATCCCTGTAGATATAAATGGACAGAAGGGAGAAAGGTCTGACTACAATCAGCCCATGTTAGCAGCCACTATGAACACTGAGGATTTACTGCTGCCTAACTTTTTTCTTGCAAATTTGAGAAGTGACAGTCTAAAATAGGCGTCTGATCACAAAATTAAAAAATAATCCTCCCCAAAAAACAACAAAAAAACAGTAAGTACGCACAAAGATATTTTTGAGACTAAGTCTAGAATAGACCCAACAACTTCTGAATGCTTAAAGGAACTTATTAGGGCTCCTCATACTATGAGCTATGTATATACATACGAATGAACCATTGTGCTGCTGTTATTGATCATGTATATTGATATAGTTTACTTTGTATTTACCATAGGGTAAACCAACTCACTGGGAAGTTCATCAATTTCACTAAGAAGTGAACCAAAAGCTACTTAAGTATTTACTAAAGGGCACCTTGGACAAATGCCACATAGCACATCATCCAACAAATAACTTGTCTGCATGTCGTCTGTGCATGGTGAAGTGGCTGCCTGCAACTCTTGTTCCACTGCTCATGTAGCAGTGACTTGTGTAGCAAGCAAGACAACCCTGGGACCTGTGCTTCCAGTTACAGAGTATGGGAGTGGGAAAGGTTTGATTATGAGGTAGGAAAATCAAAAAAAGGTTTGATTATGAGGTGGATGTGATCCTGGGCAATATGCTCTAGGTGACCCTGCTTGAACAGGGAGGTTGGACTAGATGATCTCCAGAGGTCCCTTCCAACCTAAACGATCTGTGAAAACAAGAGTCTTGGTCCAGGAAAAGACTGGAAGGATTGGGACACCATGGATGCAGAACAAAGGATCAAATGTGAAACTGGAAGTTGACTGGAGGGGACCAACTTATTCAGGCAAAGACCTGGGGTATGGGAAAATAACTGCTGGGAACAGGCAAATTGGTACATTAAACTACAAGAGGACGACCCACACATGTTGCTATGTCTGGAAGCTGGAGAACACTAAACTACTAGCCAACAGAATAATACAAAACGCCAGACTTAAGATGTGCATAAGTAGTGTCTAGAGGAATTCACCACCATGTTCTGGAAAGGTATCTTGCAAATCTGCTCAATGAGCTGCAGATTGATGCCAGGAGGTCCAGTTTTTATTGTCCTATCCACTCATACACCTGTGATTTATACATATTGTATGCACATGTGAAGAAAAAGCTATAGCCTGTACAATAAGTAGAAGAAAATGAAGCTAGCCACAGAGTTCGACCTTCACTACAGAGATAATGTACCTTAAAATTTTCAAGAACAATTATCCTTCATAGAGCGTAGCACATTTTATTCATTTGGAAACTATTCAAGTGGATGATACATTACCTTACAACAAGGAGGCCACAAATTAGAGAGTCACTGAAATTTAGCTTAAAAAGAATTAGAAAAAAAACTATTCTCTACAACACCTTTTTCTTAAAGCAACAATTTGATTCTTCCTCCCTATCCAAAATGAACAGGAACAATTTTTTTGCTCCCTGAAGTTCTAACAACTAACAAAGCCTTATCCTCAAGGCCCTCACTGTGTACTGAATTTTCTCCTAGAAGAGCAGAGCTACACATATGCTACCTGAGCACATTAAACTTTTACTTGTAGCCTGTTGCTCTGATTTGAGATGTTCCAGGAGAAGTAGATAGGGAAAATGTTTTGGAAATAACATTGGTAATTTATTTTTGTAACTGTCAATTTAAGTATTCTGAAATATTTTCAGTGAATGATTGTTTTGGGGCACAGAGGTATATTTTAATTTTTACTAAACACAAATTCAGAAAATATTCACCACTTACACTTTTTTTTGCTGTGATGGTGGTGTTTTTGATGGCCTTCCTCGTCTTTTCTGTGGCGTAGACTGTGCTGATTCAACTGTACTAGTTTCAGATGGTTCTGCTCTGTTTTGAGGAAGACCCAAATTGCAAAGTATCAAATTATAACTAGTGTTCAAGGATATAAAAGATGCAGCTAACAAGAAGAGGGACTTACCTCTGCTGCGTTCTTTTCTGTGTCCTATTTTGCCTGCCTTTTGGTTTTTGTTCCATGTTTTCTGTTTGCCTTTCTTCCTCGTCCTCCTCCTCTTCTACTGCTGCTGCTGGGGTTTGCTTTTTTTTGCTCCTTTTTGATGACTTCACTGCTGGTTCTTCCTTTGGTGTTCCCCCATTGTTTGCTTTTGGAGGGCGTCCTCTTCTGCCTTTCTTTGGTGGACTGTTCTGTTCATCCTCACTTTCTATCACATCTTCTTTTAGCCTTTTTTCCTCTTGCCATTGTGATTCATCAGATTCTGAAACAACTGCAGGTCTCTTCCTTCCCCGTTGACTACCTCTAAGTTTCTGCTCTTGCCCCAGTTTATTCAGGTCATCTATGCCTAATTTCTCTTCCGAGTCTGTGATAGTTGCTTTCTTCCTTCCTCTAGGCTTCTCCATCTCAGACTGGAAAGGTAAGATTACATCTTAAAATTAAAAAATTAAACTGCCATAATAAACTGTCAAGTACATAAAAGCTATGGAAACTTCTGAAGAAGAAAGTCTTAAAATTACTCAAGATATCACACTAAGATTTTTTTCATCACATCCAGTTCAAAAGCCTTTCCAAAATTATAAATGCATATATACAGATAAAATGCCACAGGCAAAAGAGAAAGACTATTCTAAAAATGAACAAGAATGTTAAATCACAGAAATGTGTAAGGTCTTCATTGTATCCTCAGCTGTGGCAAACAGAACCAGTTAAAATATCCATAATCATATTTTTATCATTAGGAAAATACAAAGATAATATATAGGACAGAAACGGCCAACTTGTGGCTCAAGCCTTTTTATAAGTTGAAAGGTGCTTACGCCTGGCTCTCACACTGGCAACGGCAAGGTGCTAACAGGAGACAGTTGGTGATTTGAATCCATAATGTAGAAGGGAAGCACAGAAGTCTGCAGTGCTTTGACAGCTACAACTATCAAAGCTGCACATTTGTCTTCAACAACAACAAAAAACAGAAAGCAGAACCATTACTGAATCATAAGCTTTCAGGATACAAACTATTCCGACCTCTCTACCATTTAGGTCTCATTGTATAAGGCTCTTCACTGTACAAAGATTTCTATAGGTCGCTATTAGGTCAGGCAGATGGCCCTTGTGGTATAAGAGCAATCTAGAAAAAAAATGCTCCAGTTTTGGAACTGTGCTTACTGGAGCTGGAAAAAAAAAAAAAAAGAGGTATACATTGATCCACCTACCGTTTCATAGGGACAAAAGTCCAAATATTTACAGTATTCGAGTTTCATACCAATGTTTATTTCAAACAAACATTACCCTATTTCAACACATACAGACATTTATTTATTGTTATTTGTTATATTGCAATTAAACCCACATGGTAATAGTTATGCCACTTAAAACCAGACTGGATATTCTTTTTCTTTCGCATCACTTCTTGTGACTGAAGATAGAAGTCAGCTTACAAAAACACATCTCTACTTCAGCAGTAATCTTTAGTCAAGAAAAGGAGAAAGAATAGCTCATTGTTCCCTGTTCTACTTGTTTTTGCAGTGATTGTTGGTATCTGTCATATTGCAGCTGCTTTTTATTAGGTATGATTGTAGCTGAGTTTCAAAGTAAAGTTTCTTATTCAGGTTTAACAAAATGTCACCCAAGCTTAGAAACAGCATGTTATTCTACCTTGATAGATATCTTGAGTTGTGACATCTTTAAAATTGGGACTTTCTGGTCCACAATTAAAATTCTGCTTTTCAGTTGATGTCATGTATTCAACATAAGAATACAGTTTGTTTATAACAAAGTTAATATTCCATCAACAACAAGAGAGCCTGTAACTGAAAATGAAGTTAGCTCACTACAATTGCCTTGCTTCCTGCAATGTAAATCAAGTGGCTAAAATAGCTTTGGAATTAACATAAGGGAAGTTCACCATATTTAAAAGGCAGAATACCAATTAATATATTTCAGATTGCAGTGTAAAGAATATATGTGTTCCACTAGCAATATTGATCTGAAATTTAAAGCTGAAAGGAAAGCCAAGTATAGGAATGAAAATTCCAAAGTCTGTTACATTATGACTCATTGGGCTTCAAAAGTTTGGGGCGGGGGTTTGGACATAAAATCCCTGACTATTCTGTTTTTGTGATGTGCTACCTTTTTTCCCCCACAATCTATCACAGCTTAAGATAGTTACGTGCACTTCAAGACTAGCAAAAATACAGGGCATTTTTACCAGACAGCAGCTTTCTATGTCTTAAGCAATCAGGAAAAATACAACAGTGACATCAGACACCACATATCCTTACTGCGTTCTAGAAAATGCAATTACTGAATTTCATCTTGTTCGGATTATTTTTTCATGCATATCCCAAATTACTGCAATATCTGACAAATGCCAACTGTAATTAAGGCAGAAAGAGAGCTGAAGTCTACTAGTGGTATGTGAAATTCTTATTAATTCTTATTAATTTATCACAACTGCTCTTCGAATGAAAACAAGCAGAACAAACAGTATTTGGACAAGCAGAACAAACATAATTTGGCTTTTGGTGAATAAGTTTCCTGTATTCTGATATAATGATGCCTCAAAGAGGTACAAATACTTGAGAGAAATATTTAACCTGTTTTTAGTATCAATAAATATTTTTCAGCCCTACATTTGTGGGAGAGTCCAAATCCATTTTGATCATCTTATTAGAAACCTTTAGCATCATTAACCTACAGAAATACATGAGTAAGAATTCAAGATAGGCCTACCACTCTCGAAAGGCCTTGTCACTCACTAAAATCTCTCAAAGATACAGAAGATACAGTATTAGCATTGTTCAGGAGCAATTCTGGAAAATACACATACCAATGACAACATTTTGCTGTCCCTGGCGTTCAGCGATGTTCTTGCAGAACAGCTAGTTTATATAATAGTATAAGCAATGTGCTTGTTAACCATTAAGGCAACTTAAATCCTGCGAGATTGTATTTGTCCATAACTATCAATTAGCTAGCTTATGCTGCCCCAAAGCGAGTGAAAGACCATTTCATGCACAAGCAAATTTAAAATCATGCTACAACTTCTATTTGTGATACCTCACATTCAGGACTAACATTTTTCTTACTTTCACTGCTATATGACAAGTTTCATGCAAGAAAACAGAATTAATATGGCTACTGAGACAACTTTTCCTATAACTCCTAAATCCAATGTCAAATCATCATGCCCTCCTGATATTTCAGATAACCAAAGAAAGAGCAGTTGCTGTTCCCTTACAGCTGCTGAAAGGAACACACAGCTGGCTGGAAAAGGAGAACATGCTATAGCATCAGTAATGGGACAATATCAAAAAAGGTGAGAATCACAGTACATCAAACCTGTAATGAAGTATTACCACTTTGCTAGCTACAAGCCAAAAACCATGTATGAAATAGATCTTCACATCCTCAGATGCAGTATGAAATCTCAGAATGGTTTAATCACTCTTCCTGAACTCCTGCATAGCTAATCATTCTCAAGCTAATTGAATTAATTCTTGCAGAACTGTATTTTGAGCAACCATCAAGCACACATTAAAACAATGAATCACCACATGTTGGGTAAAAAGAGTCCAAGCACACTGACAAACTGAACATTCTGAATGCTTCATCAATGAATTCTGAGCATGAGACAAATCATAGACTAACTCTCATCAAGCTAGCTCCAACAGCACCTAATTCTGTCAATATCCCTCAAATCATAACAAGTAATCTCAACAGCTTACAAAAAATATCATTATGATGCAAAGGTAACATGCATATCCGAACAGACAAATTGGACATGTTTTCATTGCATGTCCAAATCTACACACTTTTTGCAGAAGTTTCATATAAAGTCTAGATTAGAAAGGCATATTTGCTTGAATGATATCAAGCATCACCACATTAATTTTTTAAGTTCTGTTGACTTAAAATGAAATATTTGCAATGCAACCAAACAGCTCACCCTTACAAGATCAGAGTCGTCTCTTTTGTCAGTTTTCTTCCCTGGCAATGGTGAAGTTAGTGTGAAATCTTCATTTTCACTGTGGTCCATTTCAGTACTGTCAAGCCTAAAATCAATAGATTTATCCTACTCATTACTATAATACAGCAAGCAATCATTAAAAGAATACATTAACCAACAGCAATAATCTTCAGAAGAAATCTATTCTCAAACCGGGAACAATCTGGTAAACCTTTCGCTCTGGCTACTGTAGGTATCATGATATCACAAGTCAGAACAGCTAACTCTCAGGATAAGATTGTCAATTATAAACCACATTGCATATCCTTCCCTGAGAAAAAAGGGATCTGTATACACTTGCATATGCTTTTTTACATATCAAGCATGATATGACTCCCGTGGACAGACCAACCAAAGTACGTATACTATGGTGAGGCTATTAATGTCAGCATGAGGCCAACCTCATGCACACTATGGTGATGTTTATGCAATAAAACAGCATATTTAAATTTCATAGACGAGTTCATTCCTCAGTTTGCATTTGTTATTTGGGGTAGCACTAAGTAATTTAATTTTTATTTTAGTTTCTGCATAGGTAAACGGAGACAATAATACTTTCCCTGTCTGTATAACACAGAGATCCACAGATAAAAGCCAGTATATGAAAGCCAGTATAGAAGAATCATCCTGCCCTGGGGCTGGAAGAAGCAGAATTTTTAAAAACAGTGCACAGTTTTTAGGGAAAAGAAATATGCTACGGACTGAAAGCAAAAGGGGTATTCAAATACACCAACTCTTAACTGTCTTATCTGGGCATTCCCTAAACTGAGAAAGACATCCTTATTCTTACAAGTATAAAATCAGTAAAAGTTAAGACATATTAGAACCTCAGTCTTTACACATCACCTTAACAGATGCAATGTTACATGTGCATATATTCAGTCATACTGACTGAAACATTATGATCAGTTACACAAGGACTTCTTTTCTTTGATGTCTTCATTCAAAATACTGATCAGTTTAGGTTACAATTCAAGAGATTATAGAGAAAATAGAACAGCTTAGGCTGTGAGTGCTATTTTTTTTTAAATAAACTGGATGTAGAACAATATTAGCTTCAGATTCATTTCACTGAATATGGAGAGGAATGTGGACTCCAACCTGTCGTTAACCAATAACATACTTCTATACATGAACCTGCATGACTTCTTAGAAGTAAGTCTTTCTGCGGACTTTTCAAGGACTTGAAAAGTATTTGTTACAACATATCACACTACATTTAAAATTCATATTATGTATTAAAGAGTCACAGAAGAATCAAATGAAAAGTCTTAGTTCCAAACCTAACTTTCCCTCAGTCTTGAATTCACATGAGAAAAGATGAACAACAGGGGGTATGCAATCTCAAAATATCTCTGTGAAACAAACTGATGACAGTGTGACTTTCAGTTAGACAAATGAACATCGAAAGATACTGTGACTGATGAAAAACCTAGAAAATTGACACAAAAATAAGGTATGAATTTTACAGAGAGCTAATTAGAAGACTTCTCTATCATTACAGTATATTCCTGTCCATCACAGAAATAATCTAACATCCAAAATGCTTATTCTTCCAAAATCTCTCAAATTTATTTTCATCTGAAAAGTCCAGGATAAATTTATACAGGAGGAAGTCAGGCCAGATCACCACAACGCCTTACCTGCCCTCACTGTCTATAGCATGTTGTTAACATTAGAGCTGGCCACAAAGTTGCTCGAAGTGCAAATGTATAAAGCTATGAGGCTCTCCTCCTTTCAGCCAACCTGGATATGATTTGATTGTATTTATGTAATTGTGCTTGAAGTATTTTTTTTTTTTTTGAGCAAATTTATTTCTGGGGTTAGAAAGCAAAATTTCTGGTTTCAGTTATAGCAATATGTGGTACTCTAACTTCAAAATAAGAGAATAGAATTCTGTCTCTCACTTAGAGAGTGTTATAAAAATATTCAAAGTTCCCATTACAAATACTTGAAATATCAAAGCTGCTTTGTTGTCTACCAACCTCCCTTTGATCCTTCCTGGAGAGCTTGGATTTGAACTGCTGCTGGCATTGCTTACAGTTTCCATTCGTGAAGATTTGGATTGAGACTGCTTGCCTGCTGATGAAAGAGGCTTATTAACTGCTCCAAGAACATTGGCTGCTTTGGGCTGAAACCAAAAATATATTTCCTTTATTTTAATCTACACGTTTAGATATTACATATCTAACCTGAAATAACATGTACTATGCTTAAAATATTTGCAAATTTCACATGCTGCAACCAGTATCTCAAATACAACACAAAGTGACAAACATTTAAATATGAAAGTTGTAACAGAAGCCAGAAGAAAGTTCACAGAGCTGCAATCAAATAGCTAGCCAACTAACTAAAGTGTCAACTCTCTCAACCCTTATTCAGTCCTCTTATTACTGGTGCTCATTGACCTTGCAGTAAGCCACTTGAACGCTATTTGTGCAGTTTGTTTTCTGCTAATATAGCTGCCTGAACCAGTTCATGATTTGGATCAGATAAGCACCTGCAGCAGCAAAAAAGAAGCAGGAGTAGGTCAGTCCTTTCAGCAAGTCAGCCATTAGACTGGCTTAGCTGTAATGGCAAACCATACTAGTTTCAACTAGGAATGAATAAGCACCTCAAAAATCAAATATTCTGGAGAAGATTCTGATACATCATGCACAAACCTAAAAACTGCTGGCTTTTAATAGGTGCCAAAATAAGTTCCAGACACCAGTGAACTCCAGGCTATTTAGGTGGGTTATCTTGTAGACATGCCAAATACCTCCAGTTCATACTAACTTTCAAGAGAGCTGAAAGAGTTCAGTTAGTTCAGGACCCTGCTTGAGTAGGGAGGTTGGACTAGATGATCTCCAGAGGTCCCTTCCAACCTAAACCATTCAGTGTGATTCTGTGTGACACTCCTAAAGAGAATATATGTTTGTGGCAAACAAGCACGTACAAAAATGTCAATCAACTAAAGACCATTCCTATCAGTAAACCCTAGATCTCACAGCACTTAAGATGATCCTTTTCTATTTCAATATTAGGTTGAGGCTGTAACTTAAGTTGCTGACAGCTGAAAAAACGCACGTGCACATCACAGCAGCTTTAAGTGCTCCTTTTTCAGATATATATGCCACGGATGCGCTGATTATATTTTTATAGCTCGAGTGAATTCTACACTTAAAGCAAAGATCCACTCTGTGTGAAGTATGAAAGATATGGAATAGTCTCTCCAAAAATAAACTGAATCTGTTCTCCAAGGCTTGTTAAGAGTTTACATCTATTAGCTTAGAACTTAACATTAATCAATAAGAATATACAAAAAAGCTCAAAAGCACAAGCTCAGATTCACAGTGGACTGGGCCCCATACTGAGACTGACTGGCACTAATAGTTTCCCCTTAAAACAGAACGCAAACTCATCTGAGGGCAGCAGGGCTTTATGTAGAATTGTTTCCTGCTTATATCCACAGCACTAATGTGCATGCAAGCTAGTCTTCCATTCCCTTAAGACAAGGCTCCCTAGACCAACTGTCATACCATGTTGCTCTGGAGATGAAAAACTTTCTAAAATTGTAAAAATTCTAAAATTTTATGTGCCCAAGTACACTTCTGCTGCTTTTTACTCAATTCCAGATTGAGAAAGAAAGAGCTAGAGCACCTAGCTCTAGAAGTTAAAATACAAAATTAAAATACTTCATGGTAGCATAAACTACGTGTTTAAGTGCTTCTGCAAATGAATCAGTAGCAAAAGGAAGACTAGGGGAAATGTGAGACTGCTGCTGAATGGGGTAGGAACTCTTGTGCCAAAGGACACAGAAAAGGCTGACGTACTCAATGTTACCTCAGTCTTTACTGATAAGACTGGTCTCTGGGAATCTCAGGTCCCTGAGACCCATGGGAAAGTCTGGAGAAAGGAAGCCTTAACCTCCGTGGAGGAGGATCAGGTTAGCGAGCATTTAAACAGACTGGACATACACAAGTCCATGGGATCTGATGAGATGTACCTATGAGTGCTGAGGGAGCTGACTGATGTTGTTGTGAGGTCACTCTTGATAATCTTTGAAAGGTCATGGTGATTGGGTGAGGTTACTGACAACTGGAAGAAAGCCAGCATCACTCCTATCTTCAAGAAGGGCAAAGAGGAGGAGCCAGGGAGCTACAGGCCCGTCAGCCTCCCCTCCGTCCCTGGAAAGGTGACGGAACAGCTCATTCTGAACACCATTTCCAAGCAAATGAAGGACAAGAAGGTGATCAGGAATAGTCAGCATGGATTCACCAAAGGGAAATCATGCTTAACGAACCTGATAACCTTCTGTGATGGAATGACTGGCTGGATAGACGAGGGGAGAGCAGTGGATGTTGTCTACCTTGACTTCAGAAAGGCTTTTGAAACAATCACCAATAAAATCCTCATAGGCAAGCTCAGGAAGTATGAGCTAGATGAGCAGAGAGTGAGGTGGATTAAAACTGGCTGAACAGCAGAGCTCAGAGGGTTGTGATCAGTGATGCAAAGTCTAGTTAGAGGCCAGTAACTAACAGTGTGCGCCAGGGGTCAGTACTGGGTCCAATCCTGTTCAACTTAATCATCAGTGACCTGTATGATAAGAGAGAGTGCACCATCAGCAAGTTTGCTGAGGATACAAAATTGGGAGGAGTGGCTGATACATGAGATGGCTGCGCTGCCATTCAGAGGGATCCTGACAAGCTAGAGAAACGGGCAGAGAGGAACCTCATAAAGTTCAATAAACGAAGTACAGAGTCCTGCACCTGGGAAGGAATATCCCCATGCACCAGTACAGGCTGGGCACTGACCTCCTGGAAAGCAGCTCTGCAGAGAAGGACCTGGGTGTTCTGGGGGACAAGCTGACCATTAGCCAGCAACATGCCCTTGTGGCAAAGATGACCAGGGGTATACTGGGCCACATTAAGAAGAGTGTTGCCTGCAGGTGGAGGAAGGTAATCCTCCCCCTCTCCTGAGCCCTGGTGAGGCCACATCTGGAGTGCTGCGTCCAGTTCTGGGCTCCCCAGTACAAGAGAGACATGGAGTGCTGGAGTGAGTCTAGCAAAAGGCTACTAAGATGATTAAGGGACTAGAGCATCTCTCATATGAGAAAAGGTAGAGACAACTGTGACTGTTTACCCTGGAGAAGAGAAGGCTGCAGAGGGTGTGGGGGGTGGAGCTTATCAATGTGTAAAAAATATCCCATAAAGGGGATAGAGCCAGACTCTTCTCACCGATGCCCAGTGACAGGATGAGAGGCAATGGGCACAAACTGAAACACAGGAAGTTCTATCTTAATCAAAGCAAAAACATATTTGTATTAAAAAATACATACAGAAATACATACACACCTTTCCAGGAGTGAAAAAAGACTTCATTTCTGGAGGAAGATAGTTTTTGGTATTACTGAAATTCTGTAAAGAAGGGAAAAACAACAACAAAAAAAATCAACAAACAAGATAAATACACTTTGGAGGTAGTACTGACAAAATAATATATTGGACTTTCTTCATATCTTCTGAAATGTTAAACTTGAACAGTAATATCTCCTTAAAAAAGTGTGTGTACATATATAAATATATATATATGAAGATACATACATCTTCAACTAAATTATAACAAGGAAAAGTTTAAAATTACAAGACTTTTGTAATAAAATAAATTATAACTATCCTTAAGATAACGTCAATTTAAATTTTTAAGAAAACTTAAACTCCAAGTATACCTTGTCAGGCTGAGTAAAGTATCGGGCTGGAAGTACAGGGTCTTTAGGGGATTCCAAACTGTATGTCGTGCTCTTTGACATAATGATATTCATTGCTACATCACAGACTGTATAGAGTTTCTGTAAATAATAAAAAATTTAAACAAAAAACTTTAGAAGTTTATTGCAAATTTTGACAAAAAAACGATAGGTGTTGAGCATAGAACTAGAAGTACTCACAGTTTAAAACAAACATCTTAAACATTAGTACTGGAATGCATCTTAAACACTATGTCACTGTACTAAAAGAAAGGAGCAAAAGACAAAAACTGTACACCCAGCAATTAGAAAAACAGCTTTCATGTTCTTTCTACACTCAAAAAGGTGTACTCCATGGTTTGGAAGACAAAGCTAATAAATCTCTGTAAGGGAAGAGGAAAGAAGTTGCAAACAAATTATTGTATATTAGTGATGCAAAAAATTTAAAACAGCATCAGGGCTTGATACCTTCATTATCTAAGACAAATTAGAAACATCTGATGCATGTACTTTTCTTCCTATACTAATCTGTACTATCTTGCCTTTTTCAAGTATTACAAAGCAGAAAACACTTCACTGGACTACATAAGGAGTAAAAATTATAGTCTGCATATATTTCAAGGTAGTGTTTGATAATGTTACTGAGACAGAAACAGAAGGATGACAAACAATTACAACTCCCTTTCAAAAATGCAAGATCTTACTGAAGCACACAAAAACTGATACAGAAACTACAATAAATGTAATCATCACAGTATACAGAATATTACCTGTCAGATACAATTTTAATGAAAGACATTTTAAAGTTCGTGGTAAACAAAGAGTAACTCATTTCCAGTACTAGGTCAGACCTAAATACAATTTCCAATGCAAAGTTATCACCTACTTCATTCATTTTTGGATCATCTGGTCCTTGAGCATCTTTAGTCTGTTTGATATTTTCTACCATTTTTCTGATAAATGCATGACTGTTGTTTTCATTTTTAGCCATCAGTATTTCCAGTATGAACCACAGGCACCTAAAAGGAGAAATGAAGTATTCCTCATTAATAAAGGAAATTGGAAAAAAAAATCTTTAAAAAAAGACATTTGAGAAAATGGTTTACTCTAGTTCTTCCAAGTACTATGAACTTGATAGTCGAGCAATCTAACTTTAGAAAATTAATTCACTAGCAGAAGAAATGACAGTAGGATAGGCAGAGTAAAATCCTTCATGAGGGAAGCTCAATCCCCTATGAGATACCACAGAGCACTAAGCAAAGCGTAAACAGTTTTTCCCCACAATATTTTAAGAAAACTACCACCATAATTATTGTGCACTGGAAAATTTATCAAGGTACTCAATAAATTAAAGTTTCATTTAGAATAAAGTCAGATTACTATAAGCCTCAGAAATAGCAGTATTAAAAACAGTCTCACTCTTTAATGTCCTTGAGCTGTTCAATGTCCTGGACTTTGACATAATCTGGGTCATGAGCTAGAAGGTGGATAGTATAAGGAACAACATACTCTGGTAGAAGAGACAACAGTTTCTCTGAAAAGCAGAAAAAATATGGATTAGAAGACTGCATATTTAAGGCTGGCATATGTTGAAGTGTTGATATATCTGAGCCTAGCATTGCTTTATGATGCTGCTGTTAATATGGATCTCATCGCTGATGTGCAGATGTTTTGTGTATGTAAAAATCAAGATTTTAAGTACCTCTCAGGGCTGGATACTTTCTACCTCCCTCAAGAATACAGCTATAGCCCTTCCCCTCAATCCTTTCCTCAGTTCAAAGTCTGTATCCTGAAAGACTTTCGAAAGAAGAAATCAGGATAGATTGCAAAATTCATGTTAATTGCAATGTTTAGGAGCAACACAATTAGAGGATGAGTTACTATTTTTTTTTTTTTGATATGTCAGCATAGAGCCTTGCAGTCAAGAGAATACAAAAAAAGTGCCCTTTTCAAAAATAAGTGAAAATAAGGCACTGTATTCAAATTGCAGTAGTGTTCTCCACACCTACAGCCTTCCTTATCTTTTTAGAGAAGGGATAGGAAGTAACCTGACAGCTATAGTAACAAAGTAGTTATTGAGTCTGAAAGGCTAAATCCCTCTTGAGATACAGTAGCTCAACTGAGCTATGCCCTCCAAAGCTTTTCAAAACTTTTTCTAACTTTTTCTGTGAGAGCTGTAACCAGTCCTAAGCAGGGTTATGTAGGAGAAAGTCTTTCTTGCTTCACAGTCTGATGGCCAATTTTCTTCAGGAGATTCAAAAGTGGTAATTGTTGCCAGAGTCATGAACATAAAATACATGTTTCATTAGAGAACAAACAAAAATTTCTAAGCTAACTAGTCCTATGCACAATGAATTTCAATACCTCAAAGGCTGGTGAAGAAAATTAGAATGAAAGAGCTTATATCTCGAAGATTGAACCAGAGAACCAGATCCATACAAAACAGAAAAAGAATAAACCTTAATACAAATGATATCTAATCTCAGGTAGGACAAAAATAGTGTTTATACAATCTTCCCTCACCTCTAGCAAGCTATTTAGTTTGAAATAGGATTGAAAATCCCTTTAAATAACCAAAGAGTCTGGCTCCAGATATGATTTGATATTTAGTATCCAAAGCCAAGCCTTAAGGAAATAAGGTACATGAAAATGAAAGTCACATAATGAAGGACACAATTAAGACATAAGTCTCACTCTGAGTGGCCCCCACTCTGAATTGCATCCGAAGAACTTAGGGGCCTTAGAGTGATTCTTTCCAGGCTGTAAAAATGGTCAGTGTGGAAGAAAGAAATTTTACTCTCTTGTGCCATTCTTAGGAAGGTAAACACCTTTATACCTTAGCCAAGGTATAAAGAAATATACCATCTTTTCAACAAATGCTGAAATCCCAACAAATACCTCAAAGATGCTCTCCTTATCATCTTCAAGTTTTCAAGAAAAAGCATATCACAAAATCACCAGTGTGTAGATTTAAAAGAAATGAATAAACTGTACTAATCAACTTAGTAGATTTTCAAGTCCATTATGTTTTTGTTTCTTCTCCAAGTATGTATTATGGTCATTACTACTCAGTTACTGCACAGTCAGTAAGAAGAGAGAAAGGCATTTAAACAGTATTATCTTACAAGAAACAGGCTTCAGTAACACTACTGTAATAACAATTGTGTAAGATATAAACAGTTTACAACTTTATTTGTTAAAAGCTCAAATTGACAAGTCTGAATGTCACAGTTAACACTGTAATTCTAAAGTATATCTACTTTAGATATAGTAGATACCATAGAAGTATAGTAGTACTACTTTAGTAGTATAGCAGTAGTACTTTAGTATGTATATCTGATCCAGAGCCCTCATGGATTACAGTGCACATCAAATCAGTGGAATTCCCTGTTAGTCACTTGGTGAGCCCTTCAGCAAGAACAAAAAAAATCTCTACAGGTTTCTTCTACAGGTTTTCTGAAAGCACCTTTGCAATATCTATTTTAATATAGTTAGAAAGTCAGCAATTACTATTTGTTATATGAGAATTATTATATATTCCTCCTACATAACTGAAAAAAACACAGAATCACAGAACGGTTGAGGTTGGAAGGGACCTCTGGAGATCATCTAGTCCAATCCCCCCTGCTCAAGCAGGGTCCTCTAGAGCATATTGCCCAGGATCCTGTCCAGGCAGGTTTTGAATAACTCCAGGGAAGGAGGCTCCACTACCTCTCTGGGAAACCTCTTCCAGTGCTCCGTCACCCTCACAGCAAAGAAGTTTCTCCTCATGTTCAGATGGAACTTCCTCTCTGTTTCAGTTTGTGCCCACTGCCTCTTGTCCTGTCGCTGGGCACCACGGAGAAGAGTCTGGCCCCATCCTCTTGACACCTTCCCTTCAGATACACTGATCAGATCCCCTCTCAGCCTTCTCTTCTCCAGGCTGAACAGGCCCAGCTCTCGCAGCTTTTCCTCAGAGGAGAGACACTCCAGGCCCCTCAGTCTCCACAATGTGCCACAAGGGCACATTGCTGCCTCATGCTTAACTTGTTCTCCACCAGCACTCCCAGGTCCTTCTCAGCAGAGCTACTTTCCAGCAGGTCAACCCCCAGCCTGTCCTGCTGGCATGGGGTTATTCCTCCCCAGGTGCAGAACCCTGCACTTGCCTTTGTTGAATGTCAGGAGGTTCCTCTCTGCCCAGCTCTCCAGCCTGTCCAGGTCCCTCTGAATGGCAGCACAGCCTTCTGGTGGGTCAGCCACTCCCCCCAGTTTCATGTCATCAGCAAACTTGCTGAGGGTGCACTCTGTCCCTTCCTCCAGGTCAACAATGAATACATTGAACAAGACTGGACCCAGGACTGAGTGCTAGGGGACACTGCTAGATATAGGCCTCCAACTAGACTCTGCAATGCTGATCACGACCCTCTGAACTCTGCCATCCAGCCAGTTCTCAAGCCACCTCACTATCTACTCATCCAACCTACACTTCCTGAGCCTGCCTAGGAAGATGTGATGGGAGACAGTGTCAAAAGCCTTGCAGAAGTCCAGGAAGACAGCACCCACTGCTCTCCCCTCATCTACCATGCCAGTCATTCCATCACAGAAGGCTATCAGGTTGGTCAGGCATGATTTCCCCTCAGTGAATCCATGCTGACTACTCCTGATCACCCCCTTGCCCTCCACATGCTTAGTGGGGACCTCCAGGAGGAGCTGTTCCATCACCTTTCCAGGGATGACAGGTTCACCTCCTTGCTCTTCTTGAAGACTGCAGTGACATTGGCTCTCTTCCAGTCCTCAGGCACCTCTCCTGTTCTCCAGGACCTTTCCAAGGGGAAAGTCCTGGGGAGTGGCCTAGCAACAACATCCACCACCTCCCTCAGCACTCCTGGGTGCATCCCATCAGGGCCCATGCATTTATGGATGTCAAGTTTGGACAAATGATCTCTAACCCGGTCCTCCTCCACCAAGGGAGGGTCTTCCTTTCTTCAGCCTTCCCCTCCTGTCCCCAGGGTCAGGCATTCCTGAGGGCTGCCCTTCGCAGTGAAGACTGAACCAAAGAAGGCATTCAGCAACTCTGCCTTCTCTAGAGCCTTCGTCACCAGGGCACCCACCCCATTCAGCAGCGGGCCCACACTTTCCCTAGTCTCCCTTTTGCTATTGATATACTTGAAGAACCCCTTCTTGCTGTCCTTGACATCCCTTGCCAGATTTAATTCCAAATGGGCCTTAGCCTTCCTCGTCGCATCCCTGCATACTCTGACAATATCCCTAGATTCCTCCCAAGTGGCCTGTCCCCTTTTCCACATTCTGTACACTTCCTTCTTCTGCTGGAGTCTTGCCAGGAGTTCCTTGCTCATCCACGCAGGTCTCTTGTCCACTTTGCTGGACTTCTGGACTTCTTACTCACAGCGATGCACCCGTCTTGAGCCCGGAGGAAGTGATGCTTGAATATTAACCAACTCTCCTGGAGTTCCCTTCCTTCTAGGGCCCTACCCCACAAGATTCCTCCAAGTTGGTCCCCGAAGAGGCCAAACTTAGCTCTCCCATAGTCCAGGGTTGCGATCCCACTTATTGCCCTCCTTCCTCCTTGCAGGTTCCTGAACTCCACCATCTCATGCTCCCTGCAGCTAAGGCTGCCCCCAACCTTCACATCTCCATCCAGACCTTCTTTGTTGTTTAGTACAAGGTCTAGCAGCACACCTCTCCTCATTAGCGTCTCCACCACCTCTGTCAAGAAGTTATCATCAGTGCTTTGCAGGAGCCTCCTGGACTCTTCGTGCCTAGCTATGCTCTCTTCCCAGCAGATGTCAGGGTGGTTGAAGTCCCCCATGAGAACCAGGGCCTGTGACTGTGAGGCTACTTCCAGCTGTCTGTAGAAGGCCTCACCATCTTCCTCTTCCTGATCAGGTGGCCTGTAGTAAAACCCCACCACCATGTCACCCATATTAGCCTGCCCTTTAATCCTTATCTATAATCCTCCCTTAACTCCTTTACCTGACAACACAACTGATCAATCATAGTACACCTTCTGCAGGAGAGCTGTCAGGCCAGGCGTCATGGAGGGGCCCCAAGCACTCCCTGCAGCCTGACACCTGTAGAGTTGCATCTGCTGCCAAAGGGTCTGTCTGGGTCAAAGCTTCAAGTGAAGCACAGCACACACAGGTGATGCACAGGTGATGCAGCAACTCCAACAACCACTGGAGAATGTGCTCCGCAGCATGTCATGACCATATCTGAGGAAGTGTACACGACTAGGATTGGAAACGAAGGTGCCTTCCAGCACTCTTCTGTGCAAACTGCTGCGCAGACTGCTGTATCTGTTCACTGCGCTATGGATTTTTTTTTTTTTAAACATTACTGATGAGGGAGAAAAAGGAGTTTTTTTTTTTTTAAAAAAGTCTAATTAACAATACACAAAAAGCACTTTGGCTAATATAAAGTCTGTGCTTCATAAACATAGAATTAAATCAGTTATTTGGTAGCATCAGTGAGATCAAATTCACAAAATAGGTATGGTCTATCCTGTGACAAAAAAGAAAAAAGAAAAACCTTCATTTCACATAAGACCAAAACCAAGAATCATCAGTAACATTTCAAAGAAATATAACTTCCAAAAACTCTTATGCAAAATACCTTAAGCTTTTCATAAAGAGCTACTTCAAGCATATGACCATATCAACCCCTTTTGATTGATTCAAAACTATGCACATATGATATGACAACACTGGTTGACCATAGTTTTGAATCAATCAAAAGGGGTAAGACAGACAGCTAACATAAGTCAAAGCATATCAGGATCTGCTGTTATATGGAAGAAAAAAAGATTAACTGATCCTGAAGCACCTAGAAATACAGTCCTTAACCAAAACAAGCTACTCAATAGAGCAGCTCAAAGACAGTCAATTTAGTGCAGCACTTGTAGCGTCATGAAGGTTGCATATTATTACTGAATTAAAATAAATCATTGCCAGTTCATTAAACAACATAAATCACTAAATTCTGACAGCACACATAACATGCCTTTGAAGAGCTGCTTCACTTTTAATATACCTAGGCCTTAGCACTTGCAGAACTCTTAACAAAACTGAAAGATTTCAGAACTTGTTGTTAAAAACTTAACTGCAGATACAGGCCAAATTTTCTTTTTTTATTAGATACCTCTAAGTGAAATTTACAAGTTTACAGTCATTCTGCATGTATAAAAAGAAAACCAGTATTTTCCCAGCCTATTCCCATTTACATTTGAACAACAGCAGTTGTACTGAAAAGTGACTTCTATTTTCTTACCACTAACTGCTGCATGTTGCTTCAGATACTCCCTTCTGACATTTATGTTCTTCACAAGGCATTGCCTAGCATGAGCTCTTCTCTCTTTCACCGGATCTTTTGCACACAGTGCACAAATGGCCATATATTCTAGTGGCAGCCGTAGTCTAGAAAGGCCTTTGTGAAGTTTCTGAGCAAATATTTGTCTCACTTGGTAACATTCATCCTATTAAAACAAAACAAAAATTGGAACAGTAAACTTTCAGAAAAGTAACACAGACTCTGGAATGAAACATAAATGGCTGGGTAAATATGCCAGAATCAGTTTCAGACCTTGCAGTCATAGAAAGGCTCCTATCTTTCCAGGACGTCTTTTTATTCTAATTCAGAAGGATTATAGTGAATAGTCAGTTGAAATTTCCCTGAAGGTCTGGAGGAATGTTAAGGCTCAGAAACTGTATAGGCAAATTTCACACTCAGAACCCAAGGCCTAATTTAGCATAGTACTTAGGCATGAAGTTAATAAAGTTGCTTCCAATGTGACTGCTTGCTTTGCAGAGCCAAAGATAAAGATTTGCACTGAAATAGCATTTAGCTACCAGTAAATATTTCTTTGATTTTACTGCTCCAGTTTCAAAAGTGTTCAAACCATTAACATTAGAAACGGAATAAAATTCAACAGAGTAAAATAAAGGTCATATGCTTAAGAGTACTAACCGTTTCTACGACAATGAGGAAATCTGGGAGCCAAGAAAGATCATACAGGAGAATAACCTACGTCCACTAGTTGTCAAAGTGCACAAAGTAAAATAATATGAACAAAAATAAACTGCATATTTCAAGATACCATTCAGTATACCAAACACCATTTAGTTACACAGGCCAAGAAAGGTTCATAGAAGCAGACACAGAAAACAGTTACCACACAATATACAGAAATGGACAGCCTATCATAAATGAGATCACCAAAACAGCTTGGCATATTTCACCTGCCAAAACAATGGTCAAGGCTATCTCTGAATACGAAGAAAAAAAAAACATTAGCAGGAATAAATAGCTATTTTATTTAAATAACAATAGTGAAATTGGAAAAGAAAAAATTTTGCACGTTTGCAGCCATCAAATTACCAACAGGCAGAGTAGAGAGAAAACCCAACTACTGGTAACATGGAATCTGCTAAATTCTTAAATGGGATGAAAGATGTTGTGTCTGGATAAAACCAGCTCCTCCGCCTCCTCCTCCACATCCCCCCACCCAAAAGAGATTCAAATCCCATTTTTAGTCAGGGGTCCAAGGTGTAGCCATCTTTTGCAGACCCATTATGAATCCCTGAAATGTTTTCTGCAGCCAGAGCTGATTGATGCAGCTGCAGCCACCCAAGACTGCAAATCTCAAGATATGACCTACCATCACAACAAATCCAGACCCCAGCAGAAGGCTAAAATACAGCCCTCTCCTCCTGCTTATTGACACCACCTAAGTCCAAAGCCCTTTTAAAGCTCAGAACAGACCTGTGCCTCATAGGTACATTGAAAAAAAGAAGCAAGCTCAACTCAAGAGGACAGAGGAAGGCACAGTTCAGATGGCACTGTGTGGCACAAATTAAAAAAAGAAATAAAAATCCTTCCAATCTCCTAAAATAAGAGAATAACCTTAATTTCTGACCAGTACACTAGTTCACTACTGGGAAGGGGGACCAAACTCAATTTAGTTCTATGTTTTTAATAGCATATAACTAAAACCCACACATAAGCGCAGTTTTACCTATTCGCTCTCTGAACTGAAGGAAGTCAATAGAAGGAAACTTTAAAAAGTTTTTACATGTGAAGCTTAAGCAATCTAAAAGATTTATTCAAATAACAAGTAAAATTGCATTTTCAACAGCAAAACTCATTAAAATCTTATATCTGATCCTGAACGCTATGCTCAATTATTTTGTATTTCATTCAATACGAAGCTTTGCTGTCATCTGAATTTGTTCTGAAGATGTAAGAATGTAACTACTGGTAAGGTTACAGGTTTGACCAAATACATGTGTAACTTATTTTAGAAATGACTACAACTACATGCATTTAATCATCATAAATTCTGTTTACCAGTGCAATCTTAATAGAGCAGTGAGCAACAACATTTAATTATGTTTTCTGCACTCTAGTCACTTTACATTACCTACATGCTATTACAAAATGACAGTCTCTCTCTCAAAAAAAAAAAAAAAAAAAAAAACAGCCACCGCAGAACTACCGCAGAACTTGTGCAACCATTACAAACCTTAAGAAGAAATCAAACTTTTCCTTTTGTTTAATCTGTTTCCTGATCTGTCCATTTAAAAAATCTGCTATAAATGAAATTATGGAATATCAGGGCTGGCCTTGATGCCACGTGGATGTTTTGACTTGTGACTAGACATGACAGTGTTAAAAAGGAATAAGCTCTTAGAATGATATTAAGTGTCTACCTTCAATAAGTGGATTTTAATACTAAACATTCTAAGCATACATATGTACGCAAACCTCTGAAAAACTGGGATGTTTGGATGGGAGATTAATACAGTACCACTTAGAAGTCCAAAAGTTCCATTAGTGCCAGCGGTTCCAGAAAGCATTATAATCACTCTACTCTGCACATGAGCATCTGAACTCAGTGGACTGGCAGGAAAAAGGGAAACTGAAGAAAACTTTAAGATGATCTAGAAAAGTTATTTAGATATAAATAAGTATACAAAATCCATTGAGAACCTCAGAGAAAAATGGAGGGAGGCTTCTTGTCCTGATAAGAGCTTACAATCTAAATTTTGATAAACACAAAATGAGAAGGTCACAAAAAGACAAAGAAATGGAGAGTTAATGGGGAGAAGACTGACAAAAGTGATACTATAGTAAGGCACGGTGTTAAAGCATTGCTTAATCTTGATGATCCTATCAACTGCTTTTCATTTAAATCTCATCTCTCAAAATTCCATTTCAAAAATTCAGGAGAGGTAAGCTTTAAGACCCAGAAGTAGCAAAAAAGGTTACCACACATGTGGATACCAATATCCACAAACAGCTAAGACGGATACAACTGAAAAATAATGAAAAGGAAATCAAGAGAGTCAACCAAATGACAGAGGCCAAGGAGCTTACATCTGATACACTAAGAGCGTCAAACCAGTGAGGAAAAACTCTGAGAGAGAAGAACTGCAAGGTTAACGTTTAACATATTTATAATTTCTAGAACAGAGACAGAGCTTATTTGTCATTACAATAAATGGCTATTTTCCTCTCTTATAGCTTTGTTCTGAAGCGTAAAAACCTTTAAAATTAGTTTTACATAGAACTAATATCACCCATAATTTTGGGGATAGGAAGACTGATGTGTATCAGTTCTCCATTGGAGTACGAGGACCTTTAATTATTAGCATTGAATTTCTGCTGCATTTTTGTTAGACTTCATATGTCCACATAATTTTTAAAGTTTTGTTCAATTTCCTTTGGTTTTCATAGTATGTGGGAACTGAGAAAAGGCTCTTCTCATATGGGACACAGAAGTTCAAGAGCCACATAAATTTTATTAAACTGCTACATAAGCTTAATATGGACAGTCTTATTCCAGGATATGAATGATTTTTCTAACCTAACTGCACCCCAATTCCAAAGAATTTAACCAACATAAACAATATTCATACAGGAGCTATACTTCATACTTTTGAATATTAAATGTCAATTTCAAATATCCTGACACTTAAAATGTGTTTGAGCTTTTAAGACCAGGAACAGCAGTTAAGGTCTAAAATGGAAGATCATTGTTAGTGACAACATCTTCCGGAAGGGAATGCTTCCGGAGGCTCTCTTGACTTTTGTAAAGCCAGTAAAATACCAGCAGTGGCAGAAGTACCAGGTATATGAATCCCTCCGTTATCTCCTTGCTCCTCTTGGGCTTACTAGAATATATAGGAGGGGGAGTGGTGGGGGGCAGGAGGAAGAAATCAGTTTCTGAAGAATTTACAAGGTTTACGAGGTAGGAACATAAATTTCTGCATTTCTGCTTATATTCTGAAGTTATTTCCCTGTGACCTTGGGCTCACAAGCAGAAGTTAAAGACAATGACCTCCTATATCTACTGAGAAATCTTTCCTATCTCTTAATATCTAAAGAACAGCAACTCTTTTTGCAGACCTCAGAGTCCCAAGTATATGCTACCAAGGTTTCAAGAAGCCAATGTTTTTAATGTCACCGCAGTCTGAAGTACCTTATATCATCCTATTTCAACTTTTAATAATGTCATAACACAGTTGGGGTATTACTTTAAAAGAATATTGAATTCCTTGATTCAATATTTTAACGTCTCACTACTTCAAGTGACCATTCTCCTACTGGGTAGTCTAGTATTATAGATCTACTTTTCTCTAACAAGAGAATTTCAGGATTTTGTAGGGAAAAATAAATTCACTTCAAGTCTGAGGGTTTTGCATAAAGTCAGAGATTAGCAGCAGTATGTACAAAATATAGAATGAACAACATACACACTCAGATATTTGCTGATATCCACACTTCATACCCAGTATACTTACATTTATGGCCAGTGCACATAGCTGGTACTGTTCTAAGGTGATGATTTCATGGTAACAAGGTTCTTGCGCCAGCTTCACAATAGCACTTCCTGCAGCCAGTCTCAAGCGAGACATATCAGGTTTACTGATAAATAAGCACATAGATATGAGAGTTAATTAGCAGAAATAAATAAATAAATAATAAATATATATAATTATTTGACATTATTAGAGCCCATTAGGTTGTCGTTATTGAAAAATAGGAATTTGAGAAAAGAAGGAAAAATTGTGTTTTTGAAAAGGGGAAACAAAGTCCACAATAACAGAAGTAATTTGAAACTAAAAGTAGTTTCCAGGCCACCACATTTCAAAGGCTATTACCACAAACCCATTACATTGCACCAACTTTGCAATGAAAATATTCCTTGGAATTTCCTGTAAGTTTCACACGCATGTGATTCAGTTAGTTATACATTGGATCAGCACAATCCAAATGGCCCTTCAGAGGCGTAACACGGGCCAGCAAGATACTTCTATCGAGCATCCTGATATTCCTTTATCAGGGGCTCCTGTCAAAGGAGTAGACCAGTTCTAGTCTCCACAGTTGCCAAAACTGTTCCAGCAAGGACAGCTCAAGATCCACGCTGTACCTCAAAACATATTAAGACTACTCAAATATTATGACAGGTGACTAAGTGAATTGCATTTGTAGGATGATGGCAAAAAGTACGTGGCAAGTAGAAGTTTTTCAGCGTGTTAAAAGTACTCTTACTTGACTTGCACATCCAAACTGCATTCCCACCTACCAAAAAACTCCAAAGATTTGCTATTTTTCATATAAAAAGATTAATGGATTAATCTACCTACCTACTACCGTATTTTCAAACGTCATCAGAACATCAAAAGTAATTTTGCACGGCCTTTACAAACTGACATCCACTTAATTTGTGCATTGATAAACTTAGTTTAACTTTTAGTGTTTTTGGAAGACTCACTTCAGTAAACTGCATTACTTCTGCCTTTCTTCAGTTCAAACAGTAAAAAAGGTATTAAGAAGTTTTATGCCTCCTTGTTATTAAAGCATGAATGAATTCTATTCAGAAGTAATGGGTACAGCTTTCTCCTCTAATAAGTTGGAGTAGGAATCAAGGTGTATTCTTATTTAGAAATAAACATTTATTCAAGGAGAATAAATAGTGTTTAACTCCTTAATCATTTGCCCTTTATCCTTAGGAACAGGAACCACTTAGTCTTAAATCTATTATCATGAAAACTATATAAAGCATTTCAACAACAAGAAAAAAAAGCCACTGTCAAATGCAATTAGAGCACGTGATAAAAATACCTGAAGTGCTTAAACCTCAAAACTGTGTAGTTAGGCTTTATATATTTCTCAGTATTCTATGGAAATCAAAACTTTTCAAAAAAAACACATAAATCATGAGTAAGCAGACGACAGGACAAAAGGTACACTGACTTTCAAACAGGGCATGGAGATGAATATGGTAATTTTTACTTCTCAAATGCTAAATTTTACTTCAAACTGCATCTACTGTGATAAGTGAAGCCAATAAAAATTCATTTTTTGCACTCCAATAACAATTGGCCAATAATGACCTACTATTACAGAATGAGTAAGCCAAAGGGAAGGATAAAATTAAGAACTTTCAATCTTACTCAGCTTTGGCAGTGATAATGTTTTCAGAATTAAACTGAATCAGAGAGATTTCACATAAATCGGCCAAATCTTTATGGACTATATGTCATATTTGCATCACAGAAATACCCATAAGCATGTATGCATGCTACAGAAAGGAGGAAGAGGACAGTTTCAATAGTGAGCATCATTCTTGCAATTAAAGATGACAATCAGATCCTTCTTATTCCCCAAGAGGAAAATGCTGGGGGGGGGGGGGGGGGAACCCCATACATACACCCCCCTCTTAATCAAGGGTTTATTTTGGATTAAATTGTTATAGTCAAAAGCTTTCTGATCTACCTTATTCCAAAACACACAGTTTTGAAGGCCGAAATAAAAAATTCAGTCCGATATAAATGTAGTTTTTAATTTATCTCGATCATTTTGAAAATTAGTCCCAAGGATGCTTTTGTCTCATCTAGTTAGCTTCATTGGAAGCTTCCTAAGAGTTAAAAGGGGGATGACCTGGGCATTTATTTTCCAGATCGCTACTACCATCTCTGAACAGCAGATGTTTGAAATGAGAACAGAATTGCAACCCCAGCGAAAGATATTATCAAATGGAAACACTTAGTCTTAATTAAGGTGGTAGGCTGCACAAAGATAATCTAAATACAGGCATCTGGAAAATATGTCTGGTGTATAATCAGCTATCTTCTCTCACTTCACAAACCAGTAGTTAACTTTTTTTCCCTCTGTTCCACAGGAGGCAAATACCAGGGTCTAATCTTGTAAATATTTTCCACGTTCCACGGGACAAAAAGTTTCTTCTGAATACAAGGTCTTTGACACTGTTGCACATTAGATCATACAGCAGATTATAGCACAGAACTATGAAGTTATAAAAGTCAAAGTATTTAAGTCATTTTCCTCTTGGCAAACTTCTACTTACGAAAAATACAGATAGCATTTTAGAAAAATCTCAATTCAGATTCATACTTAATATTAAAACTTTCTGCACCAGCTGGTGCCCCCCAATAGTCAAATACTCTTATTTTATGCTTATTATAGGTTAAAGTTGAAACCCCATTACAAAGAAGGCATGTAAGATTAAAACAAAAGTAAAAAAGTCCAGTTTACATAACTGGAAATAGAAAATTAGTAAGTTTTAAAATTTATAAAACTGGTTTTGATATATATAAGTCAAAAATAAAGACCCAAAGGGACTCTTGAGGTATTTTTTACTGAACCAGTTTAAGATTAAACTATGTCTAACACTGGTACATTTAACCTATGTACACTAACATTTCAAAGCAATTGTTGTCTAAAAATTACAAGCAATTCAAAACTCAACAATCCCATTACTTCAAAGCGAGAAGGATGAATAGCAGTACAAATTGGTTTGTTTTTTTGGTTTTTTTTTTCCCCTCCAAGTGGGGCCTTGTCTTCACCTGACACTCTGGGCTTGAATCATCCTTTGAAATTTAATAAACCCCATTCCCTTACATTGTCACTGAAAAGTACAGTTGTATAGATTTAGAAAGGAAGATGGGAACAGTCACTTTTACAGTTGGAGAAATACTTGCTCCTGAAATTTTTGTACAAACTTTTAACGATGTGGAACACCAAGATTAAAGCATTTTATAAAGCAAAAAACAAATGGCAATAAAAAAAGACCACGGCAACAGGACAATCAGCCCATATGAGACCAAACATCTGAAACCCACTCCTTTCAGTTAACTGAACTATCTTTAGCAAATTATACATTATTGTTTAAGAGACAAATACAAGCCACAAACACAAAAACTGACTACGCAGAATAACATCAGATCCAGCACAGTTTAGCAGGTTAGGTGCTGTATTGCACAGGCACAATTTTACTTTTTCCAAAACACATCTAATCTGGAAGGGACAGTGTCAGATTTGCACAGTAGAGACCATTTAGCAATAAGCACTGCCAGAAAGAAGATATCATCACGTTCTCAATGGGTGAACAAAAAGGGTCAGGGCAGTGTCAGCTAGATATCAGCAAGCTCCATGCAGAACTAGTGCACATGAAACATGATCTCCTGTGCTTCAGGTGTTGCGAGTACTCATTAATGTAGGTGCTATAGCTCAAACAAAACAGAGACAACACAGATATGCGCTGCATCCAACTTAGAGCTTTCCCAAACTTGGAAAAGCAGAGATCCATTTGAGAAGCTCTGAATAGGTCCTGCTACAATCTGTGTAAGTATAACTGGCTAATGGCTATTCACAACACACTCAAAGACCAGACAGTGATCAGAGGAACCCAGAGATCAGGATCCAGGAAGACAGAAATTAATGTGGGGAAATGAGACACCCTAATTCATCTGCACCAGCTAGCTACCCCTAAGAACAAACCTGAACTATTAAGCCACTGCTGCCCTTGTTAAAAAACGGGCCAAGGCAATTTAACTGAAGAAATTATCTCTAGAAGGTTTTGCAAACAAAGGGGAGGACTACAGAAATTATTGTGAGATACCTGGGGGAATTTCAGGATTAAACAAGAATGTTGGGATTGTACAGGACTTAGTGAGGTATTTAGGGGAAGGGACAAAGACGGGGACAGGGAGAAATCAGGGCTGAGAAGGGAGGAAAAAGAAAGAGGGAAATAAAGAGGACAAGGGTATAAAAGGGGGTCTGTCACATGTATGCATATGGCTGCTGTTCATAAGGCCTGTCCAACCGAGCCTTGGATTTGATCACTGCAGTCTGTTCAACTCTGTTTCTAAGCATTTTCTATGCAACTCTGCTCTCTGTTCTGTGCGGAAGAGAGGACAGGGGAAAGTTGGGGTGTGAAAGACAGACAGATCCACTAGCAAGCTTCAATCTAGACGAGCTGGTGAAGAGACAAGCCAAACACAGGAAAGATTAGTGAAGGAGTGTCTTCCTTGAGCATCAATCCTTAGATCAAACTATTTGCACTGTTCTGTGTGGGAACCTATGAAGGGGCTGTGTTCCTGCTTACGTTCACCTGTTTGTGGCTGGCTGCTTGAGTATTCCCCCCCGTTTGGGATTTGCACTCAGCCTCACTATACTGGCTAGACCTGGAAACTGCAATAAGGAGCAGCCTCTCATCCCCATTAGACTAGGAGACAAGGAATCCCCTGGGTCATCCTGTCCAGTAGATTCAGGTATCCTTAAAAAATAGTAAAGCCTGAAAAGAACTGGAATAAATTACTCTAGCTTGACCCAAACTGCTTCTAACACAGAACAGCTCACATGTCATTGCAGCTGTCTCCCTGCACTAAGTATCCCAGCCCCGTCATTAGCTTGCATAACAAAAAGCTGACCATATTGTTATATATATAGTTTCTATCATTATTTATAATTTTGAGTAGAAAAAGAGTAGGGGACAATTTAGATTTTAAAAAGGTGAACTGTATGGAATCATCACTCCAAGTGTGACAATGTACAGGACCTAAAGAACTAACAATGTTCACAGCTGACTGGATAAGCCGGTTTCTAACAAAGTAGTCCCAGCAGGTATACTGAAAAAGTAACTTTATTGTTATTTTTCACACTTACTGACACAATCCAGCTATACCCATATTGAAAAGGCTTCCATAGATGCAATTTTCAATATGTTTAGCAAGCAGTAATGGCTGACAACTTGTCACTTCTGCTACTGGAGAGGATTAAAAAATTACTAGGACAAACAATAAGTTGTCTGACAACCACCTACAAGGAAATTATATATTAGGAGTTAATTCTCTTTAAAAAGGAAAGGAAGAAGGAAATGTATAGTGTCCTCAAGGGAAAAGAGGCTGCCCTTCAAGCAGAAGCGCCTTATCTTACATAGTAGGTATTCCCACCTGTTTTCCCACAATATGCTAATGCTATTATGTTTTATTAGAAAGCCTTCCTACCAGCCTTTGGCACATGTAACAATTTGTCCATCAGCAAGGGCAAGCTGCATAAAAACTTAAAACCAATTTACAATGTGAAAGAGGAAGTTACTCAGTTTATCCTTGCAATATGAGTAATAGCCCTTCAAAGAAGGGGATAAAGCACAGAAGATAAAAATATTAAAATACCGCTAATCATAATTACAGTGTTAAAGAAAACTAATATCCAAACTTCCAAGTAGAAATTCAGCCAAACCTGCTATTAGTTCCTATAAAATTAAGTAAGTATATACATTGTCATCAATCTAACATAATAGTTTAAGTACTACTTTGACTAAAATGTATGCGTTCTCTTCCAACATCTCAGACATCAAAAAGTTACCATCTGTTATGTACCTAATTTTCCCCTGTTCTGTCAAGTCTCCATCACTGTGCAATATTGTTGTTAGCAACCTCAAAGTAGATGTTCCCGATTTACTGTGGTTGTTCTTCATTCCTAGCAACCATCGAACCATCATCTTGATGGCCTGAATCTGAAAGAAATTGAGAAATGGAAGAATCAAATCACATCATGTGACTTAGCTTAATCATACTGCATTTTCCCAACTAGTTTTTATTACCTAGAACACTAGACTGTGAAGGTTGCAAAACATCATGTAAAGTATTGTATCCCCTACTGAAAGGTAACTAAGAGATACTCTCCCAAAGAAAGCAAGTTTTCACCAAAAGTCTCAAGTAAATAAAAATCATACAACCTCTAGTCAGTTTGAACAATTTCTTCCACTAAATAATCACATCTCCTGTCCTGTGAAAACATTATCTTCATTGACATTATAGTTATTAAATACTGTGGAATAGGCAAAACAATTTATATTTGTTAACAAAATATTACTTACTAAAATACAAAACAGATTGTCATATAACTCCTGTGCTTAGACAAGCCCTATGTAATACTTTTATATAAATAATTTTATATCTAAATACTGCATAAGAAATATAAATTTAAAATATTTCATAGACACAGTGACTGTTTATCAACCTACATTAAGATAACCAGGTCCTGGAAAAGTATGTTTCTTTCATGGCTATTTAAAGAAAAGCCTCAAAGCCTACTACTTAGGATAACTGTCCTTTTCCAGGGGAAACATTAAGCATTTTGAGGTAAACTTCTAAAAGCATGCAAGATCCAGCTACCATGAAACACTGAACAATTTCACACATACTCCTTTAGTGAGAACAAAGCATGAATTTGAAGATTAAGCTCTTTTTAGTATCTGAATCCTTCTGTTCTTTAAATTTTCCTAAGAATTGAGAGCACAGACAATAAAGGAACAGAAAGAGCATTATCTTACAACAAAATAAAAATGTTCATCTGAATCAAGGAGACATCCTTGAAAATAAATTAAATTTAAAACATAAAATTCAAGAGCTCTACAAAAACTATGATAAGTATAGAAAAAAATTAGAAACTAGGCTTGGAAGGACTCTCCTAGGTGATGAATCCAGATACATTCTTTTAATATAGATGTTTTTGTACACAGTATCTTAGAAATTTGTCTTTAGCAGAAAAGGCAATTGTAACATGTTTACATCAAACATCTGTAATATTACTGAAGCTCTCCAGTTTGTTATATGGAAGAGATCAACAATATGATCAAAATGGTCATCTTCAGATCTTAAAATTCTTTGATCATAATCTATAACTGAGCTTACTTTTAGCACTGCAGCCCAGCTACTCCAGTTACAGAACTGATCTTATTTGGTAACACCAGCAGGAGGCAGGATGTCAGTCACTCAAGAACTCAGAAATCATACATAGTTTGTGGAACAGAACTGAAGCTCAGTTTTGCCCTAACCTTCAGTGGATCTTCCACCAAAATAGCTGGCAAGTTCCAACAAGATGATCTGGCTAACAATAATAATCACTACTCTGAAAGTTTAACAGTTCAATTTCTCATTGCCACAGCCAGTACCCATATCGTTACCGCTTCCCATTTGTTGGGAAGAGAAGCATGCTAGCTCTATTTGATAGTCAAGGAAATGGTGTACTAATTCGCTCCACTCCAGGAACTGTTTAACTGCACTGATACAGAACTGATGCACATACAAATTCAGCCAGGGAACAGCCACATGCTAACTTGCGCCATTACATCTCTGGTCAGCTCCTGATCACATTCAGCTTTTGCTTTCTCTCCTTCCCCTTCATCCTAGTTTACTGTCAGAGTCCACTCTAGCCTTCCCCTTCCAGGCCACTTCCTCCATAATTTTGTTCTGCTCCCATGCTGTTCCTTATTTCTCTGCTGGCTTTAGTGATGCTGTGATGACACTCCAGCAACCCTTCAGAATTAACATATTCCCATGAAATTAGTACGAGACATGAGAATGCCCCAGGCACTACTTTTCACTACCTGAAGATTTAAACATGACATGAGTTTGCATTGTCTTCATGTTTTAAGTTTTCTCTTCACAGTCACATAAGATAACTTATCAAAGGATAATTCAGGTCTGAATTAGTGTCAGGAGGTTTTCAGCTCCATCTCCTATCCAAACAGGGTCAGCTATGAAGTCCAACCAGGTTGCTTCACGTTTTATACAGTTTGGTCTTGAAAGATTCCAAGGATGGAGATTGCTCAGCCTTTCTAAGCAACCTGCTCCACTGCCTGACTGTTCTCACAGCAATAAAGCTTTTTGCTTATATCCGATCTGAATCTCCCTTGTTTCAGTTTATGCCCCACAAGCCTAGAATCCTTCTCTATGATTAACAACGAAGGTTTATATCCTATACAACACAAGAACTTCAGGAAAGTCAAAATACCACAATGGACCCAACCATTCAAAAGGCCATGAATGCTTCCCTTTCACCAGATATTGGAGCACAACACAAACTAGGTCTATTTTAAGTGCAAGCAAAAGTGATAGGATGTGATCATTTCTTTCTATTATGGTGAGTTTAGCATGATAAGTGTCTGACTTGGCATATGAGAAAACTGGATTCAAACCCTAGCTTCACATAGGCATTCAGCAGCATGCAAGTATTAATTTTGTAACAACAAAAATTAACAACAGTGATAAAAACATCCGCAGAATAAGTGCAGCCCTTTTCTCTGACTTAGGGTTATCATCATGTGTCCCCTGCAAAGCTATAATGACCAACTATCCCGTGTAGCAGTCCTGGAAAACAGCCCTAGAAGCAACATCTCCCTACTACATCAGCATTATGACAACAGCTAGCAGAGGTTTCTACTACTTCAGTTTCCAGACTGCAACCATTGCAGGAATATCATAAAATGTAGATGTTTGTGCAAGACTGAAAAGCAAAACAGTGACTAAAAACACAACTAGAGACATGGAATTAAAAACCAAATACTGCAGTGGATACGGAAGCGAACAAGAAATACTACTGCTAATTCACACATCTAAATCCACTGTGCACATTCCACCACAGTATTCAGCACTGGTCACTGTCAAAAGAGACTCATGCTTCACAGCAGACACTCACATGCTAGGCATAAGAACACAAGTCTAACTCATACAATAATTATTCTAACTCATATTCAATAGTGTGCTGAAACATTTTTCTACAGGCATCACTTCATTTAGGCTGAACATCCAAAGATATGCCAGCCTATATCTATGTCTATTAGGTTGGACAATTCCTTCCAACCTAAATAAAGATGTACTTTTGTGTTGGGTCTTTCACCTGTTGTATTTAACAGTTATTATAAAACTATCAGCTTCTTCAGAAGTTTAATATAATCATTAAATATACTACACAGTTACATTACACAGGGGGAAAAAGATTTTCTAAACTAGATTAAAAAAAGATTACCTCGTCAACAAAGATCTGTTCATAGACTAATTGCGTGATTTGCAGTGCTCATTAAATATAGGCTTCATAGTGGTAATAACTGCTAATTAAATTTGTAGATCAATTTTCACCATAACCTGTTTTCACATGTCCACAAATGCTTCTTATAACTTTCAAGCTTGACTTCACCTTGCAATTTAAGATTTTCTACAAGCCAGTCCCCTTTCAACTAGCCAAATTCAACACAACAATACATTTTATAGAGATTTAGTTTTTTTAGTGATTTTGCAAAACTATATTTACTACTTCAAGTTACATGTGTAGTCACTGAATTTAAATCACTTCTACTTTAAACTAGTAGTTCACGCATTCAAAAACCTATGCATTCTTTTAATAGGTTTTGAAGTGTACAACTTATTTCTCTAGACTGTGCAACTACTGCACAAATAGGAAAAATACCCTTGCTCTAGTCAGATAAGCAGAGAGCCAATGCCAAACATAACTGAACATTTCCAATAACAACTTCTGTACCAAGCTGGAAATTTAAGTACTTACTAAATTGGCAGACAAGGCACCATTATGCTACAAAGAGTTTAACAAATCTGTGAGAGAAGGTAAAGAACTTAAAGAACTTTAAACTATCAGAGCATCTCTACTCAAAAGGCATAAAATTGAAACAGCTGCTATAATTAACTTTGTAACAGCATGCTGCAAAGTATGTGCATATTTCTAAATACAGAAGAAAACAAGAAAGCATAATCTACCTCTGTAGAAAGCAGATGTAGAATCTACTTTGTGAAGAAAGGCGATTAAAAAAAATTAAAAAGGAAAAGAAAAAGGATTTATTTTCTGCAGAGTAAGTCTATTTCTGATTGAGGAAAAAAACCCGGTTTTCTAGGTTTTTCTCTAATACACACCACTCTTCTCTGTGTACAATGTAGTATATTTACTCATTTGTGAAAACCGACAAATCCAAAAACAGCTTTTTCCTTATTCCAAGACAGCACTAAAAGTTTCTTGGTATGTCTTCAGAATCCCAATGAAAAGCATAAACTTTAAACAAAGTCTCTATAGTATTTAACTATTAAGTTAAACAGAAATAATTGTGATAATACCTGGTATACTTAACTGTTGCACACCAAACCTAGGACATAATAAAAATTCAGTAAGGTGTATATGCAAAGTTATTTACAAAATCTTCTCTCCTGGCATTCCTAGTTGTCTATTCTGATAGAGTCCTTAATTTAAAAAGGAGAAGCTGACAAGGAAATAAGAGAAAAGCAGCTGACACTTTTAGGAATCTTGAGATTTAATACATTAACTATTACATACACAATCATAGAAAGACACATTAAGTGCTACTTACTTTAACGAGTGTTTCAGGAGAAACTTCTTCATCTGGAACCCAAAGTTTTGTTGTCTTTTTCCCTGGAAGCTAAAGCAAATTTTACATTTTGTTATACTACTGATACTTTACTGAAACCTGCTGCAATCCCCTCTGTCTTTTTTGCCTCTATAAACAATACAGAAGCACTTACTGGTTAGCTTTATGTCTTCTCTATTTCATAAAAGTGACAAGCACAGAAGTGACGTAATATGCTTACCTCACCATCTAAATATCAGCAAATTTAATAGCAGTAAAACTTTGCAGTTTTTTAAATTATTATTTTCTGAAAACTGTGGCTTTAGAGTGCAAGATACATAATAGCTGTTGCTCTGAAAATAATGTTCATTTTCAATATCTACTGCACTGGGACCTCAAGTGCATAATTTTAGACAGTAAGCACCTCCTTAAATGTAGTTGGCAATGTATAAGTGTTTTGTAGCTTTATAATCACTATCGATGCAGAACTATCAAATAAATTAAGAATCACAGTCTTGCATTTAAACAGTGTATTTTAGTTTCAAATGCATCATACTTCCTAAAAATCACAACTTGCTTGTTCAAGGCAAGAGACAAAGTGAGGGAAGCCAATAACAAAATTTCTCATTTTTAATAAAGGGTAGGACACAGGTGATAGGTAATTTTGTAGTCATGACAACAATGACAAGTTAGTATTACCATCTTTTCTGTGCTGTGGACTTTCAGTTGGGTCAAATAATAGATGCAAAAGTAAAGAAAAATATATGCAAAAAACAGAAGCAGCAAGAGTTGGGTTTACGGGGTTTTGTTTTTCTTTTTTTAATACACGTACTTTACTTGCTGATTATCCTACAGCAGAAAAAGGGGAACCTTAAAACAAGATTTAAGAAATACTTACCCTGTCATTCATTAGCAAATCCTTAACAATAAAAGTGGCAACCAAAGATTTCAAAGGGGCAGCAAATTGCTCAGGTGCTAGCATGGCTATGTGGCCAATAGTAACCAATGGTGTAATGAGATGCTCAAAATTGCTTGGATCCAGACTCTTATGCAGCGGCTAGGATAAAGGCAATAAATTCAGATATTACTGATAAAATGTGTCTTATTAAAAGAAAAACAAAGCTCTGTACCAAATTGCTCACTCTAACAATTGTATTAACTGTCCATTAAACCCATCTATTTCCATTCCAGAAATGGAATCTTGAAAAAACTATTCTCATTTAGATTTAAGAAAACATTCATCAAACCTACAACAGGCTTTCTAGGAATCACAAGACAAGTCAAGAAGACAGACAGAAAATGCTAATCACATTTGGGAACAAAAGTTCAAAAAGTGGCAGTTCAAGCAGGACCTTTTCGAAAACAATATATTAAAAGGTATTTTCTTGTTGAAGAATTGGGCATGCTACATCTCAAGATGGCAATTTCAGTAATGAACTACGATTCATCCTTCAAGGTAAAAGGCTGATGGGCAGTTATAACCATAAAATCTGTTCAAGTAGTTTGTACCATAACGGTTTCCTGTAATTTCTGTAACCATTTAAACACTTCGTGCCAGTCCCAACGGGGGTGACAGATAGTGTTTCGTTCTTGTTTCCAAGAAAATTTTCCTGGTTCCAGCAGACAGTCTAACAGTTCTGTTTATTTGTTTTTATTATTTATATTTTTAAGCTGGCTAAAGTAAAACTAAGGAAGATGGATGACGGGACATTAAAAACACCCCCATTGCCAACATTTTTGAGGTCAAACTATATTGGGAATAAAGAGAGACAGAGAAAACGTCTCCTCTAAATTTGATACAACTAACTTACAATATGAATTGTCTCTTTGCTCCTTAGTTTATGTATGCAATATAAAGATTAATAAAAAGTAACTTAAGTATTTTCATCTTACCTCAAATATCTGTGCAAACTGTGTTTCTTTGCTGGAAAATATTGCATGGATGCAGTGAATGGCATACTTGGCCTGACGAGGGGGCCCTTTTTTAGCTTTATGATGCAACACTGGAAGCAAAGCACTAAAAAACAAGGAAGCTCTTCAAAAATTGGAAATGTTTAAAAATATTAAGCTAGCAGAAATGTAAATACACACACACACACACACACACACACATATAAAACAACACCTCTTCAAACTCGCTAGTTCTCCTGCATTTGGCAGCTTCTTTAAAGAAAGGAAAACGGGTTATTTGAATGGCTTGGAAGTAAAATAACTGTTTTTTGTCTATAAAAGTATTATAGGGCCACAAAAAATCTGCACAAGCTACTAAAATGCTTTTTGGGAAATATTCTTGTCTATTCATCTTCACTCTTGAATATTAAATTGCAAGGAACATTTTTACACTGCCATACACTTAATTTAGAGAAAAAGTGTACATGTAATTCTGAACGGCAATGATACAAATTAGAGTGGTATCAGTAACATGTCAGTTACCACTTTTTTGGGAGATATTTATTGCACATCTACCCCTCAAAAATGAGGGCATTTTAACAATCAAACTCTTTCCTGTTTTATCTGAAGTAATGCTTTTTCTCAAAAGAATGCAGGATAATAACGTAGCATGCAAAGGGAAAAATGAGAACTTCTAAAATCCCATACAATAAAGAACACTACTCAAACAATAAGATATACACTTACGATCTTATATGAGGAAAGTCTTCTTCGATTTTACTTCCTGTGTTTTTGAAAATTTGTAAAGCAGCTTCTGCCACTTTTTCATCATCCATTTTCAAGCAAGCCAGAAGAGACTCAAAAGTTTCAGCTGAATGAAATGAGATAGGGTGTGTAAATGACAGTACCTGCCAAAATAAAATGAATGTCACGTTAATATTTTTTGAAGGTCTATTTACACAGAACACTACATCAAGAGTTGCTTTCCACTGCCATTTTGGAGTATTTACAATAATCTGTCTGTTTTGGTCACATGATCCTTACTGCTCTTTTTTTTCTGTCAGTTTTGAGCACCTCCTAGACTTCTCCTAGTCTATACGTGATTTCACTGGTTTTAACTGACTTTTCCAGTCTCAATTTCTTCTCCTGTTATTGTGAGCCTGTACTTCTCAGTGGCTATATCTACATTAGCAAGCGCTGGGTTACAGTAGGTGCAGATCTTCAGAGAAATGTAATTGGTGCTAAGGAAGCAACATTCATACCATATTCTTTTCAGGGGTTTTGCTTCAGAGTAGCTCTGGTCTGACTGAACTCACTTTAGTTACTGCAGCACAAAGCATGCTCCTGAAGCATATTTCCTAGTTTTGTTTCTCCAAAAGGAATCTAGTTTCTCCAAAAGGAATCTAGTTTGTGTGCTCCCAGATTAATTAGCAAGGCAAATAAAGCAAGGTAAGCAGGACAATTAGAAAATTCACTTAAATACATTCCCAACTCAACTAAAATACTAATACAGATATACCCGTAATTATAGGATTACTAAGGATCTTCTTTCTCTTCCCAAAAAGTGCCATGCCACTTCATACGAACATATAGGTACCAACCTTGGATCCTTCTTTTAAATATATTGCCCTCCATGACACAACCCATTCTTACTCAAATTTCCTTTTGTGCTACTGGCTTCTCTCACTTTTATCTTAATGTGTATATTTAGCTAAAGACTCATCTACCCCTAGATGAGTCTACCAGGTCCTTAGTTGATCTAAGGCATTCTGAATACTTCAGCACTGGAGTCCTATGGATTCTGAAGTCTCCTAAATCAGTCTACAATTTTGGACATTTGTCAATACCATCACATAGCAGAGATGGTATGATGGCACAAACACCTCACTGTGCAAGTACAGGATAAGCTTGCACTATACAGCACTGGTAAAATCAACTTAATGGTTTTTACCTAATGTAAGTGAAATGAAAAACTCTATATAGTTGCATTTAAAGAGCTTCAGACTTCTAACAACATTTGTAAAAAAAAAAATGATCAGGCCTTTTCCTCATGGGAAAAAAGGGATAATATGAGGATAAGAGATCTCATATAGTGTCCTGGGGAATACATCTTGATGGGATTTGCTGTATTAACTGAATATCAACAAGGATTACACAGCCTAGAAATAAAGACAACCTTGATTTGTGTGGAACTCAGAAATACCCACAGCATTGTACAGATAAATAAGTATAGGTCCAGAAGTAGTATGACTACATTTAAACACTGCTGTGTTTGCATTAGTCAGTCCTACCCTTCAAAAGCATCACTGAACTGTTTAGGAGTCCAGTCTAACATCTTTGTACAATTATCACTGTTATTTCCAGTTCTGAGATGCTCACACAGAGCCAGAATAGGCATATCTGAATCCACAGCATATGCACAGATGCTACCACAAATCACTTTTTTTCTTTTTTTTTTTTTTAAATAATGAACACTATTGTAGCCAGCTGCGGGTGGGGAATGGGGAGAGGACACCAGAAACAAGTCACCTCACAACCAGCAGGCAAACCCACATAAGCATTGTTTATGACTACAACCTATATACATATTGAAAGCATAAGTTGTTACTCTAGTGACTGCACATACGTATGAAAGCACAAAAACAAACCCAGGACAGAAACCAGGAAAAAAATTCACATTCCAATGACCAAAGTTCAACTGCTGATATCACACTCACAAATACTTACAACTTTATACTTCAACTTTATTTCTAAATGATGGATAAAATAACCTTAATATCTGATGTATAAATGATGTTTAAAATAACCTTAAAATCACCTTAAATGTCCTATATAATGAGCATGGAGGGAGGAAAAAAAAGTGCATAATATTCCTTAGGGTAACTGCCACAATGATTACAACTGAAGATACCGAGTGCCAATTACAAATGCATTTTCAACTAAGTTGCTTTAGAAAGTTTTCACATGCTCACTGATCACCAACAGTATACTTGCCTTAAGCAATTCAAGACCTGCCCTGATTGCCTGATCAGTAGGTACACCCTCATCTTCATCATCAGCAGTTCCATCTATAGATTTATTTACTTGCTTGATAAGAGCACTGACGAGAAAAATAAAAGCACACTCTTACTACTGCAACTCCAGTCAATTTGACCACTTCATAAGTTTAAAACACAAGTTATTTAATAACTTATTTAAAGTATATAAAGCATAAGTTTATTATAAAATAAGTGCAAGTCAACTATATACATAATTCAGTTGTCCTCATCTCCCATCTAAATCAAAAGATCTTGAAATATTACTTTCAAAAATGTTTACCTATCATGAATTAGGAGCTATATATACACCTTGCTCTGGAAGGATGACCAAAAGAAGGAAACAATTTGAGTATTACCCGTAACAAATTCAGACAAGAGTCTTGTTGAGGTTACTAGCCACTATGAATGCTTATAATTGATGGAAAATAACCATTAAAAATGTTTAGCTTATAACTAAGAGGCAAAATAACTGTTAAAAAGCTGCGGTAGGAGTTGACAAGAAATTTAAAAGACTTATCTCCTCCATATTTCACATTGACAGTAACACTTGTTTTTTCTTACACTGTACCCTAAGAAGGGAAATGGTGATTACCAGACTAAGCCTATTAGCAAGTGATGTAGGCAGCTTCTCCAATAAGGAATGAACAATATTCAGAGTATTTCTTCAGCGCACACTGGAAATGCTATTTATAACCACTGGTAGTAACACAAGGGAGAGATCTCCTAGTCAGTCTTTTGTCTTTTTTTCCCCATCCCTAACTGGACAAAAATTACCTCTTATGAAAAAACAATTTTAAGCAGTCTGATAGTAGCAAAACTGAAGCAGAAATTTAGTGGAAACTTGAAAAGTTGGGAAAACACTAATTCCGTGGCAAAATTAAGAATAACTGCATTTTTACTACTTAAGTTTACTAATAATGTTTCTGAAGTAGATTTTAAATGAAATCTCAAGGCTCCATTATGTTATATATATGACAGGAAAAAACTGAAAAGCTCAAGTTAACTACTACAGCTGGAATTAACAGATAAGAATTTACCAGTATTTAGAACCAGTTCTCTCTAATAAGCTATCATACATCTCAAATCAGGCTAAAATAACCACTTCACCCATTACTTTTTACTTATTACTTTACCAGCTTACTCTTCCTTAAAAACTTAAAACCTTACTTAAATTACTGTTTAAGTCACTGTGATCTACCATCCCAGGTGGAGAGTTTTAACAAAGCTTTTGAAAAGCTAAGGACAGACATTTATTTTAAAATAACCAAGTTACTCGCAAAGCAAACTTCCCCAGTCAGCAACCGATCCTTTTTTTCCTGAAAGTTCCTTCTAGTTGTGCTGAACGACAAACTAATTTTTTGTGCTGCTGCACTCTGAACGAGGACGCAAAAACTTCTAAGCAAGGGGAAAAAAAAGAAGAAAATACTGAAGGTCACTAGTCTTTAAAAAAAATTTTTTCCACCTAATCCGTTACTGGTTGTGCTTAAAGGTAAAATTAGAAACTCCTAGTTCAAATTCAGTGATCTACAGCCATACAAAAACATACCTGATGGATTCAGTATCAATGTGAACAGGAGCAATTCTCTCCAGAAGAAACTTTATCATTTCCAGGAAAGGATTTGTTGGTTGTTTTGGGTTGCCCAACTTCTTTGTAATTTCCCTCTGCAACATAAATTTCAATTACATTAAATAATCAATTTAGTTCCAAAAATATTCATAAATATTTTAAGTGCTATTCTTACCACACATCCTTCAGCCTGTTTGCAAGAACATGTTGGGCTCACAAGCATTTCTAACTGACTTCTTATTTTTTCATCATCTTCTAGAACTTGTGTGAACTTCTTCATGAAATCTTGAGCTTTGCCTGGATCAGGAAGGTTTCCTTTAAATAAGCAAAGGAAATGACTATTTATTTTAATAAGTATCAGTATTGTTAAGTTACACAAGTTTGAAAATTCACATGTGCATGCACACATGCTTTCTTGGCAAGCAAACCAAAAAGAAGGGAGGAAAAACCCACAAATATCCCTAACTCATATAGATGTATCTATGAGAATACCTCTTTCATAAAATTGCCATACTTGCAGACCTCCTCCCCTGGCTATTACATTGGTCTCCCTTTGCATTCCCCTTCCCTCAAGCTCCTTACTCACGTTTCCATCATATTCACCAAGGCTTCTTGGTCCTTTTAAAAACATTAACAGCTGAAGTTGACCTCAGAATCTCTATAAGCAACAATACAAAACCAATTCTCCACAGAAAGATATACTAAGTACGTATCAGTCCCTGATATGGCAAGCATTTAAAAAAAAAAAAAAACACACCCACCCACAAACAAGAGTATTTTTGCTAAATTACTCCTCCACTAAACCTAAACTGTCTACATCTGGCTTGCAATATGAAAAAATTATAAGAACACATATCTTATATAGTACATTAATTTTATATTTAACTATACATTCACAGGATAATCTACTGACAAAAGTATCAATATAATGTTTACGATGCTTCATGTTTTTGGTACAGTATGTGTTAAGCAAAGTTGGCACAGACAATAGTATGAAACTATAGGATAGTTTGTTGAAAATAAGTTTTACTAAATATTTGCTTTGTTGATTTTTGTTTTTGAAAATGCAAGCTAGAACCAAAGGAATCAGAACAGTTACAAAGTGATCAGCTTTTATATTACAAATAAAAAGGAAAAAAAATGTTTGGGACATGGTTGAAAACAGCAGCAACATTCAGCTTTTCTCAAGATACTTGCAAAAATACACATATCCTTAAGTAGTATCTTTTTTGTCAAAATAACAGTTTGTGTTAAAAAAAGTTAATAGCTAGTTCAATATTAGTTAACGTTAGTTAACATATATACATTCTATGATAAATGCTGGAATAGATGCTATTAAATTGAGACCATCTACATTTTGAATTAATCAACAACAGTTAGAAATACAGCCAAAGTATCATATGATAAGCTTCATGACTGGAAATATTTTATAATAAGGAATTAATTCTGCTTATAGGTATCTTGATAATTCTCCAAAACATACTGCTATATTATGATTATCAACATCTGTTATAAAAGTGCATAAACTCATTTCAAATGATTTTAAAAGAGGAAAGCAATATATTTCAACAGTATTTTTTAAACAATTCTTAATATACATATGCTGACTTACTTGTTATAACCATCACTTTTGAGAATATAGCTTTACTGCTGGCATCTGTCTGCAAGGTCAAAATAAAAGAACGTATTAAGTATGTATTTCCACTTGAATACAGTAAGCAATATTCCATAATGCTGTATTATCAGCAAGTCAGCCGCTATCATTTGGCTAGTACATGAGTATATTAGCAATTAAAAAGCACCACTGGTACAATGGTTAATGCTGGATAGTTATAAGTAAAACATGAATCTCACCTACAGTAACACTCTCTGCCTCACATAGCTGTACATAAAATATTTTTTATTTCTTCTTTATTTACTATGTATTTTATGAACAGGGCAAATGATTTTTTCCTATAACAGTGTTTTCCATATAAAGGCTTTTGTTTTTAAATAAAAAATGAACAGCAAGCATTAAATTCACTTTATCTTCTTGTTCACATCTTGATTCTAAATAGTCTCAGCAGTAGTTCCCACCTTACTGTAAAGAATGGAGCAAATCAATATTAAGACTATTGCTACTGTTAAGCTGAACACGGAAGACGGGATAGCAGTGTACTTATGAAAATAACAACTAGGGACCATGGCAACAGTAAAATATGAAACTATAATTGCATTTCAAAATATCAGTGAAGCCTGGATTTCAGTGAAACTCTCTCTGATCAAAAATTGTCCAATAGCTCCTCACAAGCATAGTAAATGACACAGACTTTTATCTCAATGTTTTTTCTTATGTTGCCAATTCTTTGGGTATATGATTTCAAAATCTACATCAAAAGTCCATCTTAACAATCAGTTCCCTTTAAAATGGAAACAAAACAGAAGAGGAAAAAAATTAGGTCATGTCAAACTACCAAACTACACAGTAAACCATTTTCTGTAGGAGAATACGTTTCTTATAAGTAAAGTAAGCTTTATAAGTAAAGTAAGCTTTAACACCTTAATCATTTTCATAAAAGTGTTCTAAGCTGGACAAAAGAAAAAACAAATTGAAATCCTTCACCGTTGTGTAAAAATAAGTGCTGTCAAACAACTCTGAAATTCTCATTCATAAGTAGGATGAAAATGGCAAATGGGAAAATTTACGCTTGCAGCAACAGAGTCAAAAGTACACAGACCTAAAAGCTTCCAAATCATAATGAAAACAGCTCTTTTGCTGAACAACTTCTGAAAGAGTAACCTTGATGAGATAGCTTACAAAGGCTTCATAAATGTAAGTTGCATCAATTATGGCCTACAACTACCAAATGACATTCCTCTGGGCAAAATTTTAAATAAGAGCACAAGCACTGTTTATGAGCTTTCATTCAAAAATAACGTAAAGATCAGTGCTTAGCTACCATTGCTAGCATTCTTTGAGAGAACTTCTTTTGTAACAGAAAAAATTATAATTTTTAGGCTTGCCCATTATCAAACACCTTTAAAAAACAACACAAAAACCAGATCATCTCAGAAAGGAGGCTCACTATTGCAGGAAAAAAAAGCTTTTCATAACAAAGTACTTAAAAGGAGGCAAATAAAGACCTAAGCTGGGCCTCTTCCTCAGGTTCGCATCAGGAAACAACCAGTAAGACGTAATGCTGCAAGACAAAACTTTATTTTCTCTCAGAAGGCTTAAAACTATTATGGAGGAGCAATGAAAATATCCAAGACAGAAGTTAAAGTCTTGTTCAAGCAAATCTAATTTCTTTGTGTTTTAATAATGAAAATTGCCTATAAATTCCAACTATAAGGTTCAAATAAGCCATAATTGGCTCTGGAGACAACAAAACGATTAAATATTACAATAACTTTGGCCAACACACAGAAGAGCTTATTTCCAGAGAAGTATCCTTCAATCTTTTTCAATTCTCAGAGTAAACGTCTATGTCCTAGACTAGATACCAGGACAGAAAATAAAATTTTAAGTTCTAACATATTTACACACTTGCATTTTTAGACCCACACACGCCAAAAAAAGGAAAATAAATTAATTAGACAATATTGTGTTTGCAAACATTGCAAGAGTTTCCACCTGCAGTCTTGGAAAGATCAGAATAAAGTAAAAATATAGCATGAGATTAAGATAAATGATGTTTACAGTGAGCACGATCTCTATCTTGTCATGTGGTCACCTGGAACATAATTCCAGTCATTGAGCAAGTCTACAGAACTTCAAGTCACTTTCTAGCAGTGAAAGAATGCTATCATTCTGAGGAAACGTTGGCTGTCACAGTTTAACTGGCATGATGAGAAATGAAAAAAAAAAAAAAAAAACACATTCTCCCCCCCCCCCCCCCCCCCACAAAAGTCACATCAAGCCTGGTCTACAGAATTAAACAGAGAGAGAATGTCCATTTTTCTTATGAGTAAAAATAGGAGCAAAAATATCAAGAGTAGTATTGTGCAGTTCCTTTGCTTCTGACTGATTTGGTCATTTAAAACTGGCTAAAGCTTCCAGTATAACGGCTCTTAAGTTGACCAAACTGTTAATCAGTCACCCAAACATGAAATAACCTGAGTCAGAAGTATTCTTATAACTTCTGAACATGACAGATTAAAGATGATCAAGGAATATTTCTTTTTAGAAGATCGATTATGGCTTTTCATCAACATGATCTTGGATTCATGATATGGAAAAACAGCAGCAGAGTTGCAGCAAACAAAGTTTATACCTTTACCATAGACAGAACAGTTGTCACCCACTTTCCCACATGTGAACAGGCAACTTTTATTATTTCATTTAAGTCTATATTATTGCCATATGAGAACAAGATAAGCTGTGAATTACGCTTTTGCCCTTCAGTACAGGAACTCATTTTAAAGGAAAGTTTGATGTCTATTCTATCCTAGATAAGGAAAAGTTATGATCAACAGAAACGGAAAGTTTCTTAACAGACTTCCAAGACAGCTTGCCTGATTTTTCCAAGACAGCTTGCCTGCCTTTGCTTCAGTCTTTACTGCTAAAGGTCAGTCCTCAGGAATGCCTGACCCTGGGGACAAGAGGGGAAGGCTGAAGAAAGGAAGACCCTCCCTTGGTGGAGGAGGACCGGGTTAGAGATCATTTGTCCAAACGTGACATCCATAAATGCATGGGCCCTGATGGGATGCACCCAGGAGTGCTGAGGGAGGTGGTGGATGTTGTTGCTAGGCCACTCCCCAGGACTTTCCCCTTGGAAAGGTCCTGGAGAACAGGAGAGGTGCCTGAGGACTGGAAGAGAGCCAGTGTCACCCCAGTCTTCAAGAAGAGCAAGGAGGTGAACCTGTCATCCCTGGAAAGGTGATGGAACAGCTCCTCCCGGAGGTCCCCACTAACGGAGGTCCCGAAGGTCCCCCACAGCCTTCTGTGATGGAATGACTGGCATGGTAGATGAGGGGAGAGCAGTGGGTGCTGTCTCCCTGGACTTCTGCAAGGCTTTTGACACTGTCTCCCATCACATCCTCCTAGGCAGGCTCAGGAAGTGTAGGTTGGATGAGTAGATAGTGAGGTGGCTTGAGAACTGGCTGGATGGCAGAGTTCAGAGGGTTGTGATCAGCATTGCAGAGTCTAGTTGGAGGCCTATATCTAGCAGTGTCCCCTAGCACTCAGTCCTGGGTCCAGTCTTGTTCCATGAATTCATCGATGACCTGGAGGAAGGGACAGAGTGCACCCTCAGCAAGTTTGCTGATGACATGAAACTGGGGGGAGTGGCTGACCCACCAGAAGGCTGTGCTGCCATTCAGAGGGACCTGGACAGGCTGGAGAGCTGGGCAGAGAGGAACCTCCTGACATTCAACAAAGGCAAGTGCAGGGTTCTGCACCTGGGGAGGAATAAGCCCATGCCAGCAGGACAGGCTGGGGGTTGACCTGCTGGAAAGCAGCTCTGCCGAGAAGGACCTGGGAGTGCTGGTGGAGAACAAGTTAAGCATGAGGCAGCAGTGTGCCCTTGTGGCCAAGAAGGCCAATGGTATGCTGGGGGTGCATGAGGCAAGAGTGTTGCCAGCAGGTGGAGGGAGGTGATCCTGCCCCTCTCCTGAGCCCTGGGGAGGCCTCACCTGGAGTCCTGTGTCCAATGCTGGGCTCCCCAGTACAAGAGAGACATGGCCCTACTGGAGAGAGTCCAGCGGAGGGCTACAAAGAGGCTGAGGGGCCTGGAGCGTCTCTCCTCTGAGGAAAAGCTGCGAGAGCTGGGCCTGTTCAGCCTGGAGAAGAGAAGGCTGAGAGGGGATCTGATCAGTGTATACAAGTATCTGAAGGGAGGGTGTCAAGACGATGGGGCCAGACTCTTCTCCGTGGTGCCCAGCGACAGGACAAGAGGCAATGGGCACAAACTGAAACAGAGAGGAAGTTCCATCTGAACAGGAGGAGAAACTTCTTTGCTGTGAGGGTGACAGAGCACTGGAAGAGGTTTCCCAGAGAGGTAGTGGAGCCTCCTTCCCTGGAGATACTCAAAACCTGCCTGGACAGGATCCTGTGCAGCATGGTCTAGAGGACCCTGCTTGAGCAGGGGGGATTGGACTAGATGATCTCCAGAGGTCCCTTCCAACCTAAACGATTCTGTGATTTACCTGAAACTAGGCTACAAATCTTGCTGAAAGCTGCGGAAGAACAAAAAAATAATTCAATCCATACCACCTCACTTTTCCGAAATTGCTGGAGTTTTAAGTTCTTTTGACAAGAAAAAGCAAAATAAAACCAAACCAAAAACCTTTCTTTCACTCTTCCAAAATCTCACATACTTCCAAATACTTTCAAAACACTTCAGGCCAAACACGTTATCTCAAATTAAACATCTTTTCTGCAAGATATAAATAAAGCAATGCTCATCTGTCTATCCAGAAATGGGCAACACCACCACGATCTGTGCATAATAAGTTAAGCGGCTGGTTTCAGGACAGATTGAAAGAGCGAAGTTTCTTATAGCTATATTAACAACCCCAGGAAATAAAGCAGAATTAAAAATAAGTCAAAAGTAGAAAGCCATTCTATACTGCTCTATTTTCAGAAGTTTGTCCGGACAAGGCAGCAGGAGGAACGGAAGGAGAACAAACTAAAAATTAGGAAGAATCTTCAGCAGTTAAATAGCAGAAAAACATAAGGAAAAAGAACCAGTACCATTTTATGTTTAGAGTGGAGAATCAGAAGTAATTAACAAGAGCAAAGACACAGCACTTACCCTGGAACACAGGAAAAAACCTGAAGTCTTTCACTAAATACCCAAAAGGTTTAAGATGAGAATAAACAGTGGACTGAAAGAAGTCAAAGATTTAGAATCACAGAACAATTTACGTTGGAAGTGACAACAGCAGGTCACCTACTTGAACCACATACTCAAAACGGGGCCAGCTTAGACCAGGTCGCTCTGGGCCATGTCTAGTTGACGTTTGTGTATTTCCAAGGATGGAGATTTCATAACTTCTCTGGACAACCTGTTCCAGTATTTGATTACCCTCACTGCAATTTTTTTTCCCCTAATATCTAATCAGAATTTGTTTGTGACAACCTCTGTATGTTGCTTCTTGTCCTACCGCTGATCATCTTCAAGATAGTTCTCACAAACCCTACGCTTGCCTCAGGGACAACACTTACAGGATAAAAATCAACAACTAAGTCGTCATGATTAAGTGGAGAAATTAATGCAAAGTGAAAAAGTACATATGGTAATAATGTTAAGCTATACTCTAAAACTTTACTAGTTCATTTCAACTTTGTCTCCTGAAAATTTAAAAACAAAAAAGTCAGAATGGCTAAGGAATATTTCTCTCAAGATTATTACCACCTTCACTGTTTAGATTCTTGCCCTCTTCAGTTTCAGTGTGATTATGAAAACATACACTTAATTGGGGGGGGGGGGGGGGAGGTGTCCACAACATATGCAAACTATCACAGTGAGAGAAGTTTTGCTTAAAATAGTTAAGCATATCAGACTATCATAAGCCCTCTGACATTCTCACAGGAAGTCCTGTTACTCAAAAATATTTAGGCTTAGCGAATTAGTACTTAAGAGTGAGATAAGATGCTGATGTTGGCATCTATTACAACTAGATGTTTCATTCCATGTCATATCAGGTGCTTTCTCAGTTGTAAAATACTATCATTACATCTCTCTGAAAACCAAAGGGAGAAAGCTGAAATTTCACTTTCAACTGAAAAGTAGAAAATGCTAAGAAACTAATTCAAGTTCTAGATTATGCATATGTGTATTTAGATTAGACAAGGAATATAAGCAATAATTGTTAAAATTATTTAAATAATATCACTGAAACAGGAGGAAGTATTACTGTATGTGCAATTACTGCACTGACAATTTAATATGGTACTAAAACATATTTTAAATGCACTAAATCAAAATTAGGCGTTTCACTGCAATCAATTTCATTATAACTATGATAGGATTGAAATAGTAAGGGATTAATTTTGATTTGATGGGTCCTCTTCTATCTGCAAAACAGCAGCATTTCCAAGCAGACACATTAGATACTACAACCACACTTCTAAAAATGCAGTTACTACCATATCTTCCTGTTCAGGTTATTTCAGTAAATAGATAATTTAGCTGTAACACTGCATTAAATTTATCTGTGGTATGTAAGCATATGCTCATATAAAAGATAAAATGACAAATATATGAATAGCAGCATGGCAACGCTTTATAGCATACACTACTTCTTCTCAAAACAGCACCAACAGATTAAAGTTAAGTTCTACTCCCATTCCAAATCATAGCCATCATTTTTATGTTCCACCAGTTTTCAACATGAGTACATGAGTTTTGCGTTTTTGTCCACAAATAACAAAAGTCAGTTCTATTTAACTACAGGAATATACTAAGACATACCCAAAACAAATCTGAGTTTTACTTTTTTGTAATATCATAAGTCCTCTAAAAATGCTACTTTTTTTCTACTGAGTAAATTTTCTGGACAAAGAATTTAACTGTAGTCTGATATTTTCAACACAACATTTAAGAAGTTTCCAAAGAGGAAGAAAATCAAGCCACTTGCTGGGATAAAAATATTCTTTCTTTTTTTTTTTTTTAATGTTACTAACCATGTATAAGATCAATTAAGATACAGTAATTTTTAAAAATAATTACATAGTTTGGCAATCAAAAATAAACTTGCTGTTTTTTCTTTGATTTTCAAGAACCAGAACAATCCGGGCAAGATGTAGGTCTCAAACATGAAGAGGAAGTATTTCAATAACAAAGGACTGACAGTCTTTAAAAATTTCTAACCAATCCTAACTTTTCACTCTTACTGAACAAAAATATACACATTTCCTACTGCATGCATAGTCTAGCGGAATTTCAGTTAAAATTCAAAATATTTCATATCTATCATTAAGAATAAGCTTGAAATACTTGATCAAATGGCAATTTTCTCTGGAAAGAAATAGGATATTATTTTAAATAAAACTGTATATTAACTGGGGAATAAAGGCAAACTAAACTCACTTTAGGCTGTTTTATCAGATCAACTAAATCCTTTACTTGATGTCGTAGCAGATTCTGACATTTCCACATTTCATTCAATGCTCTAAGGAAAAAAAAATAGGAAAAAACATAAATGTATATTTGTATAAAATCAGAAAATAGTTGTCAAAGTTTTCTATTCAATAACAAAATTGTCCAGTAACAGCCTTTAAATTCTTTTCAACTTCAGACTCAGGAAAAGTGTTTATCATCTGAAATTTCATTGCTCTGTGTGTGTCAAAGTCTAAAATGCTTCCTACTGGAGTGATATGAAATTGGTCAAATTAGACTGGAAAGAAGTGAGATTTTGAAATGAGTTTCATTTCAGATGCCTAAATACATTGACTTGAAATGGAGGAAGCAAACTGCTATGTCTGGCCTATAAAGAACTGATTTGTACAAGTCTGCAATCACTCTTTTAAAAACTTTCCAAGGACTAGGATAAAGTAGATGTTTAAGATCTTTATCATCAAAATAACGTCTTCCTTGCATACAAAAGGCAGCTAGTCGATCAACAAATAGTGACGCGTGAACAAGACTGGACTTGTAAAAAGGGCGTTAGAGACATCGCACAAAATGTAAATTGGAACACTTTCTAGAAAAAATGACCTGTCTTAAAGAAAAAGAAATAGTATGGTTTGAACAACTTCCAGAGTCCACAAATAACAAAAGTCAGTTCTATTTAACTGCAGGACTATACTAAGTGTTTTAAATATGTACTGCCGCATATGTCAACAACAGAAATTGGAAATTATTTGCTGCCCAAAATACCAAGTACTGAAAAAATTCTACATTTTGCATTTTTGTTTAACCCATACTAAAAAATTCGAATACAACACTAATTTTTTTTTTTAATATTATTCTTAATTTTCACATGTTATACTACTGTAGTATCTTGACCCAGGTAACATGTCAAATATAGGGAGTTTAAACATCAGTTTCTGGAGTATTTGAAAGCTTTAGGGTTTTCAGCCCTTCTATACATTCTATGGTATAGAAAACTTTTTCCAGTCTACCACATTGGAAAAAATTTATTCAGTTTTCAAGTGGGAGAGTATCACTGAACAGAAGCAAAGTAAAACTATCTAAATTCGATCAAACTGTGAGCATGATACACAGAAGTAGAACCATCATTAGTCAAATTCATGTGTATGGTCATATTTTTAAGCAACAGAAGCAAGTATTGTAGCTAATAAAAGAACAATAAGACAAATGCATAGTGAAAGGAAAGAGACAAACAAGTAATTCCTTCTCACTTTTAAGTCATTCTGGCTGATAAATGGTCAAGTAAATATTCAAAAGTTGTTAGATAAGTCTAGGGCTAGTAGATGCTCCTACAAATTTATGCTATCTTTTTCAACACATAAAAGGACTGAAGTGCAATTCAGCTTCATACCAGACCTCTGATACTTTTTAGCTGTTTATGGTTAAAAGGTATCACACCTTGTTAGAAAAGATCTACTATTTCTTTTTTCAAACTCTCATTTGAAGAATATTTACTGCTGCTACTTTCCATTTACTGATAATTCAAGAACTATTTCTGTCCACTGGCTTAGGCTACTCATAATAACTTAGATTTAATTTACAATATTAATAGTAATATACAACATTTTGTAAAAAGTCAATAACAGCACATACTTCACAGCATTTGAATCCAGTGTTGCGTAAAGGTAATATAAACACTTCATTCGTTCATTTGTTTCCAAGTTGTGAGGGACCATATACTGAGCAAAAATGCGTTCAACAAGTAATCTGAAAGACAGCATTAAGGAACTTAAACGATAAAGCAAAAAAGTGGTCATAAATTGCTAAAAATACTCATTCAAAAATTCTCAGACCTACTTAGAGATCAGTCGTTGCATATAGAGACCAGGTTATTCAAAAAAAGCTAAAGGTCAAGTCACTTAACTTCCAATAAAACTCAGTGTAAACTAAAAAAAACTATATCATTACAGAAGAGTTAACACATAAGCCTTACTGTTAGCAGTAAAACAGTTAAAGTTATCAAGATCAAATATACTAATACAGATAGGAATCAAAGGATTTTCAGAGAAGGACATCTCTTAACTATCAGCCTGAAGAGATGTTATTAGTTAATATCTTTGTGCTGTATAATCAACACAAAGGAGAATTCAGATATTAATCAGAAGGAATTGGACTTTTTTCCCACCTCAGGATTGACTTTATCCCATTTCCGTTGCTTCAAAAGTGGAAAAAATACAAGTACATACACACAGAAATTAATAAAAGCTTTGGCTTTTATGTTTTTACATTGAAGCTCCTTATTTAGAAACAAGAGCGGAGAAAGACTTAAGTGTATCAGTTACCTAGGAAATACTGTAAGCCAAAGGAAAACTAAACCCATACTGCAATCTTAAATACCAAGAAGGCCCAAGACTTATGTCAGCTGAAGACTTAGGCCAACTGAGGTCAGTATCAGCAAGACAGAATAGATGGGTGTACACTAGCCATTTAAGTTTAGGCTGGAAATGAGAAGTCCTTACACACAGGTACAAGTTAAAGTCTTCCAAATGGAGCAAGTGGTCAAAACCCAAATTCAGCTAGTTTTAAGAAAACAAAGATGTAGGTGGATGGGACTGGACCTGGTAATCCTGACAGGTCCTTCCGTTTTTGTGGTACCATGATATAGTTGCTTATTTTGGATATGAATTTTGAGGGCACAAGTTTCCGAAAGGATTTGTAAGGGATTTATAGCATCATTTATATTTGACTATATCTTGAAGGCCAAAGGCCCACTTCCAAACCTTATGAGACCCCTTGATTAGTCAAGGCAGACTAGTTCCCAAAACTGTGAAAGTTGCCCCAGCGTGCAACTCAAACCACCACATTAAAAATCTACAGCTAGGCTGACAGACGTACTGTTTTCACTACAAATCCAGAGCAAGGCTCCAATTCATAGCTATTAATTGCAAAGGAAAACTAACTTTTTGCAGAGTGATATGCCTTAACCATTGTCACTACATTTACTAATTAGACTTGTTTTTAAAGCATGCAGGAGCAACATGCAAGTCCAAAGTTAAATTAAGTTAAAACAATTAATTTACTGTATTTTAGCACAAAACCAGTAAACTACTGAAATACAGACAAAAGTCTTCTTTACAGAAGCAGTTGTGAAGTACAACTAAGAGTTTTGAAACATTTCAACCTAGCTCACCTTTTAAAATCACTTCTGGCCTTAAAAAAAAGGGCAGAGAGAAACAAAAGAGGACAACACTTGGCTACAACCATATCAGATTATGCATGGGATCAAAACATACAGGATTATCAAGTCTCTTCCTTACTGTCAGTGCTTAAGCACAAAGAAAAGTAGTCTGTATACAAGTTATCTCACTTATTCACAGAACTGCCTAGCCTTTAAAATAAATAAAGACCAACTTACCGGTCATCAATACTATTTTGATAATATATATGCAGAAGTTTGTCCTTGATCCATGAAATCTGTTTTGCAGCCTCTTTTCCTGCTTCTGACTGTAATGAATATTTCTTGTATATCTGTGCAAGTCCCATCATAGCTTCTTTTCTCACTCTCCACTTAAGAAAAAAAAAAAAAAGAGAGAGAAAGAGAGAGAGCGAGCCAGAGCGCGCTGCAGTTTAGCAGTACAAAACTCAAAACATAAAACTGAGGCATTTCCTAGGAGACAATTTGATTCTTTCCCAGAGGAAAATACTTCAATTCATAAAAAAAATTAAACTGAATTTTAAAAGCAATATTTACCCATTAAAACAAATAGCACATCATGTCTGTTACTGCTATATACAGAGTAGTTACTAATGTTGAAATGTATGTTTCTTGAATTTAAATTTGAATTCAGAATTCAAGATGACATCCTTTCTCAGGCATCTGTATTGAATACCTGCCATTGTTTTATGCCTGCAACAGGGGAAAAGTATGTCATCAAATGGAAAAAAAAAAAAAAAAATCAGGTGGAAATGGTAGTTGTATGAGTTTGCCTTTAACATCGTCGCTGACCGTGCTTTAATCACGTGAACTTTGTCCAAACAACAAAACAAGACTAAACTAAATTTTAGAGATATTTAACTTTGAAAGCTACTACATTGACTTGCAGCCATCAAATGATGGCTAATTAAAAGCAGGCAATCTGGCTACCTTTGATGGTAGAACATTTTCATCAGTAATCTACAACACATTTTGAATTCTGCTTTCAAGGTCTTTTACAAAAACATTACAAAGCTTTAAAAGAGTCTCAATTTACCTAAAAATTATTATTAAAACTAGATAACATCAGTAACATTGTTTTACTTCAGCCTATTATAATTTTTTTTGATTATAACATCTTAAAGGACAATAGAGAACAATGGAAAACATGGCATTCCAGTCAAGGGCAAAAGATGCCTCATACTATTTACAGATGACTACTCCATTGAACACAAAACTTATCATGGATAAATTTGACCCATGAGCTTAAAGCAGAAGTATTGTCCTATGGTGCAGCATCATTTGTTGTCCAGGTGCCCCTGAATAACATCATATAACCTTTTTGCTATCAAAATATTAAGCAAGGTTTAATTAAATAGACAGCTTCATAAATTTTTGCGTTATACTGGTTTTCATAATTAGTCATTAAAAAAAATCAAATATTTTAAAAAGTATTGTTTTTAAGAAAAAAACATTGAGCTATAATAAGATACAGCACATGAAGTATAATACATAACCATTATTACTACTAATTATGTCTTACCCTTTTGTCCAGTGTTCGTTCTCTGACAAAATTAAGTAAGTGATCATTGACAAGCAAAAGATCTTTTTTAGCAGCAGTAACTATGGAGACTATAACATCATGCCTAATGGCCTCTTCAGGATCATGTGACCTTACTTTAAGATATTCTGAAAGGAAAAAAAAAAAAAAAAATAGTACATTAGCAATTTACCCAACTGTACACTAGCAATCGTAGCCCAACCGAATTGGATTTGCAGGGCAAAGGAGCTAGTGCTAAGAACTTTATATCCAGACTAAATGCATTTTAGAAGTCTTATTTCAGGCTAGAGGCTACTCTTCCTGCAGACTCTATGCCCTTTGGCTGTTGAAGCACAGTAATTGCATTCCTGAACACAAATTCTGTTTTTATATTATCCAAGTTCACATGCTCCAAGAACACTCCACAGTGTGAACTAAAGTATAGCAAGAAGGAAAAAAAACAAGAGATATACTTCAAAAGCAGGCTCCTCAATGAAGCTAAAATGCTTATTTAGACATATCCTACTTTATTAAATTTAGATAAAGCTTCTACACTGTTTTAGGATATTGCTACCTATTTGGTACTATCACTGATCTCATACTATTGACATTTTACTATTTCTGCTTACAAACGTCAAACATTTTAACTACTACTTATCATTTTAGAAGGCTGCCAAGTACAAAATAGTACTTTTCATTTATCTTTTTAGAAGTGAATATTTTAGGTTCATTTAGAAGCAGTTCATAAATGGTAGGAAAACATACACAAAAATGATCAAGATCGCTGTAGCTAACATTACAAGGTGAAGAGTGTCAGGAGAAACAAGATAGGGAAGGAGAAATAGCATACAATCAGTGAAACATCCAAAATAACTGGGAACAACTTGAATAAGCAGATACAGGATACCAACTCAAAGTATGCTGTAAATAAGATAACAGAGGTTACTGCATACTCATTACTGTTCAATGACCAGTGACAATTTTCAAGTCTCATCTGAAATACTGACTATTAACATTACCGATAATCAGCGTAAGCACTGAAAATTCACATCAAGAGACAAAGCTTGGCATTTATGGAAGTTACAAGATTTGAAAACCAAACATTACTTAAAGTTAGCTTTGACTTTTTTTTTCCTTGCCTTCCTTGAACATTTTTTGTCCACAGGGAACCATAATGCACTAAAAATAAGGAAGAACAATACTATCGCCCAAAACGATTCTTGTCTCCTGTTAAAATACCAGTGAGTGGTTGGTATTTTTCAACAATTTGACTTTGCGAAGTGCTGGGAGGGGAAGGGATGTGGGGCAGGCAAAATGACATTTCCCAAAGGATACCATTAGAGGGGGCACAAAGCCCTTCAGCAATGAAAAACAACAAAAAAGCTTGGAAGTACATTTCTGATGAGAGAGGAAATCTCTTTACTGTTCCGTTTAGAAATGTTTTCAGACCTTTTCAAAAAACGAAAAAAATCCACAAACAAAACTAATGAGATGGCTCTAGCCTGCCTAATTTAGATGTCTATCTTCACAACTCTCAGCAAACATATACACCAAATATGGAGGACAAACCCATACGCTTAACAGCCCCTTAAATTCCCTCCTTGAAGGAAACAGATTAAGATACTACCTTCAAAGAATTACAAGAAGCAGGCATTCAATGATAGGGGGAGAGATAAAGTCTTCACAGACACTCCCCCCTCCCCAAAAAAAGAACAGTCTAATTATGTTTTTTTTCAGTAAGACATAGGGAACAAAAATATTAAATGGTTCTATCCATTCCAGTTGCCTTCTTCCTAGAGAGGTCTTGAACTACAGGCTGTGTTTGATCTGAAGGAACAGGAATTGATGGCTGTGGTCACAGTTACCAGGACTATTCATCTTTTACACAGAGACTACATAACGTGTACATGTTTCAGCTTCCTGGAATTGAAGTCTTAGCTCTGCACCCAAATTAATAAATGCCATGACCCTGGTCAGCCAGATTGCCTTTGCCTCGTCCCATGGTGCTTGCATTCCCAACTGCTGTTGAAACTTAATTACTATAAAAAAGCGAGGGTGCTCGTTTTTGTTTAGGCATTTGTGCATGCAGTCTGCTTAGACTAAGAAGAAGCTTCAAAGGCAGGAACTCAGTCTCTGTGACTTAGCACTCTAACCTCCATTATGTCCACCACATCATCAGACAAAGTTACTTTACAATTGCAACCAACCCTTCCTGATTTCTCTAGGAGATTTAAGGATAATTTTATATTTTAATGTTACAGTAAATCTGTACCTGTTAAGTCTTTTGCTAGATCAGGATGGTTCATAAGGCAGTGACTCGCAAATTTCACACACTCAAGCCGAATAGGTACATGGATATCATTAAACCTATTTAGAAACAAGATAATGCATTAAATAAATCACTTCCACCAAAGCAATTAGTCTCTTACTATATACAGCACTAAAATAGAAATAATTAAAGCCTTATATTCCCCTGTCTTTGGGTAGTTCTCATATTTCCACTTATGCCATGCCAGTCCTATATAAACAATGCACACCTGAGTAGAAACAATGTAGTCTTACATGTTTCATTCTGCTTTTGAAGAGAAAGAATTACTGCTAATAAATTAAACAACTATATTCTCAAAGTCTAAACAGCACCAAGTAATCTGCTTCAGCAAAAACAAAACATGTAGCTGCTTCCTATTCTTATAACTTTCTCAAATACTCTGAAACATATTTATGCTTCTGATGTACAGCTGTATGCATAAAATTTCACGGTGTTGTTCTGACTAGTCTTTACCTTAAAATAAATAAATAATTAAATCTAGTACTCATGTAATTAACTCACATTCCAAACATGAAGATAAATATCTTCTCCTGGAACACATGAAAAACTCCCAGGAACACAGACATCACTTATTTAACAGAAAGGTGTTTCACATATTAGTTACCATTTCTGTAATGTTCTATGTACATAAAGATGAACTGACTAAAAAAAATTTAGATTTATTGTGATATTCTTTTCCTCTTTAAACTATATGATATACAGCAAACTAACATAAGCAACTAACCTAATACAAATTTCTTCTGAAATGGACCACTTCAACTTGTGTAAGTTAGCTTTTTCTCATGTTTAATTTTTATGTAAGTAATTTCATAACAAAACTGTTGATATAATGAGTTATAAATAAATCTTTTAGAAATTAAAGGCATTTTCAAGCCATCTTCAAAACCCCTGTTTTTAGACAACCTAAAACCAAATTTTAGAATAGTTTTACTATAGAAATGCTTATTTATCAAATAAAAAGGTTTTAAAGACTACCTATTTTAGTAAAACCCTAGCATGTTTTCTAAATCAAGAGAATTTAAGAAGGTCTCCTTTAATAATATAACTATTACTATTTTTGCAAGTATTTCAAATAACTCTTAATTCATGTATGTCATCCCCAAATTCATAACTAGCTGAAAACAGTAATTACAAACAATAGATTGCACATAGTCGCATTGTTTCTTCACATCATCTAATAATTTAGTATTTTCTTTCACGTCCAATTAGATTTGGTATTTTTTAGTACATGCAATATTCTAAACAGTTATATTGAGAAGTCTTTCCTCAAATAAGTTTTAAAAGTAGAATTTCCCTGAGGACATACTAGTTTTCATATGATTGGACACTAAGAATAAACTACTGCATTTGTAATAATTTATACAGTTTTTCTTTTATCCAGATCAGAAATATTTTCACCATAGCAGCCATACTTAAATTTTCTATTTATTAGCTCCAGATATATTTCCTATTTCACAGTGTCAGAATACTTCTAAAACAAAAGATTTGCTGCATTGTAAATACTATAACTTTTCTGGTGCTCCAATTATTCAATAAAATAAAAACAGTATAGAAATACTGTATTCAAAAGCCTCAACTGCAATTATAATATAATCTGATCCTGCCAAAGCCATTTGATGCTGTTTTAAAAAGTAATGCATCATGGATTAGTTTCACTTGTGAAGAAAAAAGTGAAACTATTCCTTGCAATGGCAGCAAGGAAAGTTACAAAAATTGAATTAAAAAAGGGATGATTCATAATCATGCACTCTACAAAATCACAGATGTCATCTCTTCAGCATTATCTGTCAGACTGCAGGAAAAGCAGCAGAACAAAATTCACATTTAGCTACATATCACTTATCTAAAAACAGGACAATCTAATAGACAGTGAACTATATATTGAATATTTTTCCCCTCCTGGGAAGGGAACCAGGACAGCACATACCTCCCTAAGTAGCATTGCCAAAGTGGTTTGTTTTGAGATGCCAACTCTGAATCCTTTGCCCCAAACATTTTTGCCAGAAGCTTTACAACCTGCAGGCGTTCTTCATTGTCATTGCTCTGGAAAATGAACATATTTAAAAAAAAAAGTTTTATACAGTGATTACACTGATACATACATATATCTTCAGAAAAATTATGTTGTAGATCAAAACACTATTCTTGTATATAAATTTTATGTCCCTCAAGAACAAAGGGATCTTCAAAAGAACCTTTACTAATATAGGGAGAAGATAAAATAATGAAGGTGAAGAAAACCTGTATCCTGTTGAAAAAAAACCTGATGAAAAATACTCAGATGTATAAGTGATTTTAGCCCTCAAATACAGTTTAACAATGCTATTAAGAAATCCAGTGACCACGGGATACATTACTATACAGAATGACACAAATTCAAGCACAGCGTTAAGAAAAAAGGACACAACTCATTCTACTTGTGTCTACAAATCAAGGCCATTAGTGCTCTAGAAGTGTCTTTAAGTACACAGTGTAAACATGAATAAAAGGTTCACAGACACTAAATTTTAGCATTAATAAACTAATTTTACAGAAAAATGACCTGCATTGCAGTGGCTCAAATATTGGGACTTTACTTAAAGTGACATATTTTCGAAAGGAACTGCTCACCATAATTCCACACAGAGAAAAAAAGTTTTCAGAACACAGGTTTTCAGACGGACTACCCAAAATCTGTAACGCACAGGATATGGTCTCTTCTGGCAATACAAGCTTGTATGTAAAATGTTAAGTTATAGCAGATGTTTTTCTTCCGTACTTAACTCTAGCACCATCATACAAATAAAATGAGACCTTCTCTAGGGTATTTTGATTATTATCAGTCTGCATTCCACTTGCTTAATACAGCACACAGCATTTAAAGTTTAAAACATATTTGGAAGTGCATGTTAATATTCAGGTAAATCACAGAATGGTTGAGGTTGGAAGGGACCTCTGGAGATCATCTAGTCCAATCCCCCCTGCTCAAGCAGGGTCCTCTAGACCATGCTGCACAGGATCCTGTCCAGGCAGGTTTTGAGTATCTCCAGGGAAGGAGGCTCCACTACCTCTCTGGGAAACCTCTTCCAGTGCTCCGTCACCCTCACAGCAAAGAAGTTTCTCCTCCTGTTCAGATGGAACTTCCTGCATTTCAGTTTGTGCCCATTGCCTCTTGTCCCTGTGGCTGGGTGCCACGGAGAAGAGTCTGGCCCCATCGTCTTGACACCTTCCCTTCAGATACACTGATCAGATCCCCTCTCAGCCTTCTCTTCTCCAGGCTGAACAGGCCCAGCTCTCGCAGCTTTTCCTCAGAGGAGAGACGCTCCAGGCCCCTCAGCCTCTTTGTAGCCCTCCGCTGGACTCTCTCCAGTAGCACCATGTCTCTCTTGTACTGGGGAGCCCAGCATTGGACACAGGACTCCAGGTGAGGCCTCCCCAGGGCTCAGGAGAGGGGCAGGATCACCTCCCTCCACCTGCTGGCAACACTCTTGCCTCATGCACCCCCAGCATACCATTGGCCTTCTTGGCCACAAGGGCACACTGCTGCCTCATGCTTAACTTGTTCTCCACCAGCACTCCCAGGTCCTTCTCGGCAGAGCTACTTTCCAGCAGGTCAGCTCCCAGCCTGTCCTGCTGGCATGGGCTTATTCCTCCCCAGGTGCAGAACCCTGCACTTGCCTTTGTTGAATGTCAGGAGGTTCCTCTCTGCCCAGCTCTCCAGCCTGTCCAGGTCCCTCTGAATGGCAGCACAGCCTTCTGGTGGGTCAGCCACTCCCCCCAGTTTCATGTCATCAGCAAACTTGCTGAGGGTGCACTCTGTGCCTTCCTCCAGGTCAACAATGAATACATTGAACAAGACTGGACCCAGGACTGAGTCCTGGGGGACACCACTAGCTACAGGCCTCCAGCTAGACTCTGGTGCCACCGACCACAACCCTCTGAGCTCGGCCATCCAGCCAGTTCTCAAGCCACCTCACTATCTACTCATCCAACCTACACTTCCTGAGCTTGCCTAGGAGGATGTGATGGGAGACAGTGTCAAAAGCCTTGCAGAAGTCCAGGAAGACAGCACCCACTGCTCTCCCCTCATCTACCATGCCAGTCATTCCATCACAGAAGGCTATCAGGTTGGTCAAGCCTGATTTCCCCTCAGTGAATCCGTGCTGACTACTCCTGATCACCCCCTTGCCCTCCACATGCTTAGTGGGGACCTCCAGGAGGAGCTGTTCCCTCACCTTTCCCGGGCTGGAGGGGAGGCTGACAGGCCTGTAGTTCCCTGGCTCCTCCTCCTTGCTCTTCTTGAAGACTGGGGTGACACTGGCTCTCTTCCAGTCCTCAGGCACCTCTCCTGTTCTCCAGGACCTTTCCAAGATGATGGGGAGTGGCCCAGCAACAACGTCCGCCAGCTCCCTCAGCACTCGTGGGTGCATCCCATCAGGGCCCATGCATTTGTGGATGTCACGTTTGGACAAATGATCTCTAACCCGGTCCTCCTCCACCAAGGGAGGGTCTTCCTTTCTTCAGCCTTCCCCTCCTGTCCCCAGGGTCAGGCATTCCTGAGGACTGACCTTTAGCAGTAAAGACTGAAGCAAAGAAGGCATCCAGCAACTCTGCCTTCTCTAGAGCCTTCATTACTAGGGCCCCCGCCCCATTCAGCAGCGGGCCCACATTTTCCCTAGTCTCCCTTTTGCTACTGATATATTTGAAGAGGCCCTTCTTGTTGTCCTTGACATCCCTTGCCAGATTTAATTCCAAATGGGCCTTAGCCTTCCTCGTCACATCCCTGCATACTCTGACAACATCCCTAGATTCCTCCCAAGTGGCCTGTCCCTGCTTCCACCTCCTGTGCACTTCCTGCTTACATCTGAGTTTTGTCAGGAGTTCCTTGTTGATCCATGCAGGTCTTCTGTCCCCTTTGCTCGACTTCTTGCTCATAGGAATAAACCGTTCTTGAGCCTGGAGGAAGTGATTATTATTCCTGCAATTAGCATGTACTTTCAATTCATCACATTTTCTCTTTTGCTTATGGTGAGGAGGAACAGGACCTCTACCACCACACAACTGACTAGAGCACTTGTTTGAAATGGGAGCAGCATAAACAAGGTGACGCTAACTAGATATTATTCACCCTTATACCAGAAAGACGACAGAAGTGTAAAAGATGTGGAATTTTTGAAAAACTGCTCTATTCTTTTCCATCGCCTTTGACGTCCTTATTAGTTCAACATCAGGCTTTTCAATTAGGTCCCATGAGCAAGAAATAAGAGCACAATGTAGCTGTCATCAGAATTCTTTAATAGGACACCACAATCTCAGATACCAACTACTTCTCCTGTCTAGCTCTATACCATTAATGTGCTGCAAAGTTTTCCACAGTATGTCCTTTTGATTCAGCTTCCTAATAAAAGTTAAAACATGTAAAAACCTTAAAGAGCAGGGAAAATAATTAAGGATAAGGAAATCTCAAACACAGATATACTATCTGCATTACAAGAGACTATACTATACTGAATATATTTTAGTATTTAATATTAGTAGTATTAACAGTAAAAGTCATAGTATTAGTACTTTTTCTTCTACATTTGACTAATTATCCAATTAAAACTCTGATTCATGTCAGTGAGAACTATCTACAACTCCTGCTCTTATTCTGCAAGAAAGCGCATCTTTTTCCCAGATGAGTTCTGGGTTGTACATTTCCATTCCATAACCACAAGGTCAATGAATGAGAATGTTAAGAACATTGATTTGTCTGTAGCCTGTTCCACTCCAACTTCCACTCTCACATCCCATGCACTCCTGTTTAAGCCAACAAAATATTAAAGATATTTAAGATTTCTGAATTTCTCTAGGCAGCTAACACTGATCCAGAACAAGGCCCTCACAGTGACAAAAGAGTACAGTGAACATTCAATCACATTACTACATATCTGGAAATACAGAAAAATAATTGTAATAACAATAATTTTAAAAGTATCATTATTTTTTTATTAGCCACAAAAGCAGCTTTCCCCTATTAGGCGATGGATCCAATTACAAGACAACACCACCACCACGTTTCTAGATATATTCATAGAAACAATGAGTATTTGTTATTACGGATCAAGAGTATCGGGTAATTCATAAGTTTGAGCCCAGCTGCTCTCCTTGAGACGTTCTATAAGCTGCTACAGATAAAAATCACAGTGTAACTGCTATTAAATGAATGCACCACTGCTATAGCCTAGTGGTTGTATTCTACTAGTATCTCTACTTCTTCACCTGAGATGGGAAGGGGGGGAATAGACCATAAACTCCAGAAAATCCATCTCCATCCTATGGCACATTTTGTACTTAAACAGTCGTGTTCTCCTTCACTTTTTTTTTTAGCCATGATCCAGCACTCTCTTTATGCTTAATAGTCTTAACAATGATTTGCCAATAAAAATTGACATCAAACTTATTTTCAGGTTCCCCATATCCAGTTGCCCAGAGACAGACAGATACTCTTCTGCCTAGATATTATGGACAGTTATTAGCAACAGCTGAAGTTGATCAGAACATTATGATTAGCAAGTCCTAAAGACAGCACTGAGGATCTGGAAGATTTGGGAGCGGAAGTGGATACAAGATATGAAACTTGTCAGATGTTTTAATTAGCATGTCCAGAAAGAAAGGCAGCTATAAATAAAAGTCAATATGTTATTGATTAAGTAAGTATGGTTTAGTAGGACTGTAAAATAAAGACCTATAATCCATTATGGCTATTTCCTAAACACCCTGTTCACGAGCTTTTCATTCTCCTGAGCGCTATACGGATATTCACTTTCAGTAATACCAGTTCCTAAAATTCAAATATCAAATTCAAATGAAAGAATATAAATTTTCTTTACAAGTTCACCTACACAACAGTACATTCTTATCTCTGTTCTCTCCTGCACCAGTAATGCTTCTATGTCAAGGCTAGTTCACTAAGCACACCACTTTTTAATGCGAAGATCACAGACTAACAACCAAACCTCTCCAAGAGGAAAGTTAAATGAATTGCAATGGATGTTCTTCTGCTAGTCCTGCAGTTCCCTTTTCAATAAATAAATAAATAAATACAATAAAAAAAAAAAAAAAAGGAAGGGGGGAATTACTTACTGGTAAGATATAACCCTGCCACATAAGAACAGAAGAGCTTTCTCTTGCAAAATCTATCAAGTATACCTAGTTTGTCTACTTCTGTTTGGTACATGACATAGCACATACTTGACACCATTTCAATTCTCATCAAGTGTCATACTTAAGATTTTTGGCATAGATGGAGTAGGAAAAGCAACTGAGGGAGTAAGGCACAGGAAGAGTACACTTTTCAAGGAGTATCAGTTACTGCCAAGTAACCTTCCATTCTTCAGCCAAAGTCAACATGTACACTTCTGACAGTGGGTAAAACTACCCTGGCATCTCAAGCTTCATGAGACAACAACTGCAGCACTATCTCGTGACCAGGTTGAATCACCGCTAGTCATGCCAAAATGCCAAGGTGCTTGAACACTAGACGGCCACATTGCTTAGATCCAAAATAGCAAATAGGTGTAGCAGAGTTACTGAGGCACCTAAGCACTGCCAAAGTTCCATATTAAATTTCATAACTGCTCCATACATAGTCAAATATTTACTTGATCACTGATAGCAAAGCTTTTGGATTTTTCCACAGTGAAAAGGGACAGTCAAGAACTTCCATAAGAGCCTGGACCCATGAAGATAATCCAAGAGGCCTCCTGCACTGAAGAGCGCAAATGAAGTTCAAGGAGAGAGAGAGTGCAAGTGATTTGAATCCTGTCATGGAACAGTTCAGACACATAGATACTCGGCTCACCTATGCAAAAACCTATGAGCCACAGAAGCTGAAAAGGCAGCAGCCCAGTCAGCTGGGCAACCAAAGGGCTGCAGATAGAGATTGTTCTGGGATGGCTCATGTTGTTATTGGGAGAAAAACACTACTTCCTTGTTTCCAAGAGGTACCACAAAATGATTAAAAACAAAGAAATAAGATACCAAATGGAAAATCTGGTTCATGTATAGAACACACAGTGGAAACCTTGCTGATACCAGCAGGCTGTACTAGCATTTTGTTTTGGGTGAAGAAGTGGAGCTGGAAAGGCTCCCCTTAGTGAAAAGGGACTTGTCTCATTCACTGAATAAAATTCTTCAGTAATCGCATGGCTCAAGAACCAGAACAGCTATCTCCTTGAAGCATCTTCAAGTAAAAAAGAAGGTAGGAAGAATAGGAGCATATTCCTCTACAAGTACTGCAATGGAAAATTTAAGCCTTGAGTAACAGGAAGCAAAATACATATGTTTTCAGAACTCAGATGTGGACTTTCTAAAGGACCATCTTTACAAGTCTTCAACCACATTATCATTCCTCCAGAAACTCCTGTCTACTCTTGTTTAGTTAATATTTTCCCACTTTTCTGTCGGATGACAACCCCAAAGTTAAAAAAACAAGTTGTCAGTAACTAAGCCCATGTCACATTATTCTTTTCCTGCATGGATGCCTAATTACTACATCTCGATTTGTTTTAAAGCCCTCCACGCTACTGAGGTAGCATTCTTTGTACTTCTGCACACAAGATAAGCAAAATAGATATTTACTGGCCCTAACATCTGTATGATATTAACCATTTACCATTTTCTACTGTATTTCAGACAATGTCGAAAGAATCTACAAAAAACAGGTCATGGATAACATTAGCTCAAACTAAAGCAAAACAAAAGAAGAAAAATGATCTTTTCTTTAAATCCACACTTCATTGAAATGATCAGAAAAACTAGGTTCTGTTCTAATTCATGCAGAACTTGCCAAGTTCATACCTGAAAATATTTTTTAAAGTATCCTGCTGACTGGAACACTTGGCCTATAGCTCAGTAGGCATCCACCATAAGTTTACTCCATCTGGTCAGAATGATTTTAACTCACTGCTTTTGAAGCCAATCATAAAGCAAACACTTATGTTTTCAAAAACACAGAAAGTAATTATTTTTCTTTGAAAAGTGCCTCATACGTCCACTTTCATTTGCTCAGTGCATGCAAGCTGAGATCATTCTGACACTTCTTTGTTCCTCAAGACTGACAACCCAACAATTGAGACAGACACAGCTTTCATTCAACATTACCTGCTTTAAGAGTAACATAAACCTCTTGTGTCAGCAGAGAAGCAGTACAAGATCTTGGGATACTAACCATCACTCTCCCCCTTAAGCTTTATTTTAGTATCTGCCCCCTTCTATTATCTCACAGAACAAGAATGGGACATCTCGCTGAAACAGTATTTGTCTAATGCATAGTTTCACCGAGATGTCCCATTCTTGTTCTGTGAGATAGTGTATGCTACTACTATTGAATATAGTGTGATGTGACATCAAAGACATACATGAAGTAACAAGATGATTCACATACCAGCTATACCATACTCTCAGAATATTCATAAGCTGTACCTGACTTTAACATATATTACAGGACATGAAGGAATAAGTAAAAGCAATAGGAATATAACTATAATAATTTACCCACCTATTGGAAATAACATTCATTAAACTGCATGATAAAAAATGCCAAACGTGCACCATCTTATCTTTAAGGGTTTAGACCACAAGGTAAAACTACATGAAGAATTGCAGAGATAAAAAACAAAATACATATTTATGAATTGACAGTTTCTTTAGTTGTGTGATTTAAGAAGAGCATACTGTAGAAAGAACAAAAAAGCAAACATGAAGAAGTTTCTTCAGAATTAAGGGATATGAAGAAAACATGGAAATGCTGAGGACCACAATCACCTAGTTGAAGGAAAAGGCTAGAAAAAGGTGTGAGGGCAGCAGGCAGTGGTTTGGAGAGTGTTTGACAACGTTACACTACTAAACCTATCGAGTCCAACAGGACATGAACAAGAAGCTTGCATTTAAATATTGAAATATGTGAGTCAATGAAGGAAGCCGCGAAGTGGGGCACATAGGAACAGGAAGATGAGCCAAGAAGTTGCAATCTGAAATGAATTAAAGAAGGAAAGGTTATGTAACTGGCTGTGAAAGGAGGATGTGGCACCAGTTAAGATTAAATGCCTGGAATAACAGTTTCAGTTGTAGAAATGTTTTCATTTTGGTGAAAAAGGTAAATGTTCTCCATCTGTAAGAATAGGAATTAATGGCTGAAAAAGATCTACCTTAACAAAAACAGTAAGTAGTAAATTGAACCCTACTTCTTTCAGAAAAGTGACTGAAGGACAACATAACCACTAAAAACAACTCATCCAACAATCCAGGGCACCTATGAAACACTAGTTAAAATAAATAAATAAATTGAATATGCGTGAACAAGCCACTACAGTAATAAATATTAAAATGATAACAGGCCACAGGTTCTGCAAACCTAAAATCCATCCTCTGTAATGAAAATACATATGAACTTAAAGTGTCACCCATGCCACATTAGCCCTTAAGTTTAATAACACATCACTTCCAAACTTAGGGAATTTGATTACTGTTTTGTATTACTATTTCCATAAAAACCCTGTGGAATGACAAAGAATATAAGTTAGCCAAATAATCGGACTATCAAAATTATCATCTCCACCACCTGGAGAAAATCCACACACTCTGAAATAACAGAAAGGCAAAAAATAAAAAAACTCATTAAAATAGAAACAGTCTTAGTACCAGCTATCTTTCAGAAATAAGAAATTAGCTTGAAAAAATCTCAGAAGTCATTGGAGCAATGAATACAGGACATGCTTCCAGGGTGCAGGCCTCTGTTTCCATCTGCCAGGGACCTTCTATTCAGAGTTAGTGCATCAGTTTTCATTGATGAGGAGTCCAATTCTTCCCTGCCAAACTTCACTATTCTGAAAAGATATAGTTTCTGTGCACAGCTAGCAGTACAAAGCATTCTCAAAATATGAAAGCCTGTCATGATGAATACTACAGTAAACTATGCAACAAAAACTGTCACGTTCTCCAAGTCATTAAAAATCTTTTTGTACCTTGAAAGATGTAAAACTCTAAAACACATATGCATATATACACAATAGGTTAACATGTCTAAAATCTAATTACCCTTTAGAGTACTTTTTGAGTCCTTTTTTTAAAAAAAAAAAACACAGATGATGTGTTTTACACTTTAGCATTGGTTTTATACACAAAATAATTTGTGATGAACTTGTCAGTAGAGAATCACATTAACAGTCAACACAATTACTTTCCATCTATTGAAACACAGATAAGAAATATTTACCTTAAGTTTGAATTCAAGCTGTGGTAGAACAGAAAGCAAGAGGTGACTGTCAATATTGTATAACTCCAGAATTAAGTCAAATACATGCTCTGACAGGTCACTAATTGACGTTTTCCCAAGCATGAGAACTTGATTGAAGAACTGAAGAGTAAAACAGAATATATCTCAATTGCAAGAAAAAGAGAATATACACTCCTCTAAATTCTAAGCTTGACTACCACTAAATTTACTTTTAATCTTACAAAATAGTTTATTTCTTCATAGTAATAAAGGGGAAAGATTAAGATTATGTAGTAGAAGTTTTAACATATAATTCTGTTTTATATTCAAATTACAGATAAAGGAGAAGTACACTAAAACGTGACATTTAGTTTACCATAGCAAACCTACAAATAATAATTCAAGCAGCAACACGACTTTAGAAGAGTTCCAGTACGTCAGATCTTTTTATACTGTGACTGTATTTAGAGTTTTTTCACTATAGAGAACAATAATTTACTTCAAAAGCATTCTAACATTTTAGTCAAAACAAGACTTAAACAACTGGCTAATTACTATACTACTCAGTTGACAGTTTAAGAAGTTGTAAGTGAAAGCATAGAAATTAATAATCAACTATTCCAGAATTTATAAGCAGTGTAACATAGCGGTAAAGCAATTATTCTTTCTGGGTAATCTCGACGGGTTTGAAGCAAGCTTCACACTTTCAATTGTAGAAAATATTTTCTAATATCAAGTACGAATTACACGCTACTTTCTACTATATACTCTTACGATTAAAGGGACAAAAGCAACTAAATTAGAATTTACTGGTTTCTACTCTTAGGGGAGAGGACATAACTTGGAAAAGCTGTCTTCTCTTTGGATTGAAACAGCATGTAAGTGCAGCTAAACAATGTGGCTAAACAAATTATACTACCTCCACATGCCAATAAGATGACAGAATACATTTACCTAGCACCACAGTTTCTTATTCCCAAACTTGGACAAATGAATGTAACTACCCTCTGTGCCTGACAAGGTTAATCATAACAGGAAAGACACTACAAATAAGGAGAGGGGGCACCAAAAACCCCCCACATTTTTACAGTTAACAACCCAAACCCAGCAAGTGATGCAATTTTAAAAAGCCAGCAGTTCATAGTAATCTTGACTAGAAAGGAACTGATAGATGTATCTCATAAGAAGTTCAGACTGTGTACTGACTCGGAGAAAAACCTCTGCTTTTCCTGGTGAACAAACAGTTGCCTAGAACGTGCACGTTCCCAGTAGACAACTATCTCCTACTGTGTCAGGTACATTTTAAGAAATAAAGGTACTTTTAAAACAAAGAAATTGGACAGTATAGTGTTTCTATTTGTGCGAAACCGGGAAAAGAGGCATGCACGTACACATTCTTCATAGGAGGAAGATTCTAACTGTAGAGACTTCCTTAAGACCACAAAATGTCACCTAGCATGTAATCTAACCTTACAGCTACACAACATTAAAAACACGCTCCCAAGTGACAACCCCTTTACAAACAGTAGCTTTGACTATCAGGTTTGGAGTGAAAGTTTTCAGTCAAGACGACACTCTTAATCTTAGAGGGTACTTGCTTCTAGAGTACCATGGGTGTTACAAGTCTGAAAGCAACAAAACGTATTGAAGATTTTCCATTGCTTTCAACTTCTTAAGGTTTTGGGTAGCTGCAATAAGACCTAAATCCTTAACTGCAACAAAAACCAAAAAAAAACCAAAAACAACAAATCACCACCATCCACACACACAAAAACCACCCACCACACATGACAGGGAGGGGAAGGGAACAGAAAATTTATTCTGTTAGGTAGCTTGACTTGGGATGTTCTCGTCTGACCTTTCCTTCCTGCAGTGTCTATGAGCTCTTTTCTACTACTTTTCACTGAACTCAGCTACTCCTTAATCCACTCACAATTTTTCCTTCTTACTCCCTTCTTAGATTCTGTTTTGTCCTCCTTTCCCGTGACAATGGCATTAAAATTATACTCTGTCTTCACTTCTCTTAGTTTCTGTTTCTTCTCCTAAATAGTCTCATCTTTTCACCATAAAAGTACACTGCCCCAGGAAGAAAGTATCTGTATCAGAACAACACATATAAGTACATTTGGTCTTCCAGTCACATCAGAGATTAATTAAGTATAAGATCTCCCAAGAGAGCAGAAAGTCAACTACCCACTGCATTTTAGACATCAAAATGGTTAATGGCTTAGTAACTTCTATACAGTAAAATATCAGACCTAAAGAGAAAAGGAGGGAAGTTAGGCAGCACTCCATTAATATAACAACTCTTCCCTAAAATACAACTGAGAGTTTCTAAGAAGTTACCTAGCCCTATCTGAGTATATGTAATTTACCTTTTTTTTTTTTTTAAAAAAAAAAAAAATAGAGTTTTAGTCTTTGAAAATTTATTGAAGACTGCAAACAAATACAAAAGCGGTCACTTACATTAGTAATGTATGGCTCAATTGCCTGAGCTGTCCTCTTTAGTAAAGCCTTTGCCAAATCATACGCTTGCTTGTTTAAGTTCTGAAAAACACACAGAAAAATTAAGCATATGTATTAATCTTAAAAATAAACATGATTATTAAAGTTTACCACATATTACTGAATGAAATTACCATTACATTAAAGAAATAGCATCTTCTTTTTATATATTCAGTAGTGAAGATAACATAGTCAAATAAAATCTAGCCCAAATACTAGTTTCACACAGAACAGCTTTAAAATCTCCATTGACACCGTTGAGAAAACAGTTTTCCCTGGCAAATCAGGGCTTACTTTTCAGTTGCCTTTCTGAGCCTGACGCCTAGCAATATGAGTTCCTGTATTCTACTGCCACTCCTTATCACCTTCCCCAGACACCGGAAAAGCAATTTAACATAACACAGAGGCATTTACAGTCATGACAGAAGCAAGCCTCCAAACAGGTCCGTGATAGAAAGTAGAGGAGCAAAAGCCTTCCTTTCATTCTTCCCTAGCGGCAAAGCAGCCACCTGTGAATAGGGTATCAGCACAGTGTCTCTACAGTATCTCCCAGACACTCATCTGGGTGACTGTGTTTGGGGGAGGGAGCGTGCGTAGGAAGGATACAAACTGACTCTAACAAAGCTCTAACGTAAATTTCAAAAAACATTCCTACCCCTCGTTTCTGTAATTGGGCTACTATATCTACGTTACTGCTTCCTTCCCTTCCTAACACTTATTTTCTACCAACCTCTGGATGCTACATTCTTTTCCCCAATGTCTATATTGCAATAATTTATAAAAAAAAAAAAAAAAATTTCAGAGGAAAATGCAACTTAGCTACTGTGACACACATCACAACACATTTCATTAGCACACATAAGTGAAGGAAAAATGTTCAAAAAACGTTCAATAGCTAAAAATAATCTTTTAATAGTTAAAAAGTCTCTGTGAAAAACTGGTGTTGCCTATTTTGATTAGCCTTTGCCAAAAAAAAAAAAAAACCCAGCTGCATAGTCCATTTACACTTAAAAGAAAACAGTTAAAGAGCAGTTTTGTTATGAACATCATCCATAAAAGGAATAAAATTTTCATGATAATGAAAAGCAAACACAAGATATATTATCATCAAGAAAATTAGAGTATTTCCTTGCCTGTGTATGCTTTACTTCTGCATAGCTACCTGAATGAACAAGGTCAGATTTGCAAAAGGATATAGAATATAATGTCTGTAATCCTAAAAACTGGGTATAGAACTACAGGTTTCTAAACAACAGTTAGAAGAAATAAACATTTTCTGTAAACATAAAACAAAAGTTGTTTCTCATTTGCGTATTGATAGCAGTAAGTTAGGTGACTGAAGTCAAAAAGACTATGAAGATCGTGCCTGAAGAATCTATTAATACTCTCAAAGCCACTATAAAAGGTGAAAAAAAATCCCAGTTCTGGAAAGATACCAAATACTTACATAAAATAACATAGAAAAAGATCATTAAAACCAAACTACAATGAATTTTATCTTCTTGTAAAAAGCCACATGTGAATACAATTGAGAAAGAAACCTACACTACCAGTTTTCATAAAAAACAAAACAACTACTGTAAAAACTAAACTATAGCCATCACAGCCCACCATGAATAGGAGAGATATGAAGGCTAAATTTACGCTGACTTCATGCTGAAACAGTCAAAAACAGTTTGGCAACAAGTTTTCCTCTGGTTATTAAATGGATTTGGCTTAACATTCTTTATCTTTCTAAAAGCCATCTGCCAGTGTCACAATCAAGAAACAATTCACAGTACTTTCAAGTGGATCAGTTAAATGGCAAAAAGAAAGTCAAAACTTATTAAATTTTATGTCACTAATTTAAGACCTGTACTAAGAAAGCTTTAAAATGCCTGATCTGCACTCTTAAAACAAGTTGTTTCATTTCACTAAGATTGACCTCTAAGGACCCCTTTCAGAGATCCTGAACATCAAAAATTAAGTGCTTGATCTCCTCTTTTATTATTATTAATAATAACAATAAACATTCTTGAGTAACTTTTCTCAAGGAAAAAATACCAGTACATGTCTTAATTTTCATCCTTGTAATTTCCTCTTCCCTTATCGAAGCAAGGTGCGAGAGTCACCATGGGCACAATCTGTTTATGAAACTGTATGGTTGTTCCTTGTCCCAGAAATGAGAGTTTTCTGCACACCAGATTCTTCTTTACACTTAATACAAAAGTGTTTCCACCTGTAGCATCTGTTCTCTGTTATTTCACCGGAGCTGTGCCCGTTCAGGAAATAAAAGGCACAAATAGCCATAATAAGAAATGTATGACATTTGCAGTTGTTGCTTTGATCCTTCTTGACTTCCACAGTTCATTCACCTCCACCAAAACAAAGAAAATAGCTTTTATCTGCATAGGAATGAACTCTAGATCATAAGATCTGACGTGTAAAATAAGTCTGAACAGCAGACTTAGCACAGCAATGTTTCAATAGGCATATTCATTAATTGCATTTTCAGCTCATATCTTTCACGATATGAGCCGATATTTAAAAAGCTACCGTAATTTTATCTATGCAACTACTAATAAAAACACTGTAAAATGAAAAACTCACGCATAGCCTTAGGAAAGGAAACCTGAAAGAACTGAGGTGATCTTTCACAATTAAACCACTAAAGGCCAGGCAAAATATCTCCTGACACCTTAACATCAGCTCAGATGAACACTAGAAATAGCTATTTGCAACCCTGAATAAAGTATTCACACTATCCTCCATTCTATCCTAGAAAAAAGCTTCCAAAAAAGTCTAAATCACAGTTGGATAAATAAAGTTAGCTATTTCTTCATGCGTCATGAATTTGATTTAGGTACGGGTAGGGCCGTGCGTGCACACAGACGTGTGTGTGTGCATAAGTTTCTTCTCCCAGCTGCAAGGTAAAGGCAAAAACAGGAAAAAGCAGCATTGCCTTAGTTCAAACGAAAACAGGAGGAACCCAAGCCAAAAACAAACAGGTTCAAAGATCTTTTACAAAAGGTCAATACTATCTTTTTTGACCAACGTAATACTCATAAAAATATTTTAAAACGTGTACAAAAGGAAAGACCAAATTTAACAAATCTATTCTCTGCATATATCTAAACTTGTACCAGTTCAATCTTCCCATACATTGGGGAGCAGGGAGAGGGGAAGACACGAACTTCAAGACCTTTTAATGCTTTAAGAAATCCCTCATTGATGGGGACAATCATCTTAAGCAGAATGTCCCTAAGAGCACACAAGCATCCAGCAGGGATAAGCTTTCAAGAGCTCTGAATTGGTTAGAAACTAAGTCATCTGATGCCTATACTGTTTAAAGAAACCATTAATAATTATTACGTTTTGAAGGAAAAAGCAGAAATGAAAAGAATTGATCACAACAAATCAAAGAACCACCCAGAAAAGGGCTGAATGCAGATCTTCTGCAAGAAAAGTCTTAGATAGTTGAGAAATTAATATTGCTCTATAAAATAGGCTTGTATAGCGCTATAAACAGACATTTTCACCTGAAAATCTCTAGTTTCCTTTCAAGGGAAAAAAAAAAGTAAATAGGAGAATAGAGTTTTTTAATTATTTTTTTAAACTGAGAGTATTTCAGCAATAATTATTGAAGAGAGACCATTTTCACCAGCTATGAGTTGTCTCCTTCATCTCAGTTTCAACCATTATTTTTGCATACACATGGCTAGTATTTCAATTTGATATGCTTCTGGGTAAATATTAAGAACCTTGTCATCTCATTTTTCACATCCATTCTCTACCAGAATTTTTGACAACTTTATAATACAGATGAAAGAAGTAGTGGCAACCTCTCGGACAGGGTGGCACAGACATTTTTGTGGATGTATATGCAATGTTCTCCAAGCCAGTTTGCCACAGAGCCAAAAGCCAGTTTGCCACAGAGCCAAAAGCCAGATGGGCTAGCACAATGGAGTTGGCAGAGGCAGAAAGGCACATTCACTGAATTTTTTCAGTTACCTTTTTCAACTTCCTCTCAATGCCCAATTTAACATAGCTCAAAGCAATTAAGTAATTTATACCCATATTTGAAAAGAACATTAACAAACAAACAAATGCAGAACCCTTATTTTTTCCCCCTCAAAAGATGACTAGCTAGCATCAATCCTATCCTTTTTAGTTTTATATCTTTAAGAGTGAAATCAAATGTTAAACCTTTTTTTCCTGCTCATTTAGAGAAAATATTCTTCAAAAACATAAGTTTTAATATTTTATCTCCTTTGGAATTCGTAACGGTCATTAATTTTATTCCGATTATCAAGGCACAGTGACAGAATTTGTGTTCAAGAGAACTTCACAAAGAAGTTTTAACAGATTCTCTAGATCTAGTAAATCTGCGGGTAAGGGGCATGGAACAGCCTTTTAAGAATGGCTCACAATAAAGAAAGAGCTTGGCTGAAGTGTTGCCAAGATAGATAACACTAATTATTAAGCAAGCTTCCAAAAAAAAGACAGATGAGGAATTTAATTGTCCATATCACTTTTTTGGAGAGATAAACATGTACAGCACCTGCAATGTGTGCTTCCCTGTAGCAGTCCTGAGGCTGAAAATGGAACAGTCTGGCAAACATTCAAGGAAACAAAGTATAATTCATTTGCTAAAACATTGCACAAAAATTGTTTACAGTAAGGCAGTACCTTTATAATCTAAACAGACAAGACAAGACAAATATTCATTCTTCTTGCATTTTTATGATGACTACCACTGCCTTCATTTCAGTCTTTTTTGGTTTTAATTTACTTTTCCTCATTAGTTTCATTCCCTCTTTATATAATCCTATCAAAAAAATTTCAGCGGAGATCATAGAAAGGAATAAAAGAGCCAAATCACAAAAGGAAGAAAATGATTAAAGATCAGAGAAATTAAGAGGACACATAGTTCACAAATTATGTTTGATGTGTTATTAAATTATCAGATATCTGCTTTAATTATTGAGCAAGCCAGTGCATACCCTAACATACTTGATTTGTGATACTAGCATCAGCCACTTTCATTCAGTTTTACATCAGTTGTTTTTTTTTTTGGGGGGGGGGGGAAGGGGTGTCAAGTGAGATGACTTACAAACTCAAGTCAGCTACAGAAGGTTAGGACTGCTTCAGAGGCTTGTCAAATCAGAGCAGATGAACGCTTGAGAGTATGTCATGTTCTCAGTATATCCTACCACTGCCTAAATTTTTGTGGTTGTGCTGTTAGCACCGTAGTTTATTAAAGCTACCACACACAATTAAGGACCATATCTAGTATTTCTGTAAAGAGAAATACTGACATTAATTTTAAAAGGTATGAGGAGTAAAGAATCCTCTATAACCCTCGATAAATTGTTCAAGGTAGTTACCATAAGTTTAAATAAATATTAAAATTATATGAATTTTTTTATCTAATGTTGAATTACAACCACTGAATCTTAGCATCAGGGATTCAAGACTAAAGAGCTGTCTGAACCTTCTGTTCCCAATATATGCTTACATACTGCTCTTTTGATAACTTGCATAGATTAAGCTCCTCAAGTCTTCAGCCTCTCTAGTGTTACTCAATACTACTGTTTATATACCATAAGTCAAATCAGCTGTATCACTATTTTCCAGAACAGTCATTCAACTCACAAGCGCACTCCAGTCTCATGTTTACTACTTTACTTCTGGCTTTATCAAAAATACACTGTCTGCCTGTGTCACTCACCATGTACACGGTTATCTTAACAGAGACAACAATCTCTCAATCTGATCATTTTCAAATCTGAATACCAAAACTATGCTTCCTCCATGTCATCAAAAAACACTCTTTCTGCACCCAGGGAATCCAGCTAGACAAGAATTTCCTACTTATCCTTACATTAACACCTTCCACTATACCATTTATAGTGATATCAGTCTGATTTTTGGAATTTCCCTTTTCTATAGCCCATACAGCCTTAACTGCCAGTTCAGCTAACTCACAGTTTTGACCTACGGCAGACCTTATTGTTATGTACCTTGTAGTTTTGCGTTCAAAGGGACAAGAGTAGAGAAATTCCCATTCTGACTGCACTGCCCCACTTCTCCAACATAACATTATCTATCTAATCACTTTCTGTAGCTACCATGCAAGTTCCCAAGTCTTAAGTTAACACAAAGTAATTTAAGCATACTGAGACAAAATAGAGAAAAAAAAAAAAAATAGAAGCTTTCCATTCGGGTGAAAAAGATAAAAATATAAAAATCACAGAGCAAAAGTGCTCAGAACATGGATCAAAATTATGAAACTACTTCAATTAGAAAACATGCTATAAACTAGTATTCTGTCCAAAGAGTTTAGGTTTTGATTATGGACAAAATAAAATGCAAAAGTCAAAATGCCTTATCTCATTAAAATATTTCTAGTCAATAAATCTGCTATAAAATGAAACTGTTTCAATGCTATATCCAGTTTGATAGGATACAAATTTCCCAATTTAAAAGCAGCTTATTAATCTTGAATCATAAAAACAGTACTGTCAAATCAAGTTGAATGCAGGACACTATGACACAAAACAGAATCTTAACACCTGAGAAAATATAAAGTAACCTATTTTGCACAGTTCTGCTTTTGTTTTTTGTATTCCAAGGCTTTACTTTGTAAATCTGAGTTTTAGATATGAAAATTTCAATCCAGCTTTGGCACAGGAGTCCTAGGATCCCTGAAGGACACAATTAAAACATTTCCAATCAAGAAAACCCTAACCCATATTAGTCAATTAGCCCTTCACTGTCAATGGAAAAAACAATTTACTGCTCATTTACTAAAACTGATGAATTGAGGTAAGACATATCATATTGTGCTACTACCTATACTATTTACAGAGCACCTTATGAAAAGCTTATTAAATTTCCTCAGGGATGCACTGTTTCAAGAGACAGTATTCTGAAGTTGCAAAAATCTCTTTTCCACATTTAACTTACAAGAGCTGATAAGAAGAGTTCACATTCACTTTACTTACTGCAGCTTTTAAAAAGGCATGACAAAAAGTTAGTCTTTTGGGAGGAAGTGCATGTCAGCGCGTGTCATTGCACAGCCAAAACTGTCCAGAGTTAAGCTAAGTATGCATTTCCTAGATAGCTTACACAGAAATTTTTCTTTTTTTGTCATACAGGACTTATAAGAAGTCTTGTTCCCAAGCCTGTAGCCCAAGATATTCTAGTAGGACCCAAATAGTTTTCCAAACAAAGAAGTCAGACTTTCCTGCTTTTTAACACTAACATTTCATGACACATACACAAACAAAGTTTGAAGTTCTTTTCCAGGCCATCTGTATTTTTTTTTTTTTTAAATATTACTTACTAAGGTAAGATAGCCATCATTTCGGCTCTTTAAGCACCCACCCTCTCCGAACACAGTTACTTCTATGGCTACATCAAAAACACACTGATGTGCTTCCAATGACAACGTCAACATAATTGGAAAACAGCAGAGCCAACTGCAAATCATCCATTATAACAACTCCCCCCACCACCACCACTTAGAACAGTGCAATAACTTCCAAAGGATAGATATCATTTATATGAAATTCTAGCAGTACAAACCACATACCAAAAATGTATTCATATGACTTCATAATGTCAATACTCAAAATCATATAAACATTTTAGTCTATGACATGTGAATCAAAGCAATGAAATGCTACTGAGTTTCATTATTATTAAAATTGCAGTTTGAAAAAAAAGTAATACAAACTTATTTGCCACAGCTATTCTCTCAGTGAAATCTACATAAATGAATACATATTTGATAAATCTTGATCATGATTGCAAGAAAATTAAATGGCTACTAAGCCTTACCTTATGTGCTGGCACTAGATTAACTAACACTGTATCCAAAAGTTCTTGCGACACAGTATCTCCCTCACAAATGATAGAGCTCATAAGGTCAACCATGTGCATGTGTACTTTCTGATTGTGACCATTGCTGAAATTAAAAACAAGAATTCTTAGCATACTATTCATATAAAATACAACTTCCATTCAGAATACTCTCCAAGACAATGCCAAACAACAAGGAGCATAATAACCAACTGACAATTTTTCTTAGAAGTCAAACTACTCAAATTTCTGGACTGCATGTACCACTTTTCAAAGTGTTCTCAAATTTCATTCCCTCTCCATTTACTATCACATCGAAAAAGAAAGATGACTGATCTGCCCATATGAGAATAACATAGCATATTAGAACTTCCTTCCCTTTTCCTGAGCATTGACAAGGCCACATCTGGAGCGCTCTATCTAATTCTGGACTCCCTAGTGCAGGAGAGTCACGGGCACGCTGAAGTGAGTCCACTAAAGGGCCAGGAAGACAATTAAGGGACTAGAGCATCTGTCATGAGATGAGAGGCCGAGAGAACCAGGACTATTCAACCTGGAGAACAGAAGGTTCAGGACTGGGAGAATTAAGGAAGTGATCTCAACATTGCATATAAATACCTGATGGGGGACAGTAAAGAAGCCAGCCAAAGGATGAGGCAATGGGCACAAATTCAATTACAGAAAATTCTACTTCAACATAAGAAAGAAAACGTCTTAACCGTAAAAAAAAAAAAAAAAAAAAAAAAAAAAAAAAGACATTTTCCAGTTAATCTTGTCATACCATTTAACTAAAACAGGCAGAATTGATAGTTTGTTACATTTAGACTGCTACATTTTGTTACCTTGAATTACTGGGGTATCTAAATTAAGCTCTTCTTGTTAATGCTAACAGTCTCACAATAGATTGAACATGCAAGTTCAAAACCTCTCACCTCAAATATACAATAATATATTATAATTAGGATGACAATACTTACTTTATTACTGAAAACAGTGTTCTGTACAACTGTGTAAATATTTCATTGCTGTCTTCTAACTCAAAGCATATGTTGTAAGACTTCACCCAAGCAATATTCTATGTCAGACAGAATGTGGGAAGGGGGAAAGGGTAGTTAATAAGTGATTATGTTTAAAAATTGCATACATTTAACACTTATTATGAAATAGTAAGTTATAGAGCTCACCTCAAGTAAATAAAAATAGCGATTGAACTGGGGGCTTTTTGTGTCTTCTAACCCCTTAAGCTGCCTTGTTATGAACATAAATATATCCTGAAAATAAAAAAGTGACATTTATTCAGTCATAATGAAACTTTAAAAATTATAATAATTATTAATTGCTAATATTAGTCAGTACAAGACACAGTCATGTCAGAAGCACTATTTCACTGTCGGAAACAACAAGATTTACAGAACATTAGGGGGAATGTCAAGAAGTAAGTTTAGAATGTTTCATCTTCTTTAAAAGATTTAGGAAGCAATTCCACAGTAAAAAAACACTCAACTTGACACATACAGCTGCACCCAGCTGACATGCTGCATAACCTACAATATTATTCAAGAGGACAACGAACTTTGCGTTTTCGCTTTATGCTGCAACAGGTTTGGACAGGGGGCAAGAAGGGAAAAAAGCAGTAGCCAACCGCAGCTTTCCTAAGAGCACTGTACTAGGCTTACAGCAGTAGCGTTTGTACCAGTAGTAGGACGCGTTTGTGCATTTCTTAATCACCACTCCAAACAATCGATTTTTCTATTGACATAGACCACATCTCTTGCAAAAAAAAAAATTAAAAAAAAAAAACAATAAATCAAGCTTCTCATGCTTTGCATATCAACTTTCAGTACAAGAGGACTTATTTAGAAAAATGTTTCACACAATAAATTCAATCAGGTAATAAGCAACAAATTAAGTCAATTATGATCAGAATGGAAACATATAGGAAAGCATCCTTATAAAATCCTTTCTGCATTAAGGCAATCAATGGCTGAAAATTCTTAACTACAATATAAAAACAAAAGATTCAGAAGCACATTTCACCATCATTCAAAGACGGTCTTCACAACCTCAGCTGTTTCCATAGCATTTTATCTAACAACCCAGGTATAAAATAAATTCCTACCTTCAAATTCTTTTTTAAGCTTCAATTTTATTTTTAAAGAATCCAAAGGCCTGATAGGATGGATTGAAGTTTCCGTCAGAGGCAAAGAAACCTTTAACTTTTAATAAATTCCAAAAGCATAAAGTTGCCATACTAAATATGTGCAAGTCTTACAGTTAACCTTGAAAAAAAGGATCCTTAGAAAAAAAGAACTGCAATATAGCAGATTTTAATATACTTTTCACATTAACATAAGCTTTTTACACCTATTCAAATTTGTGTAAGAGCTAAAGTCTAGAAAATTTTTCTTTACCAAAAATTTACAAAGGACCATTGTCATTGCTGTCCTCCTCCTCACCCCATCCCAAGAACGATGAGCTGGACAGAAGAGGAGAATGTGGTCCCTTCTTTCCAAGGCTACAATCACAAAATTCAACCTTAATCAATAAGCTGGGCATTTACTGTGACCCTACATAAAACCAATAACATCAAAATTAGATAGGACAATATCGTCTCTTGGCAAAAAAACATACAGCAAGCACATTGTTCAAAGACGCAGCTTAAGTTACTGTTCGACTTTGGATCGAAAGTGTGTTTTTGAAGCCAATCTTCTGATCACCCCTACTTACTACTGTTTGGTTCACACTGCAGATTAGTCAGAGCACAGGAAGAGGACTCTTATTTGAAATCAAACTGGAAGATACAGTTCAAAGGACACATTCAGTGGACTCCAGTTGCTAAAGAGCATTCAGGTCACAGGACCAGACAAAGGCTAGCCTAAAGAAGCCCCCCTCACTCCCTTTAAATGAATCACTAGCAGGCTAGTAACCCCTCTGAAATGAGTTCCAGCATCTAAACAACTATTTGCCCAGAAAGTACTGTGAAATTTAGGAGAAATAAAAACTGAATCTCAGTGATGGGAAATAAATATATTTTTTGCACTGAGTGAATCTTAACAGAGTATCTTTATTTTCTATCCTGCCGTTTCATATGTAAAAGTGAACATAATTCAAAGTCTGTACTGAGACCAAAATAGGCTTTCCTCATAGATTTTTATAAAGTATACGTTACCATATTGTATATGAATATGTACATTAATGAATAGTACACATATGCAATGTAACACTTGAATGCTTCACAAATAATAATGACATCACCTGATAAATTGATAATTTATTCATATTTTACAGAAAGCAAAACAGATTAAAGCCAAAAGTACTTATTAATTTTGAATATGTAATGTTCTATGACCTAAAGCTTTTAAGTGTACACCATCTGAATATGCAGTTATACACACAAGACACAGGATTAATTTTGGCTGTTAGCTAAGAAGTCACAACACTTTTATAAGATAATATGGTTTCACACTAGACTCTATAAAGTAAGTATACATTAAAACCCAAACCCTAAAAACATAGGTGTCTATGCTTCACTTTAGGGAGAACATTGGTATCAAGACAGCAATCCACAGAAAAAACATTCAATTGACCACATAAAAGCTTCAGTATGCATCAGAGCCACAGCTTTCACCACAGAAAGTACTCAGATACCCGAAATTCTGCTACCATGCACATCCTGAAGCATATCCTTTTCACCTCGGTTAGGCAGACTATATGTAAGATAAAGTGTTTTCCAGTAGTGATTAGAATATTTCTCCCACCTCATAAAAAAAGAGAGTTACTCATCAAGCTTTCCTCAGACTGAGGACTGAAGTTGAAAGTCTCTACACCCCAGAAGACCAGTCCTTCTCCAATTCTGCTTTTAGCCTATCTGTGGCTTTTTCCCACTGTTCTCAAAACTCTTTCAACATTTAGTGAGGAATGGAAGATTTATACTGAGGATATACATAAGAGAGGAATAACTCAAATCGTGATCCCTTCTCTCTTTGCAACTTACGCACCATCCAAAGTGACATAAAAAGACCTAAACAGTCCCTGAAGCAAAGGTAAAAATCTCAAGATTGATGTTTTCCCCTCTCAAAAAGCTATTTCTCTTCAACATTTTCTGTCTCCAACTTGGGTACTTAAATATAAAAGCGGAGACTCTTAAGGCTGCGTAGGGATATAAATATTAAATACCAGGCAAAAATAGTGCCAAAATATAAGTCAAGAAGAAAAGCTCTTCCTCTTACCTCTTTTCATAAAGTGGAGGAACTCTTCAACATATGTACTAGAGCTTGTCTTGCAACCACAAAGGCTATATTCAGCTGAAACTAGTTTGTAATTGTCTACCTCAGTACTTCTGGGCAAGAGTCCCTATTGTCTGTCCTTTCTTAATTTCTCAAAATGCATTTAGAAATCTGCATCAAGAGATTGAATTCTGAAATCTGTACAGATTACAGAACCAATTCTGACAAAGGAAGTTCCAAGTCTGTTTGCAGCTCTACCCAAGTTGAAGTACTATAATTATAGTGCAAGTAAAATAGTGTACTATCAGTAATGTGAACTTTCTAGGACTATATATAACAAAATTTAAAACTTGTTAGCATATCACAGCCCAAATTTGGTAAGAAGGAATAATATCACTTGGTAGACCAGCTCAGACAAAAGAAAAAGAAAAAATCCTAAGCCTAATAATATAAAAAATAGGGTTTTTTTGCTATATATATACATACATACACATATATATATATACACACACACACATATATATATATATATTCAAAACTGAAGTAGAAACCAGGAAAGCTCAAAAACAGACTTAAGCATAACATGGTAGGGAAAGCTAACATTTGTCTTTAGCTATAAAGGGTGTAATCAGTAACATGCAATTAGAGATGCAATGATCAAGAATTAAGAAAATAAAGCTAACAGAAGTTCCTAAATCTCTCTCCAGTATGTCAGCTAAACAAAGGATGTACTACAGCTGAAACTGTATTGCTCACCTTACTTACAAAGCACTTTTCGTGCTACCACTAGATCAGAAATTAAGCCATTTCTTCCACTATAAATAGGTGCACCTTCCACCACAACCATCTTTTTCTCCTACTTGGCAAAAAAGACTCTTAAAACAGGGAGACATGACAGTGAGAAGCAAAAAAAAAGTAAAAGTCTTCCAGTGTTATTTTCCCCTGCAAGACTTCCTAGAAGGGTCAGTCCATTAGTCTAGATTCAGAAGTTGTTCAGTTGAGAGCTGGAAAAAAAGTTAGTTTTCTACAAAAAAGTTAACACACACACACGAAGCAATCTAAAATGGAATTTTCTGTAACAAACAGCGCAAATTTGGAACTGCCTTTTCAAACCTGGCATTTCCCAATCAACCATCTCCATCTAGTGGGATCAGAGATATTGTAATTGCAAAATTCTCCCAATTCGCATCAAAAATAAATTATTCTCCTTACAAAAATAATTTTTATTGCATTCAGTACAGCTTTTGTCTACAAAAATACACTAATCATCTTTTGGTAGTTTAACTGGAAACAGCAATGATTTTGCTAAAAAATCAGCTATCTTGCAAGAGATTCGTGTAAAAGCTTGTAGGTATTTCTAATGTGGCAGCCCACTATCTGTAAACCCCAACGATAGATATTTTATTGAACTATTTTCTATATAAACCCAAAACCCTGCAAGTTATTGAAAGATATAAGATATATCACCTTATCTGGTAAACATCTGACCTCACAGAATACTCCTACCCCACAATCCAGGGAAAGCCAGGGATAACTCAAGCTGAACAGAAATAACGGGAGGGAAAATAAACCCATTATATCATTCATTTCAAAAAAAACATTGTGGAAAAATAGATTAATTAAATTTACCTTTAGTTTATCCGGTGAAGTGTACGGAGCTTCAGGGGCATAAATTCTGAAAATATCAGCAAGACAACATGCTACTAGCAAACGTACATCTTTATCAGGATGTTTGAGGAAAAAATCTGAAGCAAGATGTAAAGCAAGATTTAGATATAACTCCTTTTCTTCTTCAGAGTCCTGGTCCATATCCATGAAAGTTTTCACAACCATCTGTAAAGAAAGGAAGATCTCAATATATAAAATGAAGTGCTCTGTAAAGGGGTCATCACAAAGTTTTCTCCTGTGTTTGTATAACGTCTATCAGAAGCATCCTGAGCTCTCCCTATGACTCTTTAAATACTATTACCAATTCAGTAGTACTTGTTTGAAAAAAACTTGAAAATTATATTTCTTTTTCACAAAACAGGAAGGACCTAGTCAAGTCCCCTGTCATTTGTTCCAGCATGCAGAGCCTCAGCAGTGTTACTGAAAGCCTGGCAGTTCACATATCTTTAAGAGATAACAACATTATCAAGTTGGCCAAGAAGTTAAGAACACAAAAGTGTTTACTGTTACAAACACTCAGTGTAAAATACTGAATACAGTACAATCAGTTGTATTCAAAAATGTGTATTTCTCCCTGAAGTATTTAGCATTACAATTCAATTTTCTCTATTCTCTTCCAGTTTCAGAATTTTCTCCTACTGCTTCTGAGGACAAGTTTCTCACCTGTACAGCCCACAAACAGAGGCAGATCACATGGAATTTCAACAGAAGCATATATATATATATGTATGTGTATACATATATGAAAAAATCCAGTACTGGCTAGCAGCATGAATGTTATCTGACAAGACCAAAATGCTAATTAGTATTAGGTGCCAGTGGACTGTTCTACAGGAAAAAAAAAAAAAAAAAAAAAAGACACAGACACACACACACCACTCTGGACCACACAAATTATTTTATACCCTAAATAGACCATAAAGATACAGCAGGGGAAAAAAATCATAATTAGTAACTGTTAGTCAGTGACAAATCTTACATTTAAAAAAAACTGTTTGGAGGAGAAAAAGTACTAACAACACAGGTATGCTTTTCTCCAATTTTTTTATTTGAATCACAGAGGTGCAGTTATTTTAAGGAGTCCAACTCTCATTCAAGTTAAAAAGAAAAGAAAAAAAATATATACACAATAAAGATCAAATTATACAATCCTGAAAATTAAAGTTCAAATTGCCATCTATTCCACTAGTGCAGGAAGAGATATTTCTCAAAAATAATGATGCCAGTGAAATCCCTCCAAAAAAAAAAAAAAAAAAAAAAAAAAAAAAAAAAAGAGGGCTGCAAAATATTTTATCTTGCTATAGTTTCATTGTTTTATTTTTAAAATTTCAAAATTGACTATACATATCTGGTCAGAGAGCAACAGATCCTATTTTAAGTCTCCTGCATACTTAGGATCTCAGCAGCTGCAAGATTTTCAAAACATATTAGAATCCTTTAGTAAAAGGCAAAGAATAACTTATGCACAGATATAACTTCCATTGAGGAAAAAAAATAAAATCTTCCCTAGTCATACAGGAGATCAGCTGCACTACCTTCCTCATATACTATTAAAGAATTTTAAAAACATCAAGGAAGAATTATGTTCACTGATATGGAAAGCAATTAAATTTGTGTAATTCATTAACATGGTAACATAAATATTCACAAGAGTTCTTGCAAAAAGTACTGTTTATGTCTACTCTGGAAATGAATGTTAAATTTCTCTTTCCAGACAATATGAACTTTCATACTGATCAGAAAAAATAAATTAGTCACCTTCTCTCCAAAGTAGTCTGTCACAGCACTCAATGAAAAACATAGAAAAATAAGCTAGTTCTCCTAGCATACTTTTCTAGCTTCTTGCAAATCAACAGTTAGGCAATTCCCAAACCAGAAATTGGGCCCAGACCACCATGAATAATACTCATGGAGCTTCTTCCAGATGTGGCCAGCATTTTTTAACCCATTTGATTCTTCCTGCTCCTATATCATCCTACAGCAATAAGCTTTGCCGTTTAATTATATAGCTTACTGAAAAGTTCTTTATTAGACTGCAGGTCTAAAACTAACTTATTTCATTATGTGACGCCTTGGGTCTTGCATACTAAGAGGAACTGCGGAAAAAATACACCCTCCTTACAGTTTCCATCATTTCCAAACCTTTGTCACATTCTCTCCCTCTTCAGTGCTAGTCCATATCTTGGACCACTTTTTCGTCTTTTCTTATTCTACTACAACTCTGAGATGGTGTGGATCAGAAGTCCATACTGTTTGCAAGAGAAGGTATGCTAATATATAAATTTACTATGCATATTTTCCATTCTACTCTCAAAATTCCTAGTAACATACATATATATAAATGAATGTTGTTACTAAATAAACAAACTATTTACTTGTGTGAATTACAAAATCTACAAAAAACTACTCCTTCCCTAATACTGATGTGATTTTGTCAGTCAAGGAAATGAGGGTGTTAATAGCCCACCTATTCTTAAACTACTTATTCTCAGCACCTGCAACTCTGTTTATACTGCGGAGCTTGCACTTGCAGTGTCTCCAGTAGCCTAGATCCTCCACAAAAAGAGCACCTGTAGAGCTAGGGTGTAAAGGAGCTCCCTGCCTGCATAACCACGTTGTCATCTTAATATACAGCCAGAATAGCCAGCTGGACAAGAACCACAGGACTTCCTGCAAAGTACACTTCTGCAAGACAGATCAAAATGACAGAGGACACAAGGGACTCTGCATTCAAAGCCAAAAATTAAACTGTAGGAGTAAGAAGCTGTGTGTATACTAATGCACTGAAAAATACGCTAGCGCTGACTGATTTCTGGAAGAAATAATTTACTCTGTTAGGAGTCTCTCATATATGAAGTTATAAATGCCTTCCTCTAGTCAACATAGACTTTTTTCAGTATAGTGTATACTACTATCAACCAAATTCCCAAGCACAAAAGGGGGAAGAACAGCCCTAGTATTTTTTTTTTTTTTTTAATACACACAGTTCCAACTGACTTAAAATTAGAACATTTAGGGTCCCTCTCCCACATCTGTTCCCTCTTGTTTTACAGGACAAGCTCAAGTTGCAGTCATTCTCTCTACACAATACTGAAATAGGCCTGCCTTTTTGTGAAAGCAGATGGGCAGATAAAAGATTTTATCCCACAAAATCTCTCCCTCCTTCCTATATTTAGGTCAAAAAAGGCCAAGAAGTTCAGGAGACAGAAATATACAGTATAATCACAGACACCTGACTATATGATAAAGGTTAAAATAACTAGAATAAAAAGGATCCACTAGAAAAGTGGATTTTTATAAATAAACTTGTGAGGAGCTTGAATGCTTAAAAATAACATATTTTGACATAGCCATATTATTTTCAAAATTAATATTATATCTATCTTTTCCAATGCTTCCATCTCTAAAAGCACTAACTTTTTGTAGGAGCTGAAATAAATTTTAAGGAGTATTTGTGGCATGATAGAAAGCACAACAGTCAAAAATTCCTCCTTCTGAGTGTAACAAAGGTTCATTGTTGTAAAGCCAAAAGAAAAAAATCCTTTTGGATATGAAATATAGTAATAGGATCATTGAATGCTGTATACAGGAAATTTCAGTCTGCAATTAGTGAGCCTCCACTGTTGTTGGTGGGGTTTTTTTTTTTGTTTGTTTGGTTTTTTTCTTTTTACATCTTGCTTACTAACCTTTAACCTTCTCACCATCTCTTCTTTAGATATTTTATCAGAGATTTCTTTCACTCCTGGAGGATATGTGATTTTTCCATCATTGGCTCTCGTCTTCGAATGAGCCATGATTTCACAATTTTAAATCTGGAAAAAAAAAAAAATTTACAAATCAGTGTTCTTTTGCTAGCTTACACTTACCTTATCTGTCCTGCTTCTTCAAGCAGTCAGATGAATTTGAAGGGTCCAAACATGACCAACAAAATACATGGACAAAATCACACAAACAAAGGAAAAAACTGGACAATAGATTTTGTTTGCCTGTTTTCAGTTATCAGTGTTGCAGCAGATAGTAATGGTTTTGACATTCAGATAGACTGTTCTGTATTACATTTATACTTTCAAGTAGTACATAATGGAAAAGACACAATCCCTGAATATATTTGATGCTTCTTAGTTACATTTCTAAGAATTATCTTGTATCTTATTGTATGAACCATTACCACCACTGGGTAATAATAAATCCTAGGCAGCTTGGATTTTCAGACTCTCTCAAAACAGAAGGAGACTGTATTTTCCAAACATTTAAATAGAGCACAATTTCCCAGAAAGGCTAAGTAGCTTTAATTTAGTGCAGTGCTTTTGAAAATCTTACACACCACTAGTTTTCATTTGCCAATAATATATTTTTAACCATTTTATCCACCCAAAAGAAGCTGACAATAACTCGGATGAGCAGCAGACAGAGTAGGGATAGGAACACAGTAGACCAACTGGAAGTCCTTCCTCTATGCCATAAACCCAAATTGTATAAACGAAAGGCTGCAGATAACCAACAGTATCTTCTTCCTATGTTCCAAACATAAAAGCCACCTAACTATCCAGTTTCTCAGTCCCTTTAACCTCATATAGGTACAAGATACCACTTAACCCATCTCAAGCTAGCAAAGTTCCACTGCCATTTGGAGAAAGCTGTGTGTTATTTTTCTACTTGCACAAAGGAAAGCGTAAATTGCTTTTATTTAAGTAGCACAAGACAGGCAAAAGCGAATAGAAGTATATGCCGTGTGCTGGGATAATTAGGATTTTAGAAAAAGACTACGCAAGTGCAATTATAATTCAAGAACGTACTACAAATATAAAGGAAATAAAATTTCACCAGCATTCCCCTTAATTATTTTTTAGAAGTTTGAAACACCTCCTCCCAGTCTCCATCTTCCTGAACTGTAAATTCAGAGACAGGCATTTTCTTCCTACTGAGCTCCTACACAATGAGAACCTACATTAAAAATCAGATCTTCCCAGAACTGTAACAGAAAGAGTCAATCAGAATCCACAAAGAAAGATGGAACTGAAACAGGACAGAGTAACCTGCCATAATTGAGGCTTACCAGCCTAAAGTAAGACCATTCTACGCTAAGAGAAAATTGAAGTGGGAAACATACTCCCCTCCAAAAAAATACCTCAGTGTATTTTGCATGTATCAGTCCACATTTCATGACAGTGTAAAATGTGTAGATTTTCCCTAATATTTCCAACCTTCTGCAAAACAAAAGTTAACACTGATATTTCAATAATCTTTGTAAAGAATACATAGAGCATAACATATCTTTATTTGAGGAAATGGGGGGGAAATGAGAAGAATGAACATGATCAGGTAGGAGTTCACCAGAAATTTAACAGTTTTAAGAAACATTTGTGAGACTAATTCTGAAAAGGGCAGCCCTAAATTATTATATAATTTTCCACTTTTCTTAATTGTAAGAGGTCATTTAAGGATAAAACTAAAAAGTTAACAAGTCACATTTTTTCATGAATTGTCAGCGCAAACATCTGGGTACATGATTTGTTCATTACTATCAGAAATAAAGACAAGCTGTCTTTTAATATAAACCTTCTTTAACACTGCTCATCATGAGATTTTTTTTTTGATCATTCACTTGTACATCCCTGGATGAAGCTGTTCTACTCGCTTTAGACATCTTTCTTCCATTTGTTGTGTTTGAGACATACAACAATGTCACCTCACTTATTATATGCACTAAAGCCACTAGACAGGCATGCTATGCAATGCAATTCAATAGCTACACAAAAGCCAATAACTCTATGGTTCTGTCACGTCCTCTGTATCTCCACAGACACGGCAGTTGAACTGAGCACTACTTCCTTGCAATTTCACTAAGAATAGATAATAAGAAAGTTAGGTGAGGAACAAAATACGTTAAAGTAACTATTTCTAATTCTCCCAGGAAAACATGACATCACCTCATCCCCTTTACATTTCTTAATACATCGTTGTAACAGTGAGTATAGAAATTCTCAAAAACACACAGAAAATGTAGCAAAGTCCACTTTTGTTGCTGGTTGATGCAGACCATCCTTTATGGTTTCCAGATGGAATAAAGTTATATATTGCAGCTTATGTCACTTTAACAGCTCACCACAGCAAAAGTCGTCCCACTCCTCTACATCTGAGGATACTCCGCAGTATCAGATGCATTGCTGGACCAAACTCATTAACTCAAAAAAACCAAGCCCAACTGTCTTAAAAAGCATGCAACAAGCATCAAAGCTACTTCAAGGGAAAGAATGGGGACTAACGGAACTGGGGATCAAAACTCTCCCTTTCAGCTGCAGAGAGCTGTCAGATCAGATCAACTGCAGTGGAAACCTACTTAGAATACAGTCTCACTTAGAGTACATTATAAAACAATTTGAAGGATGGAACTTGTACGTTATGGTCAAGTTGAAGCTTCCAGTTCATATGCAACCAAATTTCTAATAAGCTTCAGCAGCATCCAAGGTTTTGGATTGAAATTTAATGTTCTATATGCTCTGCAGAAGAACTACCAGAAAGATTTTTCCTCCTCATGAAATACAAGATTGTTGTCATAATTAGAAATGATCAGAATGAACCTTCCTTTTTAGCCAGAAGGAACTACTAGCAGTTTTTTTAGTTGACATTCGTTGTACACCAAATTGACTCAAACTAACAAATCCAGAATCATCTACCACAGAATCTAGACTACAACAAAATAGTAAAACCTCCTACAACAATGCAATGTCCATAGCTGTGGGGTTGCATTTCCCTTGCAACTTTGAGATCTGAGAAATCCATTACTGGTTAGACACTCATGTAGGCATTAGATCACAAGTCTAATTTCATTTAAACTTTATTTTGCAACTAAAGCAAACATAAAGCCTGACAACTCTACAGTTATATTGGGTATACTATCCATTATTCCTCTCAAAGGTATAGAAATCAGTAAATAAGAAATCATTTTCTATGAACTCAATACATCTAAAAATCTGGGATGCATAAAAAATAAGATAAAAAACAATTTTAAAAGGCTCAGTGTGAAATATTTTTTGCCTCTAACGGTCTAAGTAATAGAATAATTGAACTTTTAAATATTTCACATAATTGAAATTTGCAGATCTCATCTTTTTAGGGTTAATGTTAGGCTTTCCTGAAGAAATTTCATTTAGGAGAAATAGTGAAAAATAAAATCTAGCATTCAATATAAGAAAATTAATTGTTAAATTATCCTATTATCACTTCAAATATTATTTAAATAAAAACAAATTAGCTTATTGCACCCCACTGCTAGAAATTTCTGTTCTTCTGGACTCCCAGTATGCCTGAATATACCTAACTGACAAAATAATCCGTGCTGAATACTTAAAAGTTTAGGACTTCTTTTGTTGTTTTTAACCGAATTCTATCAGAATAAAAGTGTATAAAAGTTCCAGTGGAATTTCACATACAGTCACATCAGTAGTTTCAGTTAATTTCTGGCAGGCACGATAGCAACAGAGCTAAGAACAGCAACCTCAAGCTCAGCTGCATCTAGAACACGTTTGACCATGAAAATCTACAAGTCAGCGTGTAAAGATATTCACTGATTCAATTTCATAACGTTTTTAAATTTGTTTTTAAAGATCCAGTATATTCCAGAAGAAGACATAATGTAAGATGATAAATTTTGAAAGAGGACAATACCTAGAAAGTTGCTTGGAGATTCAACACAACTAATCCAGATGACAGATTTTTATAGCTGAAGTTTTAGAAAAAAAAAGTTATACACAATGTTGCCAGAAATCCAGTATTATTCAATATACACAATCAGAAGGCAAAGAAAAAGGGAAATAACAAAGTGCTCATATAGTTCATTTTTTTAAGAGAAGAAAAAAGCATCTCCGTCCCAAGTTAGCACAAGCCTGAATGTAAGCTTATAGTAACCAATTAGAAATACGTGCGTTGTTTCTGCTTTTCTAAGAAGAGAAAAGCAGATAAATATAACAAGAAACTTCAATAAAAATAGGATTTAAAAAGCTAATGTCAATATTTAGGAAGAAAAATCATGACTCAAATAGGCTTTGAATACGTTAAACATCATAAGCTAAGCCAAGTCTTAGAAAACTACTCTACAGCGAAAATCAAATACATGATCTAAACAAATCTCATTTAAATTATGAATTTCACTCCTTTCACTGAAGGAGATTATGAAGGTAGAAGGCACATTAGGATCTTAGTTATCTAGGCACTGCTTCTTTCAACACAGATGCAGGAGAAGCACCTCTGCAACTGTTACTTGAAAGACATGAGGAACTAAGAGTAAGCATGAAAAAAGTGCACAGGAAAGCAGATAAGTGTAAAAAGGTTGACAAGTTTAAAAAAATATATACATGGTGGGAGGGGAATGGGAGGAACAACTACAAGAAAAAGAAACAGGGAAAAGAAAGAAGAAACAAAATATATACTATTTTTACAACTGTAATAGGAAAATAAAAGCATGGAAGAAGTAACACAAATTGCAGTTGCGTTCATTGGTAATTAAAACTGGATGAATTAAAGTCATTTCCCGTGACAAAGAAGTTAAACTGAAAGATCATTTTTAATGCAAAATTACGGTTATCAACCAGAGCATGGATAGGGAACAATTCATTAGTGTCAGAATTAATTCGTAATAGATGCCATCGACAAAATTTTGTCAAATTCAAATAAAATACAAATGAGTAGTTCTATACATAGTTAGCAGGACCCAATAGTTACCTAGTTCCACTTGAATTAGTCTACTGACCATGATACTAAATGCTAAAAAATTCAATATCCAGTTGGTTTCTGTATAGTATATAACTCTTCATGAATGGCCCAACTACACATATTCTGCTTGCTCAACAGTATAAAATAAAGATTACGTATGTGCAAATAAAAGATGGGTTAAGGTCTTGCATGTTAAATACCTATGCAATACTTAATAGTTCAATAAATATCATTACAGGATATTAAGTCAATGATCTAAAAGAAGAACATAAACCACATTTCATTAAATTGCATTTTGTTTGGATGACAGTTCACATGGCCTATGGAGATTTAATTAACTGTGCTAATCACTAAAATAAACTATGCCTTAACATGCATGCAGCTATATATCTACAGTACTTTTTCAGAGATACATATATGCATGTAACTCTTAATCCTTCAGATATTTTATAAATCTTTTCCAGGAGATGAAGGAAGTGGTAGCAAATCAATCCTTAAATGCCTTGTAAATCTGTCTACTGTTCTACTATTGCCTCTTTAAAATTCAGAATAAGGGCATACAGGTAACTGTACAAATTTAACCATTTTTAATTTTCAGAACTTTCACTGAATCATACATAATTGTATATATAGCTACATCTAGAGAACAGTATTTTGCAACTACATATATAAGATTTAAGAAAGCTTCCATAAATTTGACCTATACAAATATTTCTATTTTTAATTTATGTTTGCAAGGTATTTTAGAGTAAGTTGCTGAGAACAACACTCCCTTTATATTAATGTAGCTAATATAAACTCAAGTGAATTTAACAAATTGCTAGTATGGAAAAAGCTAAGTCTAGAGGTTCAAATACATGTTGTCACAGTGCATATCAGTCCTACAAGAAGAAAGGGTAGCCAGAAGAGAGGATTTGCAAATACTCACCAACCTGTTCTCCACAGTCAAACAGCATAGCCAATGGCCTCTCACTATCATAGCAATTCCATCAAGGGTATAAAAACAGTTTTTTAAAAAAAAAAAAAAGAGTCCCAAGAACATTTCCCCTAAATTGTCTTAAGCAATACTGGGGACACCAGTCAAATTTTCTCCAGTTCTTAAATGGTAATACAGAGCCCATTCCAAAGCTCTTTTTCCCTGTTACTAGGAAGCGATGAACAATATGCTATTATTTGCATTCAATTTTTCCATTTTTATACCCTCAGTAGGTAATATCCCCATGTAAATAAATATAAATAATACAAACACTTTGAGGACTCTAAATAAAAAGTTATTTTCAATAAGTTTTTTCCAATAACAGAGTACGCATTAAGAAATTGGTCAAGCTATAATTTGCACAGACACTACTACAAAGTATTCTGAAGAGATTACTGGCAACTTGCAGAAATGGAAGAGGTAGACTTGTTTACTTCTGTAGGATTATTAATAAAAAATATATTTTTGCAATTTGTCAGTCATGGAATTTTTTTTTTTAAATCCTGTTAAACTCCTGTATTTCACTGATTGACAGCACTGTTCAAGGTCATATCTGACTTAGGTGTTGAAGACTCATTATGTTGGTGTCAATTAAATCTATTTCCATAATAAATCTACTACCAAGGAGCTACAACTTGACTAGCCACTCCAACCTAAAATTTGGGAGGCAATTTTCTGCTACTGAGTAAAAGAAAATTTTAGAGTGTTGAACCAAGTATGCTCATGTAAATCTGAGTCATGTTTCATACTGGTTCAGAGATAATGTCTACAAAAACACTTTCCATTCTCTTTTATATACGTCATACTGTTTACTTAGCCATCATTAAATCAAGATATTAGCGTATCACTCACGGTATAAAGAAAATGTTAGCTTCCTATTTCTGCAAGACAGTTAAAAAAAATCAAAATTCATGGAAACTGCTAGCAGCTTAGTTAAAGCTCTTCTGAAACGAAGAAACACACTGCACAGGAAAAAGTAACACTCTCAGTCAGGGAAGTGATATGAAAGGTACTGGTTTCACTACAGAAGTCTCACTAATGGCAGTCCTTTGAGAGTCAACATATCAAGTGACAATGCTTGTTTAAATTGGGTAACACTTCGTATTTTTCAACCCTGTATTCAAAAATACAGCAAAGAGCACTAAATTTATTAACACACTCAGTAAACACTTTGTATAAAATAAAAAGGTATGCAGGCAATAACTGAGAAAGAGGAGATATTTCCATGATGTACGGAGGATTTGTGGGATTCCCGAAGAGAACTAACACACAAAAATAAGCAGCAAAGCACTGAGGCAAGCCACGGTACCAAGGTCATCATATGCACCGAAAAAATAGTGCAAACAACTTATGGAGAATATAGTAGTGTTCCTTCCAATTAGTTAGGGAACAATCATATGCAAGTCCCCATTTCTGCAGATATTAAGGTTTTTCAAAATTCAGCATTAGAAAGCCTCTCAAAGATTAAAAAAGTATACAGTATTCAGTACTCTTATCTCAGCATACAGCTCTCTCCAGTGGCATTGCAGACATTTGCAGCTTCCACATGATGTAAAATCTTACTTACACATTTCCACTATTTTCAGCTATGTTATTAAAAGTAAAAATTACAAGAATAAAATTACTGTCTTTTTGCTATTTGGGAAAGAGCATTTTCACTGAAATAAAGGCAGTTTAGAAAAGGAATGAGGAACTACAATTCACTACCAAACCAATCAAGAAGCTAAGCGAGAAATAAAACTGTCCTGTAATTGCGAGATCTCAATTTTCATACTGCTATCCAGGATTAAATGCATCAACTGTAGGGATCTTGGACAAAGTTTCCTATTTCTGCGCACAATTGAAGGAAAAAAATGTCAAGGAGAAATTAGAAGATCATAGCAAAAGATTCTGACAGGAAAAAAAGGCAAAACAAAAAAAATGAACAAATGAATACTGATAAAGATTTTTTTAAATGCATAACTGTTTCATAAAGTGGAAAAGATTGTAGGTTGATAAAATACGATGTTGGTAAAACAGACACCTGCAATATAGGTTCTTCCTAATATTTGGCTATCTCATTGCTTTCTAGGTGGTCATATTATTATTCAAATCTGCCATGTTAAAAATGTAAAAAGACAAGTGTGTAAGAAGCAGAATCTATTAGTAGTTCCCAGAATGCTTAATATTGAATGCAAAGTATATGACAACACTACAAAGAAGTAACAGTGTAATTGCAAAAAATTGTAACAAAAAAAGTACAATAAGTGGTTCAAATGCACTTGAACTTGAATTTGGCTTAATAGGAGCATAGTAGTTTTCACATAACACACTTACTAAAATTTACAGTCCTGTACTACACTGTTTTTTTACTGTACAAAAATACATCTCCACAGAGGAACCGAAAGGGAATGCATAAAAGAAGCTGCAAATAAGCAAGATGTCACTATACTCATAAAATCAGAAATGCAGTTCTTGCTTATACCAGTTCAGATATAGAAGATTTTGTGAAAAGATAAAACTTGGGGGGGGGGGGTGAAAGCAGGAGGGAATGGGAGATACGTTTCATTAAGTCAGAGAGAAAGCCATTACATTTTTGACAATGACCTTTTCACCTTAACATTCAAATGATGAAACTTTCTCACATACTAAAGGTCACTAGCAAACACTATGAAGTTTAACTTCATTAGAAAAGCTGCTAACACTTCCTACTAGGATTTCTTAATAATGTCCATTTTAAAAGTATATATTTTCAGTTACTTCAGCTTTGACAAACTTGAAATACTTGAGACTGATATAACACATATAAAGGGTCTTCAGCTGAGTGTTGTTAATAGCTCAGTCACTTAAGAGAATGAATCCAAGATAAAATAAATTAAACGTCATGTAGCACAGATCTGAAGAACTGTCTAAAAAAAGGCTAGTTTTCCCATCCTCTGGGGTACAAATATGAATTTAGAACAGCAGTACTCTATCATAAATATACACTGTCCCCCATGAAAATTTGTCCAAAGCCTCTGAAAAGCCACATGATACTCTCTACAGATTCCTGATTTAAATAGTAAAATCTAAAAAAAAGCCATCTTTATTGATTATGTTGATACCTTTATAGCCTATACTTAAGTATGATTTGAATAAAGTTTAAGTGAGAACACAGTCATAAAAAGAAAGCAGTGTCTACAATAAGGCATGGTCCAAGCAAGACTAAAAATGAAACTCAGGAGATCAGAATTCTCCCATCCTTCTTGCTAATGTTATGGCTGTAATAAGAACATGAACTCAATTGCTCAAATAGAAGGCTCAAACTAATTACTACTAAACTGAAATGCCAATGTTCACATGAAATCATACTGTTTGGAAATAATACTGACCAGATTGAAGAATAAAATTACTACAAAGGGCACTCCTGGGAGAACTATGCAAGACTACAAAAGCTTACAAAAAACCCATTATGCCTGCCATTGGTAAACAAAGAAAGCTCATTTCATACATGGCTTTATCTTGACATATGTGCTTTATCTATAGATTTATTCCTGTTGCTATGTATATGCAATCTGTAAAACATTCATCCAAATATCAAGCTGTTAGATGCAAGGAATAATAGTAAAGATGTCAAATTATTGATTCAGGATAGGAATAATTATTATTTCGGAGGTAGTTGAGAGCAATATTTGGAGTAACTCTGGTTTTCATTTTCTATCCTGGTCATATAGAAGCTACTAGGCAATTGTTCTGCCTTTTTTTTTTTTTTTTTTTTTTTTTCCATAAAGTCCTTTGGGAGAAATTCAGTCAATATATTCATTTTGTAATTCACCAGGCTTCTTTAAGTGATGCCTTTGAAATACAGTATCCTGCCCTTCCAGCCCTGGTGAGAAACCTGACATGTTGGTGCTCAAAATACATTCAGCAAGGGACATACTTGCAATCTTGTTTACGCCTCCAGAAAAACAGACCACATAACTTAGTGGAACTCTCAATATCAGCTGAGATCATAAGCATAAGTATTCTGAAGGCCTTTGATTTCCCAGCTAGTGAGCCAACAGCATACAGATCAGTCCCAGGACAATTCTGCTTCCATTACACAACATGAAACAGTCACAACAATATTCACAGAATCACAGAATGGTTTACGTTGGAAGGGATCTCTGGAGATCATCTAGTCCAACCTCCCTGCTCAAGCAGGGTCCTCTAGACCATGCTGCACAGGATCCTGTCCAGGCAGGTTTTGAATATCTCCAGGGAAGGAGGCTCCACTACCTCTCTGGGAAACCTCTTCCAGTACTCTGTCACCCTCACAGCAAAGAAGTTTCTCCTCCTGTTCAGATGGAACTTCCTCTCTGTTTCAGTTTGTGCCCATTGCCTCTTGTCCTGTCGCTGGGCACCACGGAGAAGAGTCTGGCCCCATCGTCTTGACACCCTCCCTTCAGATACTTGTATACACTGATCAGATCCCCTCTCAGCCTTCTCTTCTCCAGGCTGAACAGGCCCAGCTCTCGCAGCTTTTCCTCAGAGGAGAGACGCTCCAGGCCCCTCAGCCTCTTTGTAGCCCTCCGCTGGACTCTCTCCAGTAGGGCCATGTCTCTCGTACTGGGGAGCCCAGCATTGGACACAGGACTCCAGGTGAGGCCTCCCCAGGGCTCAGGAGAGGGGCAGGATCACCTCCCTCCACCTGCTGGCAACACTCTTGCCTCATGCACCCCCAGCATACCATTGGCCTTCTTGGCCACAAGGGCACACTGCTGCCTCATGCTTAACTTGTTCTCCACCAGCACTCCCAGGTCCTTCTCGGCAGAGCTACTTTCCAGCAGGTCAGCTCCCAGCCTGTCCTGCTGGCATGGGCTTATTCCTCCCCAGGTGCAGAACCCTGCACTTGCCTTTGTTGAATGTCAGGAGGTTCCTCTCTGCCCAGCTCTCCAGCCTGTCTAGGTCCCTCTGAATGGCAGCACAGCCTTCTGGTGGGTCAGCCACTCCCCCCAGTTTCATGTCATCAGCAAACTTGCTGAGGGTGCACTCTGTGCCTTCCTCCAGGTCACTGATGAATACATGGAACAAGACTGGACCCAGGACTGAGTCCTGGGGGACACCACTAGCTACAGGCCTCCAATTAGACTGTATTACCCATATAGGTAGGTATATTACCCATATGGGTAGGTTCCAAAAATATAGGAAACATTCACTACATTCTCTCTGTGTTTTAGAGCTCTACAGTACTCAGGTGAAGCAGTGCAATCTGTTCATATGATCTTCTTGATCAACTAATGCAGCTGGACGACTGTTCTCAGTGGGAAACAGTACAAAATACTTCTGCTCTTCTGTTAGGTAAAGCACATACACACATTAGGAAAACCAAAACTATCCTCTGTGTCACACTTACCCAGGATACAGGTTATTCTCCAGCAAACATGCACATGATGAAACTGGAAGTTGGCAAACAGCATCACATAAGTATGTAACCCCATAAGACATGGTTTTGCCAACGTTCAGATACCATGAATGCTTACATATAATAGAGAGACACAAGTAGTGCAAAAATAAATTATCTATTTTCAAAGGGATAAACTGAAAAAAAGAAGTGATTTAATTTGGAGACCTATATAATTTCAACATGGTGTAGATGGGCAATGTGCATGCCAAAGGCACAAAACAACCTTAAATTTCTAAGCTGTTCTTCCCCTTGCTTTGATTGCAAGGAAACATTTTATAATGAACTGAATGAACAATCACTTAGTAAGAGATACAAGAGATAATCAAAGCCCTCAAGGAATGCGAGTTACACCCCGAAGACCAAGAAATATAGAATTAAAGTCAGAATTTGAATCAAACTGAGCTAGCCAGTGTAAATAAAAGATTATTGCACTTCAATAGCTTAAAAACAAGGAAAAAAGTACTACTGCATAAATTAATGCATAAATGTATGAATATAAATGGATAAATCTAATTTAGAAGGATATACTACTACTCTGGGATAATTTCTATTTGATAAATCTATGATAAAACAATTTGCATTTTCCTTTCACTGAAAATCATTTACTATCTGAGCTCTGAATTGGAAAGCATAGTTAATTCACAGATGGATCAGATCATCATTCAGAAAAACAGTAAGAGAAGACTAGAAAAAACAGAAACATTATTAAGTATGAAGACCAAAGCAAGAATTACCACTATCAGCTCAAAAAGCCAAAAAACCAAAAACACAACAACTGAAAAAAAACCCCCACTAAGCATAAGGAAAGCTCATATATAGATGATCACAGCTAAGAATATACACTAGTGCTACGTGAACGCTGTTCCAGAAAAGGTACTTCCTGAAAAATATTAGTTTCTAACATGAATTTTAAGACACTGGCAAGAACTTGCTTGGAATACTATGTATTGTTGTTGTACTACATACAACTGTCAGCACCTATAGCCAAGACAATTAATAATTCAAGGCAGAAAAGGTGCAGATAAAGTCTATGACATCAGAAGAGCATATCTACAGAAACAAGAAGAGATGGTTAGCAGGACAAGCTTGAGAAGAGGCAGAAAACACTTTGAATACCAGAAATACTGGAAGATCTTTATAAGTTAAAAAGAATAGTAGCTCAAAAATATTCCAGTCAATGAAGAATACACTGATAATCAGATAAAGACTTCTAAGTTCTCAATGTAATGAAGTTTTAGAACAACTTTCTGATCAATAATTGAAGCAAAATACCCAGGTAGACTATGGCAGAACTCAATCAGTATACAAAGGAGATTAGCATCTTGCTGTTCTAAGCTACATAAATATACTTCTGAAAAAGTATAGGCCTTTCACAGTGCAAAATATTCCTTCTCAGAAGCACAAATCAGCTAATATTTCAAATCCACTTTTTTTTTTTTTTGAGGTGTCCTTTGTCTTACTCTTTTAATTAAGCAGTTTAAGCATTCCACAGGTAAGAAAAGAACTACTAGAGACTCTCACAGAAAGTTCTCAAATTGCTACCCTAAAACAAAAGAATTGACAGTAAGCCTTAGTACTAAATAAAAATTTTACAATTCTACTATCTACAGCCATAATTTTGACATAGTCTTTCTTTAACAGGAAAACTACTCTAAGATTTACTAAGTCAAGAACGATTTTTTTCCTTCCTCCAGCACTTGGAAAGGAAGCAGGGGGAAGGGATTATTATTTTCCTTTACATTAACTCTATTTTCAAACAGCATAATAATTTTAAAACTTAGTCATAAAAGTCTCAGATATGTTGTGTCACTGGGTATAATACTTCAGAAAGTTAACGTTTGTAGTATTTATAGAAAGGGAAAAAATAAAATGAAAGAGTGCCATGGATGCCCCAGGAGGTGGCAGGAGGGTAGAGGAAGATGATGCAGTGCAGAAAACTATGGATAGACATGAGTTATCAATCAAAATTAATCTCTATATTGCCTCCGGGAGAAAATAGCACTTGGTATCATTTTAGTAGTTGGTTTATTTGGCAAAAAATGTCTTACTGAGCCTTACCATGAAAGTTTTAATTCTTACAAAAACTGTCAAGACGACTAACATACTACTACAGAAGAAAAATAATATTTTATAAAAATCTTGGAGATGGATAACAAATACAAAATTATTTAATAAGAAATCAGAATTTGTATACAGAAATTAGCTTCCCTCCAATGCCTAGCTTTGTAGTGATAACAGAATTATAAATGTCTAACACCCTATTACAAATGATACAATCACAAAATTATTACAGAGCAAACAAAGACCAGAATGCCCTAAACCCTATATCCTAACAAAAGTAACGGGCACAGCTGTCATCCTGTAGAGACTGAAGATAAAAAGCAAATCTTAACAAAAACCTCTACTAGCCTCAGTTATACATAAAGTCAACAAACAGAAAGTAGTAAAAGAAAAAAATGCTAGTGGAAAAGTCTGCATAGTGAAACTCAAAGGAAAGCCTGGGTATCGCACTGCAAAATCAGATGTTACACTACAAAACACTATGTTCAATCCTGATCAACGTGAATTATGAATGAACATTTATATTAGGGTTGCATATACAAGCTGAGTGTTTTACAAATAGAGTGTCTACACTGAGGGCTCACATCAGTTTAGTTTCTTTTTTTTTTCTCCAGTTAACTACATTGTTCGTTAAATTTCACACAATTTCTTTCAACCTATGGTTTGCTGGCATGTACAATAACATGCCCTTGAAGATAGAGGAAGAACCAATGATTGTGTTACAAAACAGATGAGCTGAAGACTTACCACAGTCAGGTGACCTAAGTCTTTTTGTGGTGGGTCTTTAAGACCATTGGACTTGAAGAAACTTCCCAAGTAACTGAACCCGGTCATCTGCTATCATAGAGAAACATAAAGTGATCCTACTGGTATTAAAGTGATCAAGCAGAAGACTCTTGATGTTTCAATGTCATCGGCAAAGTCTAGCTTACCTTTGACATTTATCTCTATGCTTCTTGACCAACATGTAGCTCTCTTTGCCAGTCAATGATCTCTGTTTACACCTCTAACTTCTTTTTACCCCTTTATCCCTATGGGGTTGTATTTTTATTTGGATTAGGTACAATCAAGATTGTATGCATCACTGGCTTACAGCTATGCCAGGTCTTCTCTACAGCAAATTTTTGAACTCTATAGTTTGCTTTCCCTTTTGATATTAATCCTTAAATATCTACTTATCCTTTTATTTAACATTTTTAACTGGAAGCATTTGAGGTAAGCTAAAGGAAAGCTAATAAGAGTAATAAGTAACGATAACAGCTGCAACTCATCACTTGCATCTTCACTGTACAGTGATAGCCAAGCTCTTTGTGCTGATTACAGCATAGGTTTGCTTTAACTCAGGGTCAGACCTGTGCTGATACGCAGTAAGGACGTACACTTCATCTTGCTAATAGACACAGGAACACTTTCTAACAACACCTCCCAAGGACAAAAATCTACCCAGAAAAGAAACCTGAAGCATATGAGCATTTAAAAAAAAGTCAAAACAGTAGTACCTACAGGAGGTTACAGTAGAAAATTCAGCAGAAACTGACCTTTACCTGTTTTTGAAAAGCCGTGTTTTCATAACAAAAAGGAATAAGCTTTAAAAGTATTAATATAGACAGGGCTGCTTGCTTTGCCTATGATTATGAGCGTACAATGAAGACACGACAGCTCAAAGAGTTTCCGTCTATTTCTTATGTATAGTAACTGCTGAAATACACATTCTAGGTTCTTCTCTCCTGGCTCCTCCTTACTTCCCTTCAAATTATAAGGTTAACATAGTCAAGTCTTGAGACTAACAAAAGTTTCTGGCAAATCCTGTTGACAACTGAATCCATCGCTAATCCACCTGTCTACTCACAGTTACTGCTCCTTTAGCAGAAAACGCTGGAACTGCCCTTACCTCAGCCAGATTCTTAGCTCAGACACCTACATTAAACTCTGTAAGTCAAAAAGCTCAGTTTAGCATAGAAACAACTGACACACAGACACATATTTATTTCTGCCAACACAGCTGTAGGGACCAACAAGCATTATTAGACAACTGGAAAAGAGAGTTTAGGGGGTTGTGGGGATAGCATTCAATTGAGAACCAAAAGGGCGGCAAGGGACGGGACACATGGTTCAAGAACGTCCAGGTAGGAAGTCTAAGAATCACTGAGCAAGGTGAGAGAAGGACTAGGATTTCTTCAGCAATGAAGGATCAAAATCGGAAGCCTGAACAGATATCAGGACCAACTAATCAGAGAGGTCAGTAGAGAAAGGCCAAAGCAGAAAGGTCAGCTGCAGGGAACAAAAAGTACACATCCACTAGAATTCAATCCTTCCCAGGGCCTGTACTGGGCCAGAAATCGTATAGAATCATCATATTAATTACACTACTCTTCTACCAATAATGAATATTTGCAAGAATCCACTGAAAAGTGCCCCTATATCATCCCAATTAATGCTGGTTAGCAGAGAGTAATAACTTACTGCTACTAATAGCATTCCATTAATCTAATTAGTAGTAGCTACATGTAGCTAAAGGTTACAACCTAATGACTCACAGGAGCACATCCATACAATGAATTTGTCTACCAAGTTTCCTTAAAAAAAGAACAGCAAATGTATGTTAAAACAACAGTATAGTTGCAAAAACAGTTGTTTAAAGTTAGGAAACATCGGAAGAAAGATTTCTTATACAATTTTAAATATAATAAATACAAACGAGTTGATTTAACTGATCCTTCACTACTTTTTTCCACCACAGGACTTTTGTCTCATTCAGCATTAAGAATATGATCCACTTAAGGAGTAACTACTCAATTTTTCTTCCTGTCATTTAACGTGCATCCCACGTTACACGCTATTTAAACCCTCCTCTTACAAGACTTTATTCCTAATGGGATTCTGTACAGGACTCATAACTAGAGTACGTTAGTGTGCCATAAAAATTAGCTTACTTACATAACATTTCCATGAAGTAGGTATTATTCCCATTTCACAGATGACTAACTTGAGTAACAGATTGAAGTTTAAAAAACATCCACCAGTTTTGGCTGCACAATTAGAGAAATTTAGGGCACAACTTCAAAACACTCCATATTATCACACTATGTCTGAAAACAGAGCCTCTATTAAGCCACGCAAAAGAGAAGTCAGGGTCTATAGCCTGTCACCCAAGAAATCAGCCCACTGCTAATGAACACTTGTGAAAAGTTGGTTTAAGCAGACTTATCTGGCATCACTAGAAACTGATAGAAAGAACAAATTCCAGTATTTCAAAGTGACATTTAATCACCCAAATAATAAGACATGATTTCCCTTCCCACAGCTCCCTGTTAATTCATTTCACGTTTTCCAGCTTCAGGAACATATGACAGCCGTCTTGAATATGCAGTTCTAACTCTTAAATAAAGGAAGATGAAAAAGTTTTCTATAAACCATAACTAAAGACTACCCTAACATATACATAGGAGGGGGACAGGAATTAACTAAAATAATGTTTACTAAGTCTTTCAAAAATTAGGAATTTGAGTAGTTTTAATGCATCTGCTTATATAAAATAGAAGAAGATGCAGGCAATGATCCATTCAGAAATAAAAAGTTACTCTAAAGTTACTCTTTTACAACACTGTAAGAAAGCCCCTGCGGAGAATTAACTACAAGCAACATTTGTAACTTGGGGAAGATGTTCACAGTGCTTTGAGTTCTCAAAGCACAAAATACACCAATATTCAAAAATGAACACTAGAATATTTCTTTCAGATAACTACATACAAACACAAATTTCACAATTGTTAATACCCTCAATTACAAAAATGCTTCCTAGAGTTATTATGTACTGCTTAATCTCAGCTGCGCAAACAAAAAGGAAACATCTCCTATCTGCTACCTCTGAAAAACTCCATTATTGATATTAAGAATGCATTATTGCACTTACGTACTCTTTCGTCCATTTCCAAAAACCAGAAAAGTAAAGTGTTATAACCTCATTCTTACTAGTTTCTACTCCACAAAGTAGAAAATCCAAAGTAAAGAATATTATATACCATGAGCTAGGGGTCCACAGTTCGCCTCCTTTAGACCTTTAAAAGATACAAGTGGCACACTGAATGCACACAGACACCATCCTACACAAGAATTTCCACAGAGCATATTGAAGAGACTAATCTTTTGTAGCATCTCTTTGTTTCTATGTACAGGAAGTCATATTGAACTATGTACAATGCTTCATACTGAACTAGCAAACAACAAAATAATTACCAAAGATGGTTTACTGTTAAGTACGATACTATCCATCATCCCTGTACATTTTCCCCGTGAAAAACTTTTACAAATTTTAAGTATGTATCGATAGAAAAAAAAATCCATAAGGATAAAAAAAATAAGATTTCCACAAAGTAATCTGCCCACTTTTCATAACAAAAAAGAATCGTGAACAGTTATTACTGGTTAAGAACAGAATCCTAACCTATGCACCACCAAAGATTTCCTAGCAATTTGATTGCCTTCACTGAAAACATACACCCGTCTAGCAAAGCAGGACTAATAAAAGTGAATTGTCAAATTCAAGGTGAATCAAAGATTACATAAGGAAAGTTTCTATGCAGACTTTTTTTTAAAGTCTTCCTCATGACTAATATGCTTGCACTTAGAACGGATAAGGGTTAAAGGTTTTTGTTTTTTAAACAAAGTCATTTTTTTCTCTTTGTAAGACTTTCAGAAGGCTGATTCTTGATGTTGAATTGAACTACAATGTAGATACACTGGGGACGTCTCAGAGAGAACGAGAGGCTGCTCTGAAAGAAGTTGTGGACAACAAATGGATATCTTCACACAAAAGCTGAAAACTGCACTCAACAATTACTTTCTAAATGATTAACAATTATGCTCGAGCTGAATGATGATAACCTTGTCTTCCTTAAAACAGCTATGAACTGTAGTTTAGGTGACTACACTATGAGAGCAATTAATAACATTTTTGACCGCTATTTCTTTTTCCATTAAGAAATGCATAAATGAAGAGTCTAATTTAGACAGAAGAAGCATCTACTAAGATTTCTGATTAAGTCAGAGAAAAAGTACATAGAGTTAGGATTGGCTAGAATCAATTCCAAAGAAACAGGGCCTAAATTAGAAAGCCCCAGATGGGGTCCTGATCCCTGGTTAGGTACTACCATATAAATGGTGGCAGACAAGATGATTAGTACAAACACATCCATCTGTTCCCAGTGAGGTATGACTTTTCCTTTCTCAAAATTAGCTTTTCCAGTATATTAGTAACAAAGCTGTCATCAGCTGAAATAACAGAGCTCAATATCACTCAATATAAGGAAAGGAAAACACTGTAGAATGTTTTCCACTGTTGGAATAGGATGCAAAAGAGTAAATTCCATAGTTAGGAACAAAATAATTGAAGGACTTAATCTTCAGAACCTACTTCAAGGACTATATATTTCATCATATTTTAGAGAAGGTTAAAAAGCAGTATAGGCAGAGAAGGAGGGACAGATAGTAATAATCTTTGAAAATAGTTGAAGCATTAGTTTCTTTTTAAAAATCAAAATGTTAAAATATTAGTCACATTCCATGAAATTGTTTCAAGTTAGACACAATACAGTAATTATTCATATAAATAATTGTATTTTTATTGTGGAATCCAAAATGTTCCAAAGAGTTTTTGAAATAAACCACTAACTTACTAAAATAACAAGGTTTACTTTCATTCAAACTCTCTAATTCTACTGATATATTTTACTTTAAGAATATATTTTGATAAATATCAAAACTAAGCAGAAAATCAAATTTTCTAAGCAGCTACATTCAATTAAAAAACCTCACCAATGAAACAGCAGCTAGCATGTTATCTACATATAGGCACAATTTCAATTTTAGATATTCAACCTCTGAGGGAGAGATTTTTTTAAAAGCATATATTCTGCAATTCTTCAGAAGTCTGCACATGATTCCCTCCAGGATCTGTCAATGCTGTTCCACTATAGTCCAGATGAGACTACAAATCAGGGTAAATCAACATGAATACTTTCCTACCAAGGATGATCACGCTGCCTAACACCCTTAAAAAAAAAAAAAAAAAAAAAGCAATGAGTTTCCTCAGTTTTCCCTTTCCAGCTAGTTCCCAAAGCAGACTGAAAGCCTTCAAGATTTTGTCAGTCTTTCCAAAGCCTATTTCAGGTTACAATAATAAGATTCTGTGTTCAGGGTACAAACACCACTACTTTAGAAACTTACTGAAAGAAGTATGATACACAATCTTACCAGTTGTCAGTACCAGAACTACCTTTTTGTTCTAATAAGGAAACTTATTAAGGAAGTGCTGGGGGGGGGAGAGGGGGAAGGAGGGAGGTGGAGACTATATCAAGAAAGTAGAAGGTAAGCATTTGGGCAAAATAATATTAAAGAAAGGTAGGAAAAGGGACATTAGAATTTGTTATTTTTCCGTATCAGTTTCGCTCCATTTGTATCTTACTTTCCTCCATTCCCTACTTGGCACACTTTTATCATCCATCTTCACGTTTTCTTAGACACTGCTCCCCTGAAATTCTCCTTGTGCAACAAGTAGCCTGTACCATCTCTTCAAAACTTAGCCTTAAAGAAAACATTTAGTCCAAAACCTATAAATGAAGAACCTTTACTACATGACTCCTACATATGACCATACAACCTTTTACTCTTTTGTATGGGCTCAAATTGTGTGAGCAAAGAAAGAATCAGAGAGAATAAAGAAAAAACATAACCTGAGATCCTGATGGAGCAATGTATCCCAACAGAAAAAGCATCTCTTTTGCTCTATGGAAGGGAGCACAGCGTCCTGTTCTACAGCCAAAAATGGATAACGCCTGAGGTCATGCTCATGTTTTAATACTATACTCTTTCCAAATACTATCAACTACCGGTGTTTCTTGTATTTTTAATTACAGCTTAATAAGAATTTAGTCGACTTGCTCAATTTAACTCTATATGTAAGCTTGCTAGACACATTCTTAAAGTAATATTTATATGGCACACAAGATAAAAAGATGTTAGCATACAAATGTTACATACATATGATTTTCCATTTGAATTTGATTTACTTTTTACAATAACTAAACTGTAGTTTAGTTTTTGCCAAAACAGTTATCCAGTCTGTCCAATAAATAGTGAAGAGAACGCAAGAGACACACAGGCAATTACAGTTGTACAATAAGAACTAAAAAAAAAGCCAAAAACCAAAAAACACCCTCACCATAATAAAGTACAGCCTTACTTCAAACACAAACACAAGATGTCACGCAAGTACTAAACTACTTTCTCCTGAAAGCGTGCACTAGTGATGTAAGTGATAGACAATCAGATAAAGATAATTTAAGTGAGGTGTATGTATCACGTTCATCACTCTCAGTTTCTTTTAGAATACTCTGAGCATAAGGTAAATTCAGCTGTTTCATGTCTTTCTGAAGTATTACTTTGTACAAGCACATACAATATTTATAGCGTATCTATATTACACAGAAAATGCGCTGAGTAGAATTTCTATCAGAAATACAGAAAAATAGAAGAATTCCACTGGTTTGGAAGGAAAAAACCTGAAGGCATGCACGTCACCTTACCTCCCTCCTAAAACACAGGCTTTGACACCCATTTTTAACTATACAGGCGCTCACTTTTTAAGCATTTCATCTATGCCATCGTCAGCAAAGAGAAGTCAATTACAGCCAAAGCACCTACCCATCAAACGCAAAACAAAGACCAACATAAAAACATTTCAGCAGTTGTGTTAGGTCGGAAAATAGAATGCCTAACCAAATGATCAGAGTTCTCCGTAAGTAACCGCTCAGGAGTCAAACATGCAAGTCAGAATAAGGCTTGCACAACAAAACCCAGCTCTGTAGGAGCTGGTCTGCTGCAGTTTAATTTTCCAGCATTGCTCACCATCATTAATTGTTGATTTGTTTTGAAAAATAGATAGTGATTTATTTGCAGCGGGATGAAGTTACAGACCTAGATTCCTGACCAGAGGCTCTCAACGTAAACAATACAAAACCTATAAATTAACCACTCTTCATCTGGCAATTTAGATGTAAAATTCATAGTCCTTCGTCTAAAAGGCAGTCCCTACTCCCCCCCGTCTTTCCTTCGCGGGTGCCTTCTAACAGAGCCTGATGCAAAGAATTAAAAAAAAAAAAATCAGCCTGAATGAAACGAGCTCGCAGCAAGTGGGGACTCACCGAACCGAGGTCCTCCCGGTCCCCACCTCTTCCCGGCCGAGGATCACTGCTAAGTGCAGAGCGGGGAGAGAACGAAACGGCGGTGGGGGGGGGGGGGTCTTTGGCCAAGCCCGGGCAGCGGCGCGAGGCGGCGGCGGGAGCCCTGGGTGCAGCCCGAGCGGGGCTAGGCCAGCTGCACGGGGCAGGGAGGGGACACCCGCTGGAGCCGCGATCACCAGCGCTGGAGAACAGCCTCCCTCCCCCCGCCCGCCACTACCCCCCCCGCCAGGAGCCACGGGCGCTGAGCGCGCGACGCCGCCCGCCGGACAGCCGCGAGCGCCCCGGCCACTGGGGGGGGGGGGGTGACCCCCAGACCACAGCGCCGAGCTGGGGGCACAGCACACCCCAGCCAAGGTCACCCCCTCGCGGGGCCTCTCCGCGGGCGCGGAGGGGGGCGGCAAATTTAATTTGCGACGCCAGCCCCGGGAAAGGGGGGAGGGGAGCAGCCCCGCGAAGGGGTGGGGGGGATGGGAGGGGGCTCAAGTCCCGGGCCACGGGGAGAGCTCCCCCCCTCACCCCGCGCTTCTCCTCTTCCTCAAGCGCTGGCCGCGGAGCTCGGTCCGAGCTGGCGCCCCCCGCCCCCGCCGAGGAGCGGTGGACGGGGGGGGGGGGGTAACCGCGGCCGAGCTGCCGTGCTCCTTACCCCACTGCAGCCGCCTCGCCTCGCCTCGCTGGTCCCAGGCGGGTCCGCTCCGCGCTGCCGCTGCTCTGGGCTCGGAGAGGAGCTGCCGCCGTAGCCGCAGCCAATCGCCTCTAACCCCCTCCCCTTCCGCAGCTCGCCCCGGTCCCCCTGTCGGCTTCAAAATGGCGCCAACTCGTCTCCGGCTGCTCCAATGGAACCGCCGAGGGAAGCGAGCGAGGCCAGTGCGGGACAGCAGCGCCCCCTGCCGGCCCGCGCGGCGCCGCGCCGGCGCGGGCACGCGCCGGGACCGCCGGTCACACGGCCCGCGGCGAAACTCCGCGAAACGGCGTCCGGCCGCCGCGCCGAGCCGGCCCGCGGCGCCCCAACGCCACTCAGGGACACCCGCTGCCCTGGCGCCGCGGGCTAGGACCCCAAGCACCGCTTCCAGGCGAGGGGAGAAAGCGAGCCACGGCCGCCACCCCCCTCCATGCATACCCGTGCCCCGGGGCCCAATACAGCCCTCCCTCACTTTCCAGCAAGGGAAGCGGCGACGAACCCTACCTCCCCGGAAGACGTTCAGTAGTTACACGCCACTGTGAATCATGGCTTAAAGCGAGAAAAGAGACTTAGAAAAACTAACACGAGGTTTGCAGGCAAGCAGACGACCTTACTTCAGCAATCCTAGCAGTATAAACTGCCAACAGTTTCAGAAATCAAAGACCGTGCACAGGAGATGCAGCAAATGGCCCAAATCCAGAGAGGACTGTGCAATCAGTTGACAGATGAACTGTGGTAGATTTGCTGTTCTGCTGTGCAAATTAATGAAATAAATACTTCCCCAAGACAATATGAATTATAAAATGCTTGTTATAAAACAATGAGGAATAAAGATGCTCAGCTGTGGAGAAAGCAGAAAAAAAGTTGATGAGCAATTGCTCATCAAACCCTTTGGTTGCACTTCAGTGAGTGCAAGAGTTTCAGGGGGTATTCTGACAGGAAAATAAGAACAGAAAAGTGATGTAATTTAATCTCATTGCTACATAGAAAATGCTACATTTACGAATGAGATGTCTGAAGACAATAGATGTGTCCAAAGTGTTATGATTTAAAAGATGTGAAAGTCCTAGTCAGCAGATCTGCTGAAATACTTTCAAGGCTTTGTCTACAGTGGGATACAATCATCTTTTAAAGTGTGTGTTAGTTATAACATCTTGGCTAATATTTTAAATCTTTAAATAAATTCCTCAAGCTTTCTGCTAACACATTTAAAACAGCTTGCTTCACTTTCATCCAAATTTTAAACTCAGTTAAACATCCTCATCTTCTAACCAAATCTACATCAGTCCTATCAAGATAAAAATGCAAAAACTATTACATAGAAATGACTTTTCAGGCCCAAAACTACCCTTGTTTACATTTCTGAGAGTGAACTATTTGTCCTACTCTTCTGGAAAATGAACATACTACTGCACAGGCACAAAAAAGAAAATATTTTGTCTGGCAATTTTATATTACTGATTATCACTGGGAAGCATCCTGCACTTGCAGTCAAGGATATAATTTTTTCACATAAGTTGAACAATTTCTCTGCAATCCTCCCATTGTGCTGGCTTATCTAGATATCAGCTCTTAAGTTATGGAACACATCTCTTTTTTTAATGGAGCACTTGCACATGCGTACAGTGATATATACAAAACAGTAGACAAGCTGAATATTCATACAGCTATTGAAGTTGCAAAACCATGTGTATAATGTGAAAGTAACTATTGTGTTGCCATACTCTGTTTGCAAATATGTTTATCTTTTGCTCCCTTTTCCTGCTAGAACAGGCTACAGTAGCACTTCACACTTTCACCTCATATCAGGATGCCTAGGAATGATTTGAAAGTGAAATAAGGTGAAGTGCCTTGGTAGCAGGGCAACGGGAGGCCAGCCCCCCATTTACCGTCTGGCCTTCATTTCTTGCCTGGAGTTAGACTCTAAGATTTCAGAGGTCAACTTTCTGAGGTATTCCTCCGTTTCTCCACCCCCTCTTAATTGTGAGATAGTTAAAATACAGCACAAACATCCCCAAGATGCTTACTACAGGGATTAATGGCGTTTGGCTCTCTGCAGCTCAGCGGTAATAGCGTTCCTAACCCTCACGAGGGAGCCCTTCCGACAGCGCTTCTCTTCGTGAGAAGAAATCCGTTGCTAAACTTCAAACTGCCCTCCTGAAGCGTTACCAGAGATCCCCCTCCGGTTCGCGCGGAGGGGCGCAAAGCGTGGCGGTGGCCGCCGTTTGAGGAGTGCCGCGCGCCCCCCATGGCGGCCGCCCGAGTGGCCGTTGCTGGCGGCCGTTGGAGCGCTGAGGGGGCGCCCAACGGCCGACGCCGGCGCGAGGCTGCAGGAGGCAGCAGGGAGCCGCCGCTACCCCGCGCGTCAGCCCCGTCTGTAACCGGAGAGCCGAAATACCACCTTCTCAACAGTCATTTGTTGACTTAGTCATACGCGTTTCACCGGAGTTTCTTCAGAAAATACTTTGGGAAGTTTTAATGCTGCTGTGTGGGGACCTAAATTCTAGGTTAGGGAGGGAACAGCAAGCAGCCAGCGCCTTTCTGATCCAGTCCTAAAAAGAACTACCCTGTGTAATCTATAGAAGCAGGTTCCTGAAGGTGGACTCAGTGCCTCCCCCAAGAAACATCACATCTCACAGGGCACTGGACGACCGTAAGCAGACTCATTTTACTAGTTTTGCCCCCTTCTAGAAATACAGGCAAAAGAAATGATAAATGTATGATGTTACTTATCAATAATGTGTATAATCTTATGGAAGACTCACAATATGTACACACAATTGAATAATGTTTTGCTGAGTATGTCATACAGAGAAAGCCAGATTATGAAGACCAAAACTTTTACACAGAATTTCGTGAAGACAGTGTTCACATCGCCCTACGTTTAAGGGACAATGAACATCCCAAAGAACATCCTAGAAAACAGTACTCTCCTCATAGAAGTGCCTGTATCTCAGCTTTCTATCTGCAAAAACATGGTGCAAAAATAGCAGAGTACAATGAAAGGCAGCTCTTTACCTTAGCCAGAGTAATACACAGAACCTCCTCAAGACGGAAAATGCCCTTCTGAGACACACCAGTAGTCCGTCTAGCCTGGTTTTCAGCTGCACCATGATCTGAAATGTCATTTTCCCCAAGTGAGACTCATACCCTGCAAGTGCAAGGTATGCAATTTCCCCAAATGCAGAAAACTTGAAAGCATAATTTGTCGCACTAGGAGATTGCATTTATGCTTTTATCTGTATAAACAAGAACAATAGCAAAAGGAGATACTACTGAAGGAGACCTGCTTACTTTCTGTGCATTGTACACTCCCAGCATCCACAATTGCTGTAATAGGCATGTTGACATCTCTGGTTTGTACAAGATGTACAAACAGGGGTATCCCTGCCTATTCCATTTAGAATCCATTTTATGGACCTGTTGTCCATTGGTTTGTCTAGTCCCCTTTTGAACCTGCTGATAGTGTATATTTTCATAGCCTCCTTTGGCAGCAGATTCCAGAACAGCAAATAGCCCCCAGTTCTAGTATTCTTCATGCAACAGTTCTGCATTCACCTTATCCAGTGCCTTCCTGATCTGTAAAATTTGACCCTACGCCTCCCATCCTTGCCCTGTCGCAGTCAGAGTCCTAACCCCTTTGATCTCTCCTCCTAAGACAGCCAATCTACCCCCTTGATCATTTTAGTTATCCTTCTCCATACCTTCTTGAAATTTGCTGTGCCCTTGCAGCCCAGAACTGCACACTGTACTCACTTCAGATAAGGGTACATCAAGGCTTCCCATAGTAGCATGCTGCCCTCCCTCTTGGTCTCTGCTCTTTCTGATGACACCTAACTTTTCGTTGGCTTCTTCAGCTGCTGCTGCACTTTGAGCCAAAGATTTCAGAGGGCTTGTTAACAATACCTTCAAGATTTTTTCTGAGTTTAAATATCCAGGATTGGCAGATAATCCTATGTTTTACCTCACATTAATCTACCTCAAAGCCCACCTGCCATTTTTCTATCCATTCAGTTTTGTGAGGCTTTCTGGAGTTCTTGCCACTCGCACCACAGTTGATTACCCAGAAGAGCTTAACATCATCCAAGTATCATTCAATATGCACTCCCTTTTCCAGGTCATTGACAAAGATACTGAATAAAACAACATCTTAAAACAATAGCAGCAAACCCAAACATCTCTGGGAGACCACATTGCTGACTTTTCTCCAACTGTCAAGGTAATATCACCATCAGAAGACTGACTAAACATTTTCACTGAGTCTCCTTCCTTATTATAGTAACCCTGAGCCATTTGCAAGTGCAAATCTCTGTACATCTTTCGCCTTTTAGTCCCTCCATGTATACCAGCGCTTTCATTTGTCTTCTGAATTTAACACCTCAAATCCCCTTCTGAATACCAAGAGTGATAACTTTGCCATTCCATTTTTTCTCCCATCTAGCTTAAAGGATTAGGTCCTTTAAGCTACTCTGACACAGAAGAAGATCTCAACTCCAGTGCAGCAAACCCCATAGTCTCCTTACTGAAATCACTTCCAAAAAGAGTGTTCCATGGAAAAAGCAGAATCCAGGGGACAGGCTGTCTTTATTCTGTTATATATTATTGCTTTTTCTATAAATCTTAGCCATCTCCAGCACTTTATAAAATATATAACACAACAGAAAAAATAAAAATTTATTTCCACTACTTTGGCATGATTTTACCTTTTTTCCCCTCACAGCCTTTGCAATCTATCTCAAATGGGCTGTTTTTAAGCTATGTACTTGAACCAGAGTAGTACATGAAAAAGTACCTAACCTTCAGGATATTTCAGAACATATGCTATCATTCTTACTTTACCAGTCATACCTTTATTTAAATAAAAGCTAATGAGATATATCTCATAAGACTGAACAGATAGGGTGCTTGGGAGGAAAGCTGACAGGTGAGAAATGACGTAAACTTTCAAACCATTGCACTGTGGAATGAAGGAATATGCTAGGAAGGAAGCTGGGTCCTATAATAACTCAGCATTATAGACCTCTGCAATCCCTACTGATTCACCATAGCTAAATATTAAAATTGCCTAACAGCACCCTTCCCAAGCAGAGTTGGAGAACAAATTGACTGGAGGGAGTAAAAACTGAAATTGTCTTTTGTTTCCTTTATCAATAGTTTAGAGAAAATAAAAGCAGAATTTAAATTTAAAAATAAACATCAAAAGAGTAATCAAATGGTCTTTGTATCCATTTTTCACCTTTCTTGTCTGGCTTCTCTTTCTGAATGTATCAGGTTTGCAGTAAGGATACATTTGTTTCCAGCATAGGTACAGACACCTTTCCTTTTTGTTGTTTGATTTGCTTCTCTTTTAATTATGATGCTTACTTGAATCATTTAATCAAAAACTATTATATTAGAAAAAAAACAATTCAAATGTCATCTATTTACTAAGCCCTTCACACCAACAGGGGTTTTGGTCAATTAGGAGAGGGAGACAGTGCCTGTATACATCTTCTACTTGCAAAGGTAGTGATTTGTCTCGGAGACAGAAAGTAGCAGCTCATTCATTGGTTTTGGAGCTTGAATTAGAGGACTGATATTATCATGAACATGAGTAACTTTGTAACTGATTTTTCCAGGGATACTGATTAGGTGGTTTTAGGTATTGCATTTTAGTTTTTATGTCTTTTAAGTAATTTGCAAGGAAGCCACATGCAAACTGGGACTTAAAGTGAAAGGAATTGCTGGACTTTAACTGCGTCTGTGAGTTCTGTTTCCAGCATTGTCTTCCTGAAAACAGGAGTCAAAAAGCTGAGTAAGATTGTGATACTAAACAGCTACTAACTTTAATGTGCGCAGTATTAATTTTGAAGTTCAATAAGCAGCACTTAAATATTAGTGCTAAATGGTCTGACTCTACTGCAAATATCTGTGTCTTGTGGTTGTGTTTTAATAAAAGACTCGATAAGTAGTATGTGATAGCTCATTAAAAAAAAGGAATTACTAGAAAAGATATGTTACTTTTCAGAGTAAGGACAAGGAGGAAGCTTCTCTCTACCTACTGTTCTACTCTACCTACATTCTTAATATAATAGGAGTTAATATCTACAGTAGGGTAGGAGTAAGATTAAATGACCTAGTAAAAGAAGTCTTTTCTATTAAAATAAAAACTAGCACTCCTTCCCAAAACCCACCTTCTTGAGTCAGAAGCTGTAAATCTATCTTATCTCTGACCATCTTCAGATGGGATCCTAAAGAGAATCAGAGCCTTTGGAGACATGTAGAAAGAGAGAATCAAAAAAAATTGTTTCATGTTATGGTAACTAGAGGACTGGAAATATCATTAGGATTGCTAATGTTCTGAAACACTATCTGTCTCTTCAGTGCAGTAGAAAATCAATTGTGCTTCAGTTTGCTATCAGCCAGTGCAACTTTTATGCTGTAGCTATACAAATCTAATCATTTTGCTGTCTGATAGAAATAATGTTAGATAACACTAATCCACAAGCTTTTACTTTAAGGCTTCTAATACCAAGGGGGGTTAGAAGCCCCCTTTTGGGGGGATTTTGTTTTATTTTCTTCATTTGAGTCTTGCTTCACAACTGTTTTGTTATCAAATGCTATGGAATCTTCTTGCTACCATCCCTCACAGTAACTACCAGAGTAGTCCACCGACCACTCCAGCTACTTTCACTATGCAGACCTACAACTTAACACTAACATAACTCATGGCAGCTAGTATCTAAAAAGCTATAGTCAGGAAAAAATTATTCTCTCCTTAATGCCTTGCTGACAGGTGTGACAGAGAATTAGTATTTTGGGAGTCTGTGCAAGCAGCCTTTCTTTCCATGGTGATTAGCTCAGTTTGCCAGTGAATTAAATTAGTTTCTCCTTTGCGTTATCTTTAATTGATTTAAATGTTTTCCATCCTTAATTGAGATGTAGGATGGAACACAAGAGAGGAGAGTACATAACCTAAATACTCTTCAGCAATGATGCTAGAACGACAAAAATATTTAACAAGTGCTTTCATCATTAAGTTGCATCTGCAAGGTGAGAGTCTCAGTTGTTAAACTTCAAGTACCCAAATAAAAGTAACTTCAGGTAAAAAAATAAGCAAGTATTCTGCAAAACAGTGAGGACATCAACATTGCAATAATTACCCATGTTGCACTAAATCACTTTATTTCATCACCTCTTTTCCTCCTATTTGAAGAGTGATTAGCATATTAAGCATTAAATACTTAAATACATTCTGCTGTGTGAAATGTTGGATATTTTCAGTTGCTCTGATGCTGTTTCTCTTCTATTCACACCTTTTCCTTTTATCATTCCACTATCTGCTCTCTATTTAGAGCTGCTTCTTTTAATGCCCCATTGAATTTAAGTCTACAGAAGTCATTACACTCACTCTTTCCATTTTTAATTTAAATTTTAGCTGCTATTTACAGATATGCTTGCAGAATAAGCAATGCCTGGACTTCACCAAAATTGTTATTGGATTTTTATAATTGAAACTTTGATCTGGCATTTACATATCATTATGGTTTTTAAACATATATATGTTTCCGAAAACTTTTGGCAAGAAATACTCCTAGTTGGCTGACTAAGCCAGTTCTTCTCTCAAACTGTTATCTTGGGAGAAATTCTGGTGAACATTAAGTTCTGGTTTAAATTTAAAAAAAAAAAGAAAACCCACATACAACAGTATTTCCTAAAACCTCCTGAAACGCTTTTTCCAACAAGATGTAGTAAAGTACCAACAAGCAAAACAAAGATCCAAGGTGATCATCCTTTAGAAACAGGTATGATTGAATAAGTATGTGAGTAGTTCTACTGAACTCAAATGCACATCTTATTAAAAAGAAGATAAAGAGCCTCAAAAAAGTCATGAGGAGAAAAAAGTCCTCTGTGACATCAGGTCTGACTACAAGATCATAGCACAAGATCTAAAGGGATGAAATATCATTCCACAGTAACCCTTAATTGTGAGAAGTAATCTTAAGTACTGTCTGCTGGGTATTTATTTTGATTTTTTTCCTTATTATTCTAGAGGGAGTCTGATGATTCTGCCTATCTTATTATTTCCCAGTCTTTTCTGGGAAAAAGACTGCCTTCTGCAAGGCAGGTTTTAGGCATTTGTTGCTTTGCCAAAATTTATTTTTAGGTTAATAGTTAGGTTTAGTTTTCATGCCAGGTACCTCCTTCGTGCTGAATTATTTTGGGAAGTTTTATCTAAAACACTTCTAGAAACAAATTCAAAGAAACTTTTATTTTACAAGAAAGGAAAATTTACTCAAAATACGCAGTACTCCCTCTGTTACGAAATAGCAATTTGACAAGTCTGAAGAATTTTCCTCTTCTTGCTGCCACTGCAGTGTACTCAAGCTTGAGCATATGCTCTCTGCACAGAATTAAAGGTGCCCATTGCAGTATTTCTCCCTAGATTTATTTGTACTGAGAAAATTTGATCCTACACTCTGCCTGTGTAGACAGATTCCATCTGAGACTTGAGAAGCTGAGATTTCTTTCTGCAGTTTCTCCACAGCAACTGAATGCCACTGTGACACTGTGCTCCAGACTTGCAAGAGAGGATAAAGTCAGCATATTAATGTTTTACAAAAAAATGAGAAAGTGATAAGTAGAAGAAGGAATACAATAACCTGAATCAAATGGGAAGGGGAGGGAGGGAAAAAAAGAAGGGCATTAGAAGTATTTGGAAGTGGTAATAGGAGTATGGGGTGTAAAAGAATAATGGAAGTGAAGCAGGAAGCAAAATTATACTGAAAAGGAGCAGCAGAGGCCCAGAATAGACCTGCAGTAGCAGTAGGAAGAAACACTGGAGCATAACAATTGCAAGGGGGTATGGGCAACATGTGGTGTAGCATCATGTTAGTTCGTAATGAGTAGGGTAAGGTGATAGAGTTAAACTGATGCAACTGTTGAATGCTGCTGAAAGAAGGGGTACCATCCCCTGCACCCTCCCCAACTACACGTTCCTACCATTTCCCCTCAAATTTACCTGGGCTTGGCCCACCAGTGATAAGCCACTGCAGGGGCCCAGGCTCACTCTAGGCTCAAATAGGAACAAAAGCTCATACAGGGGAGGAGGCAGGACAGAAGCTAGGGGTACATAGAGGGGAAAAGAGAGGAGCAGGAGCACCCCTCTGGACAGTAACTTGGCTGCTAGTGTGGTTTAGTTGTAATATGAACCTGCACCTTGAGCAATGCTGTTCTACAGTATCTGAACTTGGGCCTGTGCAAAGAAGAGCAGTCTGTTAGTGTAACTTAATGCAGATACCAGAGGTCTGTTCCATTGTTATAAAGCACCAATTGTACTGATAAACTACACAGAAATCAGGATGATCCTCCAAAATGGAGTTGCATTCTTGCCTTTTTAAATGAGGCAATTAAATACAAAAACCACTTTGAAAAAATGCTACATTTGCAAAATTGAATGTTCCAGTTACATAATGTCAGAACTAAATTTTTTCCACAGATCTTTATTCAATTCCTGTATGCATACAAATTATGATGCTATCTATAATGTTCCAATCAACTCAGCCTACAAGGCCCCAGACCTGAATCAAAATCTGATTACATAAACTGAAAATTTTTCCTTTCACTCTTCTTTCAGATCAAATAAAGCCAACATTTCATCCATCAATACTAAGGTGATAGCATAAGCGTCAAGGAATACGGGAATAGATGGTAACAAATTACGTTAAATTAAGGCAAAAAAAAAAAAATACTACTACATTCCTTATGTTTTTCCTTCTACAATGGTTTCCACCAACACCATAGATGAGTTTCATATGCTACAGGAAGCTTGATTTGGGTAACATATAGTAGAGATTATAAATAGTGAATGATAGGAGTTCTAAACAAGTTTATAAATATTTTTTAAAAATGAAATTATAGAAAACCTTCAGATTCCTCTGCACACAAAGGAAACCCACAAACTGTTAATGCTTCTTCATAAATATTTTCACCATTAGTGCTTAGCCCCTTGAACACTCCTTCTACCTACCTATCAGCTTCTCCTGACAATACTTCTGATAGAACTTTTTTCATAATCTATTGCAGCCTGAAGATTCCAAGGGAATTGTTTGTACCTTTGTCTGAAAAAGGTACAACATCTTCCCATATGCGATCTGTAGCAGCTGTAGTAATATCATCAGGGAAAGCATATTTTATTACTCACTGAGGTTAAAAAAATGACATTAGGGTATTGTCAATTATAATGTGTGGCTCATTTAATTAGATACATGGGTACTGGTAAAATTCCCCAAATGAAATACATCTGAGACAATTACTAGATACACAACGTGAAGCACTTGAGAGCTTTCATCTCCAGATACTAGTTTCAAAAGGTCCAAGTGCAGCACATTCTTATTCTACCTAAAAGGTTAACCCAGACATGTTGTGTTTTAGCCTGTGTAGGGAAGCACATGGTGCTGATTTTGAATGGAAAATAGCTTCTTCCTTAGGGTTAAATAATCAACAGTATTTATATTAGAAAAGAATTCTCCAACAAAATCAAGAATGTTTGGCTGCAAAAATTCTCATCACACATTGAAATTAAGGTGTGGCCCCATTATTTTTAGACGGACTCATGAAAAAGTGAGCAAAGAAGAATAAAGTGTTGTAGCCCTTTGTATTTCTGAAAATACCTATGCTAAAAATATTCCATGACCCTGCAATAACATTCTCCTTTGTACAACTTGCTTCTTTACTTCTTTATATTTTTCTCAGTGGCAAAGGTCAATTCTTTATGGCAATACCCATTTTTCTGCCCGAAAGAAGCCCTCATAGTAGAGATCACCACTTTATTCTTCTGAATTTCTCTTTAGAGAAATTTACTCATTTTAAAAATTGTCTCTTTGACTGTGGTCTCCAAAATATGGTACAAATGACAGGCCCTAAAGCCTCAGAAAAGGCCATGTCTAAACATAGGATTGTTCGTGTTTTCCAGGGAAGCCGCATCTTGTTTCTCCAGTTTGGAACAGAGTAAAAAGATCATGCCATCCTTGTTCCTTAGATGAAGCTGCACACACATCTCCCAGGTCTGGTTGTGATGCAGGCAATGTCTACATCAGTAAACAGTGCAGCACCACAGGAGCAAATCAATACAGAGAAGCATTTGATGCTAAGATTGTGGCATTCATGTTACACATTTCAGGAGTTTTTAAATCTGACTAGCACTAATCTGGTCCTGGGGATTGAATACCCATTAGCAGCTGAAGTGCACCCTTCTGACTTCATTCCCCTGCAAGGAACCCAGGACTGTGAGACTGCTCTGCGGTATACACCAAAGCATGGTTAAATGGGAAGATTCAGGATATTCACTTCAAAAGCTCACTTCTGATCTAAATTAAAATGCTATCAAAGATGCATCCACACCTTCTAACAAAAGAAGCCTATTAGCTGGCACAGGAAAGGAGACTATGCTTTGATTCCTGGAGAAATTGAAAGGAATGCCTGGCCAGACTTATCAGTATTCTCTTTTTACCACGCATAACAAAAAGTCATTCCAGAGACTTTATACCTACCAAATACAACCATTTCAAGTATTCATATTTTACTCAGGTGATCTGAAAGCATAACATTGCAGATATTTAGAATGGGCACATCACTTACAGTGTCTCCTGTGTGCACTAATGAAAACTGGGAAATTACTGTTAAGAGACTCTTAGGAAAATGTGTTTTGCATTGTGTAGTCCTGTAAGATTTCAAAAACAATACATTATGAAAAAATGTACTGTATATATGCTGCAGGGAAAAGTTGCAAGTTCATGAAAGTATGATACACATCTGGGAAGCAGGGACAGCTCTTAAACTGGGGACAGTCCCCTAATAACTTTAAAAGTGTTGCTAAAATCTTTCTTGTTCTGTCTTAACAGCATGCAGCATAATGCAAAACAAAAAAGTAGCAGATTTCTATAGTGCAGGTATTTGTTTTTTTTTTTAAATTATTGCTAAAAGGCCTTAAAGAATTCTTGCACGCTTGTGCACCTGTAGAGCAGCAAGTCATGGCATTACCATGGCATTGTTGTGTTTTTCACCACCATTTGACAGTTTATTCAAAAGAAATCGAAAAATGTAACAGGAAGTCTGTCAGCAGACTGTGATCATAAAAGTCAGTACTTTCATGAAAGCCTCAAGGGGCACACTTTGAAGTAAGAAAAAAAAACCCAATATAAACACAAAAGATGGAAAATCACTTAAAGCAAAATAAGTGTTCCTCAAATGATCCTCAAAACTCTACAGAAAAAAATAATTTAAGTAACACTATAGTCTAAATTAATCTGGCAAAGGCATACAGGCAAACCACTAGCAGAAATTTTTTTAATTAGTTAAAGACCAATTAACATTGACAGGCCTAATTCCTCAGCACTATATGCCTGCATAGTTTATTATTTAAAATAACCACTATCAAACAATGTTAAGAAGGCAGACCATACTACAGAAATGGTAGCTGAAACATGACGTGAGTATAGCAGAGGGCCAAAACAGGAGAGTGAAAAAGCAAGAAAAAAAAACAGAAAAAAACGGTGCTGAATGGAGCTTGCACCCTAATTCTCAGTACCTGAGAATTTTTCTTTCACCAAAACAGGAAATGCTTTAATACTTACTTAAAGAAAAAAGCTTGCTTATTCTACTGAAATAAGACGCAGCTGAGCGCCCGCAGGCACCCAACCCCCTCCTCACGGCCTATCCGTAACGCGTCCTTCCCGCCTCCAACGACCGAAACACGCCCTTCCCGCCCCTAACAGCCGCTCGCTAAATAACGGCTTCGACACCGCCCCCCCCCCCCCCGAGGGATTCTGGGAGTTGTAGTCTGAGGCCCGGCAGGGCGGAACTACAAGCCCCATAACAACCGGGAACGGCGGAGGCGAAGGGTCAGAGAGAGGTGGCGCCATTTTGAGAGCGAGGGGTTGCCTACGCTCCCCTCCCCCCGCCGCCGCTGGCCGGCACCGCGCTGCTCGCCGAGGCCTGGCCGGTAGAAGACGGGCTGGCGGCTTTGCCTTGAGGTTGGTCTCCTCCCCCGCGCGCGGCAGGAGCCGCCGTTCGGCGGGGCCGCACCGGGAAAGCCCTTATTCCGCCTTCCCCCCCCGGTCGGGCGGGGGCCGTGCGGGAGGAGGCGGGCGTTTCCGCGCGGCGGCCCGCTGCTGGGGCGGTGGGGCGGAGGGGGGAGGTCGCCTTGTTGCACTGGGGCGGGAGGAGGGAGCGGCTGATGTTCCTGCCCCACCCCCAGCGAGAGGCTGCGAGGGCGGGCTGGTAGTGGCGGCCGCGCTCCGGCGCTCCCGCCTGCCGGTACCCGCTGCAGCCCGCCCGGCGCGGGGGCGGCGGCCGCGGCGCCTCCTTGCCCCGCCTGCCAGAGGCCCCTTGGCAATGTCTGAGGGACGCTGGGCCGCACGCCCTGCCTCGTCCTGCCCAGAGGGAGGTGGGCGCACAAGCAGAACCGTGCGCTTCCCTTCGCCTGTCAGTTGTGCCAGACACGTCCGCCTTTTCCAGGCGGAATTTGTTATCCAGGTGGAGCTTAAGACCAGAAGTCACTCGTTTGAGATGTCCGGATGTTTGGCAGTCTAGTTAAAGTCGTAATTTGCTGTTGGAGGTACTGTATGCAGATCAGGTGCAATGCTTATGGATAATTCTTTACAGAAATACAACAGCACTGTATCTATCCCATCCTAGAGGTGAGACTGTCATATAGAGGTTGTACTTCCTCAGTACGTGCTTGCTTATCTGGCAGGTTCGAGAGAGGCTGCCCTTTATATCCTTCCTAAGAATGGTGATGCTGTTATGCGCTACTCTTCTGTCTCAAAGAATAGTTAGAGAAAATCTGTTTCAGATGAACTAGAAATGATATCGTTGTGTGGGAAAATCACAGAGCAGCACCCTCCATCATCACAGAAATTACCGTGCAACAAGTGTTCAAGTACACTTTCTCCCCCCCCTTTTTTTTTCTTTTGTTATTCCACATCAAATTATGTGCTTCCCTTGAACGCCCTCCCAGGAGGGAGATAAGGATAGAAACAGATAAAGCAACTCTCTCTTTTTTTTTTTTTTGAGTATACATAGAGCAGTGTTTCTACAGTGACTCTAGCTGAGAGGTAGAGTCCTCAATACATACAATAACATAGTCACTTTCTCATTTGCAAAAAGGAGGAATCGGGAAGCTGGAGGTACGCGCAAAACAACGCGTATATCCTAGTCGCAAAATCACAGAATCATTTAGGTTGGAAGGGACCTCTGGAGATCATCTAGTCCAACCTCCCTGCTCAAGCAGGGTCACCTAGAGCATATTGCCCAGGATCACATCCAGACGGGTTTTGAATATCTCCAAAGAAGGAGACTCCACTACCTCTCTGGGAAACCTCTTCCAGTACTCTGTCACCCTCACAGTGAAGAAGTTTTTTCTCAGGTTCAGATGGAACTTCCTCTCTGTTTCAGTCTGTGCCCATTGCCTCTTGTCCTGTCACTGGGCACCACGGAGAAGAGACTGGCCTCATCCTCTTGACACTCCCCCTTCAGATACTTGTACACGTTGATGAGATCCCCTCTCAATCTTCTCTTCTCCAGGCTGAACAGGCCCAGCTCTTGCAGTCTTTCTTCATAGGAGAGGTGCTACAGCCCTCTAATCATCTTGGTAGCCCTCTGCTGGACTCTCTCCAGTAGGGCCATGTCTCTCTTATACTGGGGAGCCCAGGGCTGGACACAGGACTCCAGGTGAGGCCTCCCCAGGGCTGAGCAGAGGGGCAGGATCACCTCCCTCCACCTGCTGGCAACACTCTGCCTCAGCACCCGAGCATACCATTGGCCTTCTTGGCCACAAGGGCACGTTGCTGCCTCATGCTTAACTTGTTCTCCACCAGCACTCCCAGGTCCTTCTCGGCAGAGCTACTTTCCAGCAGGTCAGCTCCCAGCCTGTCCTGCTGGCATGGGCTTATTCCTCCCTAGGTGCAGAACCCTGCACTTGCCTTTATTGAACTTCATGAGGTTTCTCTCCACCCAACTTTTCCAGCCTGTCCAGGTCCCTCTGAATGGCAGCACAGCCTTCTGGTGGGTCAGCCACTCCCCCCAGTTTCATATCATCAGCAAACTTGCTGAGGGTGCACTCTGTCCCTTCCTCCAGGTCAACAATGAATACATTGAACAAGACTGGACCCAGGACTGAGTCCTGGGGGACACCACTAGCTACAGGCCTCCAGCTAGACTCTGGTGCCACCGACCACAACCCTCTGAGCTCGGCCATCCAGCCAGTTCTCAATCCACTTCTCTGTCCACTCATCCACCCCATGCTTCCTGAGTTTGGTACCTATGGGGATGTGATGGGAGACAGTGTCAAAAGCCTTGCTGGAGTCCAGGTAGACAACATCCACTGCTCTCCCCTCATCTACCATGCCAGTCATTCCGTCAGAGAAGGCTATCAGGTTGGTCAAGCATGATTTCCCTTTGGTGAATCCATGCTGACTACTCCTGATCATCTTCTTGTCCTCCAGATGCTTAGTGATGACCTCCAGGAGGAGCTGTTCCCTCACCTTTCCCGGGCTGGAGGGGAGTCTGACAGGCCTGTAGTTCCCTGGCTCCTCCTCCTTGCTCTTCTTGAAGACTGGGGTGACACTGGCTCTCTTCCAGTCCTCAGGCACCTCTCCTGTTCTCCAGGACCTTTCCAAGATGATGGGGAGTGGCCCAGCAATAACATCTGCCACCTCCCTCAGCACTCCTGGGTGCATCCCATCGGGGCCCATGGATTTATGGATGTCACGTTTGGACAAAAGATCTCTAACCCGGTCCTCCTCCACCAAGGGAGAGTCTTCCTTGCTCCAGCCTTTCTGTCTTGTCCCCAGGGTCAGGCATTCCTGAGGACTGGCCTGAGCAGTGAAGACTGAACCAAAGAAGGCATTCAATAACTCTGCCTTCTCTAGAGCCTTTGTCACCAGGGCACCCACCCCGTTCAGCAGCGGGCCGAATAGAGACGAATACGAATAGAGACCACCATAATACTGCAGCAGTGTTCCACCTCATTCCAAGGGAGAGGGGTAGTTGCAGGCCATGCTTCTCCCCCTTCTGACTTTAGTATTATCTCTGAAGTAGTAAAAACAAACAGCAGTATCTCCTCCAGTTAGACGTGAAGATTAAGGATGGAAGAACTTTCTTTCTTTCTTTCCTTCTTTGAGTTATAGGTGAGAAACTACCCAGAGTAAAACCTTCTGTTAGTTTTTGCAAGCAAACATGAAATGATGAACGTTACCTACAAATAATTTTCAAGTAAAGAAAAAACTTCATTTCTTGTCCAGAATGAGGAACATGTAACACTTTATTACTATTTATGCTTAGAAATGAAATGTTTCAAATTTCACAGAAAACAGCAAAATGAAGTCTCTAGCGGACAGAGTAGTCTCTTCCTGGTTTTGCACTGCATTTGATTTGGTTTTTTTTTTAACTGAATAAATTACTTGACACTTAGTTTAGAACACAGTGACTATTACTTTTTAGTGCGTTCTGTTTAGACCCCTTCAATGCAAAGAAAATCCAAGTAATTCTAACTATTACTTAAAGAGGTGGATAATAATGAAATTATGGCTTGACTGCTTGTCATTCTGGTAACCAGCAACACTGTCTTGCTGTTTATTTTTATTGCTCTCATCGTGGCTGCCTGGATATTTCTGGTACTTATGTACTCAATCTTAGGTCATAAGCTGCTGGGGCAGGGATTTCCTTCGAGTGTATATTTTTATACAATATGTATAGGTCTTGACCCCTAACAAGCGTCCTTAGTTGTCCCAAAAAGAAGATACATAATAACAGATTATGTTTAGGTCTTATTTGACTAAAACCAAATTATAAATGCAAGCCGGCATCTGTTTGGTGTTAAGTGAATTAGCTGAGTCCAGTTCCTGTTACAGAAAATAATCCTACTGATTTAAGTACGGTCATTTTTATTGATAGTCTTTGTAGTGATGACAGGCATTAGTTTGTGTTTAAACTTGGCACAGGTTTATCCCTATAAGGAAGATTTATTGCACTTGGCAGGTTGGCACAGGTTAGTGCAAATGAATGGTCAATGCAGATATTGGACTTTCAATAAGTAGAGAACAAAGGTTGTTGATCTAATTTATTTTTCAAATTTTAAGTTCACATTTAAAAAGAATAATCTGTAAATTATTTAGGATGTATCATAAAATGCAAGTACCAGGCAAGTACTGCACTAATGTGCTTCTGTGGTAAAGATATGCAAAATTGTGTATACAACATATGAAAGTTTACTTGAAGAAAATTTCCCATAGGTGACATAAGCATCTATTTTGGCTGAGTATGTTCCACTTGTGACAGTGGAGAGCCTGAGGATATGCGTCATAGGCCTGAATAATTTTTGATTTTGTTTGTACCTTTCTTTAAAGATGTGTGTGCTGATGACGTTTTTTTTTTTCTTCTTCTAAGATGCTTCATGCTGAATGTACAGTAAGACTGTTGGAGTGTCAGGATGAAATCACAATTGAACCGTGTTCTAAAAAAATGAAGTCAACAGAAGAGGCTTGTGAGAAACTCTGTAATGAAGATTACCAAAGTATTCAAGAGAAAGTGGACTCTGATGGAACATCTAGTGGCTTGGTACCAGGGTATGTCTCAGATAACCAAAGGGAATATGAAATGCAGAAGCAAGAGAAAATATCTACAGGTGTCTTGGAAACACTAAATGAAGTGCTTTCTGATAAAAATCTAGTGCTGAGTCAACCAGCTGATTCAGAGACTGTACAGAATATAAATCATCCATTTGTACTAGTAGATGGTGCTAAAGTTGAAGATAAGCAAGGCCCTTGTATTACTAGTAACGCTGATGAAGGTAATAATAAAAATAGCAGTAAATCATTCTCAGTAAATGGAAATGAATTAAATGAAGAGTTTATTACAAGCAAAGACTTTATCGGACCGCTTTACAAGCCTGCTGAAAGTAACAAACAGGATGAACCTCGGAGTTGCACTGCAGGTAGAAATAGTGAGGGAGATCAGAATGAAGTGTGTGAAAACAGAACTGAAAGAAAAGAAGCAAAGAAAATAGAGACCGTTTCTTCTGCTGTAACAGAAATAGATGATGAACTGTGCCAGTTTTATAAAGAAATTCACCAGCTTGAAAATGACAATTTAGATGGTAATTTTCAGGAGAAAGAAATTAAAGCTTCTCAGGAACAATATTCTACATATAACTGCAGTCAAACATCACGTGAGGATTGTCAAGGCACGTCATTGGGCAGCCCGCAACCCTTTTATGAGAATGGACAGTGTTTCTCTGGGGAACAAAAGAGTCAGAAAGCAAGTAATGAGCAGCAGTTTGACAGGGAAACAAGTGGCTGGAAAAGTGAAAATGCCTTTAATGGACAACTAGATTCTAAGTTTTGGAACAACTCAGTGCCTGAATTCAGACCTGCCTGGCAGTCAACAGAGTCTTTCATAGTACCTCAGGGACCTCTTCCTCCTCTGCCTCCTAGATTGAACCATCAGTCACATTTTCAAATACTTAATTCCCCACCACGAAAAACAAATGCTTTCCCTTTTCAAAATGACGAACTTTCTTACAAAAATTATCGTGGTTACCATGGAAATAATATTATCAACTGGCATGGTCCATTATCTGATCAAGGTGCCAGCTATGTTGGTCGTATTGATATCCATAGTACTCAGGTATCCAGAAATGGAAGTAATGACCAGAATGTACCCAAAAATAATGGTTTCTATGAAACCAGAGAAGAGTGTTGGAAAGATCCTAAAAATTACCATGCAGAAGGAATGCACAGCTTTTCTTTCCTGCAGTCACCTGAGGAAAAGTTGCGTAGTTCACAGAAATTGCTCCTAATTTTAAGAGGCCTACCGGGTTCAGGGAAATCAACACTTTCTCGGTGAGTAAAGACTTGAAATTTGGAAAGCTTATTCAAATCAAGATTTTAAAGAATTTTTAAAAAGTTTATCTGCAAGCCCTTAGGAAATATTGGTATTTGTAAATTATCCTATTAAAATGCAATAATTTTTACTTAGCGAGTAGTATGATGGTAGGGATTGAAAACGTTAGGTTTGGTTTTTTGTCTCAGTAAGAATTTTGATAAACAGGAGCTGTTTTATGCCAGTTTAAAAATGTTCTCTATCCATAAAATTGCATAATCTCTCAGTCTTCTGAAATTCTGAGGTGCACTAGTGTGGGATGGTCCGCCTCTTCTTTTTTATTCTCAAATTTCTTGCCTCATCATCCAGATTATTGATGAAACTCTTTAACAATTTGGGCACATTATCAACTGCTGGAGTACTCCACTTGTTTCTGACTACATGCCACCTGTTACTGATTGCATGAGGTAATGTCAAACTATGTTACATCCATCGTTCTGTCCTCATCCACAAAGCCAGTCATTTCATCAGAGAAGGCAGTCTGGCCAGTAAAGCATGATCTGTCTGTTGGAAGTCCACACTGACTGTTCCTGACTGCTTTCATGTCCTTCACGTATTTGGAAATGGGTTCCAAGAGGATGCACTCCATGATCTTTCCAGGGACTGTAAGGCAAAATGAGGTTGAGCAGCCCATAGTTCCCTGAGTCCTCCTCCTTACTTGTCTTAAATATCAGCATAAAATTAGCCTTTTCCCAGTTGCTGGGCATCTCCCCTGATCTCCGCAATTTATTCCATATGTTCACCTGAGCTACACAATCCCAGCCTCCTCAAACTCATTTGAATTCCAGTCTCTTTGTCCATTTCTTTCCAGTTTTGCTTCCCTACTGCTACACAACCATAGCTTTTGGTCTGCAACTACTAGCTCTGTACCTACCATTAACTGCTAAGTTGATTTATCTGCTCTTTCTTCCATTCCCTCACTTCCTCCCCAGATTAGGCTTCTTGTCCCTGTCTCAGCCAGTGGTGCGCTCTCATTCCCAGCTTAATTGTGCCAACATCATCCTTGCATTTCACTCTTTTGTCCTGTCCTCATTTCATGACTCTGCTGCTAGTTCCAAGCTGCTTGTTAGCATTTGTACTGCTCTGCTTCCCTTGGCATTCCTATTGGAGCCCCATTTTGTTTATTCTGAATTCAAATCATGCCTTGCCTTGGGGTTCTTAAGGTTGTATTGGGAGAAGTGTCTTCCTTATAATGCAGTTTTGGTGCTTACCCCGCTTGCTGCTGCTGCAATGATGTTCTCTTCAGGAATGGGCTTACTGCAGTGACAGTCTTTGCTTCTTCTGATGTACTTTGTATAAAAACAAGTACTTTATACTTTTATTTGCTATGCACCCAAGCCATTTTAAAGGCCTACATCTTGGCCAGATCTGGATTTTTTTTTTCTTGCCGGGGAAAGCAAATGCATGTGTGTGTCCAGATTTCACATCCTCAATCCAAAGCTGCTCAGAGAAAAATTTACAAGAATGTAATGTGATCAAAAATGCTGTAATATTTCCTTTTTTTTTGGAAGCAATTGAACAGTTCATTAAAAATTTTCTAAAACAATTTAGCCACATGCTACCCTTGTAATATCTTTAAGCCAATATACAAAAGTCTAATAAAATTAGTAGGAGTTGATAATGTGATATTTTATTTAACTTTTTCCAATGCTATGCACGTTAGAAGTTAGACCTGGATTTTTGGGATATTTTGCTACTGAATTTGGCGGGAATTTCAATTTTCCATTCCTCCATAAATATCTGAACATTAATTGAATAAAAATTGACATATGAGATTGGAAGAACAAATACTGGTGTCATTGAAGAAGTAGTTTTTCACTTAAATCCATTTTCAGGATTATATAAATACAGTTTATGCTTTGTCTGGGGCCATTCTTTCTGGAAGTGGAGTCTCTGGATCTTCTGAATGAAAGTTAGTATTGATACCTGTTGTTTCTAAGTATGTATTTCTTTAAAGATTGTTACATGCAATATTTTAAAATATCCTTTATGCAGCTCAGTAACAAAATAGATTTAAAAATAGTATTTAGTTACTGAACCACATCTGAACCACAGGAAGTTCCACCTAAACCTGAGAAAAAACTTCTTCACTGTGAGGATGACAGAGCACTGGAAGAAGTTTCCCAGAGAGGTAGTGGAGTCTCCTTCCCTGGAGATATTCAAAACCCGTCTGGATGTGATCCTGGGCAATCTGCTCTAGAGGACCCTGCTTGAGCAGGGAGGTTGGACTAGATGATCTCCAGAGGTCCCTTCCAACCTAAACGATTCTGTGATTCTGTGGCTATCTGTTTTTAACTTGTCTGTGATATATTAGCTGTTTTAAGTAGGTAGGGAAATTTATTACATTTTAAGAGATATTCTTTATTATAATATGATCCCCCAGAGTAGGCTTATCAGAATGCAGTTTGGGGTACTCTTTTAGTTTTGAAGAACTAAGATTAAAGAACGATGTGTGGGTGTGCATCTTTGTTGGCAAAGATGTGTATTGGCTTGCTAACCAGTTAAAATAAACATTCTGTTTTCAAGATAGGTTTTGTAGGTACAGCTAATATATTTTATCACATCAACTAGCATGTTTGCAAAAATTAGGTGAGCTGCTTTAATCTTGATGTCTGCTTTAATGTCAGCGTCTTACTGTACCCAAAGGTGAGTGTTCAGTTGCAGGGAATACATATGGTGCAAAAGAGCTGTATTACAGCAGCTTGATAATACAGCTACTCATGTTAGGCATGTGCAGATATTGATGCTTATTAATTTATAATAAGCATTTATAATTTGATCCTCTATTACAAATATGCCTCCTTTTCCTCCCTTCCCTTTCTCCCTTCCTTCCTTCCCGCCAAAGTGGGATATAATCTGTCTTTAGGATTTTGAAAGTAGTGATACTTCATTTGCACAGATGTACTTTTTGTTGTGTCCATGTCATAGTTCATGAGCCTGAGATGAATTTTATTTCCAAATACACATTAGAGATGTGTGAATCATTCTGTATGAAGTTGACAAGTATGTTTCTGTGTTTTAATTTTACAGATTTAAATACTATAAGTTTTGAAAGAGGTAATTATCAGGCTTTTAAAATGTTGTGGTTTATGGTTTAATTTCACACTTACGAAGCAGGATATGAACATTGCTGTAATAGTTGAAGCTTCAGTTCTTAAACTCATTACTTAGCATTACTTTGTGGTGTTGAATATGTTGGAAAGACTGTGTTGTTTTGGCCTATTTCGCAATCACTCTGTCTTTCCAAATTACATAGTCTTAGGATTATTCTTGCAAATGTACTTCACTGTATTAGGTCTGTTACATTAGTTATAGATTTAGATATAAATTGTGATGCATTCTGAACTTTGAGAATGAGTGACAAAATATTTCAAGAGTAAACCTTGTAGATGGGTTTGCAGGATTCCCGAACCCTTGTCATTGTTGTTTCTTTCCTGCTAAAAATATTCATGCTTGGAAAATACTCACATTCTTATGCTCTAAGTCAGTTTCTCTACAGAGCAAACAAAGCAAACTGAGCAAACAAAGTCGATTTCTAGAAATAAAATTAGAGATGACTGCTGTATGAGTCACTGTGTGATGATTCATTAGTTTGTATATATCCTTACAAAAACTTGGGGTCAGTGTGGCTCCTAAGAGCTGTAGGGATGTGTCTGTGTATAGTCAGCTGAAGAATCGTGGCGCAATTGTTATTTGCTATCTCTTTTTTTTTTAAGGCAGATTGGTCCTTTTTCTTTAATATGTGCACATATACATTCAGCACACAAGAAGTGTGTGTCTAATTTTTCTAGTATTATAAATTGGCAGACGCAGAATACTGTAAATAATAAAATCAGGTCATATGTGAAATCATGGCTAAGCAACTTAATTAATATATATTCCTATTAAATAGCTTATGTAAGAGAGGAATCAATAGGAAAAGGGCTATCATATATGGTGTGCTTTGTGACACTGGTGCCATTTTATCTGCTTAAAAAAAATTGACTGTGAATCCTTTAGTGCTCTCCTAAGCTCATATAATACATACCTTGCTAAAGGAAAAGACTAACAAAAATAATTATCAAACAATGTCTGGCAAAGTGGCAGTACTTTAGGGTGTCATGCTCTGCTTTCTGAAATAGCATCGCTATTTGATGCTAAGGTAGCCTTAATACCCTGGAAAAGAGGGAAAGAGCAAGAACAAAAGAACAATTTGTATGCAGCTTTTGTCATGTTAATTGAGAGTTGCAGCTTTAGTAGTTTATTTTGGTCCTCAGGAATCTTAATTTTGTTGTTACACATCTGTGCTTTAACAGCAAAAATAACCACCAACATAGTTGTGGAACAATAAATGTAGAGTAATGTAAATTAATATGCAGTATAGTGTTTTATTTATTTTTTATTACCCAGGTGAAACTGGATGGTGAGTTCTTTTTCTAGCTAAGTTTTAAATGAAGATCTCTAGCTTGGTAACTTGTTATGTTAGACCATACCCAATGTTTAAGCTATGATCCAGAACTGATCTATGCTGATGATAGGTGGCAAAATGTAACAAATTCTTTCAGCAGGAAGTAAACTTAAGTAGCTGTTCCGGCAGACATTTATGGGCAAGCTTGGTAAGGTAGAACTAATACACTTCTGTGCCCCTAGGTTATTTGGGATTTGGCCAGCTCTCTTCCATTCCTGCTGCCTCAGCAGTAACACATGCCATAGGCTGCCAATACAGTTTAGATTTTTGTAGCCTTTGGGTGCATTGGCTATTTCTGGGTTGGAATAGTTACCTAAACTTCCATAGGGCAGTGGGTATGGGAGCATTGCAATAGGCTGTGAATGCACTTTGGCACTGATTGGCTGTTTTCTGTTTACAAATTTAAATATATTGTAGAAAATAAATTAAGAATAGTCAAGGTTTGTAATTTCACTTTTTTTTTTTTAAGATCAGATTTTAAATGGTGCTGTGCCATTGTCTCAGAAGGTTGCACAAGATTTTCCTTCAAACCCCAATTTCCAAGAGCTTTCTAGTGGTTTATTTGTCCTCTTCCCCTCCCCCTCCAAACTCTGAACAAAGGTGTGAATATTCAGTTCAGTTCTCGGCTGCATCCAGATTGCCTGTGATCAGATTGGTTCCCTGTTGTAACTACAAATGAGAATTGATATGGAAAATGTTAATAAATACATTAAACAATCCTGAGGTGCTCCAAACCTAGTGCAGTAGGAACGGTAAGCAGATCGGTGCAAACATCTCTGGGAAAAAGGAAAGAACAACAAATGAAGAAATAGTAGAGTAGGAAAAATACTACTTTAATTGAATTGGAATTATTAGAATATGTATGTATACTTCTGTAAACCGTTTTGAACTTTGCAGTAGCTCAGAAATAGGGCACGGTTAATTTTTTTTTTTAACCTGTACTCTTTTTGTCTATATTTCTTTTCCCTCTCTGAAATATAAAAATTGTAATGTTTTTGCGCTCTCCTTTGTTTAACAGTTTTCTGCTTGGCCAAAACTGTGATGGCATCGTATTCAGCACTGATGATTATTTTCGTCAGCAAGATGGATATACATATAATGCTGCTCAGCTTGGTGATGCCCATGACTGGAATCAGAAGAGAGGTGTGAATGCATAAAAGGAAACTTGACATAATGTGTAGATGTGTTAACAATATATATGAAATGGCATAGTGTATAATTAGTATGCAGGGTTTTTTTTGCGTTAGATTTTGTACTTTAGTTAAAGATTCAGATTTAAAAGGACAAAATCTTTCTTTGTGCTGTTTTACATTTGATAGTTGCATCTTGATGACAGTAATGAACCTTTTTAACACTCACAACAACAGAGTATCTCATTTTTTCCAGTATCTTTCCTGATCGGAGATTCATCCAAAATTCATGGAAATGTTTTTTTGAGGAAAATTTCAGTTCGCTTTATGTAGGTTAATGACTTCTCTAATACCTAGCAGTGCCTAAAGGTTGGATTTAATTGGGAAATAGGTGGATATTGACTGTTTTTTCAGCTTCACTTTCCCTATTGGTACAGCTGCTTGTGCTTGTGCAGGTTTGAGAGAGACACCTGGGGTGAGAAGGACTGGAAACAAATAAAAGACTGGTTCTCACTCTCTAGCAATTTTCTGAGAATCTCTTTGGATGTTTGGTCAGCTCTAAGGACTGGGCAAGCAGAGCAAGTCCGTTGACTGTACATGCAGATCCCTCTCTCTGCTCCAGTATCTCAAGTGGAAGTTTCCTTTCCATCTAGAGGAATCCTTCTCCACATCAAAAATTATGGAGGGCCAAGGAAAAAAATGGCAGCAGAGAAATTATGAATATTCTTCCTTCTTCTCCCCTCCCCAGCCTAATACAAAATGTTAATACATTGGGCAACATTGGAAAGAAAGACTAATATGAAATACTTGATCTCTGAATGAAGAATGAAAGAGTTTTTTTAGAGTAATCGTTAGAATATTAATTATAAAAAGATTTTTTGCGGTTGGAGTGCAGCAATAATAAACATTTCACACAAAATTGCCTGTAAGAGCCTAAGGAACAGAAGAGTTGATAAGGTAGCAGTTTGTGGATGAGAGGGCTCAACGCTTAACAAATATAAGGCCATCAAGCAGTTTTCACACGGTAATAATGGCTTCTTGCTGTTTCTGGCTAGACCTCAAAATGAAGATCTCTCTCATTCTATATCATTTATTTATTCAGTGTTTTTGATAGCCAAAACAAGAACAGTTGTTTATTGTGGTTATTCCAACACCCACACTGCAAAACATTTGCCAGAATAGCTTTAGTTTGAAGTTATAATGAATTCATATCTACTGTTTTGGCTAGATAGACAGAACTGTATGATTTGAAGTATTTCAGAAACTCTTGTTTTTATTTATGTGTTGATCCTTGAAATAACTGGTAATTCTGGTGGTCAGGATTCTTGTCTGGTGAGCAGGAAGTCCAGGTTCAAGTTTCATGTCAATCATGTCAGCTGCATAAGTTATTTATATGTTTGCTTAAAGGCATATGACTACATGTTTACCTAGAGCTGTATAAATTCTCTTGTCAGGATTGTGGAGAAAAACACAAAGATATCTTTTCTTTACAAGTGAAAAAATTAGTTGTCAAAATTATTGCTTTTTTTTTTTTTAAAGCCAATCTATTTTAGAATAAATGTGAGGAAAACCTTAGTTACAAATGAGACCCATTTTGGGAAAAAATAAATTATTTTAGCTGAACAGAATTTCAAACTCTGAGCTCTCAAATGTTTACAAGACTGATGTACATACCCTTGATGCTAAAGTGCTTGTTGAAGCTATAAAGTCAAGTTCACAAACATTAGGAAATAAATTATTTTGTCTGTGCAACTTTAAATATGAAATCAGTTTCACTCTTATAGGATTTTAGGCCCTTTGAATTCACTTTTTCAGCTTGGCTGTTTGTCTCCTATTTTAGTTGGTCCTGCCACTCTTTAACTGGAACTTGTTCCATCTTCCCCATCCATGTTTTTAACAATGTAGATTTGGCGATCCAGTTGGGTTTGGTCTCCTTTTAAAACTATATTTCTTCTTTTTTTTTTTTTTTTTAGATAGTGACTCTTAAAATTAGTTAATTAGTAGCTTTTTTATTTTTAAATAAAGCTTCATCTAAGGCATTACCTCAGCACACTTAGCATTCAGATGCAGAGTTAAAACAGAATGAAAAAATATGTTGTGTATTGGAGCTATAACATAATCTTTCTTCATAAGCTTCTGCAAATTCATGGTGGCCTGATTACCTTTGTTACTAAATTGGCCATTCTCTTGCTTCACTTTCTGATTTTTTTCCCAGCTCTGACAGCCTGTCAGTAGTCTCTTCTAGATTCAGGTATTAAAAAAGTAATTTGTGCCAGGTTAATGAAGCCAGGACAACATATTCTTCAGTTTTTGTAGCTTTCTCCGTTGATTCTTGAAGGATTCTTAATGCTTTGTTGAAACCGTATTTTATCTTTGTTTTTTTTGTATCCTTCCATCTACGCAGTTACTTCTCCGTCTCTTTTGATTTCATTTCTTTCCATTGTATGAATAGAATCCAGGTAAATTGAAGTATGTAAGATAAATCCCTCATTCTCTGCAGTAACTTGGTATTTTTTCCCTTGACATCCCTGCTTCACTCAGTGCACAGACAGGGCAGTGTTCACTGAATGGGCAGATATTCAATAGAAATATTTTTTAATTCTCATCACTCAGCGTGAGTTCCACTTTGCAATTTAGTGTGTGCTGTTTTAACTTTGTTTAATGGAGCATTGTGAAGTCTTCCAGAAAATTTTTTGCATGACAGTAACCTTAGTATTTTAGGTTTCAGATATTTCGGTTCTTTTTTCCAGTCCATCATCTAAACTCCATATGAGCATTAGTGATATTATAGTCTGAATTTTACGTTGGCAAACTACGGCACAGTTGCTAAAAATATCCTCTTGTTTTGATATTAGAAGGATGCTTATTTGATTTATCAAGCCTTGGGTTTATGAAGATATACCATTTTAGACATCAGGGTAGTTTTCTATGCTGTGGAACTTAGGAATCTCACATACCCAACAGCTTTTCATGTTTTGTCCTCTAAACTCCTCCAACCGCACCAATCTCCATTTTGTCCTGTAATCCTTAGGGTGTTTCTACTGGGTAAAAAGCAGTGTAATCTTGCTAGTCTTAAATTAAAAGCATGCTACTACGTAAGTATCCTGCTAAACAAATTGCATCATGGCTGCGTTCGGTATGTCTTTCCATCAATGGAGGTGTTAACTTGAATGTACCTTCTTCCTGGTTGTGGTTTTATAGAACCTAGAAGCAGCTCCTTATTCCTGAGGTTTCTGCCCTCTTTTGGATTTGACTGAAGTTGAGCAGTAACTTCAAAAGTCATTCGAGCAGACACAGCATGATTGTACCCTTTTTTTAATGGATCTCTCCAAGATTTTAGAAATGTGATGTCTTTCTGTGAAGATCATATGTTTCTTAGCAGTTTATTGAAGAAGAACTCAATACGTTTACCACAGGTCCGAGTTGTAAATGTGGCATGTGTTAGCTGGCAGGGCTGGTAAAGCTGGAACCAGGACAGGGTTTCATGCAGTCATCTCAATACTGGTACTTACTAGGCATCACACTCTGAGCAGCTCTGCTATGTTGTTTTTGACTTTTACATTTCCTGTTTACCCTTTTGCATCAGTTCACCACTACCTCATTTTTGTGTCCCTTGCTTCTTTTTTTCTTTTCTTTTTTTTTTTTGCTTTTAATTATTTTTACTCCTGTGTACAGCCTACACTGCTTTTAATCCTTTTCATAGAACACTTTGTGTTTGAGTCAGACCGGATAAGTGCATAAAATTTCTAGAACAGTGTCCTTGCCTTCACTTCTTTATTTGAATTGCATAATTGTTTATTAACTCTCTGTACTTTTCCTTGCAGCAAAGCAAGCAATGGAGCAGGGAAAATCTCCAATTATAATAGACAACACTAATACTCAAGCCTGGGAAATGAAGCCATATGTGGAAATGGTAGGTTTTTTCTTGTAATTATATTATCTGTTACAACTTTACTTTGCAAGCATACCTTACAATCAGTGACTTGTATGGCAATAATTCAGACTGATTTAAGGATTGATTAGATGTAATTTACCTAGCCTGGAATGAAAGCCGTGACAGGTTTTAGGGTAAGTGAAATCAGCATGTTACCTCTGTAAAGTCAACTGCATATGTTTATTATACTGCTCTGTAAACATCTTGTTATAGTCACTGCTATACAAATTTTATGTAGTAAACATACACATATCAGACATTTTTCTTTCCTTGCTTCAGGCTCTAGAAAAGGGATACAGAGTGGAGTTCCGTGAGCCAGATACTTGGTGGAAGTTTGATCCTGAAGAATTAGAAAAGTAAGGTTTATATTATAGTAGTTAATGTACTTTTACATGTCTGTATATATAAAAATATGTAACAGCTTTTATTTTATTCAGCATCTCATTGGTATAAATGCTTAACTGCAAATACAAAAATATTTGTTATTTAAATATGCATATTTAAATATACCTTTAAACAGAAGCGTTACAGGTGTTAACACAAACACACAGATAAGTAGATGTCCTGGCTTCTTTACCCATTGAAGTCAATATTAACATTTTGTTGAACGTGAATAGAAAAATGATTGACCCAGGTAGGAGACGCTGCTCGCATAATGAATAATTTAAGTTATTCTGAGAAATGTATTGCTGTAAAACATTATTGAGGCCATGAAATTTGTAGATGGCAAAAAGAGCTTATACGCTTTACAAAGAATGTATCAATATAGATGATTTATTCTGTCTACTTTTTACGTATACCTCAGTGTCAAAGAATAGTCCGTTTCTAATCAGTAAAGGTTAAAAAGCAAGTTCATATTTTCAGATTATGCCGTTGCAGGATTTTTTGAAACTGCACTCCCAATCTTTGAAGGATGTGACTTTCGGTACTGTTGGACACAGGTTATTGGTCCTGTGGGTTTTGAGAAAGCCTGTGAAGCTATTTAATATTTCTGGTTAATTTCTGTTTTGTCTCAGGTTTATCTGCTTTAGACATGTATGAAGTATAAATCCATCCTAGGGACATTTCATTGTTTGAAAGGTGGTGTAGTATTTTCATGAATGAACTCAAGAGTTCTCTTACTGATCATCATTTTATTTGCTCCCAACCGACTTGGCTCATAATTGTTCTCAGCATTGTAAAATTGCTCCTGTAAAACATGAAGCACTGTGTAGAATACTCACATTACTGACTTAGCCTTTATTATGTTAATACATTATAAATGTTAGTAAGTTCGTATCTTTTGCTTCTGAGCTACCACTAACTTATTATTAGAGATGGAGTCTTCTCGCTGCATGATGAGATCTACTAGAAGTTTTTCTAGTTTTGCGTGCAGCTCTGTAATCAGTCTTCAGTAATCAGACACTTCTAAGTTGTTTAGTGTGAGATTTCCATTGCATAAGAAAGATTCATATTTCCCATGAAAATGCATGTTTTCACATGGTCTTAACAGGTAACAAAATAAACAGACATGGTGTTATGTTACCATTGAATTTTATTGTCCAGTCATTAATTGTAGAAGTAAAGTTTATATGTTTACTGAAACCAAAAGAAAACCCTTTAACTGTGAAGTGCTTCTACCAATTCCTATGAGTATCCTAGAAGTGATGAAAATGTTTTAGCTATTCCAACTGCTCTAAATATTTGAAGGGAGGTCCCTTGTTGTCTAACTTAATTTACTGAGAGTTGAGGAAAAGTGCTGAAGTTTTGTTTTGTTTTGTTTTTTTGATTGCTTGAAGGAGGGTGTTTTTTTTTTTTTTTAATGTTAGCATGTCTGGGAAGTAGATCATAATAATAAAGACATGATTGTAATCCTGGGATTCCCCTTATGAATTTTAAGTGGAACATTTTATGCAGTACTTGGGCAAATGCTAAGTTAATAAATTCAGGTAACTTTATTAAAATAGTCTGAAGTTGTAAGTTCTAATTCCCTCCTAACGGAATCAATTAAGACTATTTTTTTTTCATTCTGGGAATTGGAATTAAAAATACACCAGCTTCTACTTAAATTAGTTAGCATAGGATTTTTGTTATATTTTGGATACCTCTTCTTCATTTTTTTTAAGTGATGCTGTATGATCTCTATCGATATTAACTTGTATCAAGTCGTATAATACACCAGTATTTTATAAGTCAGATGTATTTCAAGATGCTATTTCTTATAGGGATGTTTGTACCACCACTTAGTGTGTTTGAGACATCTGTGAAAAGGCTTCTTCAAAGAAAAAAATACTTTCTAGAGACAACACTAGGTGAATTCTTGATGTCAAAAAGTTGACAAATGTTTTAGCATGGAATAGATGTTAGTGGGTTTTTTTTGTTTTGTTTTGTTTTTCTTCCAGTATGTCTATGAGGTACAAATTATTTTTAGACTTGTGCATGATTTTGCTTTTAGTTTAGTTTTGTGCATGTAACTTGTGAAAGCATCTTGACTTCACATGCATATGTCTTGTGGCAAGAAACTTTTTGCTCAAGGTTTCCTGCATGTCATTTAGACCTTTATATAAAGGAATTTATGCTTTCAGAAATCGTTTTTAGGAAATCTCAAAAACTGCCACTCAGAGAACAAACAAGTGGCAAAACACCTGGTAGAAGGGAAAGGTTCTCAAGTGTTTAAGCAGTGTTGGAGGAAAAAGTTGCCATCGGTCAGGCTTGTATCTTTTCAGAGTAACAGCTCAGTTAGGAAGCAGAAAATCAAAAACAGTTGTACGTTTGATTCAGACTTCTGAGGAGTAACAGGTATCCTGTGTAACCTGTATTTTAGGACGGATGCTGTTTCTTTAAAAAAAAGAAAAAGTTAGCTGCTGTTTCTATATGCTGAAAGGTGAAATGTAAACATACTTTTTAATAATTTTTTCTTCAATATGATAATGAATCTGCAATTTGGAATTGACTTCATTGGACATGTGCATATTGTCTTCAATAATAATGTCCTTGTAGGATTAACTTACCAGTATATTGGTATGCTCTATTTGGTGAGATTCTTCTAGTGTAAAGACAGTTAATGGTGACAAAACTTCACTTTTGTGAATAGATTCTGTGTTCCTGCAAACAAAACAAGCTTCCAAAGCATAACTATCTATTAGGGGCTTATGCTGATACGTCTGTGTTTAAGAATGAGATGGCTTTATACTCTTTCAGCATAGCCATGCTACCAAAAGATGAGCGAAGGCATGCCTGAAGAGTACATTCTCGTATTAAATGACACAGTACTACAAATTTCCTGCATTTGTAATTGATTGCTATGCTTGATGTGATTTTGCCATTAGTGATTGTGTTATCCTGCCTTGTTCTTTAAGGGAAAGTACTAGCTTATTCTTGAAATGACTACACAACTGCATTCAGTTGTAGATGAATGTGTGCTTTGTTTTGTGCTCTTGAGCTATAATCTTTCTCCAGCAGTAGTGAGTTAAGGAGAATCTTGAATAACTTTGTGCTACTACCTGATGGCATGAAAGGACATATACTTCCTCTTCTCAGTTCCTATTTATCATCTGAGTCCCGTGCTTTTTAGAATCTCCCCATCTCTAGGGTGTAGCTTTTTTCTATACTGTTAATCTTGTTCATATTTGTGAATAGAATTAAAATTGTTAAGGTTAGCTAGCTAACCTGTTCAACATACTGCTGCTCCTGGATTTTTTTTTTGTTTTTACTTTAAGCAAGATGTAAAAAATTGCAACAATTGAACAGTGAAGCTGTTGAGATGCTCACTCTTGCTTCTGATGGTGTCTCAGGGAACAGCATGTGTGAGAGAAATACTCCACTTAAGTCTTTCCTTCCCAAAGAAGAAAGTTGCTAAAGTGCATCTCAAAGAGTCAGCCTATTTTTGAGTACTTCTGAGATCATCAGTTCTTCTACCATTCCAAATATGAAACTAGAGCATGCTCTTTGCAGTATGCATTGAACCCACATCAACTTGACATGTACTTTCTTGTTGGAATAATATGCCCAAACTCCTGAAAATAAAAGAATCAGTCCTTTAAAATGTTTCTCTGTAGAGTATCCTCTTTCCGAAGTAGCCTATTTGCTCCAGCTATTGATTTCTCCTTTATAGGAAGTGAGAAGGTTGGTAAGGGGGCCCGTGCCTCTTCTATCCCTGGCAAAAAGTGCAAAGAGGTGGATGTATTCCCTAGTGGCATGACTTACAAATAATTCAGCTGGAACAAGGTTTCTTGGTGATGAGAATATGTTGGGTTATGATAAGTGTTTGTCTACACTGTTGAAAGGTTCCATCTGTGATGTGTTTTTAATATTTATTCTTTGAGATTCAATTCTGTTAGACTACTGATAGTTCTCTGACCTACAGTTCATGCATGAACTTTGTGGGGTTCTTTTGGCAGTCTGAAATTCTCTACTAACATGAATTTTAAGATCCTGTTCCATAGGAGATAGATACATTCTAATGCCGAAACATATTTTTAATTGCCTTTTCCTCAGGTTCTTAACTGACCAAGCTCTTAGTGAAAGTAACAGCTGCTCACTAAACACCTTGCAAGAGTAGGATAATTCTTCTGGCCTCTCCTCCCTTAAATGTGTTTTGGTATATTTCTAAATTTGCAGCAAGTAGCAATAAGAACACTTAGGTAAAGGTATCATGAGCATGCTGTTCTGGTCCAGAACTAAAATTGGTCCTTACTTTTAAAAGGAGGTTTATTGATGAGAAAAATAGTCCATCGTTAAGGTTTTGAAACTATATAGTCTTTTTTTATGCTAGTTTCAGAGTCTAATGGTAGCTTTCATAAGTTGTAGTCTCATCATTCATCCCTGTACTCGCTAGCTAGTACACCATGTGATATCTGATGAATAAATAGAAAACAGAAACCTTCTAGGACTTTTTATGTACCTCATCCTGGTGAATAACGTTGTATTTTTGTATAAACAAGAATGGCTGTGGTTTTTTTTATTATTTAATATGTACAATGAAGGATTCTTAAAAATAAACCTTAACACATGTTAAATACAGGAAATATGAGAATACAGTGTAATGAAATCTGAAATTTTAAGTGTTACAGCATTTTAGTTTCAAAATGTGTGCAATCACTGGACTTAATAATGTCTTCCAGTTTTATAAAGCTTCCTGCTAGGTAATGCAGGAAAATACGTCTGGCTCTTTCAGATATGAAAAGCAAGATAAAAATTGTGAAATTAAGAGTTCACTGAAATTTTTCTTTTCTCTTTTTTCAAAGACTGTAAACGTATAAAAATACTAGACAATTTATTTAAATTTTTATTTTTGTAGGAGGAATAAACATGGGGTCACTCGTGAGAAGATTGCTCAGATGCTGGAACGATATGAATATCAAATATCCATACCTATTGTCATGAATTCAGTGGTACCTCCTCACAAACACATACAAAAGCCACCTCTGCAGCGAAGACATAGGTGGGGAGGCAATACAGACTCGTGGAATTTTTTCAGTATTTTTGATAACCGATAACACAGCTTGCAGTCAGCTAATAAAAATATTACTTGCCCTTCCTAAATCTGCCTTCACTACTGGTAAAATAGTGAATCTTCTGCATTTTAAATAGGCCTATTTTAAGACCATTCCCTTCTGGGGGCTGTTTCTTTAACAGACTTGCATGTAAATAAAATTGTACATTAAATGTTTTAAAAATATATATTTATTACAGTTGTAATAACTTTGATTTTTAGTGACGTATTTGCAATAGTATGAAGTATAGCAGAGTCTTCCTTCATAAACCTACGACAATGATGTTGTCATATACCGAGTAACTGTTGAGCAGTTTTTTAAAGAGGTCATACTATTACATCTTTTAAACAGAACTAAAGCCCAGAAGAAGGTTATTTATGTAATATCTAATTTTAATGGTTCTCATTGCTTTTTAGTCTCCTAATCTTTTGCCAGATTTTTTTAATACAGTTCTTTCTAGGATTGCTGGATGTTTTTGTTTTAATTAGCATCCAAAGTGTAGGCATGTATTTTTCTCTTTCTCTCTTTCTCTCTCTCTCTCTCTCTCTCTCTCTCTCTCTCTCTCTCTTTTTTTTTTTTTGTCTCCGAAGCTCATCTGGTAGCTGAAGCAACATTCTGCCAGTGCAGTACTCACCAGCCTGAAACTGTGTAACCTGAATTATTTTTTGAGGTTTCTTTTTCATTCTATGTAGTAGTATATAAAATATGGTGCTGCCTGCACACCAGCAACATTTTTGTGCTAAAAATGCTAAATTTTCTAATCACAAAAAAAAATTCATGCCTCTCTTTCTGAGCCAATTTTTCACATTTATCATAAAAATGACACACACCGCGTTAGCTTGTTAACCCCCAATCCACAGTTGGGATGAAGCAATTCAGTAAAACCAGGGACGCAGTTCTGTAAAACCACATTGCATTCTTAATTTTGGCATACCTAATGTAATCTGTTTAGCACATATCAAAATATGAGCCAGCATGGAGATTGATTTATTGCCCTTTTTCTCTTAAAAAATGAAATCAGTAAGATTTCACTTTGCTTGCTTTCTAACTGCTTGCTGTATTAATAAAATATATTTGTCTTCATTGTTGTTTTAGTTCAATGTAACAGTTTATATTATTTTTAAGTATTTATGATTTTATGTACATGAACATTATTACTAACCTATGAGCTAAAATAATCTGTCTTTAGGCCTATAGGCCTACGTTCATTTTTCTTATACACTGAATGAATAAGTCTTGAATAGGAAATTTTGTCAAGAACATGCTGAAACAGTTTTCTTTTTGTGTGTGTGTGAGGGCTTTAGATTTTTGAAAATTCTACAGCCACCATAATTTTTGTTTTCCTTATAGACAGCTTTTGAATGGGCCCCAAAAAATTACTTCATTTTAAGTCTGAATAACAAAAGTTGAAGATTCAGGTATCTAATGAAGTATTTTTCTGTGGTTGTGTATACTACTGTTCAAGTCTAAATTTGTACAATTTAATGTATATGTAAAATAATGTTTACGTAAGACTAGCTATAAAAGTTGAAGTGTAATTAAGTAAGTTTGATTAATTGAAAAATAATTTTTGAAGCTTCAATAGTGCATGCATTGTTACTATATTCAGCTACTGTGTATTTAAAAAACAAAACTTTCCAACTATATTAAATATCTTCCCTTACTGTATATTATTTATACCAGTTCTGTTACTACTTTTTAGTTTTCTTAGTCATCTCTTTCCACATTTCAAGAGAATCATAGAAATCATTGTAAATCCTTAGTAATACTTTAATTTTCCCAGAGTTTTTATTTTTAAACGTGAAAGTGCATTTCATGTGTGAGGAACATAGAAAGTTTTTTAGAGAGATTCATTTTATTTGCTCATACCTATATTACTTAAAGCCATAGTAAAGTGATAAAATTTATTGAGGCTTTACATAATGTTTACACAGTCTGCTAAGACAAATGACAAAAGATGACAAAGGAGCTGATTGTTGGAATTCAATGTTATGGGTTTTTTTCGGTAGCTTCCATCCTTTAAAGTTTTTAAAGGAAGCTGATAATTTTTTATACTAGTATTTAATTGATATTTAAGTTATCTTTAAATTTTTTTTAATTTAAATAGATGTGAATTGTTACTAGTTTAAAAAAATGCAACATTTTTGTGTGTTACCTGTTAATAAGTTATTGATGGAAGGTGAGTCTGTTTGATATGCAAAGCATGTTGCTCAGTGTAGGCGAGCTATTTACAAAGGGTACCTAACAAAAACAGAATGCTTTACAGCTTGGCACTGTATCAAACGCTTATTATAAACTGCTTAATCTTATAAAGCTATATTCCAAGGTAAGTACAATGACATGGTAAGTGAAAACACGAAGGAATTACTGTCTGACTGTGTCATACTTGGTCTTTGTTTTATGGTGTATTCGTATTTGCTGAGGATATGGCAGTCATGGTTTAAGCTACTGGCTACAGATATGGATATCCCTAAGAGAGAAATTACTTTGTTGTTGTCTGTGGAGGGCATATTGTGTTATCCAACTTATATGTAAGAATAACAAAAAAAAGGGGGGAGGGGCTGAAATACACATTGCAGGTATTGAATTTATCGCACTACCTCACAAATGACGTATTTTGTCAACGATTACATACCAGAAATGTGAGAATTCCTTGTTCAACTTTAAATTTGGGATCTAAATATTTCTACTATCTGGCATAGTGTTGATGCAGTACGCCTATCGACTTCTCACACGTAGTCGTAACATGTACCTGGAGTTAAGGTTTTCTATTTTAATTTTGTTTGTTTGTTTTGGTAAATTGCCAGTTCTTAGGATTTCATGAATTAACAGTGTCAGAATTTCATGAATTAACAGTGTCAGAATTTTCTTGTGTAACTAACGCATAGAACCGTAGTGTTATGACTGTAAATTGTAAATACCTGCTGCATACCTCAAAAACTGGCGAGATGGTAAGTAACTTTAAACAAAGTAGTTATAATACCCAGCTGTAGTTTTAACATCCCTCTTTTTTTTAAGAATGAAATTTAAATCAGAGTTAATTTGCAAAACATCCCTAGTTTGGTTCAGATAGCTGACCAGTTAGCATCAGCTGTGTGGGATTATTGCGTAACTAAAGAAAAAAGCTTCAGTCTTACTGCTTCCTCTAAACTGCTGTTTTCTGTGTTTATTTCCTGAAGTGTTACAGGTTTTCATCAGCCTTGTCTATGACAAATGATTTAATGTTCTTACTTTTCTTTTATTTGAAAAAAGTACCCATATTTTTTTCTTTTTAGTGAATGATGAAGTTAAATAGTCTTCTGTTAGGAGCTCTGTCTTCTGTTCTGATAGTTATCTCCTTTTCAGTCCATTTTAATCTGATTGACCATGATACGTGATTTTTTTAAGCTTTTATTTAAAATTAAAGAGGAAAGCCAAGATTTTATCTTCGATCTTCTGTGTTCTGTCTCTTGACGGACAATGTCTCTTCTATCGACATTGTAGAATTTTTTCTTTATGTTTCTCTGCTAATAAATAACTGAAAATCAGGCTTTGTCTAGCTGAGATGAGACCCATAACGTTTATATTTGATTGTTTTCTGTCTCCCTCTTTCTTAAGTAATTTAAACTCAGTATTTTCTTTTTTGAGCTAAACACTGTGTTTAATTTTCAATAAATGAGAAAAAAAAATGTACTTCTGTACTTCCACATTCATGTGTGGCAGGTGTATTTTGAACGCCTGTTCCTTCCTAGAAATTGAGTTTCCTGGAAGAAACGCTTTCCTTCTGTGTGGCACATCATGGGGGTGACATAACCAGGTATAGGGTGAGAACTGAGGGCTTTCCATGTGAAAGAACAGAGGGGCTGTATTACAACTCCCAGTAAGAAGCAATAAGAAGACATATAGTGTTGAAATGGCAGTTTCTAAAATCGGAATTAATATTCAATTTAAGAGTGTTCAGATAAATGTTAGCTCAGATATATGGAAATATTTCACTTCAATGTTTCTATATTGATGCTTTTTCATTTCAATATTTTATTTTCTCATACTTTTGAATTAAAAGTGCAGCGTAAACCTGAAATTTTTTTGTTAGATGCAATCTCCTTAGTAATAATTTTTTAGGTGACATACTACTTTTGCATCAGTTCTGTTTTACTTTTCATAAAGCTAAATGGAGGAAATTTGCTGTAAATGAGATTATTTTCAGTACTCAGAAAAATATGTGAAGAAATAACCAGCTGCTCTTTTAAGTATTTAGGAGATGAGGCAGCCACTAATGGGGGCTGTCAGGGTCAATCACTTCAATTTATCTAATGTATTTCTGTAATAGGGGAGAAGCAACAAGTGGCATTTTTTTCTTCGGTAGGACTATGACTGCCATTATGGATCAATCATAATAAAAGTATTAAGAAGTATTGGGAAAGTATTAAGAAGTATTGGGCCTGGAATGGGTCTTTGCAGCTTCCTTTTATTTAGTAGTGCAGTTTCCCCAGAGAGCTAGTTCTTCATTTTCCAGGTGGGCGGTCCTTGACCATTTAATATATACCTTACTGATACATAATGCTGTTGTAACAATGCCATGTTATGCCAAGTCACCATGTTATGCCAAGTCACGTTTTGTATGTATGACCTTTGTTGTTGTTGTTGTTGCATTGACAGTCTTTTTAATAGCATTAGATGTTTTTCTGATTTTGAGCTACTAATTGAGTTCAGCATCAACTTTTCTCTTATTGGCCCTCAAACCCATATCAGACTAACTTCTCTTTAATTATGTGAGTCCTCCTTTTTGTTCTTTTCAAATATTGGCCCAACATTAATAAACCTTGGAATACTTAGGAAATTAAAACATAGGAAAAATATTTTCTGAACCGTTTTTTTTGGAGCATGTAGTTGCATGTTACCTTACCCTATTGATTTAAAAAACGTGAATTCATGAGTAGATGTTGAATCTCTTCCTAAATTAGAGTCAGCTAAAGTAGTGCTTTTTAGTCTGTTAGTAAAGTGAATAAGCAACCTTTTTTTTCCCCTAGGGATTTTATTTTATTGTTAAAACATTAGTTTTCATTTAATCATAGGTCAATAAGAGTGTTAGGCTGTCCTTATATTCTTGATACTTCTGATTGTTTTTGTGTTTTTATGTCAGCCGTAGGTTTTGCCTAATGTATGTTTCCTTTTCTGTATTTTGTATGTTTTGTCTTTCGGTATAACCAGCATTGGATACATGTTCTTATTTCTAGGAATAATTCCGTGAATTTTCTTTTGAAATTGCCCGTATGGTTTGGAGGTTTAAAAAGAAGAAAAATGACCTTATTTTAGAATAACTATATTTACTTGTAACTGGAAAACAATATCCAGCCAACCCATCTCACCAGTTTTATTATGTTTTATAGAACCAGTCATTTCAGTAAAACTGTTAGTTTTAGCAGGGCAGGATTGTAATGGGGTATAAATAGGGCTTGTTTTGGAACCTGGTAGCAACCTGAACTTTCTCTGTTACCTCCATAATAGGTTACTGAACAGCTATCCCACGTCTTGCTCTTACCATGAAGTGTTCCTAAAGGCTCATGTACCTAAGTAAGAGTGGACAGGCTATACAGCTTTTTCCCCATCTAGCATTTTTCCTGATAGCTTCACTTTAGTTCTAAGATGAAGAGAAGCTTTCTAGGGCTAATGGGGGAAAAATAGTGCAGACCCCTGATCTTTTAACTGAAGCAAGATAGATATACTAATTTGAGCTCCATTTGCAGGTTATAGATCAAATTATTTGGTACTTGCTCCAATTATTCAGTAAGTATACCTGAGAAAGTTTCACGACTATGAAACCTGCCATTAGAAGACTGTGCTGATGGCTTTGCAGCACAATTCATTTATCCTTGTTGGTCTTCAAGTGCATATAGAAGGCACAGTTAGGGCATTACATTTTCTTCTGTGTTTTGTTTTGTTTCCTTCCAGCAGTTCAGACTGAATTCTTGTTTCTAATACTGAAAATCTGTGGTTGTATCCCTAATGCTGCCTTATTTTTCAGTAGATTTTGAGGAATGGAATTTTTGTGAGTAAAGAGACCAAACTATGGCTTTATTTTCTATTGCTCTGTAGAGGAGTGAGCAGTAAGGAGATGAAATGAGTTTTTACCTGTGCTTGGTTAGTCTGTAGTGCCCCTGTTGAAAATATCCATCTTTGGGCTTCTTAGTATGAGTAAGATCTGACACCATGGAGTGAGTTGAGCAGAGGGCTGCCACGGTGGTCAGGGGCCTGGAGCACATGATGTACGAGGAGAGGCTGTGAGCACTGGATTTGTTCAGCTGCAAGAAGAGAATGCTAAGTCTAAGACAGCTTGTTGCTGTCTTCACCTACCCAATGGGAAATATAATGAAGATGGGGCCAGGCTCCTCTCAGAGGTGGCAAGATGGGAAGCAATGGACACAGGAAATTAAAATCAGAAGAAAAAGAAATCCACTCTGAGGGTGGTCAAACACTGGCAGAGGACTCATGAGAGCCTCAGTAAATCTGGGTAGCTTTTTTTGAGCTGAGCTGCCTAAAGCACATGCCTGAAATGCAGCATCCCCGATAAGAGCTATAAGGGAGTGAGACTTTAAAATGGGTTATAAGGTGGCTCACAATCTAATTTTTGAACAAAAATCTTGTTGTTTCTTCTAAAATCAAGGATCTGCTCATACTCAATACTGCCTTGTATTTGAACCACTTAGATTATATATACATTATACAATATGGTAAATCTGTAAAAGCAACATAACTATTTTTTCATTTGGAATGAAAACAATTGACACTGTAAAGGTAATTCATTATAGATGTGCATGTTTTTCCCGCACGGCTTGGAATTGGTTGTTAAGCAAGTGGGCTTTGCATTTGCAGTGTGTAACATCATTGTGTCTGGTCAGCTGCAGTCTTCATCCGCCTCAGTGCTTCAGCTGCTTGTTTGGAATGTAGACCACCAGCTTGTTAGAAGCAGTGGTATAATGTGTGCTGCAATGTTGCTGAGAGGAGGGTGCTTAGGATTTAGTGAGACCTGACTGCTTCATATCCAGATATGACTGAGGTTGATCATTGTCTGGGAAGATGGGATTTTTTCAAGCCTGTTACAGATGTTAGAAAGTGTTCCTTAAAATCTCATACAGAAATATCTTTATATCAGTAGAAAAGTAAGGAACAGTACTACACAGCAGATTACAGTGAAGTTCTTTAACCAGTGCAAATTTAACATAGTTCATATGTCTTCATACAGCGTATTTCTCATCTAGCCTGGATTAATTTCAACCTGGTTATCGTCATCCTTGAGTAGATGTTATCCAAGTAATAGAATTAATGTTACCACACATGAAAACATGATTCATGCTGTACTTCCAGTCAAGTGCATACATAGGCATTGGAGTCCATAATGTTCTCTTCATCTAAACATTGACACAAAGGACTTAAGTGAAAAGTAATCCTTTAAAACTTTCATGAATGAGAAGGTGGATGGTAGAGTTGCGGTTTCCTATCTCTGTATTGTAATTACATCCCTGTAAGTTGTGTTCAGATCATTTGTAGCATTCTGTTTTTATTCTTAATGTACTTTTTAACATTGAGCCATACCTAATGTTGCAGAGAAGTCCAACAAAGCAGCAAATATCCATTAGTATCTATCAGTACATGTATTGCTGATTCTGTTTTATGTCCTGATTAGAATTCTGAATTGCATCCGGTGAGATGCGTTTGTGACAACTAAATGAGATTGAAAGCGGCTTTTGGGTAGTTTCACTTGTTCAGGAAGTAGAGGTTTGATAATGGGCAGAAGCTAGGATCAGTATGTTCACGATGGATTTCTTTAATGTTGATCAGAATATTCGATGACTAAGGAGCTGAAAGGGGAGGTTGGCTCTTTTACTCAGAAGATATTTCTGGCTTTCATTAACCAGGCAGGACAAAGATCTCATTCTCAATTAGTCACATCACCCAGTACAGAACTTCTATGGAGTGACTGAAGCATCGTTTGAAAACTGAATTAATATGACTGTCACCTCAGGCAATTGTTTTTTTTTCCTTTGAAGTAGAATGATTGTACTTTGGCGTGTATTTGACTACATGAACAGCTCTTAAAGATATGCTTTGGTCAAACCAACTGTTCTCTGTATACACTCTCTGTGTCAACCTTGAATGTATCTGGACTATAGCAGGGCATCAGCCTGATGCCTGACTGTACATTGCATAGAATTATGTAAACAAGTATCCTATACAAATTATATAAAAATTAGAATAGCTCTTTGAGCTTTGCAGTAGATTATTGTCTCGTATGAAAGTGAGGATGTAAATCTCGCCAACACTGACAACGCTGTTGGGAGACCAAGAATAAATAGTGAGTTACTTTAGGTTGAATCCAATTAGTAGGATCTCTAGTGTTTTTTTGAGTAGGGGATGTTAATTTACAAAGCTGTAATTTGTAAACATTTCTTATGAATCATTTATGGTGAAATCCCATAAGATGGGCTGTAAGGTAACCCTGCTTCCACCACTTCCTTTGTCTTTGTCGTAGCTAGACACTAATTTTACTACTAATTTCAGTGAGTTAAATCAGCTCAACAACAAAATAAGTACTCCCTTCTTTTTTTCAAGCTGACTTGGGCAGCTGAATCCACCCAAAAGGAAGTAGATCTGTGCCAGAACCAACAAAAGACGAATGATGGAAATGCTTGGGCAACATCTAGGACAAAGTAGAGAAGGGAGAATAAGGCTGTCTTTTCAGCAACAATGACCTAAGTTAGATGCTCAGCTGTCTAATGGAACTTCACCCTTTAGGAAACACAGTAATGGTGAAGGGCGATTAAAGTGAAAGGCTCATATTTATTTTGCCTATGTTTATTTTCCATTTGCTTAATTGCCTAATACTAATATTCCATTTGATTTTGAGAAAGTCATTAGCTAAAGGCAAGATAGGTAACAAAAAAAGGCTGGTACAGTGATTTCTGTTGCGAATCAAAAATCTTGACTTCCCTTTCTGTTTGTTGCTGAAGTGCAGTTAGGTCAAAAGGAAGAGAGCATTCATTCAAAAATGCACTTGGACTTAGCAGGTAAGGAAGGTGCAGTGTATTCTCAGTAAAAATGTTTTTGCATAAGCAGCTTTGCTCTAATTTTAATGTTGGATACTCACTCCAGCGACTTTTCACATTAATGATAATAGTAAATTTCTTTAAGTAACATGTACCTTATCACTAAATGTCATACTTATGGTTGCATTTTTTTTTAATTTACCAATTTCTCTATATTTCATTTCAGCAGACGTTTTTTGGTATCAAGTAGACATTGTCAGCTTAGATGTGTGCTAGAGCTGAGGTTTGTAAAACTGCAAATTTTTGATTAAGTAGACCTTTTTTGGTTTTGCCATTTTCCAGTGAAAACATGGCAAACTTCTGTAGATTATTTGCTTTGCATATTCTACCTCAGCTATTGTGAAAACTTTTTTTTTTTTTCCAATGAAGAGTCTCATCTGACCACTGACTGTCCATCATACCGAACGGTGCTATTTTGAGCATTAGATCACACCCTTGAAGACAGTAGTGGCAAAAAAACTATTTTAATAATGTCTTAAGTGGTAGGCTGAAAAGTTGCAAAGTATTATTAGAGAAATTAAAATCCTATTTCAGCAACATCTTTTGTTACATCTTTTCAGATCTGTTACATCTGTTTGGATTATTGTATAGTAATAACAGTTAGTTAAAACGTAATAGCAAAATTTAAATAAATTAAACTACACTTTTTTTTCTTTTGAGCGTGTAGTATGTGTTAAAAACAGATTTTTAACAAATGTCACTGTAGAGAAGAGAAGTCTATCTCCATGCTGGTTCTTGAATTTTCTCAGTATTTGGGTGCCATATGGTTTTACAGTAGGGCAAACGCTTTTGATGAGTTTTAGGTGGACTCAGGAAGAGGAAGAACTTAGATAAAATTAGTAGGCATATTTGTTTTATTGAATCCAAAAACCTCAACATAGCAATAGATATACCCCAGTTATAAAATTTTTAGCAATGCAATCGTAGTACATTACACAGTGTTACAGACTTGTTTCTTTGAGAAAGTGTTTGGTAAGAAATGTTTGGGCAAAGAGCAGTTGCCTGGAGAAGTGAAGTCAATTTTGTTGTTCTGCAGTAAGCAGTGTCATCACTTTCCTTTAGGTTTTTTTTTTCTTTAGGAACTGTGAATCTTGAGGGAAAAAGAATCTTTTCTGACTTTTGCTGAAGGGCTGTAGCACCTTTCTACCCTGTAGCCAGGGCCTTTGAAATGGCAAAGTTGCTGTATTTAATCAGAGTTATTGAATGTTACTATATTAGATACTTTTCCATGTATGCTGAATCATCATCCTGGATCAATATATGCATACATTATCATTTTGACATGCAATAACTTTGTATTGCTTCTAAAAAACAAAAAAAACAAAAAAAAACCCAAAAAACACTTTTAATAGCTATGTAAATTTCATGACTGAAGAGGAAAGTTAATGTCAGGATGTAAGACAGCTTTTGTGATTAGTATATGGTCTAGGCAAACCTGAAGTATGCATAGTAATCTCTCCAACTACCGAAGTTGGTGTTTAGCTCTTACATCATTTGATTAAACAGACAAATAAGTTCTGTTCAATCCTAAAACTTATTCTGGCATCCCATATCTCTTTTGGAGCAAACAAGGAAGTACGTTTCTGAGTAGAGAATGTATTGTGAGTGGAATTTGGGGTGAAATTCATCTTGGCTAATTTTAAGTATCTGCAGTGTAGGTATCTGCCCCCATATGAAAAATGCGCTGAATTGGGAAATAAGTCAGTTTTCATTATTCACATGAAAGCCCCATGTAGATTTAAATGCCCAGTATCTGAAGGAAGTCCCATTTCTTAGCAGGTTTTCTCGTCTGGATGCCATTTCAAGGGAATAAAGTTTGTGTGCTTTCCAATAGGATCTTTTCTGAGATCCATAGTGCCTGCTGCAACAATATCAAGGCACCAAGACTTTTGAATCCACTTCCAGTTAAGTGACTTTGTGGCTATATTGAGGCCTAGAAGGCTGATAAACTGTTTCCAACTCTGAAAACTGAGATGAAGTTCAAATTCAAAATAACTTCTGTAAGATGAGGGTAATAGTGAATAAATCTAAGAATGAATAAAGGGTAAGGATAGGTCTCTAGGTATCCTTTAGGTCCCAGGTTGCCAACTGATGGTACTGGCCTCCCCTCCGCAGGTATGCACACCTTTCTTATTTCTCTCAGGTTTCACAATACCACATTTAAAACAGCCTATGTTAGATATGAAAGCACAGGGGAAAAAAACCCAAAAAAGCAAAAAAAGTTATGATTCTTCTTGCTGTTCGTGTTTGCTTTAGTGTATTCTGTGAAGTGCCATCCTGAAGAAAAAATTTCATAAGAGCAGCAAATCTTTGACATGAAGATATATCAATCAAGCATAACTTCGATAATCCAGTCTGTCTTTGAAGAGTAACTACAGGAGAAGTTAGATTTCTGGACTAGGTTTTCCTTATTCATTTTCATTTTGTGGTTAGCTGGCTGAAGGACCAAGATCAAGATTTCAGAAGAGTCATTGTTAAGGCTGTCTGTTGAATTTGATGAGCAGTACAGACAAAAAAAAAAAATCAGAGGTTCTGAAAATAACTAGAACATTAATCTTACGTAATTGCCTACAACTAAGTTAGTATGTCTGTAGTGTGTTATTCTAGTTCAAATAAAAAATGAAGTATTTTTTTCCAAATAAGTATATGTGTACTCATAATATGTTAAGCAGTAAGTCTCAGAGAGCTGTTGCAGTCACTGTATCTTTACATTATGTTATTAAATATTTTGAATTTCTGGATCCAACTAATCTGAATATAATCCATTTAATCTTCACAGATGAAATTTTCTTACCAGATTCTCTCTCCATTGAGTACCTTTCTGCTCAGTATGACATTTCAGAATAGCCATAGCTCTTTAACACTGATGCTTGCTATTTATCATTCAGGCATAATTTAGAAAGACATTCAGAAACATGTTGTTTGGTCTTACGATGATTTTTTGATACTTTTTGTAAAAGTAGATCTGCTTAACCGTTGGATCTAAAATTGATGAGCCTGCAGTTATATTTCTTTAAATAGATTTAAAATATTCAAAATTGTTTGGATAGTAAAGTATACATTTATGTTTAATCAATATAATTTCTAAATTTGAGGTTTTATCAATTTAAAAAAGCAGAAGATCTGTATTTGATAATCATATTAATGTAAAATACTTATTCTTCAGATTGAATACCACATAGATATTATTATTGAAATAATCACACATTTCTTTCACATTTAGTTCTGTTATTCTTCACATAGGGAGACAATTTTAAAGAAGAACACTGGGCACCAATTGACAAAAGTGAAGCAGAAGAAAAAGCGAAAAAGAAACAAAAAAATGAAGGGCAATCATACAGAAATTATGAAGAAAAAATTAGGTGGAGCAGCTCATCATCTAATTCCAGATGACCAGGAAACATCAGAAACTGAAGATGATGACTCAGAAGAAGAAAACAGAAAATCTTTGTGTACATTTAGTGATGAACCAGGGGATCCAATAGTGGGTTGTGAAGAGGGGCTGCCTAATGATGATAATGGAAGCCTAAAAGCCACAGTGTTTCCAAAAGAAAGGTCTCCTATTGCTGGGTCTGAGACGTCAACTGTGTTGGACAGTGCACTGAAAAATGAATTGTCTGTAGAAAGTGGCAATTCATGTCTATTAAATTTGCAATCTCTTTCTAATGAAAACATAACTAAATGTGCATTTGATGATCAGGAAACAGACCAAAGGCAGAAAGAAAGTGTTTTAGAAAGCAAGAGCAGTTTCCTAAAAATAAGTGACGATAAAAATTGCATCCAAGAAACAGAAAGCAGCTGTGCTGATTATAACACTGTGCTGTTAGGCACAAAAAACAAACTTAGATCAGATCAAATTACATGTGAACCTGACATGGAAGCTAAGCCTTTAAGTTTGAACAGCGAAAAAAAAGAAATCTCTCAGTGTTACAATTCAGAAGTATATGATAAGATGTCTGATGATAATACAGAGGAGAAACATGCATTAGAAGGAGAGAAGAATTGCTCTAATGGCTGGGCGTTTTTTTCAGTTAATTTACCTACTGAGGAATTGCAGCTCGACTTTGATAAACAAGTTTCTCTCTCTTCTTGGTCTGAGGATAAGTTTGTAGGTGAACAAAGACAAAAAAAAGTGAGGAAACCGAAACAGGCTCATACTAACAGCTCAACAGAGGTAAATTGCCATCAATCTTATGAAGAACTGGTAAAGGAAAACCATCCATTGATAAAGATAACAGCAACTGAGGAGACTGGTTATGTAATAAGCCATGGTCCATGTGCATCTCCAGCAGGTGAAATGCACATTGATCCACTTGTGGATTCCAGTGGCACCTTCACGTGCTGTGTGAGTCAAGTAAGCACTCCAGGAAGCGGGCCTGCGCCAATTACCTGCAAGAGGAAAAGATACAAAAGAATTTTCAATTTGGCACCAAAGTTTAATCTACCAAGACAGATTGCTGCCTATACAGAGGGAAGGAAGGAAGTACAATTAAGAGCTGATGTCCCCTCAAAAGATGTTTTAGAAACTGAGCAAAAGAGAATTCTGAACAAAGACAAGGGAGAGGAACATGAACAGAACCTTATGTCTCAGGAATGTTCTGCACTTTACAACGACAAAGAGACAGCCTACTCCTTACCCACCCATGATGTAGATTCTCCATTACGTGACGTTTCATGTAGCCATTTGGGACAGTCTGAATCTTCTCTGATGCCAAGTGTTTGTATTATTTCCAGGACAAAAGAGGAACAAGATGGAACTTGTAAGCAACAAATAGTTGATGAAAAAGAAGGTGAGAGTGAACAAGCCTCTTCAGAGGTTACAACTAGCCAACCAGATATTTTGTCTTCTGTTAAAGTGGTTTCTGAATATCCAGAAAGTTCTAATATGTTGGAAGCCTGTGGTGAAAATGTGCACAAAGCAGATGACCCTGAGCCATTAGAGGCTTCACAGATTGAAGATAAGCAAGATGTGAACATGAAACGTAATTTTCTGGGACTTCCCTTATCATTAGGATTTGCTTTCCAACTTGTGCAGCTGTTTGGTTCTCCAGGCCTTCCACTGGGTAAAACTCTTCTTACTACCTTTATGTAAAAACTCCTGTGATTAATTATTCGTTTTCATTGCAGGTAACACTCAAATATTAGCTCTATTGCAAGGAATGACTGCTTTCTTAGTGAATTCCACCTAAACTCTTCTTCAGTTTCTGTCCAAGGTGCCATTGGCTTCAAAACTAAGAGGGTGTCTAGTTTGGCCTCATCTTTGCAGTCTCTTTAGTAATGACGGCTTACTAACTTTAAATCCAAAGTGTGAAACTCTTGTAGATGTGTTACATTAATACATCATATTGAGTAAGATTTTAATGAGCTGATTGCAATATTACATGAAAACATGATACAAAGTGTTTGCTCTTATGTGAAGTGTATGTTTGCTTTTATATTTTACCTTTTCAGTATAGTACCATTCCTTTACTTAGTAAAGTTCTCGTATACTGTTACATGCTTAGATACTCTTGAAAACCTTTCTTAAAATCTAATTTAATTTGAAATTGAATATCAGACTTGTAAGAGGCATTTTCCAATACTGAATACATTCTTTTCAATCATGCATGGTTAAGAAGTATCACAGGTGTGTATACTCTTGTTCCAGAGCTCCAATTGTCATGCTGTTGTACTCCCAGTTTAATCATTTTAGTTTGGTAGTTTTAAGTATGACAGTCAGTCATTAAAGGATTTGTGTGTGGCAACCGTGATTTCCAAATTAATGCAAGCTAACATAACTGTACATAACTGTAGTAAGCAACAACAAGAAACATTTGTTTGGGAATCACCGTAGCGTATCATGCTGCATATACCCCTGCTGAAAGGTCAGAAAATATTAAGCCACCTATATTCCATGCTTCCTGCGCGCAAAGCACTGAAACTTTTTTGGCCCAAATTTGATGAGACTATTCCTGTGTAAGTAATTCATGGTTTTATTAAAAAAAAAAAAAAAAAAAAGGGGGGGGGGGAAGTAAAACTGGGGCTAATTCTCTGCAGCTTAGTGAGGTGCAGAAGTCTCTGTGGAAAAACTCTTTGATTTGGTCTGCAAATAGGATTAGAAAACACAGACCTGCTTTTCAGCACATAAATCCTTAAACCTATTGGCTTTAGTAGAATTTAAAGTTAAACATGTACTTTCATGTAAAATTTTAATAGAACAGCAGCTTATGTACTGTTTATCTGCCAAGAAGACTGACTTCCAGATTCTTTGTTTTTATCATAAAAGTTGATGCATTAATACCTGCTAGAACAATGATGGCAAACCACTGCCATGGTACTGATAAATTTGGTCTGGTGCCCAAAAAACCTGCAGTGCTCCTTTATATAAGTTTGGCCCCACACTGTATATAGTGCTCTGTATAGGGTATATATACTGTTATATATAACAGTATATATACTGTTCTGTATAGGGTTTCCTATTTAGAACTACAACAGAGCAGCAACTTACTGGTGATGTCCTCAACTACTATGCAATTCAGTCTGTTCTACATACTCTTCTCTATGAGTCAGTAACAGGTGAAATTCTCTTGTGTTTAGATGAGCTTCCTTTGAAAGTAATCTTTAAGAATTACAAAGTCCCCCTGATATCTCTCTGAAGCCCTGCATGTTTGTGATTGTTACTTTTTTTCTCAAGATTATGAATACTATCTGCAGAATACTGGCCACATTCTGATTTTCCAACAGTTTCAAAAATAGTTGGGGTTTTTGTGGCCTGTTATTTATTGAAAATATATATTTTATTGTTGTAAATAATAGAACTGTAGTATTTTACCTTGCAGGCAATTACAATAAATTTCTGTGGGTTTTTTTTTTTTTTTTTGGTAAAGCGTTCTTTGGATACTTATCAATGAAAGAGTTGATTTATTTGCTTATATGATTCTCATATAAGCACAGAACATATTTCAGATTGTTTTCCTATTAAGTATGTCTTTTCAACTCCTTAAACAGTGAAGTTATTACAGTTAAAGCATTTTAAAATATAATTTGCTTAATGATGTTGCAAAACTTTCTATAATTAAACATTTTAAAATTTAAAGATTGCTGCTTACGTTGCATTGGCTTTTTAAAATTTTGTTTAATCTACAGAGTGAAAGCTTTCTATTTTGTTCTTGTTTGTGCGTAGTTTCAGGGGAGATATGGAGGAAACAAAGTACTGTGGGAAAGCCTTTTCTAAAAGGGAAACCAAAACCAAATCTTTCTCCGTCCTCCCAGTCCCACACATTGGCCTTAGATTCTTTAGAACCTAAACTCTGACTCTGCTGTTTGCTCATTTAAATATCTACTTATTTTAGAAGGACATATTTAAGTCTGCAAAAATATAAATGAGTGATACACTTTGGCTATAAAAAAGATTTGAATACTCAACTGCAAAAATATTTTGTTCTGCAGAATCCTTGTTGCCAGATGATTATATAGTTCCTCTTGACTGGAAAGTTTCAAAGATGATCTATTTACTGTGGAAGACCTCTGTGGAGGTACGAATTTTAGGGGATTTTGGAAGGCTTTCCAATATTCTAGCTATAAAGAGGAATCATTCAGCTTGTGAAGCAAGATGATGTTATTTGCTCGTAAATTCAGCTTGTTTTTTATATAACTGGAATGAGGAAATGGATGTTTTATGTACCTTTCTGAATATTACCAGAGCCAGCTCCAGGCTGGGTAGGACTGAGTTTTTGAAAGATGGGCTTCAGAAATGCATATAATCTAATTGAGGGGGATAAAAATCTTTTTTTTTCCTGATATTTGAGTCCTAGCCTAGCCTATGTTCGTTAAATAGAACCTACCATCATTTACCATCTATTCTTTCTTAAGGTTTTCTCTCATCATGTGAGAGAATGCCATCCTCTGCTAATAGCAGCTCCCTCACAGCCTCTTCCAGAATGAATTCTGGTAGAGAAATCATTCTGCATGATTGGGACTTAATTCTTCTTGTCTAGTTAGAAACTGTTGCTTACAAATTACTTTTTTGCCACTTCCCACTATGGCTGTTTCTTTGTGAAGGCTTATTTTTTTAAGGAGCGCTGTACCATCCAGTAATGAAAATGAGAAAAGTCCTGTAAATACAGTAAAATAGTAACTCTGTAATAGAACATAGACCTTGATCTGTTCCCAAAATAACAAAATCTCTTCTTGTCACATATTTTCTTTTTTTTCTTTGGACTGTTCTTATCTATTTTAGGAGAAACAGAAAATAAGTCGATTGCAGAATGGAAGTGCCTTTGCTGGTAAGTGTATTTGTGATACAAAAATTATATACGATATTTGTTGTTCAGAAGAGAAAATAGTTAATACTGAAGTGTCTCATAGTTTTTCGTTGCAAATGAGTGATAACACTCCTCTCTGGGCAAATGCAGTACATTAAGCTAAATAATATGTGTCTCCATAGATTGTACATCTAGTATGGCAGAATTATAGTTGCTGTGAAGCATCATTTTATATTTTCTGATTCATGGTTTGAAATTCTCTGCCTTTTAAAGTTTTCTGTATCAAATTAATCAAAAATTTAGCTCAAGTTTACCTGATTCCAGATCAATAGGATATTTAACATGAAAAACATCTTCCTTTAGACTTTTTCCTCTGAAAAGTTGAGCATCTTCAACTTAATTAAACTTAACAGTCCCTGAAGATTGTCAGCATAACAATAGATCAGGCTCTTAAGCAGCAAGAGACGGCTGAGGTCTATGAAAAGCTCAAGAGTTCTGTATACATGAATTCCTGCAGTGTGTAGATTGTGGGATAATGTTACTGTTAATCTTGCTCCATAATTTCTGTATTAGTTTAATATAATTCTACAAGTTGCATAATGAGCATCTGAAAATACATACTAGTTTTTCCGTGGAAGCTGATGTGATTTCATGCCTGAAATAGGAAAGGACATATGAGGCTCTTTCTTAAGAAAGAGAAAAGGAAGCTCTTTATTTGAAGAGAACTACTTGAGAGTAGAGAGGAAGAGGAGGAGTAGGGAATATATACATAAAACTATCAGAGACAGCTGAAAAAATTAGTTCATTTCATAGACCATTTAGGATGTAAAATCAATAGCATTCTGGTAAAATAAAGGCTTGTTCTCTATTCTGACATGATACAAATGAGACTATATAAGATAATTGCAGATGTCTTTGGTTGCAGTTTGTAATTTTTTTTTAGATGATACTGTTGGTCTTGAAGAGCTAAATAAAAATTGTCAAGAGAATCAAGACTCTTCTGAGACATTACCAGAAATAGAGCTGTTTCAAGGGGAGATAGAAGAGAACATCATGACCCAAACTAGCACTGGCTGCCTGGATACTGTACTTCATCAGTCATGATTGGCCATCTTAAATAAAAAAATTCTGCATGAAGGAAAAGGTAATAAATCACAAGTTTAAATGTGTTTCATTCTTTTATTATATTTGACCAAACAGCTGAAGAACATTGGTTGTTAGCATTTCTAGGATGCATTGAATATCACCCAACTTCTTTTTTTTTCCTTCAGGTTAGGGTTGAGGCTTCCCCCTCACACATTGGGAGAAAGAGGAGCCAGCATTTTGTTATAAAAGCCAAGTGATTTCCCCCCCTCCCTGATTTCTAAAACCCTTCCTAAGGCAGTGAAAACAGTGGTCTAGGATGACTAGGAGCTGGACTTTATTCCCGGTTTGCTTACAGGGGTGATCTATGGTGAGTCATGTCACCTCAGTGCCATCTTCCTTATCTGTTGACTGTGAAGAGCAATACTGACTGCTTTAAGAGATCTAATTATGAAGATCACTGCATAAACAATTAAACAGTATTTCACCAAGTTATGAAAACCTCATGCATGAGGGTTCTGCTTCTCAGTAGAGAATCAGCAGCAGGAAGCTGCAATAGGATTCCATTTACTTAAACGTTGAGTTTTTTTCATAAATGTTCTTTACCTTGTCATTGTGTATGACAAAGTGTACTACTGAGCATTACAAAGTACACTGACATGCTCATTCTCTCCTTGCTAATTTTGCACCCTTTGGTAACTTGGCAAAGTTTCTCCTGTTCATTTATGGTAGGTAGCTTGTGATAAGAAGGAAGGACTTCTGGATCCAGTTGTGGAAAAAAGCCAGCTTAACTTTTTGTATAGCTTTTCATCAGTTGATCTTCCCAAAGTGGAAAATGCTTTAATCTGTGCTTTTAGAATGAGAAAACTGAAGTACAAAGAAATAGAATAATTGTTATGGTTGGCAAGTTGAGCCAGATTAAAAAAAAAAAAATACAGATCCTGACGCCTAAATTATTCACATCTAGACCTCACAACTGCTGATAATAAACTGAACCATTAGAATATCCTTACGGGATCTGGCCAGAAGTCTGTATTATCTGGTATCCAGTGCCTGACAGTGAGTATCAGTTGACGTCTGGAGAAGGAGACAAAAAGGCAGGCATGTGTTGTGTTGGGACAGTTATGAAAGGGGAAGTGTGGCCTTTGTAGAAGGCTTCTTAATTTACCATTTTCAGAGTGGAGGTTTGTGACTAAAACAAAGTAACTGCACAGTTTGGGTTGGAATTTCAACATATTGGATGGATGTCAGTTTTGGTTATATGCATGTTTATATCATTGATGACAAAACTGACAACGTTATTTGCTGATTAGCCTGTACCAACCACCATTGCAGGGAAAGGATAAAAGCGTATGGGAAATATAGCACTAATGTTCCAAGGTGCTCTGTCAGCATAGATCATTAATAAAACCTAGAACACCTAGAAGCACTGTTGTCCTCTTCAGTAACCAAATACTAAAATATTTGGTAATTAAATCATAAAATATTTTCACTAAATACTTAGCTCTATGCCAGCCACAAGGTTTTTTAAGTTCTATATTTGTGTTTTATAATGTTGCAAATGTGGACATTACGTAGACCAGTTTTTTGCTTATGATACTGATTAAAGATTTCAGCATAGATCTGTAACCTAAATGACTATACGGAAATGTCCAGGTTTATTGTTTAAAATGTTTTTTATGCTGAAGGAGGAAACTTGGGAGAACATTAATGTGCAAATTCTAGAGAATTGGTTTTAGAAAGTGTTAGCTGTAAATCTTTTTAGGGTTGGGACTCACTGGCAAGCTTTGTGTTGCAGCACAAAGCAGGTGGAGGATATTAATTTTTGAAATTAGTTTTGTACCTTACTTTGCTTTACATATTGTACAAAGTTTTTAGTGCACCTGCTCCAGTTCATTTTTCTGTACGAGCTGCTCATTGCAGCATATCTTTATCCAAAGCCTGAATTTAGGAAGGCCTTGAATAGTCACTGTGAACAAAACGAACAACTACTTTTCTTCTCCCATTCTGCCAATTTTCCCTAGTTTCTTCACCCTGCCTACCTTCTCCTGCATGTAAGCTTCTCCTGTTTCTTTCTGTCTCCTACCTGGAATTCTCTTGCACCCATACGCTGCATCCTTTCCTTTCCTTTGATTGTTAGGATTTTTAAGGGATGTTCCACTGCAGATCCCTTTCTTTGGACTTGCAGTTGTTAGTAATAAACTGCTAAATAAATCCATCAAATGAAATAAATGATCAGTTATTGAAGAGTGCTGCTTTCATCTCATTAAAAATTTGTGGTGAACCCTGGAAATTAATTTTTTCTTTGCTTCAGGAAAGGAAAGGTATATGCTGGCTGAGTCTCCTGCCTTATACCCGCTATCTTTATGATTGCTGCATCTAACGAACTGTTTTTTCCAGTAGTTTACCCACTTTTCTTTCTGGCACCCTAATCCTAAAATTGTTTCAGCCGTTCTTTCCCACTTGTTTTGAATGCAGAGACAGTGGTCTTCAGTCCTGTGTATTTGCGAGCCAATCACTAACTGGCGTTAGGAAAGAAAATATGATGTGATGATTGTGACTGAGCTGCCATCTGTCATTTCTGGAATGACTCAAAAATTTCCTTTGGTAGATTTTATAACCTCAGTTCATTATTAACCAGCGTAGTGTCATACTCTACTGTGCTTGCTTATGTTAGTTCTAAGGAATATAGAATTACAACTGTATGTACTTTGCTGTGAAGGAAGTCTTCTAGTCAGTGTTTGATTTAAAAATAGTCAGGCATTGCACGCTCTGCGCAGAAGGATTTGGTCATGAAGATCTGTGTTGGGATTGTGTGTTTAAGCTGCAAGTCCCTGCTGGCAGCCAAAACCTCTGTCTAGTGGTTGACAGCCCTGGTCCTGGCCACGTGGTCCCACCATCCATGCATCAGCTTTGGTGCTCATCAAACCTCTTGATTTCAGAATGCTAAACCAGCTAGGGCTTTGTATGGAGGGAAGGAGGGAAGTAGGTCGGGTTATTTTTCTGCAGTTTAGCATTTGTAATGAGTCAGGGAAAGTCCTGCCATCTGTTGGAGGTGGTACAAGGGAGGGAGTGAGACACCAGAAGCTGGATCAGTGTCAGCTGCCCTGGAACTGCGGTCTGTTGTCTTGGATTCACACGCAAGCAGAGCTCGTCTTAACAGCTCACTTCTGCCAAAAGTGGGAAGTCACTTCTTCCCAGCACCCTGCACTTTTCCATTTCTGGCACTCGTTGACTGACATGAAAGGGTATAATTTAACTTGCTAACCCAACAGGAAACAAATGGATAGTTTTCTGCTGGGCTGGCAAATTAGATTAGCTTGGGTAAGGTCCAACTGGTGCCAAAGCTAGGAGTAGGGAGCAGATGGGACTGTGCTGCTGAAAACAAGAAGGAGAGGAACTAGAGGATTTCCTGTTTAGGTGACAGTGAACTTTGATATCAGGTCACCACATAACATGGAAAAATATCTCTTGGAGATGTCAAGAGGCTCGCTCAATGGTGCTACTGATTTTGAGGGATAAGGTCATTTTTCCTCACCACAAAATCGTAATTTTCTACCCATTGATTAAATCAAACTTACCAAGAATGATGTTCCAGAATGGCTGTAAAACTGCTCAAGTGAACAAGTATAAATGTTGAAATCGATTACATTTCATAAAATGTTAGGAATTAAAAAGAAAAAAGAAAATTGAGGCATTCCTACCAAAAACTTTTTAAACTACAGGAAATAAATAAAGCTAATACCAGTCAATTTAGGTTTGAGAATAAACTAAGCATTACTGGCCAAATGCAACTTAATCTGTTAGGCAGATAATCATGCTTTTATATCAAGGTTGTGTAAGGGTGTTTCTATGCAAATGAGAAAGTGAACAGGTTTTTATTTCTTTGTGAAAACACACGGTTAATCTCAAGTTGTTGTGAGAGTTCCTTACTGCAGCGTTGGCAGCACATCAGTATATGTTCTGGAGATTAAGCAAGAGATTGTGATTTTAAAAAATGCTGAGATCAATGAAAGCAGTATTATTTTAGTGCCTAGAGGTTCTCCTGCAACCAGGACTGCGCTGTGCTCGATGCTATACAAATACAGAACAAGAAGAGAAAAATGACTTGTAGTTTAAGGGCTTATTTGCCAGCAGCAGCTATTGCAAAGTACAAGCTAATGTGCTGTATTTGAAGTGTAACAGCCATTTTGCAATAACTCCACGCAAGAACGTTCCCTTCACAAAAAACCCAGTAGCGAATTGTTTTGATGGGACGATATGTTATCACTCCTCCTTTCCCAGGCCGTGCTGTTCCTGTCATTTCCCCTTGTTGGATGCAGTGCTGCTGCAGCCCTGGAGTGAAGCAGTACAGCTCTCTGATCCAAAGCAACACCAAACCATTAAAGCACGTACCAAGTTTTCAGTCTGACCAAACAAATTGAGCCATGCATTCACTAGGACACAAGAAAAGAAACAGGAACATACAGCTGGGACATGGAGAAGAGAAAGCATATTATGCTGGTTTAGATATAACATGAAACTGCGTCAAGCTGTGGTTTCATCAGTGGTTTAAATTGGTGTAAGCCGGTCTTAACTGATAATTCCTAATGCTGTATTGCCCTTTCTTGCACTGTTATAGGTGTTAGTATTGCAATGCAAGGAACTTCATTTGGGAACTGATCTTAGGAAAAACTAAACATTTTGTGAGCCAGGTTTGAAGGAGGAAACAAGCAAAGAATTCCAAGCGTGAAATTGCTAATGTGAAAAGGGTCTTGTATTAGCGGACAGAAAATTAAGCTTGGAGTCATCTCTGTATGCAATCATACATCAACCAAGATCTGACTTGTTTTGCATACAGTGCAAAGACGTCTGCACTTGCTCAAGTGCTATGCTCTGGCCCTTACCTTACTTTAAGGTGTTCCTGTTGTCTTGAGAGGGGACTTTACAAGCACATACAGCTGCAGAAAATGGCTTGTTTGAAAATGAGTATAAGATGACTGGCAATCAGAGACAGGAGCTGTCACTGATAGTGAGTGAATGAGAAGTGATAGGAAGCATGAAATCAAGCCTCTGAAAACCTTGACACTTAAAACTTTTAGCTGATATTTGATGCAGGAGATTGAGGATGGATTTGTGACACCTCTCCTGCTATAATGCAAAACTACGAATCTTAAAAATTTGACTAATACTAAAACGTGATTTTACTTCTCAGTTCCTGAGATGAAACATTTCTCAAGAATGGACAAAAAAAATAATCTTGTTTGCAATTTCTACTCACAAATCCATTTCTCTGTGCTAGCTTCTTGTGTTTGTAACTTGAAGCAATTAGTAAAAAAGTTACCAGTTAAGCATGTCTGATTATAAGCACGTTATTGAAGCATTAGATATTTCCTTAAGTGCGTTCGTGGTAAATTGAGACTTCTGGAATGCAGAAGATCTGAACAAATGGAAGAAACAAAGTTGCAAATCTGGTGCTTCACTGATTCATTTCTCTGTGTGTTGACTAGCATCAAAATATAATCTAGAAGATACGTAGAAAACTAAACCAGTCTTTCAAAATTGCCACAAAAAATACGATCCCATGGTCAAACCTCTTCCAGATGGTACTTTGATACAATAGTGATAAAAAATGTTTTCTCTACCACTTGACATTAACCACTAAATTTAAACAAAATTAAGCATAAAAAGCCCTCCACAGTTATGAACAGAAAAACTCATCTGTCTTTTACAGTGCTTACCAGTAGATCCTGGCCTAAAGCATAATTAGCAGAGGGGATGAGAGCTGCACAGAGCAGTCTTTATAGAGAGTTTTCAGAAAATAGTAGTGATCAGACTGTACTGTTGCCTTACACAAAATTCCTTAACTCGGAGGCCTGTGAAGTCCTAGGGGAATATAACAGGAAAAAAAACCCAAAAAACAAAATGAAACATAATAAAACAATTACAAGATGTAGCTATGGTATAGTAGTATTGATTGAATAGCTACCAATACTACTAATATTGTGACTGTAAAAAGAAAACAACAAACCCTACAGTCCGATCCTTTCCCTCTTTTTACATCTCCATACTGCAATGTTCTTATGATCTCTAGTTTTGACCTCTTAAGTTTTCTTCTCTTCCTTTTCCATTTTCCTTCTTTTACTTTTCCTACATTTTATAGTATCTGCTTTCTCTTCTTTCTTTTTCACTTTTTAAAGAAGGTACCAACAGTTGAGTGTGAGAAAGAAACAGACTTTTTTTCCTCCAAATATGAAAGACAGATGACCTCTTTTTAGTATGAGGGTTGGATTTGCAACCATTAAAATGTTTCTACAATCTGCACTATTGTAATATTTCAGCAGACTTTCTTCTTTTTTTATTGCAGAAATTTCTCACTTTGATTCTACCTTGGAAGGACCTCAGTTTACAACCAAGTATTTTAAATGTAAGGAATAAGCTGGAAGAAAATAATCAGTGTAGACTTCTGTCGGGAATCTGTGGTCACCATTTTTTCCTTCCCTGTTATCACTCGTAGTCCATGAAATAAAAATCAAAGTCAATATAGCTTTTATGCGTGAGGCAAAAGGCCACTTTCTGAAGCCGTTTCGAATTTATTTCTTTTTCTATACATCCTTGAGTGTGATACAAATAAACTGAAAATAGAGACCAATAAGCACAGTGGAGTAGGCTGTCGGCAGAAGGTGTGAACTTCAGCCTCTTGTATTTAATTCACTTGTATTGGGATCTCAGATGCTGCTACATGAACTAAAAAGTCAGGGCTTCCTGGTAACGAAGCCTTCCTGCAGAGAAAGGTATCATTCTTTTATTGTTAATTAGGCGGTTTATCCTACTCCTGCTTGCATTTACCTTTCATCCTGCTTCTATTACTCGTAATTATAGCCCAATGTCTTCAGAAGGTCAAGTGGAAGAAGTCTTCATCAATCTCTCCTTTCCTCTGCAGGTGCACAAATTACATTGTTTTTCTCCTGAAACCATGCTTAATGTTTCCCTTGGAGTACATCGTTTTGTAACTATAGAAATGAGGAGAAATTTTCACTATGGAGCTGATCCAGGCACACTGGAGGAAAGATGCTTATGGTTTGTTGTGGACTAAGGTTTATAACTCATGCTGGTAATCAGTGATTTGATTTTTCTATTAGTGATTATTTTTTGCCATTTTTTTCTTAAAATCCTTATAATGTGAGGATAAATTTAAAATAATCTAGTCTAAAAGCAGTTGTTTCCTTAATTTTTTTTCCTTCAAGATTAAGTGTAGTGTTTATTCTTCAACTAGAATAACAGTAACAACTGTTACTGGTAACAACTCTGTTACTCAGGAAATTATCCCAATAGCACTAGTAGAGTATTGATTTCATCAGGGAGATAGGAAGCAGAGATTGATGAACACTAACAATAAAATCTGAAGTCTGGCTGTTGCAAGTGTCTCTGTAAGGCCCACCCAGGTGTCAAAGAAAAGTAGGAAATATTTACGTGAGCCAAATGACATAGGCAGTGAATTTGATCCCGTGTTTTTTAAACTGAATTCCATATTTTCTTTCTGAGGCATGATTGGATGCATCTATGTATGTTCTTTGTTCTATAGAGCCGGTAAATAGGGCAGGGCTTCTCTGCCAGCTACCGCTTTTATGGGGAAGCACGAAATTGCTCCGATATGAGTACTGCTGTGGCTCATAACTCCTGAACGTTTTGTGCATTTATCTTCAACCTGGTTCTCTGATGCCTGGCTCCTCTGCCTGGCAGAGGACAAAGTGGAGCACTGTGGGTTGACCTAGTTACTTATGCCAAAGTGACTAGTGCTTTCACCTGCTGATGGAAATCAGTACAAACATGAAAGGAGTGAGGAAACCAGAAGGCAATAGGTATGGTTTGATGAACGAAAAAGAAAAGGGGCCAGCAGGGGCAGGGGAGATCACAAAGGATATCTATTTTTAAGAGAAAAAGCAGGACTGCTTGCTGAAATAGCAGGTCATGAAGGTGAGACAGGAATAGAGAATGGAGCAGGGTAGAAGGTGAAAGGACAGATCAAAAGATTATTGAACTGAGGAAAATGTCACTAAGGGGCAGTTATGGGTAAAGGAAGCAGGAAAGAAAAAAAAATTAAATTCATTTAATCAGAAAGAGCAACCGTAGTCAATTAGGAGGGAAACTACCATGGGAACGGCTGGAAACTTCTTCGTAGTGAGCGGGAATGACAAAAAAGACAAATATGAGAAGAAGAGAAACAAGGAAACTTACATTTCATGTGCTTGTTAAAAGTAATACTTCTCACTTCTGCAGCTTCCACATCCAGAATATTCATCCAGTGACGTTTTCCCAATTCATTCGTTTCCTCTTTCTTATCTTTTCCCTGCACCCTTTTCATTGTGCATCAGCTGAAGAGCCAGCACCTGACTGAAGTCTTGCTAAAACCTTGCTGCGCTGTGGTCCAAACAGCCAGTGTGTACCCACGCTCCACTTAAAGAAATATTACATATACATATAAGCAGGTAGAAGATATTCCTAAATTAATGCATTTCTAAATTAATGTTACACCATTGGCAAAACTTCTTGGTGGCTGCACTTTCATTTTTCGTGTGTATGGTCTCTTTCCTTTCCTTTCCTTTCCTTTCCCTCGGCTTGAAATGTACTGCTCTTCGACGAGCATGCCCCTTACAGAAAATGTTGTGGAGAAGATGCGTAATTCACGGTGATCGTACCCTCAGTTTCAGACTTATCTGAAGTACTAGTGGCAGCAGAAAAGTTGGTTTGGTTCCAATAAAATGTCAATCAAGCAGTAATATTTTCTTTTTACCTTTATTTATCCAGAAAGAATTCTGAATGCATATATTTTCTGTAACTGAATACCAAACTCCCAGAATGCTTAAAATAAAAACAAATTTCAAAATCTCAAAAAGTATTCTTTTATGCAAAAAGAGAGGGGGTTGTGTTCCATCTTTTAGCAGGATCTTGCCAGGTTAAGTTGAATTTAAAAACCTGTTAGTATCTTTGCTGAATTTCAAATAAGTTTATGTCTTATTTCCTGTCATTTTTTTGCCCGCATGATTCAACCTGTGTGTTGAAACTACGCTGGTCAGTTTGGCTTTTTCAAAGTACAGTGCTAATAACATAGTGTGCCGTGTCACAGGGAACGGTGTCATTTCTTTGGTTTCTGTGGTGGTAATGTTAAGGCAAGTCAGGTTGCCTATATGGAAAGTAAATCTTGTTGAACTTGCCACATGAGATTACAGTTTCTCATGTAATCAGGCACTTGGAAAAAGCGATGCTGGTGGAGTGAGCTTGTTGCATGGAGTCATTTAGATAACGCAATGCTGTTATTTAGCAACATCTTCTAGGAATCCTTGTCTGTTGCTGGGGGTAGGCAGTGGACTCCAATAGATTGGTTTTCTCCAAAAAGAAAAAAAAAAGCATGGCTCTTTTGGAGGGTACAGTAGATGCCTCCACGCTAAAGTGATTTAGTGGTTTCCTTGTCTCGGCTAACTTGTAGCTGGTGGTATGTTTGCCTCCTACTCAACACATGGGACTGCAGATTTTCAGCACTTGTGTTCTCTTATCTGTGAGAATTTGGAGATTCCGTCCATTTAACCAATTTAAATGGTTAAAGAGGGTGCTCTGGGCTAATGTTCTGACAAGAAAGCTAATGTAGTAACTAAACAGCTTTGCAGGATTAGGACAAAGTATTTCCTCCTTCCTGTAAAGTCTTAGCCCCAGGATATGCATTATTAGACAGGTTTTTTTTCATAATTTCTCTTTTTAAAGTTAGTCTTCACTCTTGCAGGGGAAGAAAATGGAAAAACGTAAGCTCTAAAACTAGTTTAGTGAGCGGCCTGAGCTTTCATGTATTCTTCAGTTCCCATACACTGTAAGAGGGGGAAAAAAAGAGGAGGGGGGGGAAGTTTGGCGGTGTTTGTTTGGTTTTTGCTGTGTTGGGGTTGGTTTGTTTTTTTAAACCCGTTCCACTTGCCAGCGCTGTGCAGACGCGGTGCCCGGCAGGGAGCGGGCCGGGCGGGGGCGGCGGGGCCGGGCCGGGGCGGGCGCTGCCGGCGGGGCCGCCCCCGCCGCGCCGAGCCGCGGGATCGCATGGAGGAGCGGCTGCTCCGCGCCCTCGGGGGGCTCAGCCTGCAGCCCCGGCCCCCTCCCCGCCGCCGCCGCTTCGGCAAAACCCTCGTCCTGCTGCGGGGCCTGCCCGGCTCCGGGAAGAGCACGCTGGCCAGGTAAGGGGCCGGCCGGCCCCGCCGCTGCCGCCGCCCCGGGCTGCGGGCAGCCCCCCTCGGCCCGGTGCCGCTGGCGCCCGGCGGCTGCGGGTTTAAACGCCGGGGTGCAGGAGCTGCGTGAGGGGCGACGAGAAACGGTAGGAGAGGAAGAGGCCGGTGCGCGGTTCGCCGAGCGGCTGGCGCACCTCGCTGCTGCCCGGAGCGGGGCGCTGAGATACGCTCCTCGGAAAGGGCTGCAGGGAGGGCATGGGACAACCGACTCGGCAAGCTGCCGGGCTGGTTGCTGTCGCCGTCAAGGAAGTGCCTTGTCGAAACCTTGTGTAAGCCCAGTCATCTAGAAACCATAGTTTCCGCTGTCATCCGAAACAGTCCTAAGTTCAATTCCTTAGGCTACAAGTGACCGCTTTGAGTATGGGTTACCCACAGGACGGCGTACCTTGTTCTGAGCGGTCGGCGCCAAAAGGTGTGTTCCCGGTGTGACTCAACGCACGGTATCTTTTATTTGTTTTTTTTTTTTTTTATGCTCTTCTGTACCAAACACCAGGCTGGTATGTGTACCCTGGGCTGCTTGCCGGTTTGTCACAGCCGCGGTCAAGCACCTCCCCTCGCTGGTGACGAAGGTGGGCGAGAACGATGATTTGTATTTTCATGATGGCTAGTGCTTCTCGTCAGACCAGGAGCGGTGGATAAAATGGAAAGGCAGAAGAGACCGTTCCTCTTTCAGACAGCTCTGAAAAACTGATTAAAAAAAAACGTACAGACAGAAACGCCTCTGAGGGGATTGCTGGGAGACGGGGCCGCAGGCAGTGCGACACAGCATAGCCACAACCTGTGAAATCGGGTATCCCAAAACCCCCAGTGCCACCCACTGTCCACAAAAAGAGGAAAAATCAACCTCCCATATTCCCCACATCCTTCCTTCAAGTTTTCAGCCTCTGTTGAGGAAGACCCAAGTGCTAGCAGCGTACACAAGCTCTTTTAGGACTTGGCTGATGTTTTTGTAGGCAGGGCTCTGCTGCAAGACGTGGCAGTATAAAACCCCACAGTGCACTAAGCTGTGCTAGTTCCTGTTTTCAGTACCTTACTTTCTGTAAAACAGTGCCTTCTGCCTCCCAAGTTCTGTAAGACTAAGTAATGCACTTATCGACACTGTTTTTAGTGAAACCCGAAATACGTGTCTCCCTAAAGAGACCGCCTAAAGAGGCGGTGCAAGTACAGGCCTCATCTCTTTCAGAGGCACTTGGGTCCCCTCACAGTGCAGTGAGAACTTCATGATCCAGGGACATATCCTCCACAGGTACAAATAACTGACTTTCCAGTGTTTTTTAGGTTAAAACACACAATGACAGACTTTTACAATAAGTTGTAAGGCTTGTTTTAGTCCCATGGGAGATGAACGTGTGAGCGTCTCATTCTGCATCCAGCTCCTGGAAAGGACAGAGGTGATGCGTTAATTCATTACATTCAGTACTTGACTCAAAGGGCAGTTCTAAAAACTGTGTGTAGTGCCTCTCCATTAATTCTGGCTAGATTATAAAAAAGCAGCTGTGCCAAACAAATTTGGAGATTTGCTCTTCCCACATCCCACATTATGCACTTTCTGGTGGTGTTAGTTGTAGAGTGGTAAGCAAGCTATACCAAGGGAAAGCTGTGCACACAGGCAGATGTCTTCATTGGTAACAAAACAATATTTTTGAAATAAGTCTGTTTAACAGCACCTAGAAAGACAGCTAGAAACACAATTGCATTTGTGATCATTTTGCACGTGTTTCTTAAAACATAATTACAGTTATGTAATTGGCTTGACTACCAAATTTACTGAAAGACACTGGTGGGCTCGGTGGGCTCAGCTCTGGCTGAGGTAGACTTGCCACATCAGCTGCTGCGTGTGCCCATGGCTGTGCAGGAGGTGTTAGGTGTATCACAGCATAAACCAGTTTAGCTGAGTCCTAAAGAGCATCTGGAGTGGCTTCTCTGTTTCTATCTTTCTGCCCTTTCTGTTACAACTACAATTTCCACCCTTTCCTAGGAAAACCAGCCCCATGCTGAAAAGCTCATGGTTCATGGTGCAGCTCCTGCAGCTCGTTGCGTGCAAGCGGAGGGCTGTGGCTGCGGGTAGTGCGCCATGCAGCTTGGCTGTGCCCAGGCAGCTGCAGCGGAGGAAAGGCAAACGGGGAGCGTTGTCATTTTAAAACACTGAGAAAACAGAAAGCGGATGGTGCCTCTTTTAAGGGTTTATGCTGACTTATTTTCCCCTCCCTGCTATCCCTGCTCATAAATTGTGCTCGCTTGAGCCCATACGAGTGTTTGTTGGACCACGCTGTCAAGTCCAGTTCACTTCAGGGAATGAACCTGAGTCCGGGTTGAAGGATTCACCCAGCTGAAGAAAGCAATATATCTGATTGCCCCAGTAGAAAGACAGCAGGCAGCTCTGGAGGCATTTCCTTGGCCTGTGGTTGTAGAAAACTAGTATAACAAAACTCAATATACGACTTTTGGAGGGAGGAGACAATTATTTTTGCAAGCACCAAGACACCTTTGCCCAGAGGGGCTGGCAAGTCGGAGAGGACAAGGAGCTTCAGCAGTCGCGTCCCCATTGTATCTCCTGGGTTCCTCTGGGTTGGTGATGACAAGCTGGTTTTTGGACAGTCTTTTATACCCCCTAGTAGTCAGCAGTTGTTATGGTGCCATTTTTTTCCCTCAGGATTTTGCTTATTTCATTCTCCATGAATCTAAGGCAAGGTTTTTACCCCCTCCCCCCTTTTTGGGGGGTTCTCTCGTTCTGGATGTCTTTACAGCTACAGAGTCTCTTCCTGCCAGAAAAATAGGAAGAGGAAAGCTGTGTACAACCTGGCGTAACCTGGTCGCCACCCTGCTGCTGTCAGCGCCCACGTCTGGTGGAGCCGAATCCCCTGTCCTGGGCCTCAGCAGAGTGGTGGCCTTTTGCTGTGTGTGTAAGCAATACATTGCTGTTTTCAGTCTCTGGTAAAGGCGGTGAGGAACGTGGTAGGGCAGAAGGAGGAGTCAACACACCAAGGCCCCTTACCTCTCCAATTACTCTCACGGTTAAGGATACTCTTCCTTGAATTACCTGTTATTAGGTGATCTGAAGTGGCTCCCTCTGCCTGCTCACCCGGCGTTGCCAGCAGCAGAAGCGTGGAGTGGAAGAGGGCAGCTCGGAGGTGCATCTCTTAAGCGCCTCCACTGGAAGTGCGTGCAGCACCCTCCGCCTCAGCACGTCCCCCCAGCTTCACAGTACATCCTTCCTGATCAAGCTGGGGCAAGACTACTTGGAAGGCTTGATGGTTATCTGAGAAGACAGAGTGGGTACAGCTTCCAGAAAACATCTCTGAAAATCAAAGGAGCTGCATAAAGCTCATACCTGATGCCTGAACAGACAGTTTCTCCATTGCACAGCGGCTGTATTTCCAGCTCGTAAGCAACGTATTGCTGTGATACACAACTTGTGTAACACGTAGCCCTCTCTAGCTAGTCGTTTTGCCCAAATATGAGGCCTGATCAAACAACCAGAGCAGACTGGTCAGTTTTCCCTTTATATATTAATAGAATAATGTACAACTTTTCAAGAACTGCTGTTGATTTATCACTTGAGGTGAAGCATGGAGCTTATGAAGCATGGAGCGAGCAATCTCATAGAAGAGATGACTAAGAAACAGGGGGGAAAAAATTACATGGGCACTGAGGAACCGCTGCTTGGTGTGAACTGTGGCTTCTCCAGGTCTCTCCGCTCTGTTTGTCCAGCTCCTGCCCAGGCTTCCAGCCCTCTGTCCAGCCCCGCTGCTGTTCCCAGGATCCTTAATGCCCTGCACGGCCCCTGCTCTGACGCGTGTTATGGGCTTTACCTACTAGCTCATGTTTCCAGGTGGTAACGTGTTGCAGACATTTAACCAGGTACACAAAACGCCCTAAGCTTCAGGGCATTCTCCTGAATAATGTGTTTACCAAACCTGACGTGCAGCCTGTTGCTCTGCAACATACAGCCGCTGCGCTGATCCCAGCAGGCGAGACAGGCGCCCTAGGAGCGGGCTGCAACACCGCAGCAATTGGCTGGTGGCCTTGCACCAGGCCAAAGTCTCCAGGGCACTAGCAGTTGTCCAAATACTACAGGCAGCTAATGGTGCCATGCAGGTGTTCAGATCTCACAGGTCTGATTTTCTGCTTTTCAGATGCCGTGGGAATGCCTTACATTAGGGAGAGTTACCAGAATAAGTAGTTCAATGCAGTCTTATTGCATAAACGTTATGATCTCTGCTAAATTAGAAGTAAATTTTATCTTGAAAATTCATTTACCTTCATATTTTCTGGTAGAAATTATGGATTTTTTTTCTCCAATAACATTATTAGTGATCTTGGAGACTTCTCCTAAGTACTCTACTTGCATCCAGCTCGCTGAAATCTTGGATAATTAGTTTGTTATCTATGAGGGCAGAAATACATGTAGTTAAAATTCGAAACTATAATTTGAAGGCACTGAGTATATTGTTAATAAAAAGGGAGACTTAAAAACTGTATACATCATGGGAACAGGTGCTCAGATTAATAACTTAAGAGACTTTAGAAACACCTGTCTATCCAGCGATACGATTCTTACAGTGCTACTATAGAAGCACAAATGGAAGCACAATTAGGTGTAGTCAGCAGAAGGACTATGTTTCTCATTTGTTGGTCATACCAACCATCCAAAGCATGGCTAGGGTGAAACAGCGCGCCAGCGCCGGCCGAGGAGCCACGCTGCCTGGCCGAATCCCGGTGCCCCGAGGCTGCCGCTGCCGTCGGCGGGCAGGTGGCCGAGCCTGTGCCCCTCCACCGCTTCACCCTTCTGAGCGCTTATGGTTTCCAGCAGCAGAAGCATGAATTTTGCTGCTTTTTTTGTCAGAGCTGAAGAAAACCAGAAGCATTTAAGACCTTTTTTTTTTTTTTTAACCCCAGCTGTATCAGGCCGTCTAATGGGGTGTTACCTGGCGTACAGTCTGCCTCCCCTTGGGGAAGGGGAAATGGGAAAGGAGGGGGGAAGGGTTCTGGCAGATTTATTGCAAGAGAGGAAACATCTCCCTTTCCCTCAATCCTTCTTTTTTTCTGCAGTCCAGCAGCAAACTTGTGTTTAGCAAGATGTATAACATGGCACGTTTTATAACTACAGCAAGACAGAGAGCTGTGCAATTAAATATCCCACAGAGATAAATTAACACTGGACCTTTCGTAGATACTGTTTATCGCGATGCATTGCTTTCTTTTTTTTTTTTTTGTAATGTTAACATATCTGATAAGTATCCTTTGATCTTGCAGTGAGATTTCTTTTCCTCCTTAGTATAGTTTGACACTTACTGATCTGACTGCAATAGGTAATTTTCTTTTTATTGAGCTGCTCAAAATTTATTAATAAGCAACACTGATCACAAGTCCTCCCATCTTTAAACTGCTGCTGTAAATTTTGCCAAAATATAGGCATTTTTATTTTGCAGAGTGATTAGGATTCCAATGCGATGCAGTAAAACCTCTCTTCTAAGCAAACCAACTTGTTCTTTGTAGATCCTAGCTGTCTAGAGTCACAAGGAAAATGCTAAAGAGGTTTGGGTGCCTGTTGATGTTTTAAGAGGCAAGAAATGCAGAATTTTTGCTGACTTCATGATCCGTAGAGGATTACAGAAAGCACTTGAAAACTTTGGTGTCAATTTAGTTGCTTTAAAAAGCCAGATGTAAACACAGCAAAACAAGCAGAAAGTAAAGCATCATATTTTTCCTATTTAATGTTCTCTTCCCTTGCTGTTAGTAGGCACTCACTTGCTTAGTAGGAAAAAAAGCAAATGTGACAGTGATTCACAATTTTTAACACCGTTTGTGCCGTACTTTTCTTCTGTTGAAGCATAAGTTTTATCTCTCTACTTTAAAAACCAGTGATGTGAAGGTAGTAGGCTGAGTTTACAGATAATCCATCACATGCACAGCATGCATGCATAGATTGCTTAAAGGATTATTATCAAAGCCTTCATGAAAATGTATGTCTAAGTAAGTGCTAGAAATTAAATAGTAAGGCATATGCTAAGAAAGTAATTATTAAAAATTGTCCTGATTGAGAAAAATTTTAGAGGAAAGGAACATTGGGCAAGAAAATAAACATCTTGGACTCTTTTATTAATAAGCACAATTTAATGTGCTTATTAGTAGTTAAAGGGACTATAAATATTTTAGCACAACTAATTTTTTAGAGGTTGTGATGTAGGTAGGTAAAACAGAGGGAAAGGTAAGGTGCTGAGTTATATTGAGAGCTAAATATTTATCACCACAAGAGTCAAGAGGTAATGTGGTGGGTGTTCACTGCTTTCCATGATAAGAGTTCTTTGCCTGGGACCAAAATTAATGTGAGAACAGTCTGACTGTTTGCCAGCACTTTGCAACATGCCTTTTGTTTGCTCCCTTTGCCCAGAAGTAATTATGTGAATAAACATCTTTTCAGTGCTGGAAGATAACTGCTTGTAGCCACTAACTGATAGGGGATTTAGTGGCCCCAGCACAGGACTGCAAGGTCAGCCCTGGCCAGCCGGTCGGCAGCGGAGTCTGTGCTCTCGGCGGCACTTACTGCCCCAAAATAATGTTCATTAATCAGCCGAGAGAAGTCCCAGGGGAAGTTACCAAGCCAGAAGCGGATGTTTCTTCAGCTAAAAGCAGCGTGCAGTACTGGTGAGGAATTGCTGCTAGCAGGCAGGTTGGGATCAAATTAGTAAGTGAATGAAGAGAGCAGAACTCGGGACGAGAGAGTTAAACTTCGTCTGTTGGTCTGCCCGTCTGTTTGCAGATAACCTCGAGGGGCCTTTTCCCTTGCTGTTGCTCAATTCGATCAGACATTGAGACATACTTGTTTTTTGCAGCTTATCGGGGTGGAAGAGAAACGTTTTATCAGAGAAGTTAAAATGAGTCACAGGGACTAAGACCATGGGGTGGTGTGAGAGAGCGGGGCAGGCGCGGGCACGGCCGAGAGGCACGAGTTTTCTGCATTGGCTTGATTTTCTTTTCCAGTGCTGTTTTGGGCTGAGGGGGAATGAGAGGAGCGAGGTGACACAGCAGGCTCACCCCAACTTGTTGGAGAGAGTGCCTCCTTCATTGTCACCATCCTTGTCCTTGTCCTCGTCCTCCTCCTCCTCCTCCTCGTCCTCCTTGTCCTTGTCGCCCTCCTCCCAGTGCTCCTAGGGCTGAGGAGAGAGACAGCTCCATCTGTGGACACCAGTAAGTCGGCACCCAACCATGCAAATGGGAACCCCATCTTGCATTAAGATTTTTTTTTTTTGTACCCTCTAAGGACTGGTGGAGGAATGCTTCAGATTTAAGTCACAACCAAAGGAGTGTTTTCGCTTCCTACCGCCGGTCCCCACGTGTCCGAAAGGCGGCCAGCTGGCTCACCACGATGCGCCTGGCTCACTGCAGCACCACTCTCCCGGCAGCTCCCGGGCCCCGAGGAGCGTCTGCGCGGGACGCGTCGGCCGTTAGGAGCCAGGGGGTTGCCCTGTGCCACGTCGAAAATCTCTCTAGCGAAACTCCTGTCATCAGATTGTCTTTGGAGAGTAGCTTCCATCAGATTATCAGTATCTGCTTGGTTATTTACAATCAATCAATCATCCCTTTTCAGCTAACTCCAAAAGAAAATTGAATTTATTAATCGATATGATTCAGGACTCGCATATTGGTACTCCATTATAGGTTGCTGAACTGAAGGAATGAAGAACATCATGCCTTTAAGCTCCGTTCTTGCCCTCCTCTATGTCCCTCTGCCGATTATGTTATTTCCCGTTCTCTTTAAGCTGGGTTTTCAAAACGAGGCGCTGTGCAACGCTGCAGAGCGTTTGTATGGCTCTCGACTTATGTCCTCTTCTAAAGGGGCACGCTAGTATGTGCTCGTCCTTCTTTCTTTCTTCTTTTTTTTTCAGACAACTGAAACGTGACAACCCCAACGCTGTAGTTCTTAGTACCGATGACTTCTTTAGCAGAAACGGCGTGTACGTCTTTGAGCACGACTTCCTGGAGGACGCGCACAAATGGAACCAAACGAGAGGTGACTGACGGGCAGCCGGGTTTTCTCAGCGCAGTTTTACCTTCAGTCTGTCCATAAACTTAGCCCCCAAAATAAAGTATCTCAAAGTAGTGACGTATAATATAGCAACACTCTGGGAAGGTAAATTTGGAGTGCATCATCCACTGACGTTCATGGGTTACTGGTTAAAAAAAGTTATTTACAATGTCGGAATTTATAGCACGAAAGAGCGAAATTCAGAAATGAACAAAGATTCGTGATAGATATCATTTTAGAAAGTAGAGCAGTGAATAGTAGGGAACTGAAGCTTGGTGACAGCAGGTGGCATGCCAGCACCACCAGCCCAGCAGCGGCTCAGTACCGCTCTCGGTTGGCACGTTGCAGTTCGGCGTGCAGCTTCTCCGGTGCCGATCCCCGCTCGGAAGTGGGTGCTACGGTGAGCTGCTAGCGATGTCCAGGAGGAAACCTGCAAACTTAATTACAAGTCTGAGAATGAAACAATCCAGTTCTGTATTTCTGAGAGAAAAGCATAACATGCTTCTGCGGCTGCGCGCTGAACTCCCCCGTGGAAACGGCAAACACACGCTGAGATCACGGAGCAGGCATCTTCTGCAGATGACAGTCAGTGATGCCTGTTGTAGCTACCTAGTGCTCGTGGGCCTGTAAGCGTGGTCTGCAGGCATTTCCAATCTTACCGCTGAGCGCAGCCACTGGCTGTGTAATACCCTTTGGGAAAGTGCAGGCTGATTTACTGTCTCGTGCTTGCGTTTGGGCGGTGGGTGAAAACCCACGTCACGGTCGGGAGCCAAGTGCGCTAGGAGCGGGCAGAAAAAAGGACACCGGGGCCTAGTAAAAACTGGATCAGTCTGTTATTTAATATGCTTTAGCTTTACTTAATGTGTTGCTTTACAGCAGACAAAGCAATGAAGAATGGGAAAAGCCTGGTTATTATTGATAATACCAACATCCATGCTTGGGAAATGAAGCCGTATGTGATGATGGTAGGGAAAGCTATGATTTATTGCTTTTACATGCTCAGCTATGACATTTAAGAGGCAATCTGATGGAAAGGGTTCTTACCATGGCTAAAAATAATTACTTCCACTTTCCCTTAGTTCTTTAATTATAGTTAATAATCATTGATACTGTGAAGAAGTAAGAAAAGAGATGTCAGTGTCCTTGTTTTGTCTAGTCAGCTGTATAATGGCGCAGAAGCAAAATGACCCCAAAAGATTAAGTCATTGATCTTGCCCTGTAACTTCTTGGCAATCAGGCTCTCATCCCTTTCCCCACTAGCAACATGAATTTAATAGTTGCAAAATTATTAGTTAACAAATATGTCAAAATATGATTTATAGTTTTAGTTTAGGACTTGTAAAAAGTACACAATAAAATGTCTCTGAGGATGCATTTGTATCACTTTTCAGTGATTCTGGCAGGGATGGCATTTATTGGCAATGTTTTTAGTACAGTTTCATAATGTCAGTGCCAACCTCACACTCGTGTACACCTATAGGGTCTTGGGTTATGGTCTTGCCAGTTAAGAAATGTGTAACTAGGTATAGTTTTTATGAAGCCCGAAAGAGGCACATGTTAATAGCAGTGCTGCAAAGCCTAGACTTGTCACTGTGGAGGCAGACATTTTGAATGCTTGTGGGTGACTATATAGCAAGTGAAAAATCTCAGCCAGAGGTGGACAAAATGTAAAAAGGTCAGCAGAGTTCCCTGCCTTCTTTCTGGTACTCTCTAAGTTCCTCAGAGAGCAACCCTCCCATCCCTCAAAAAAAAAAAATCCAAAAGCAAAAACAGTCAAGTGATTGCATTACATAGCCAGGGGCTATGCTGAGGTTTGCTGGGAACTCAAATCCCTTGATGTAAGAAGACATGAGCTAGCTGGGACTCAGCCCACAGCCTTGGTGGGAGTCGTGGTTATCTCCTTGCTTGTGGCTCCTGGCAGGATGTGACACTTCTCTTCTTGGCCAGCTAAAATCTCAGGGTGGCGCTCACAGTCAGGAAGACCAGCTACCCCTGGACTCAGCAGCCATCCGTCTTCAGCTAAAACTTCTGTGTGCTTCTTCAGGCCCGTGAAAATAGCTATGAAGTTCTATTCCGAGAACCAGATACACCCTGGAAGTTCAATGTTCAAGAACTGGCAAGGTATCTCTTTCTCTCTTTGATTCAGCAGGGAGTTTCTCATTTTATTAATGTGCTCTGGAGAAAGGTTGGCATTCTTCCTCTTTATATATCCTAGAAAATAACCTAGTAGAGGACAACAGAAGAACTGTGGAATAGGCCTGTTACTCAGTACCTGCTCTGCAGTGAGCTCAGCCCCAAAGGAGTCCGACTGATCTGAAGGGAGTCAGTCAAGAGCAGACTAGGAAAGGTACCTGCTTGAAGCATGTATTTATACTGCGAACGTCTAGAGGCAGAGACCCTGTTTTTTGTTCTGTATTTGAGCAGCATTTTCTGTGTTTGGGCGCAAGACATGTCAAGGCACTACAGACAGTAGCCTGATTTCTGTTCTTAAAAAAGCTAACCATAACAAATACTATCTTGCTGTAGCATGGTGGGATGCTACATTGAGCACTTTGACGAAATGACCTTCTACAGGATCTTAAAACACACATGTAAAGGGATATGATGTGGGTATCAATTCTGCATAATATTGTAGTAAGAGAGGTAACCAAATATGGCTCTAAATAGGCTGCTCGGCTAGTGGATGCAGGGTTAACCATTATGTTACTGCAGAAGCCACGCAGTCAAATTTCCTGGCCTGGAGCCAGCTGGCTGTGAGGTGCATTGCGGCACAGCGTGCACCCCTGCCTATGAGACCCAGCAGCTAGCCTGTGCTAACTTACTTATCTCAAGAAAACAGGGCATGAGTACTTCATTCGGACTGATTTTAGCTTTTGTAGCCACTAGGAGGTCTACTCAAGTATCAGGATTGTTCCTATGTGCTTGGTGGCGACAAATGCCAGAGCTGTGCCCCAGCGGAGCCGTGACACGGCAGCCGATGGCTTGGGGCCAAGGGCTGGCAAGGCTGTCCACAGCTTAGCCTCATGCGGCTGGGCTGACACGTGTAGGGCAGCACTGCAGAGACGGATTTTACCAGTAATCCTTAATTATAGGCCGAACTACTTGGAAACTTGTATTTTGTTTTAGTAATCAGTTGAAACAAGTCAGTGGTTTACAATAGCCTGCAAGCTATTGTAGCAGCAGGCTACAATAAAGCTGACTGAAAGACAGTCAGTTTGGGGCAGCCCTTTGGCAAGTGATTCAGGGACAACTGAAGGTGCTTTCTGGTGCACGAAAGCCTTCAGTCTGTGCTGTGGGTTTCTAGATAACAACCAAACATCCCAATACCTAATTTCCATCAGTATTAGGTTCCCTAGGCACCAAAACCTTTTGCCCCCCAAGCTGATGTGAACAATGTACGTCTCCCACGCGATCACAGCTAACTCTCTCCAGAGCTCTGCTTATGTATCCTGCACACCCTGGTGCGATTTAGGATACCACTCTGACAGCACAGCGCCTTTACCATCTCCACAGCTCAGGTCCAAAGAGGGAAGGAGCAAGGGTTGGTTTGGTGTTACCTGTCTCGTTCCAGGACTGGGTGGCCACACAGCGTCTTTCCTGGCAGTGAAGTGTGTGCTGAGTGCTGCCCCTGGGCACTGACAGGGGCACTTACTGCTGGAGGGAGTTGCGGCCACATTGCAAGTAGGGTGCTCATCCTGCTGCATGACTGGCTCCTTAATGCTGCCAGGAAAAAAAGGTTTTTTTTTGAGTGCTCCAGGGAGCACCTGCTGCAAGACTGCAAAAATACAGATGCAGGACAAACTTGCACCAGGGCCAGAAAGACTCCATCCTGCATGCTAAATTACTAATGGTGCTTGAAAGAGCTAAATGGCAAAAAAAAAAACCCAAGGCTATGCAGCATCTGCAAAAACTTTTTTTTTTTTTTTTTGGAAAAACAATTCACATTAAAGCATTGAGCATCTGCAGCTGTTTCTGGTTTCTCCGGCAAGCCCTGCATGTTTGAGCACCCTGTTACCCTCCCTCTCAGCCGCTCCCAGTGCATGAGCACGGGCAGCCTCTGTGGCAAACCCAAATTCCAGCACATGCACCTTCCCACCACCTTCTCCTCTCCCCCCGCTTCCCAAGTCCCTGTTTGGCCAGCAGCCGCCGTTGGCAGTTCAGGCCAGCGAGCACCTTGGGCTGAGTTTCCCCACTCAGCTACCGCCACAGCAGGGTCTGACCCCTGCTCGAGGTGGGACTGGCTGCAGCCTGTGGCTGCCTTTCTGCAGACGTGTAAAAGCTCACCCTGAGCCTGAGGGGCTGTTGCACTAAATAACAATAAAATTCATGTGATATTATACTCAGGTCTGTTACACAGTGCTTTGCTAGCTGGCCCATGTTTCAAACCATTCAGCTATCATCTCACGGCCTGGCTGCTCACCAAAATCTTTGGGTGATGTTTTTCAGCAAAGTCACCAAAAATAATTTTGAAACGTAGGTGGCAATGAACAATGGCAAAACGGGGCTAGAAATGTCGCTGGGGCTAAGGACTGATGTCCTGAACACAGCAGGAACCTTAGCACGCTTAAGATAACCTGTAATATATGGACAACTAAATATCTGTATTTTCTATTAACGTTGCTTCTGTAGAAGAAATATTCATGATGTCCCTCAACAAAAGATACAGCGGATGAAAGAACAATACGAGCATGGCGTTACCTTCCACAGTGTTCTTCGGTCTGAAAAGCCGAGGGGAGCTGAGAGGAGCACCGGGGGTCCCCAGCGCGCCCCCCCAGCAGCCCTCTCAGGCAGGTGACCGCGCGTGCCACGTGCAAACACTGCGCCAGTTAACTAAGGGGTAGGGTCCACCACGTGTTTTAATTGTCAGGGTATAAATATCTTGATTTTTACATTTTTCTAAATTATGTCTTATTCTTGTATTTTTCTACTGTATTTCTAAATTAGACTTTTGTATCTTACAAGTCTTAAATGTCACTGGACAATAATTTCATGGGTTTGCATGACTGAGCTAAGCTCACTGTACCCACTACAAACTGTAACCCCCTGCTCAATCCTCCTTCCTCTGCTAAAATCCAGTCACGTTTATGGTGAAATGTGCTAGCTGTGCTCATCACTCTTTTTTTCCCACCTAGCTATCTGTCACTAACAGATAATACTAGATATTCCCAAATTCTTTCATTACAGGCTGCATGGCCAAGCACCTCTCCGCGCAGCTGTCCTTTCTTGACATTTTGCTACCTTTTCTCTGGCTGCGTGGCCCTTTGTCTCTTCCCACTCCAGCTTGTCCAGAGCGTTGCTACTAGCTTTAAGAGAGGCAAAGTAAATCATAAAAAGAAAAAAAAGTGAGCTCTAAAAGACCATAACAAGGTTTAACACTGTTCCCTGTCTACATCTCTGCTTGGGCTGGCAGAAGAGGCTGAGTTCAGCCAAGCCCAACACAAGGCCACATATGAAGGCTCTTTAAAGGAGCTGTTAGTGCTAGTCTAGCGCTCGCTAATCTGGCAAGTAAGACAGAAAACAGCTCTAAATAGTTGAAACACAAGTCTATGAAATATCTGAAATAACCTAAAGTACAAATTCTATTGCAGAAAATAATTACTTAAGAAAGGAGGAAAAAAATGTATATGTAGGGGGAGAAATCAGCTCCTTTCATGACTAAATGAAGAGAACCCACACATCGATGGATGAATGAGATAGTGCAAGATAACTACTTTAATTTTCTTTTCTTTAATTTCCTAATGAGGAAGCCTCAGGAAGCAACTTTTAAAACACAGCATTTGCAATGGCAAATTTTTAAAGTAGATGTGAAATATTAGACAGCAGTTGTAGAAAGGGATGGATGGTAGTGCTTTATTTTGCAGTAGGAAACGAAGATGGCTAGCACTAGACACTGAGAAGAATAGGCATAGCTGTAACTCATTAGCAGTTTAGTGGACAGAGAAGACATGAGGCATAAAGAAGTATCATGCTGTTACTGTACCAAAGCAAAGCTGCCTATAGGACTCTGTAAAGTAGTGGATATATGGGATAAATTTTTTACTGAAGCAGCATTTAAAGTAGTAGTGTCTTAAAGGGTCTTCATCATAAATAACTGTGAACCAGGGGGCCTAGGGACCCTAGCCCTGCAGCACTGCACCAGGGTTTACAGAAACATCAGCAGTTGCGCGGTGAAGCCACTTTTCCCTCGTTACAATTCTCTGATCCCACTACAACGCTGAGCCATCCCCAGGTCCCCGCCCCAGCTGGCCTCCCATGGGAGCATCAGCCTTTGGCAGGGGCCTGGTGGGAGGCAGCGGGACAGGGCAGGCTGACAGCGAAATCCCAGTGGAGGCTGCAGCTCCACTGCAGGGCAGCTTCTCTCGCTACCAGAGAAATTCCAGTTCTGAGAAGTCTCACTTGTTGAGCTTAATGAGAACAAAGTAATGAATAAAAACACTCAGTACTGCGCTTGAATATTTTCCTGGCAGACAGAACTCGTAAGTGATGAAATTAAAGTAAGATCATTCTTTCCATAATGTTGTGGCTCAAAGTGGTACCTTGAACTACGAATGAGTAGTTTAGAAACGCTGCCAAAGGATCAACCTGTTAATCAATTTACATGTCATTTTGCTATCAATCAAACCTTCACAGTTATAGCTGTTTTCTAAAACTTTTAGCAGTATGAGACGTACGAGGGGAAAAAACCATGGAGAGAACCATAGTGAAATTAAAGAGCAATATTCCAGAATTAAAGTGTTACGTTCTGGTTATAATGGAATTAGGGAATTGCTTTCACCTATTTTCCACTATGCTAATCCAATAGATGTTTGGCTGTCAGAAGTAAATACAGAGCACAACCATTCTCACAGAGGGTAACAAAACGGTTTTAGATAGAAACAAAAGCTTGTGCTGTAATTTAGGAATACATCAGAATCAAAGCAATGGCTTATAAAGTGTCATTAGAACTCCAGCCACGCTGACGTCTGTTGTATCATACATAGCTGTCTGGGAAATGTATAATTATTCAACTCCAATTTATTATATTTTGCAGATGTAATACCACTTAGTCTTTGCTTTTGCAATATATCTTTATTAAATACAATCAGGATTTAATGTACAAAGTGTAAAAATCATTTAAATGTGAAATATATACAACACTGTACATAGGCCTCTAGTAGCATTTTTGGTTTTTTTGTCTCTGTAGCTTTCTGAGGTCTGTTAATGAGCCCTCAGCGTCCTTTGTGTCCTGAAAAGCCTCAGCTCATTCAGCACAGCTTTGAGGAGTTATTTGCTTCCCCAGCAGATTTAGAACTATTTTTTCGTGAAAGATCATCAGAAAAATCAGTAGCTATTGTACTGCTAGTTTCATTTACACAATCAATCTTCTTTTCTTCTGGTAAAGTATTTATGAGTGCTTGTGTATTAATCATCGCAAGTTCTTCATCCGCAACCAGATCATTCTCAGGAAGATGGACAGTCTCTCTCAATTTTCTACACGAGGTGACATGACTGATATTCCAATTTATTTCTTTTGGTGACTTGCTAGGCTGAAAACCCAAACTTCGCGGAGGCTGAAATGCCTTTTTTAAAGATGGAGAAACAGTTGAACAGATGGGTGTCAATGGTGGAGGGGCAGGTATGCGGCTGAGCAAGTCCACAGCTTTTCTCTTTTTGCTGTTTTTGGGATGGTCTTCATTAGTAGTAGCAGATGAAGATATTTTTGCTGAGCCTTGTGGGATAAGTTTCAAATTTGGTATGCTATTTGACAAAGGGCTATGATACTTTACTTCAATATTAGAAGAAGAGATCTGTTTAAAAAAAATAAGTAAATAAAATAATTTAAATAAAGCATGTTAAATAAAGCATGCACAAGGAAGTTGCTACACTGCAAGTCATTCAAACCCATGCTTAACTTCAATATATCTTTAAAGTCTCATTTATTTTAATTTGAGTAATATATTTAATAAAATGATATATACCACTAATCCTTCAGAATTAAATATTAGAACTATGTTTGAAAATAGAAAATGATTCCTTACAGACTTTTTAAATTTAGTTTCCAGGAATTAGTCTTACATCAGGGTGCTTCCACCTCCCTAGCAACTAGTGGCAGCACAAAATTTTGTTGTGACTGCACTCAGTCCTACACTTCCAGAACAACTTACTACCAGCAACCTTCAGGGAAAAGAGAGTACTATTTAACCCCAAAAATTTATGTCAAGACTGCTCCAAATGTAAACAAGTGAACTACAACTTAACTATATCTAGAAAAAAGGACCAGGAGATATATTCTCTAAACAAGGGCAGGACTCGCAGAGTGTCCTGGAAGAAAAACAAAATACTGATGAAGAATTTTCCTCCTTGTGACATCCATATGTCGGATAGTCTTCACAATGGGACCTAGAAAGCAGCAAGTGATCCCTAAGGGAAAAGAGGATTCGATTTACTCATATAAAATCAGAAAGGACGTTAAGTACCACTGGAACACTTCTATAATTTACCGAAAAATGCATAAGGTTGTTGACTTTAGTGGACTAAGAGGTGACTAAGACGCAACAAATCTCTAGCTACAATTTTTGTGGAAATTTTGAGGAAAAAAACCCAACCAGTATAGATCATCAGTATAAAATTTGCTTATATGATAAGTAATGTCTGTATAAAACCAATATTAGCTATAAGAAGCTTACCAAACTTTTATGCCCTGCAAAAAGGCCTGAGTTGCAGGAAGGGGAAAGGCACTCCAAGCCATATCTTTTAGGTAAGTTGGGTGTAAATGGGCCATTCCTTTGGAGCAAATTCATCAATTTGCTTTCAGCATCAGAACAAAAAGAATCCACATTCTACAAAGAAGAACAGATTACAATGCAGTAACAGTTGTTTTTAAAATTACAAAAGTATTACATGCTTGCAAACAAAGTATTTGGGACTAAACTTTCTCACTATGATCCTGCTAGAAGTTTATTTTATGGCTAGCCAACAATTTAGAAGATGGCCACACCTTCTGTGGGGAGCAAGATACCCTCCCTCCCCCCCCCCATCATAGCTTCCTGATAGTATTTACAAGAAATGCCTGCTTCTGTACTTAAACCTGTTTTTCAGTAAGAAGTGAGAATGCATGACCAGATCCCACTATTTAACACAGCTACAAATTTTTTTTTTTTTTTAAAAAACAGTCAGCTGGTTAATGACTGTGTTCAGCTGAGCAAGATAGTCAACTTTAAAAAGGCTAGAGCAAAAGCGTCCACGGCAGATTCCCCCACTGACAGCTCCACTATTTTTGTTAGCCAGGGAAGATTCTGTGGCACATCTCAAGAACAGTACTGTTGAGTTGAAGGGGGGGTGGGGGGAAGCAGAGACATTTGATAGGAGATACGGAAAGTCCTCCAGGAAGAGTATATGTAACATCTTACTCCATCTCCCACAAAACCCCCCCAAAATTCAACGTTACATGCATTACATACTCTAAGAGTTATTAATACTAACGGATTCTTTGGTGAAGAATACAACACAGCAATAACTAAAATTAACTGCTGAACTGAAAATCCACAGGTTTACCTCTATCGTACTTCTCAGTTCATTAAATCTCTCTTGAAGATAGTTTTCCTTTGGACTGCCAGAGAATATAGACAGATCTCCAGCCGAGAGCACAGGAATTTCTGATCTGAATTCAGATTGCCACTGAAGGTTGCTTGCAGAAATGAACGAACAGCGGACAACTATATCTTCAATAGCAAGGTGTCTAAGATCTGTCCAGATCTTTACTGCTGCTAGATTATAGTTTTCATCAGATAAGTACACCAAACTAGTGAAACCTAAAAATAAGAAAAAATTTGAATTAAACTGTAAATCTTTAAATAAAGGTTGATTGCTGTGAGTTGTATTTATAAAAAGAAACCACACATCTTGAAAGAGTTCTAATTGATAAATACAACAGTGCAGCCTATCTGCATGGTAACAGATGTGTGATACTTCATTTGTACTCTATACTAGCTCCCTACTGACTGAAACACAGACTTTGAATTGGTCTCTGTAAACAACAGTATTCGTAGGGTGCTTTCCTTTTTTATCCAAAAGATTATCAGCCTGTCTCTGCCTGTGAGCTTCAATGGCTATGCTCCCCTGGTTCCAAGATACTGTACACAAAAGAGGAGCTCACATGCATGCAAGACAACTTCTGCAATGCCTAAAGTAAAAGTGTCTCGAGCTTGGATTTTCCCATTCTGAAGTAGTTCCTGAACAAATAAGAGAAGACATATTTTCTTTAGAGAAATCAAAAAATATCTGCCAGCATGCCACGGTGACGGGCTGTATTTGCAGGTTTTGACAGACCTGCTGAACAATACCAAGTTCATCTAGAATTTTGAAATAAGAAGTTTTTGTGCTTATTCAATGGGAAGGCATGAACGCGGTCTACAACATACCTGTTTTGCCCACAGAAACTACAACTCCCACTAAATCAACTTCAGCACATGGTGGCTGAAAAGAGGGATCCAATAAACTTGTGAATGCCAGAGCCTTTCGAGGAAAGAAAATCTGTGGCAGCATCTCTTGTGAGATCTGAAAATACACATTTTAAAATATTTAAAATATACTGTCATGTAGGCTGCTATACTTTTTAATTATGACATCTGCATGAAGTTAAAGCACTTACTGGTAATTGTAGATACTGAGTTTTCTTTGTTGCTGTTAACTGTATTTTAGCTGGGTCCGATCTTCCTTTGGACTGTGATGCTGATAGCTGGTAGATTCTGTACCGACTTCCTTCCTTCAGCAGGGAACAAACATCTAGCAGTGGACGCCAGATACTTAGCATCACTCCTAAAAATACCAGATTAAGATATGTTACGTGTACAATACTAGTGTGAAGGCTTCTTAAACAAAAGAAATCCACAGCATTCCCTCTATCAAAAAAACCTAAGTCAAAAGCAAATACAACCTTAAAAGTTGATATGCAATCTAGAACACTGTCAGGAAACTCTTTTCAAATCTACCTGTTATGTTGAGCTGTTGTCATATGTAAATTAAAGTTACTTACACATCTCCAAATACTAACCGTTATGGTTTTCTTGCTTTCTGTAGTCTACCACACATAATTTCCATACAGTAGACACATCCCTTTTGGAATAACCAAGTTCCTCCTGTTCTGCAGACTCTACTGCCTTCTTGAATTCTGCCTGTATCTGAGCTTGCTTTTTATCATTCATCATCTGCCTGTGAGCATTCAAAGCTTTTAACTGGTCTTCACTGAGATATCCCTGTAACCAAGGTAAAATGTATTCAGTATCTTTTTTTATTAATTAAAAAAAAAAATCCTCTCAAGGTTTTTAAACAGCCTCTTTTCTAAGTATTCTTCTGTTACCAATAATTTATTGTTCAACTGATATACTACTAGGACCTGAAATGATTGTATGTTAGAACAATGGGGTCACCAGTCTTGACTGAGGCTACTAAGCACCATGTGAATACTAGTATCACATTATATGTGGTTCTTATGTGGTAATTGGTGAGGAGTCTGCTAAGAACTTAATAACTAATATGAATATTTAGTATAACAGGCATGATTATATATTAAAAGAAAGTTCTGTGAGAAGAAAAGAGATGCACCCCTCTCAGCTGGCTGCTGTCTCTGAGCTGACACAGTGATTTATACTAAAATGCCTCAGCAGTGTCATCTTTCTGACCAAGCCCTTCAAGATCTAGATGCCTTTACATGTAGCATAACAGATATGCTTAACATTTTACCAAATAAAGTCACAGCTGTAGGGTTTTAGTGCAGTTAAGGACCCTGACCTTGCAACACATGAGGCACGCATTTATTTTATAACAACTGGTAGAGACTAATCATCTCCATCTAATTAATAAAGGTAAAACACCTAAAAATTGGGATTGAACTGGAACAGGGAATAAAGAGATAAAGACAGTATAATCATTCAAATGCTTAAGTGAGCAGTGTGCAAGAAAAACGTGTGCAACTAAACACTTAATAGACACATTTAGTTTTTGTCTACATAAGACAGAACAAAGTAATAAAATAACAACAGCTACTAACTCATAATTGCACTACTGGATTTGTTATATCAAAAGAGAGTAATCTATTCTTTTTTGCAACCCAAGATATCACTTGGCTATTTTAACAAGCCTTCATTCAAATAATTTTCAAATTTTTAATTCGAACCTTCTTAGCAATAAGCATACTGTAGGAAATCTTAAAAGAAGGCAAAATACATGGTAATCTAATGGTTGATTTTAGCAGCAGGTACTAAATTGGAAATAATTCCACCACCATTTCAATATTAGCCCAGCAGCATCTACGATTACCTCCATATAGCCAGGATCAGATGCATTCTGAATTGCTTCATAAAGTTCTGCACCATCTTGCAAATTACGGATTTGCTGTCTTGTGACTATGCGTGATCTCAGAACTTTTCTGCTAGTTCTTTCTGTTTAAAAAACCAACCAAACAAAAAAATGCAGAATATGTCAGATACAGTCAATACATTTTAAGAATAAAGAAAAAAGGATATAAGAGCATGACAGTATTTAGGCCTTGTCCAAATAAAAGTACAAACTGCTACTCTACAGAAATTCATTTTCTTTAGGAAAATACTAGTGAAAAGAATTCAAATTAATTTAAATGCAATGTAGACTAGAATATCATGCAGACTCAGGGGAAAGTTTTATGAAAAGATTAATCAATTTTGGGACTTGTCTGACCCCTCAATGAGCCAGTTCAGTGTGCTAAACCACCAGAAAAGTAATGCTAAAAACAAGGCAATAGTTTTCTGCCAGCTTAGCAAGCAAATACCAGAGCCTGCACTCAGGAGAGGGTGGGGGACTTGAGAGGCTGCCATGAACCTACACTGATACTTGACCATGTGATCTGTTTGTCTGTCACTTCCTCCTCCTCTCCTCACAAAAGGTGACCACAGGAGGGCACGCAAAGCCTCCTTTTCTTAGGACACAAACTAACATGCAAATTAACTTTACTGTGTTAAAGGGATAGAACGCTATCTTCTAATTAGGTAGGTCATCTTTGCTGCTAGCATTTTGGTGAATTCCCTCAGGGAAGAAGACCTCAAATAGTAGGCTCCAGCATTGATAAGTTTACCAATCAACATGAACCAAGGCAGTGAGGTAACTGATACATGCAAGGTCACATCAAGGAAGTTTGAAGTTATAAACTAATCTTTGATTTCAAGTAGGAATTAAAAATATATATTTTTAGGGTAGGGTAATATTTGCAACATTTGCCTTTTCCTTGTTATTCCTGAAAGACTCCACGCTCTGAGAAGGTAGCAAGAGGACATATTAGTGTAATGGATCACCATGAAAAAAACCTTTGAGAAGGGGTAGGCCAGCTGGGTGGCAGATATGACCCTACGGAATTTGAACTGTGAAGCCTGCAACTAGTGATGGAATCCCATCTGTTCCTGGCAAATTAAAAACATATAGACCAGAAGATCAAGGCACCTAGAATCTAAAAACAGTGTGGCAAGATTCCTAATGCCCTTCCTTGTTTGAGCTTAGCTGAGTCAAACTTCAGGGGAAGCAAACATATTTCTGATGCAACAGCCAGCTTCATGAGGTTGTAGCAAACGGCAGCCAACTGTAGCACTTGTAGCAACAACAAACCTGAAACTACTGCCAGAAATCACTGCCAAGGCTGTGCACCGTAATCCCATTGACCTAAGGTCTCCATGATGGCTTGTGACGAAAGATGTCGAGTGCTCAGTATCTTGGCACTCAGGTCTATTGAGATAGACCTTAAGCAGTGTTCACCCCTTGAACAAGCTTGACAGTGCCAAGTCTTTGAAGAGGATGGAATTAGACGGTTTACAGTCTTGTAGCACCTTCCTGACCATTATCTCAATGGCGATTTTCAGCAGCCTAGCTACCAGCAAGTTCTCAGAGTCTTGGAGAGTCACAAAGCCAAACAAGTTAGGTATGCAGTTGTTTTATACTGGAATGCCTTAATACATGGGAAGTAAATATCAAAACAACACACACACACAATTCTTTCCCCCTACTACTACATGCATTTCCTCTTCCCTACTCTCAAAGAGGCTTTTGTTAGATTCTTTAAATTCTTTTGTAAATGCAAAAAAAAAAAGTGTGTTCTCATTACATGTTTTGAAGCAATGAAAGCTTTACCTTCACGCTTTTCAAATTCTGCTTGGACTTTTGCAAACAGAGCTTCCAGTTTCTTTTGTTGATCCTCTGCATACTTGGCAGCTTCCCTTTCTTCAGCTCGACTGTTACGAAACACATATGACCCAGTTGATGTCTTCTCCATCCACTGAAATAAAAATATTCAAACAAAAATCACATTTTTTAGAAACTCATTTGACTTCTTTCTAAGACTGTTAAGCAAAAATGCTTTAAAAACTAAACAGGTAGTAGTTCTTTCAATATTATATATAAAAGGCAAAACCCCACTGCCTTGGTTGATAAATCTAGATAAAGATTTGCAGAGAGAACAGAGCAGCTGTAGTCAAACCTCTATGATTTAAAAGCTGAAGAAATCATAGCTTATCATAACAGATATCAATGACGTAATTTACAAGATAGCTGGATCCCTCTTGTAGATGCATTTAGATTTAAAGAACAAAAAAAAAAAAAAAAAAATCAAACTCAATGGTGAAAAAATACCAGAACTGCATTCTACCCAATTCATCTTTGCACTTCAGCTGTACAGTCTATATTAACAAGCTGGATTAGATGCCATAAAAGAACTATAATGGTGTTCTGCTGTTGCCCTTAAACTACTTTCGCCTGAAGCGTTTTCACAGGATTACAGCCTCATCCACAGCCCTGTCAGAACTGGTTTGTCTGCTGCCTTAAGTGCATGGTTTGAAGAGATAGGTGAGCCAAACAAAGAGGCTACCACTGCTGAAAGTGGTAGTCTCTGGCTCCTTCCCTTGCTCTTTGCTGTGCAGCTCTGCCTCCTCCTTTGCACTGGCTCTAGTGCTTATCTGGCCCTCACTGGAACATGTTAGTTTGCTAATCCAATAGAAAGCAGTTTGCTTTTTTGCTGGTTTAGTAAACTAAATTAGCTAAGCAAGGGGGTCAGGTGAGCTCCAGATTTAGCATAAAGAAGCAGCAAGACAGTATAGCCAGGAGCATGATGAAGAGGAGATGAAGGATTGATCCTTCAGAGGCAGTCAACTGTTGAAAAAGGCCCTGCCTGTCTCATTAAATGCATGCTTTATATTTCCTCTACTATATGCAGTATGATACCTCAAATTAGGGTTACTGTGGGTCCAAGACCACTTGACTCTTCAGGTAAAAAGGAGATAGATAGCCTAAGTCTTCCTATCTCTTTGGTATGTTTGTTATGTTGGAGCAAGATTTTCAGTGTTTCAGAAAAACAAACAAGCAAGTTGATCTCTTGAGGAGATAAAATACAAAGCACCACTTTCCTCCAGAGCCTCGAAGCCATTTACTGTGATGAGGCTACAGATTAGAGGCTCCTTTCTGGGACCTAAATAAATGTTAGCTCTATCAGCGAGTCCACATAGATAGCGCTGCAATTTCTTCCATTAAAAAATGATCTAAATATCAAAATAATGACCCAAACAAATATTGATATTATCTTGGTGGAATTCATGTCACATCGATCAACATTTAAATAACATTTTAGAAAGCAAATGCCAAGGAAATTAAAAACCCTATATGTACGTGCCAAGTATAACATACTCTGAGAAAAGGTAACAAAACATGAATGTTGTATGCTGATTATGCTGTTAACATTAAGAGGACTAATCACCAATGAAAACATTGTTTCTTCTTGTAGTTAGGTCTGTTATGAAAAGCGAGTAGTTACAGTGAAGTTGGATCACATTTAAAATCTGTCTGAATATTTAAAACATCTTCATTCTATTTTACATAATAATCACACTATATTTTCAGTAATATTTTAAATAATACACCTTACACAATATAATCATCAGCTACATATAAGAAAAATGATTTTTACAATTAGTTCTCAATATTTAAATTATTTAGCATGGATATTGAGTACTATTAATATAGCAAATTGGGTTGGACATTTCTACTTGGAGTTGAAGCTGTCAATGTTTTTTTTCCTCTTCTTTCAAACAAGCTCTGTTGTTCTTGTTAGATTAGAGATCTGAATTTCAATTATTTCTGGTTCTTTGAAGCTGAAAACAAAGTTAGCCAGAGGATACTGAGCATAAACTGAAATTCTTCTTAAAAATCAGGATATGCCACTACTGAAACATTAAACACATGCACACTATGCCACTACTGAAATATTAAACGCATGCACACTTTTCATGTTACATATAATGGTATCATTGGTTAAACTTTTTAGCATTCTATATTAAGTCTTATTTGGGAAATGATGCAACAATTAACTGTTTAGATAAGCTAGATCTAATAGAATTATTAGATGTATAAAATACTTATACCATACCTGAAAAGGATAAGTTCTTTGAATAACTACATCAATACACCCCACTGCACCACCCTCACTGTAAAGCGATGACAAAGGCAAAGGAAAAGGTCTGGGATCCCGATGAAATCCTAGTTTTGCATGCCATCGTGCACATCGAGTACTGTTAGCTGAAATCTGAATAAGTTCATTGTTGAATGAAAAAGTGTCACCGATAGGTCAAAAAGAAATCAGACTTATTAGATGAAAGAGTATTTTTATGCTGACCTCACTAAAAATCTCTCATTTCTCCACCTGAACATACCACATTTTGATCACAGGATTTCTTTTCACATTGAAAAATGTATTTTACGTAGGTATTAAAATCTGGTAAGTTAAACTTCTCTAGAAAATGTGCACCTATGAAATATAAGCCATTGCTTTACACTAGCATAGAAAAATCTGTATACTGAAACTTTACATAGCACTGTATTATCCTCACACAAGTCGAGTCCCCCCTCCCAAGCTCACCCTCTCACAAACTGTTTTTTCCTCCCATCTTTCCTCAAGCTTCTAGGTCTATGATGGATAAACGTTTTTTGTAACTTGCTGTTTCACTGAGTTAAGGATTTAGAACTGACAAAACATGCAACACATACCTTGACAGAATTTTTTACTATAAAGTTCTCTTCCAAACCTATCGAATAGTGTCAACTGCCTTGTGTCATGTCTTAGCAATTTGGATACTAAACTGACAAAACTTTTGTCTCACTATAGAACTCCATCTGGTTTATAGCATTGCCCAAGGAAATAGCATCCAATCAAGCTGAAGTGATATTTCATTTTACCTTTAACATAAGGGAATCTGGTGCTTCCAGTGGTGTACATCCATTCTGAGAGCCAACGAGTTCTGCTCCATGTACTATGATCTTCTGACCAACAGTCAGTCGCTTTCTATGCAAGAACGCTTTGAGAGGCGGATCCACAAGAGCTCTAATCCCATACCAGCCATCGGTAACTTCAATTATTGTTGCTTCTTTTTTACTTTCCACACTGTTGTTGTTACTGCTAGGAGATGCAATGGTATTTAGTGATATGATCTTAGAAATACACAGTACAAGTGTTTTACCTGCTGTATCATCTTTCTCCATTATTTTTTTGATTGCTGATCGTTTACTTTTATCAATTTCCAAATCATATCTACAAAAAAAGAACCCATGACACTCTGTTAAAACATGCAAAATTAATCGCAATCGTTTTCCTTTAAAATAATAGTAATAAACTATTGCTACGTCAGTCTGCAGGATTTAGCACCATTGTAGCAAAGTGAAGCTTATAAAAATTTTAGCAAATAACATGCAATACATTTTTAATATTGATATAACTAATTTAAACAATACAAGCATTCCAATAAATAATAAATACAAGGTAGATGTGCTTATTTTATAATATTATAAACTAGAAAACACATATTATCACAAATTACAACTCCAAATATGTTGCTATGCATACCTGTATTTTAATTGCAACAACACTGTTTCTGGTGTCAAACATCTATTAGCAAACTTATGTGGAAAAGACACTTCCATGGCTGCCAATTTCCATACAATCCACCTATAGTGATTGTAAACCCATGCCTCCGTTATTAGCTTGGGATCCACACCAGGAGTATCACAGAGGGCTCTGCAAATGAATTATTAATACATTAATCTGAAATCCACTAAGTTTTTACTTTTACATGTTTTTCCATAGCATTGCATTTGGTATACCTACATAGGCAAAGAACAGTTACTACTGTGAAAACTGGAAAATTACTTACCATGAACCAGAGGTCTTTCCTGAAATCTTGTCCATATACACTTTGGCAGCTTGAATGTACATACATACGTTTGTTCTCGAAATTGAGATGTTTTAACATGCCCCATCAGCTTCATGCAGCTATACACACAGCATAAAGGGGAGAGATGTGTGCTCCATTCCCTTTCAACACTGGAATTTCCCCTGCGTGCTTGATTAACTAATTACAATTCATCCCCTTCTACCTCACAGTCTTTAAAGTTGTGATTTAGGTGGTTGTCTTTGTGTATTTTTGTTTGTTTGTTTTTTAACGTGCATGTGGACAACACATTTAAAAACTTTCAGTTACTACTAAAAAACTTTCGGACTTTCATTCTGTGTTGATTCCGAGCTGTACCCTTATGAACTGCACGAGGATTCTTGGAAACCTTTATTTTTTCCAACTCTCTTAGTTACTAGGAAGGACCTTTCATTAAAGAAGGAAGAATCAGACCAGAGACTCAAATGGCTGAGCCATTAGATCGGTCAGAATATAACTTAAAGCACACAAGAAAGTCAGTTCCCAACTGGTCAGAAAGCCTCAAGAACACTTTAATGAATTATATTGCATTGGGTGAGGAAAAGAAACAATTAAAAGTTGAAAACTCATACATCGGAAAACAAAGAGCAGGCATGACCATCAAAATTAATTATCATTACATTAGAACAAAGCCAAGTAATTTTAAGCTTTAGGAGATATTCTAATCTCTTGTAAAGGACACCATGCAATTCAAGAGTTAAAGAGAGGATTCAGTTCACAATTAAGACCCTAAACATAGATGACTAAATGAAGGTGCATATGTTGTAGTTGATGGAGATTCCATCAATACACTTACCAGGATAAAGAGATTGATTCAACTGACCATCAGCAGATATTTCTTCTCAATCATAGACTTTAAAATATAAACAAATCCAGAAAAGATAAAGGAACTGAGGGCACTTGTGGAACAATCTCTACAAAATGCTTGAGAGGAAATCTAATATTCAGGGTCAGATCTATGTTGACACCGGAGCAAGTTATGATACCGAAAATGCCTTGGCTGTGCTGGGACAGTTAGCAGTATGTTGGTGGTTTCTCTCTTCTCTTGCTAAGAAAAGGAACGTGGTGAAAGCCATGCACCAGATGGCTTGACCAGAAGCAGAAACGCATCTGAAAAGGACCGCCAAGACAAGCTTCCTCTGGAACAGGAAAATGGACTGGTTAAGAAGGCCAACCTTTGGCTTGTCTAGTCATAAGATGTTTTGTGTCAATACGTTTCTTATTCACAGGAAAATTGTGTGAAATGAATCAAGATAACCACTGGAACCTCCAATGCATATGAGTGGTAGATTGCAAATATACCGATACAGAAGTGGATACATTTTTCCCCAGAGGTCTACTGCTTCCTGACAAAAAACAATCCAAACCTCACATGTGCTATCCATTTGTGTAGAACACTATAATCGTGTTGCTTGTCAGTCTAGAAATAGCAACCTTTCCTATGAGGAAGCAACGATCAGTATACTTACTAAAATGCATAAAACTCTAAAACACTGACAAGTAGGCAAGAGCTCCTGCACTGTTACTGCACACAAGAGAACATCCCAGCCAGTCTTTTAAGCATCAACCATACATGCTTTGCAGGAACACTCCCTCTGACAAGGTGTATCCCAAAAAAAAAAATTCAACAATTGTGTCATCAGTGGAGGGAAATGAAGAATGAGGGATGGTAATTGTAATTAATGATAATTAATAGTGAAATACTTGCCAGATGGGGGAATAAACAGACAAGCCACAAGTCAGGTTAAGCTCTGCATATTCCACCTCTGGGTTACACGGCCCAGAGCTGTTAATTAAACAGTTCAGTCACGTGATGCCACAGGGTGTGAAAAGGAGCTGCGGGAGGATTAACTTTGTCTTGCAGTATTTAGAATAACAATAATTAGTGGTTTAACAAGCTAGAATATTTTCATATTTATTGTCAAATCAAGAGATTCAACAACTTCCAGAGCAGAATGCAAAGATACCTTGACTTCAGTAAAGACTTTGACAGTCTCCCCTTGTTTCCTTATCACCGAATTGGTAAGATTTGGGCTGGAAAAGTAGATGATAAGATGGGTGGAAAATTGGCAGCACTGCTACGCTCAAAGAGTTATGATCCACAGTATGAAGTCCAGCTGGTGGCCAGTAACTAGTGGCATCTGTTAAGGATCAATATGGGGACCAATACTGTTTAATGTCTTCATCAGCAACCTGGAGCACAGGACAGAGTCCACTTTCGGGCAAGTTTGCAGATGACGCCAAACTAGGGGGAGTAGCTAACACATTGGAGGGCAAGGCTGCTATTCAGAGGGACCTGGACAGGCTGGAGAAATGGACTAACAGGAATCTCAATATTCAACAAAACCAAATGCAAAATCTTGCACCTGGAATGGAATAACTCCATGTAACAATAACACGCTGGGGCTGTCTGTCTGGGAAACAGCTTTGAAGAAAAGGATCTTGGGTCCTGCTGAATTACAAGACGATCATGAGGCAGCAGTGTGCCCCTGCAGCAAAGGGCAACTGCATCCTGGGCTGTACTGTTAAGAGTGAAGCCAGCAGAGAAGTGATCCTTCCCCTCTCTTCAGCATTTGTGAGACTACACCTGGAGTGCTGTGTTCAGTTTTGGGCTCTCCAACACAAAGATGTTGGTATCCTGGAGAAAACCCAGCAGACAGCCACCAAGATGGTTCCCCCATGCTGCAGGGGACCAAGTACATTACATATGAGAAGAGGCTAAGAGACCTGGGTTTGTTCAGCTTTAAGAAGAGAAGGCTAAGAGGAGACCTTATTGCTGTCTACAACTACCTGATTGGAGGATACAGAGAAGATGGAGACATACTCTTCTCAGAAGTGCAACCAACAAGTTAGAACATGGAAAATTCCAACTAGATTCAAGTTTTTTTTTTTTTTTTTTTTACGTCATGAGAGTGGTCAAACACTTGGGTAGCATGGACTACCCAAAGGGGTTGAGGAATCTCTACCCTTGGAGGTGTTCAAGACTCAGTTAGACAAGTCCCTAAGTAACCAGATCTAAACAGACTTGTTTTGAACAGGGGCTTGGACTGGATGATTGCTGGAGGTCCCTTCCAACTTAACCTACTTCATGATTCTGTAAATTCCAGCACTTGATCTTGAGAACTATGCAGAATAACTGCATAGTTATTCTGGTACAGACACAGTTCTCCCAAGATGAATAAATACTGATGGCACCAAAAATGTTTCCTAAAGTCATGTGGGAAAAGTCAGCAATGACCCTGACCCACTGATCAGCATGATAAAGCATTTTTTCCAGGAGGAAGTGCAGATTACAACACGGAAGTAAACATCTTGTACAAGTCAATTTTCTCCACACTGGTTTACTGGCACTAACTCCACCAGGCCAAACTCAGACTTGCAAGTGAAAGCAGTCCTGGAGCTTGGAACAGACCTAGTCTCCGTTGCATTTTGCTATTGGAAAGCAGATGCCACAAATGTCTTCATTCCGATATTATGTATGTTGGTAACACAAGCTTAACTACAAATACTGCTCAAGTACAGGTCTTAGCTTGAGTATTTGGGTGAACACACACCACCAACGATGCTGACTTGGGAAAAAAAAAACACCTTCAAATTGACTGACAAAATTAGCGAAAGTCCAGAAATTATTTTACTGGCCAATATTTTCTGAAGTTTTGCTGAAACAATACACCAACAGTTCCTTTTTCTGTTACACATACTTTTGCTAAAGTTGTATTTAATGTATAAATTTGCTTACAGCAAAACAAAACACAGTTTTAATGAAAGTGTTTAGAAGAGATGTACTCAACACATTTTTGTTTTCAGTTTATCTCAAATGACCTTAATTGTCCAGGAACAGAAGGTGGTCCGAGAAGACTGGAGTTGTTTGTACGCTTCTTTTGCTTCTTTGCTTTTGCTTACACTCAAAAGAAAGCTTGAATGAATCAGTGAAAGTTCTACCAGTGGAATCTTGGCTTCCTTCAAATTATGCTATAAATCCAGCTTCTTTTTGTAAAGTCAGCTTTAAAAATTTCATCACTAAAAAACATTTCCAGCATTGTTCTGCCAAAGAAACCTTAAACAACCTCTGCCCCCTCAAAACCTGACCTTCATTCCTTCGTTCTCCCACCCCCTAAACTCTTGAGCCTAACAGAGGCAAATCTTTTTCCACTTGAAAAAGTCACAACCTATTAAGGCTATAATTAAACAAAACGATAAAGGGCTAAATTAATCAGTAAATTTTTTTAGACTACATATGCTATAGGAGAACCTCCGCAAATTTCTAAGTTGACTTTATGTTTTGCTTAATGCTCAATTAAGATCATGAACAGCGATTTTACTTAACAGTAGTCTACGCAGTTACAGTAACAGAGGTGTACTAAAAATGCAAGGTAAAAAAGTAGCTAGAGACTTTAAAAGATTAATTTGTTAAACTTATTGCAGGGAATAAGAGAATCGCAAACTAAAATAGCACACTTGCCTCAAGTTCATAAATACCTGTAAAACTCCTTTTTTCCAGCTTTACCCTCATCTGTAGGTATTAGCCATCCTCCATCAGCAAGTTGCATCCCATGTCCAGCTAGTAAATACTCCTTACTGAAAAACTCTTCCATGAGAAACTGAAAACATTCTGCATTCACACTGTTAACTTGTATGCAATGTTTTGAAACACCATATGTGTAAAGCTGTAAAAAATAAGATTAAAAAAGGCAAAATAATGACAATACAGTAAATAATTCAGCTGATTTTTTACATCTAATGCTAAAAATTCACATAAAATATCTCCTTGAGTTTCAGAAAGCTTTTATCTGACCTTGTCATTTTGTATGTAATCCAAGGAGAACAGAGGAACTCTCAACAACTATTTTTGCCCAAGTGCAGCACTACATATGTGCTTTTAAAAGGAATTTCAAAAAGTTTACCAGGCTTTGCACCTTTACTGTGCCTAAAGCAAGAAGTTTTTGGTACTGACTCAGCTAAAAGTCATTAGCTGCTATCACTGGTGGATTTTTTCCTTGTTCTGCTTCTCTCATTTGATGATGTAAAGCAAGAAGTTTTTGGTACTGACTCAGCTAAAAGTCATTAGCTGCTATCACTGGTGGATTTTTTCCTTGTTCTGCTTCTCTCATTTGATGATGTTACAGAAATGTGTAAGATTTGGAATATTCCTAAAAACTGCAGCTACACAAGACTCCTTAAAAAGCTGTAGCAACTGGTATAATAGCTTCTGTACTCATCCTGAAACCAAACAAGATACTGTGAGGGTGACTGAGCACTGGAACAGGTTGCCCAGAGAGGTAGTGCAGTCTTCTTCCCTGGAGATACTCAAAACCCATCTGGATGTGATCCTGGGAAATATGCTCTAGAGGACTCTGCTTGAGCAGGGAGGTTGGACTAGATGATCTCCAGAGGTCCCTTCCAACCTCAACCATTCTGTGATTCTGTATCTATTCAAAAGATTTTTGTTTTAAGGAAGAGACCCTGGAAAGATGTACAGTATAAAGGTATGAATATACCTGTTCCACAGAATAAGAACTAGGAGACGTCTCTTCTACTGCAGTTTTCAGAGAGATTCTATTTCTTGCAGACGTTTTTATGACATAAAGACTGCCTGGTTGTGAGCTAACATTTTGGCTATATTTCTTTTTAATTCTCATTTCCTGCAGATGTCTTGCACAGTGGAGATTTGTCATCATCTTGCTCATAGCTGCAAAAATAAGAGGTCATCAAGGCCTACTTAAAATATTATCAATTTAAGATACTCATAGAATAAAAGCCGATTCAAAGATCCATATTTTCCAAGTCACTACACAGATCTTTAGAATCTGCAAGAAGTCTAAACATCCAAAGTTTAAAGCATGTAAAAAGCAGTGTTTACTGCAGGCATTTGAAAAATATTGACATGAAATGAGCTGAAGTCCCTGAACTAAACTTAACACCATATATTTTTCCGCAGACTGAGCTCTATCTTCATAGAAAACATCACACGAATAGAAACAGGTAGATGATGACTAGGAAGTCTGTAATCCTGAGACTGACCTGTAAATAGGGGATCTAGTTCTGTAAACACTTATGTGTATGTTTAAACTGATATACATGAGTCCTTCTGAAGAAATCCAAATTATTTGATTTTAATAGTTACATAAACTATACATACTAGAACATTCTAGAGAGACTAGAAGGCATAATAAGTCCATACACCAAAAAGTGAAAGAGCAGAGCTTTTAAACTCTGCTGCTTTGAAAACGCCACAGTCAGCCTAATCAGGAAACACAATGAATATAAGCTTCTATAAAAGTGAATGAAGTATAGCAAGGCCACTCCATAAAGATACTAGAATACTTTTTTTATATATATATAATATATATACATATACGCACACACATATACAAAAAAAACCAAACATCAAATGAAACATAACCATCTTAAACATTTGTTCCTGAAAGAGCCTGTGAAAACAAATTGTTCACATTTGTAATTAACTTTCAAGATGCATATGCCATATTATAAGCACAGTATAAACTATGAGGAAAGTCATTATTTCCCAATTTCCCCTACAAAAAAGGCTTATAAAGAAAATAAAAAGTCTGACAGAACGTTTAAAGCCCTTAAAGGTCAAATTCAGATCGTTAGTGTTTGTAGCAGGTAAGTGATCAAAATCTGAAAATACCTGAATTGCCATTTTCTAAGTCATTGTCTGCTGCTTGCTGGATGTAACTGCTCCCCTCTGATTGGGGATGGTGAGCTTCGGCAATATTTTGTTTAACTGTGATCCAATCTGTTTCCCTCTCTTTAGTCATATTTTTGCTGATCAGAGAGTCACATCCGCTGCTGCCATCTTGTTCATCTGTAGAAAAAGTCAGCTTTGTTCTGAAGGGTGGAATAAAAGTTTTAACAGTTTTGCTAGGTTTGTACAAACTTTTTGCTTCTTCAGTCTCTTCAGTCAAGGCCTTACGTGGAGTAGAAAACCCTGAAGTACCACTTGAAGACTCTCTTAGTGCACAGTGCTGAAAAATGGCAGATTTAGATCTAAATCCTTTGAAGTCTTGATCTGGAAGAGTAAAGGTAGGATTCTTGACTTCTTGTCGTTCTTTAGTAGAACTGCGGAGGTGAAAACATTTAAGCATATAGGTTCAGCTTCCCGACATGATTCTTTGTAAAAAACGTTGATGTTCTTAATTTATCAAAGTAACGTTCAAAGCCACACCAATAAAAAGATAGAATGTTATCTAGTCTTTGACTTTTTAAAAACTGAATACTTAATTTGCATCTACTGAGAAAAGATAAACAAGTGTAAAATTTCTGTTTTGCATCTCAGTGAACTACTGCAGGAATACATGTCATATGGTAATTTGATGTGTTTATTCCGAAGCAAAATTGCTTCATCTTTTACAAAGTTGGGTAACAAACTACCACCACACGTTAAAGTCCCAAGAAACTGTAAGGTCTTAAGAAACTCTAAAATATATTATAAATAACTCACCCAAAAGGTCCACAAGTTATAGGTTTTAAAGGAACATGGTATATAAATTTTCTTCTGTCTTTGAAAATGCCTTTAATTAGAAAAAAAGTTTGAAAGGGTACGTTATATGGATGGATATTTACAGAACATATCTATATATAACTATAGTTATATAGTTACATATAACTATATATTTATAATGTTAATACAGAAAAAGACAAGTTTGTAGAATGGGTTAAAAGAGTTCTTTGTCCTATTTTTTGCAATAAAATCTTTGTATAAAATGTCTTTGATGTTGAGAAAGCCATTTCCGTTTTCCTAGCTTATCTTTGATGAATAATAAATAAATAAATATAGAAAAAACAATCAGGCACAAAACATTTAACACTTCCAGGGCTAATCTTACTGTCAGAACAACTCTTAATATCTGAACTTTTAATGTCTGAATATGTTTTTCAATAGTACTGCTCAAAACCACTTACAGAAGGAAAAAGCAATCATCTTCACCATTTCTGAATATTACAAATTTTTTACAGCACAAACTTGTCTTTCATAACCTGATGGCCCCTAGAAATATTATTTCTATTTACCAGTTCAGTAACTAGCATCCTTTGGAATGCAATGCTCTTGTGCATTTCACATGTTTCACATGGCCAGAACCAGATATTCTGCCAACATCTGCTTGCTCTAAGCATTACAGTTACAGTTATCAATTAACCAAGGATACACAGATAGTTACAGACCAACAAAGACAAATTAAAACTCCTAACAGACAGAGTTTGACACTAGAAGGAAAACTTTACAGAGTCTCAAGAAATCTTGCTGTGGCAAAAACCAAGGAAAATAGCAGAATTGTCAGTAGTCTGGTGACAGGCCATCAGAAATGCAAAATACATTTTCAAGGAACAACACAGTTCTCCTCTTTAATACATAGTTCAATACACCTGATAAATTAAACACTGAGGCAAAATGCAAAATTGACGCCACGTGACTGATTTTTTTTTTCAATTTAGAAATATAGAACTTTCTTAAAGATTCTTCTCTCTGGAAAATGAGAGACTGAGCAAGATCTTTATAAAGATAATATTCAGCCACATGCCATCTTACGTGACAAATAAGACAGATTTAGGAATACGTTATTTCCCCTTATATGGTCAGAACACTTGGCAAGCAATAAGTGTATGAGTGGACTGGTAGCCATTTTAAGAAACTAGGAACCAGAATCAAACCCAGCACATCTGGGGTCACATAAGAGCTCTAACTGGTCTTATTTGAGGTTCTTGGCAGTTACAGTACAGTTTGAAAAATAAATAACTGATGCCATCTCCTACTGATCCCCAATTCTTGTTCATATGGTTTCAAACAGAACTAAAAGATAAGTGACCATAAAGCTGAACTCTCAATTCTCATTTGTGAGTGTGCAAGATGCTTTGGGTTCCTGGTAGGGGAATGTTTAGCATACGTTTAATTCCAGGTAAGCTCCCCATTCAATTAAGAACTCATTTAGCAATTTATTCATTTATTATCTGCAGTTGCAAGAGAAGAGAGCATGTTTGCACATACCAGCTTCTCCTCCTTCCATTATTCAAAAAATATGCTCATCTTGGACTTATCAACATATCTAAATCATGTTTAACTGGAACTTAAATTGATCTGTGCTGTGCCTTTCGGCTACGAAGGGGAAGAGGAAAGATTGCACTGGAGATAGAACTGTTTTCAGTTGTTCCACCATACACAGCAACATTGTCCAGATTGTGTTGCAGGGTAGGATAGTATTCACAGATGCATGGTTCAAAATTGTTCTCTGGCAGCAACTTACAAGTTCCATTTAAAACTTTCTTTGAATCATGAATCTTATGCTTCGAACTGATTTAATGGCTGCATTTGGGAATCAGTGAATCTGTTCAAAAGAGCAGCTTTCTAGCAGTCCAATATCTAGTTACAGAATCACTTCTACACACTAACGTAGGTAAGTCATTATAGTTACTATGATAACTGTAAACTTACTTGATGCTACTAGTTGGCTAGGAAGCCAACTGTATTGATAGCTGTATGTGCCTATGAAGAATTCAAGAAATTTTCTGAGCATTTGAATAATGTGTTCAAGAACAGTGGTTTGCATCTCCCATAAAATACTGAAGGTATTATGGAGGATTTTTTTCCTAATCTGATGCAGCAAATGAAAACATTCATAATCTGAGATTAAGCATGACTCCCCTTTCAGCTTTCTTCTTAGAATACAGAAAATACTTTGAATAAAGTATTTGAATAAAAACTGTTTAAATAGGTTTATATGAGTTTTATAGATTTCTTCTGCAGATTGAAATTAAGTACAGTTCCCTTGGGAGTAGCCTGGCACAGAAGGTGCTTCCTTAAACGGACAGTAAAGGTGAACCAAAATTGAACTTGGTGTCTAAACAATAACATTAGAAACCATTCATGATGAAATCTTTCTGTGTTATAGCTTCAAGAGAAGCTTTCACATTATCTAAAGAAATAGGAAGGTGAGGCTTTTCAGATTCTTGTAATAAGTAATGCAGATCACAATCTAGGTTAGAGAATAGTTGGCTGAGACAATCCAAAGTGGAAGTGGTATTAATGAGATGTATAAAATGTTTCACAAGTCCAGCTAGCACCATTGCAGTACTGTGTACATGAAAGGGGCAGACCTCTACATCATCAGAAAAATTCACCGAAACTGGATTCTTTTTACATTCTGTACTATTTTCAAGGCTTTAAAAAGCAGCAGCTGTGAAGGAACATCTCTCATCTAAGATAAAAGATTGACAATAATTATTAGTTGTACATGCTTTTCTGACTTAGTGAATAAATCCTGCTACTCAGTTCCAGATGAGGTTCCACAGTGCTTAGAAAGAACAAGTTACTAAAAACCAATCAAACCAAAAAACACCACACACACGCAGTTTGTCCTATGATCAAAAGCACTGGTCAAAATCACATCATCCTAGCACCCTAGTAAAACCATCTTTCCATAAAGCATCATCTCAAATTTTAAAACCTCGGTTTCATTTTCATGTGTCTCCATACTACTGGCTCAAAACATCAAAAGCACCTGTAATGCAATGCCTGTCCATAACTACATTCACAAATTATTGTATGTTGAGATTGTCAGTAGCTTCTCTTTTCCTGTAGATACAGGATTTAATTATGAAATTACAGATCAATAAAATGTATTCCTCCGAGTTTGGAATTTGAGATTTGAGACTGTGAGAAACTGGCTGAATTTCTACCACGTTGGAGATAAAATGGAATTCTTGCAGTACTAGCACTTTTAAATATATTTAGATACTATATGATAAGGCATGCAATTAATCATGTAATTTCAAGTCAGCAGAGACATTATCATAGCAGTTTCCTTGATTTTTCATGACTATATTAGTAAGAGAAGCAGTTGAGCAATCTTATTTTATGTTACTTTATTGGAAAATGACAAATTCTAAAGCTAACACTTGACATCAGACTACTACTTTGGATACAAGAACACTACAATTACCATCAGGGATGCTTTTCAAAGATTTCAACGATCCGGTGGGATTCTTTGTTCTGTCAAATTCAGGTAGCAGCTGTCTTTTAATTGGAGGTTCTCCTAGGATAAAAAACACAGATTTAAAAAATGAACCTCCTTTTAAGTTCAGTTTCTAACCCAGCACTGTGTAAATTAACTAAGTTTTTAAATACAACATTCAAGAAGTCACAACAAACACAAGCAGCAGATCTTCAAATCACACTTCTATATTAAAAGCATACTTTTCCAATACAGAGTTGCTTTACTACCCTTTGAAAAAGTTTCTTTTGTACAGGATGGCTATTTAGCATTAACAAGAATGGTTTTGAGACATTTATACAACAAAGTCTATTGCAGACTCTTTTGTGGTCAGTAGGCTGCTCCCTCCAAGTCAAAATCTGTGCATCTTAAGTTACCAAACATCCTGGACACAGTCTGCCTCAGGAAGTTAACCACAGTGGACTTCAACACCACAGCTCGCCTGTATCTTCTTTTGTACTTTTGGTAATGAAGGGGTCCCTACACAATTCTAAAAAAAAAAAAAAAAAAAAAAAGTGCAACACATCTTTTTCAAGAAGTTATAATAAAGGGTATTGCTCCAGTATGGCAAAAACTAGTTCAAATTGGAGTAATAGAGTCCCATCTGCCTTTCAACACCTATTTGAACTTTCTCACACTAGCCCCCTGCCCTTTGTACCAGAACTTGTGCAGCTGGGCAGTGAGTCTGTTGCAATCTAACCCTTCCGTGACCTGTTTTCAGCTGGCCCAGATCTCTGAACAGGTTCTGGGCAACTGTACAAGCATTACTATCAACACTGCAGCCCTGAGATAGACAAGCTTTAGGCAGCAAGGAACCATGCTTTCAGACCAAACAACTGCTTTTCAAATCAGAAGACTAGCAGTCCCAATGTAAGTGAAACCTTGTCCTCATCCACAAGGCACAAAATGTGGAAAACGGAAATACTAATTCTCATTTTTAAATAAAAAAAGACATTTGTGCAGAGAGTAGTACAACATCCTATTCAAAAAGAAGGAAAATTAAGTCTGCCTTCTCAAAGAGGCATAACCCTTTTCCACACCATTACATGACAACTGGAGCTTTCACAGAACAGCAAAACCTGCACAGCTTTAGAATTAGAAGTAACACCTTTGGCTTGTACTACGCATTTTAGGCTGGAAAGAGTGGATGAACTCTTGCTTGCAGCAAGAACTTTGTTGTTGACGCTAAGAGAGAGAAGTTCAAATTTGAGATGACAAAAATATCAATTTGTTACATCCAAAAACCACCCACCAATATAGAAGTATGAAGTTGAACATATATAAGACAAAGACCTACCGAGTGAGGAATTTCCTTCCAAGTGCCTCTTCCCAAACATCTTATTTTGAAAGTTTTTATCCAGCATTCTGCCACCAAAGGATTGTGTGGCATTAATTCGTACTCCAGAATGTGAAAGATCATCTTCCATAAAAGCTTTTGCACTTTCTACAGCCTCCACTTCCAAGCAATTTTTTGGAGTTTGGAAACACGCAAGGTTAATGTTCCTTTCTCCTTTAGCAATAGAACTGCATGAAACTGCTTCAGACTTTGTTTCCATCTCCAGATTCTGCTGCCCTTCTCCCAGAGAAGTCTGTCCTTGCTGAAAACTATTTTTAAATAATGTTAACTGTTTGTCTTTCTTACTACACGGTATGTGCTCAGGCGTTTTAACATGGTGCGAGCTTGGAAGAGGTTTCATTTCTGCTGGGTAGATGCCTTCTAATTCAAGTTCTTCACTGAAGTTTTCTTCAGTTTTGGATGCTGAGATTACTTTATCTACTATTTTGGCTGTATCACCACAATCAGTTAGAGATTTTACAGGCTGACCACTGTCTTTAGTTGAACTAAATTGATTTGTAATGCAAAGCCTATTGCCCACAAAGTTATCAGAATCTTCCAAAATTGCCTTTGCCCTCTGATAGGCATTTTCAGAGACTTTAACATGCTTTCCACTTGCAGTGCTGAACCCAAAAGCAGGATGTAAAATCAATTCAGTATTGGAATTTTCTCTCTCTTTTGGTAGTATTACCCCTGTTTTCCTAGGAACTGCTTCAGTGCTCATTTCAGACTTTTTAACATCTTCCTCAACTGAAAGTATTTCTTGCAGACCTGAGGAACTATTATTTTCCATTTCACAAAAGAGCTGCCTAGCTTTCTTTAGTGACTCTTCTGACAATTGCACTGGTTTACCACTTGCTGTACTAAAAAATCCAAGATTACCCATAGAAAAATCTGACTGCTTTATTTGCTTATCTGGCATAGGCAAGTGTCCTAAAGGCTTAATATTCTGTTCAAAGCACTGCATCTGAGAATT